>NC_133121.1:180252089-180911481 GCF_033568475.1 Henckelia pumila
AACCCAGATTCCATTTTAAGATAATAATATGTTAAACATGATTAAGGGTTGGTGATTAACCAAATCCGGGGTTTAATCGGACTTCAGAATCAAGAATTGGATTTTCATTTTTCTGAGCCAGGTCGGACGGTCCGAAGAGGACTTCGGACGGCTCGAACTCAGCACACCGGGGGCTCTGAAGGTGAGCTTGTTGACTTCGGAGTTAAGGCAAGTTCGGACGATCCGAAGTAGGATCGGACGGCCCGAACGTCACCTGTGCCAAGTAGGCAGGATTACTCAGCCATGGTTTTTGACAAGTGTTGAATTTAGGACACTTCGAACAACCCAAAGTGGTGATCGGACAGTCCGAACTCGATGTGTCTTGCATGCAGGCAGTGAGTTGGATCGGACGATCCGAACCCCAGTTCGGAGGGCCCGAACTCGACCAGAAATTTTCCTATAAATAGGACTCGTTCGATTTCAATTTGAATTACAAATTTCTGAGTTTCCTTCTCCAGTTTTATAGTGTGAGTTATACACTTGAGGGCTCTATCGGTTATAATCGAGGTTTTGGAATAACCAAGGTGTGGTTATAGTCATCCGGGACCAGCGACTCCAAAGGGCTATCTATTTAAGTTTTGGGAGTACTTATTAGCTTAGTTAAGGCTTATAGAACTTATGTAGTGATACGGTGAACTTTTGAATATAGGCTTGGAACCTAAGATCTACTATACTTGAACTAGCCTAGAGGTACGTACACATTGACTGAGATTGCCAGCGAGTATACATGTTTATATGTTGCATTTATTTGGCATTATTATATGGCATGATATATGATTTACCATTTTCCATATTCATATGTCATGTGCATATACACGTTGAGCCTATACCTTGTTATACCTGATTATAGAGCCGCTCAGCTTTATACTCGATAGTCTGTCACTGAGAGTACCGCGACGGCGGGGACATGTATGTCTGACTACTCTGGTGTACTAGACGAGTGTGGTTGCACCCAGAGGTTGATCCGTGCGGTGGCAGCACTCATGTGGCGCCGGTACTGAGCATGACTTTTCAGATGACCTTTTACTAGTCATCATGTTGCATGCATTATATACATATGTTTACTCATGTTTATGTACTGGGCGTTAGCGCTCACGTCCTAGTTGTTATCTTGGACACCCTATTCCACGGGGTAGGTCACAGGATGGACGGAGCTGGTAGTTCAAGGAAGGACTAGGGAGCAGGAGCCTTGAGGAGTTTATTATACAGCAGGATTCGATATAGCTGTATAATTTTTACTTTTAAGTTTTTCGATATGGTTGTATCACTACAGTATTAAGCCTGGATATATATTACTAAGCTGATATGTAATTTATGGATTATGTTTCCCAGGTTTTACTCTGTTAAGTATTTTGCTGTATTAAGTTTAATGCATGCTATTAGTTGTCAGTTAGTAGGTGATTCCATGCATGGTCACTACAGTTGCGGATGTTGACATGATTTTTTAAATTGTCACATAATATTCTAAACGAAACAAACAAGTTTCTTTCAAAAAAAACCATGTCATCGTACGCACAATATTTCTATTTCTTTATATTTGTTTTTTTAAAAAAAAATTCGATGTGATACCAGAACCTAGCCAAGAAGCTTTCACGATGTGCTAACGGAATCAAGAAGTCCGCTCAAAGGAATCCCAGGTCTTCTTCCCAAACCCTCCAACTAACTGGCTGTAGAAATCATAGGTAAAAGGATCATAGAAGAGCAAATAATTAATTCTTATTAGCATTAGTCAACTTTGTGATGATGATCTTTATGTTAACTTTGATAAGAATTTGTGTCAAGTTTTTTATAAGAGTAATTCGTGTGTTTTGACAGGGTCCAGATCATCGAAAAATTGTTATCAACTTGGAGAGAAAATTGCTTGCGAATTCACCAAGGTAGATGATTTGAATTTATGACATCAAAAGTTAGGGCATGCCAATTTCAAAGCACTGAAGAAACTGAGCAAGTATGATGATGTACGTGGGATGCCAAATTTAACTTCTGGAGTTCCATACGTGTGTGGAGACTGTCAAAAAGGTAAGCAAACTCATGTGTCACACCCAGTGTTACAATACTGTGGGACAACACGATGTCTTGGACTCCTACACATTGACTTAATGGGACCTATGGAGGTTGAAAGCTATGGAAGTAAGCGGTATTCATTTGTGTGCATGTGTTGATGACTTTTCAAGGTACTCATGGGTAAGTTTTTTAAGAGAAAAGTCTGAGACTTTCGATGCCTTCAAAATATTGATAAAGTAGATCGCTGATCTGTATGATGTGAAGGTTATCAGGATTCGAACTGACCATGGTAAGGAATTTAAAAACTCATTGTTTGATCAATTTTGTGAAAATGAAGGTATATCAGCATCTAAGATACCTCAGCAGAATGACATTGACGAAAGGAAAAACATAACCATCCAAGAGATGGCAAGGGTTATGTTAAACTCAAAAAATATTGCAAAAAGATTTTGGGCTAAGGCTTTAAATATTGCATGCCATATATCTAATAGAGTATATTTAAGGAAATGTTCTACTATATATGACTTCCTATGAAATTCTCATGGGAAAGAGGCCTAACTTTAAATATTTTTATTTTTTTTGGATGCATATGTTATGTTTTGAATGACAGGATGCAGTTGGCCAAGTTTGATTCAAAAAGCGATAAGCAGAGGCGGACCCAGAAATTTTTTTCAGGGGGGCACAATTAATAGCGAAGTCATGTGTTGCTCCGTCGGGTGGTAGTTTGGGTGACCAATTTGTTTTCTCTATTTTGTATACATTAAATTTAGTTCATTTTGTCATATCTCTATTAACAATTTTAAAAATAAAAAGATACAAGCTAAATACATTTAAAAAATTGAGATATTATAGTATTTTAATTCAAAGTAAAAATAAAAATTTAACTATGTTAAACGATGCAATTCATCATAAAAAAAATTACGAATGCATAATTTATATCACTAAAAGACAAACAGAAAATTTAAAACATTGTCATCAATTCGTAAAAAATTATTATATAATTATTTGATAAGTCCCTAAATATTTATAATTTTCAATATATAACACCAATATGAGTTAAAATTGACATGCATGTACTATATTTTCTTTTATTAAATAAATAATACATATATATATATAATAAAAATTTATTTAAAAAAATTGAGGATTGGACCCAGTATGGGTCCGCCCCTGGAGATAAGTGTTTATTTCTTGGATATGCTTTGAATAGTCGAGCTTATCGTGTGTTTAACTTCAGAACTAGAACTATCATTGAATCTATTAACGTGATATTTGATGATTATGCAGATCTGAAAGGGAAAACAATTGAAGACAGTATTGATGATCTGCTGGATACTGTTGTTCCCCAAACTGATTCCAGTGTTGTCAATAATTTTGTCTCACCTGAAAAATCACCCAGCACAACACTGAGCCCAACACTGAATTTGAATGAACAGAGTACAGAACAACAGGATGATTTTGAAGATGAAATACAAGATCCTGGACATGATGTACCAAGCAGAATTCAAAAAAATCATCCTACTTCACAAATCATAGGAGATGCACAAGGTAGAATGCAAACCCGGAGAAAGGAAAAAGTTGATTATCGTAATATGAGTGGGTTAGTGTGCATGACTTCCGGATACTCTGAGGTAAGATATTCTTGCTTTGTGTCTAGTATTGAACCAAAAAATGTTGTTGAGGCTTTAAAAGATGAGTTTTGGGTCAATGTTATGCATGATGAACTTGAACAATTTGTTAGGAATGATGTGTGGATCTTAGTCCCTCCACCTGATCATAGTAATATCATTGGAACAAAGTGGATTTTTAAGAACAAAACCGATGAATCAGGAAATATTTCAAGGAACGAGGCTAGGTTGGTAGCTCAAGGGTATACACAAGTTGAGGGGGTGGACTTTGATGAAACCTTCGCACCTCTAGCCCGAATATAATCTGTTAGATTATTGTTGGCTATTGCATGTCACATGAAAATGAAACTTTTTCAAATGGATGTCAAAAGCGCATTTTTGAATTTAATTTTGAGTGAAGAAGTTTATGTAGGACAAACTAAGGGATTTGAAGATCCACATCATCTTGATCATGTTTATAAGCTGAAGAAGGCCTTATATGGATTGAAACAAGCACCTCGTGCTTGGAATGGAAGGCTCACGGAGTATTTGCTTGACATTGGATTCAAAAGAGGTGAGGTAGATAAAACACTTTTTGTTCAAAAAGTACAAGGTAACATTCTTATCTGTCAAATCTATGTTGATGACATAATCTTATGTGCTTCATCTCAAAAACTTGTGAATGATTTTGTTGAAAGCATGACTGCTACCTTTGAAATGAACATGATAGGTGAGTTGAATTATTTTCTAGGATTACAAGTGAAACAAATGAGTGATGGAATCTTTCTTTTTCAAAGTAAATATGCTAAGAATTTGGTAAAGAGGTTTTGTACTTATCATGTTAGACATATGAAAACACCAATGGGAACTAATAAAAAATTATGCAAAGACAGTGTTGCAGACAGTGTTGACAACACTCTGTATAGAAATATAATTGGAAGTATGTTGTATTTGAGTGCAAGCCGACCTGATATTATGTTCAGTGTGTGCTTATGTGCCCGATATCAATCTGATCCTATAGTCACACATATGAAAGTTGTAAAAAGAATTTTGAAGTATGTTGCAGGCACTTTAGACTTGGGTTTATGGTACACTAAAAAAACCAATACTAATTTGGTAGGCTATAGTGATGTTGATTGGGCAGGAGATGTTGATGAGAGAAAAAGAACCACGGGGGGATGTTTTTATTTGGGTAACAACTTGGTTTCATGGTATAGTAGGAAGCAGAACTGTGTGTCATTTTCCACTGCTGAATTCGAATATGTGTCAGCGGAAAGTTGTTGTTCTCAATTAATTTGGATGTATCAAATGCTACAAGACTATGGTCTTAAAAGTGAAACTCCAATTTTGTAATGTGATAAAAGTGCTATAGACATATCAAAAAACCAAGTACAACACTCTCGAACTAAACACATTGACATAAGGCATCACTTCATTTGAGATTTAGTTGAGAAGGACATGATCCATATGGAGTTTGTTGGGACCAATAACAAATTGGCCGATTTTTTAAAAAAAAAACATTAGACTTCGAGAGATTCTCCAATCTTAGGAAATCTCTCAACATGTGTTCTTTATAAGCACTCACGGTTGTTGTCCTTAAGTGTTGACAACACTGACGGACAACACCAATCATGCATGTGCATTTTTAGGACTTTAGGCATACTGCATATTCATAATGTTCTATGTTTTGTACTATTTGATAATACTGACTGACACTTTGTAGTTCTTCTGTCAAAATTATTTTCAGATCACACTTGCCATGAAAATATGCTTTAAACCACGAAGTAGTTGAAGGATTTTCGTGTACTACATGATCTTGTCTCATGTGAAAAGTGATTTTGAAAATTAAAAAGCATGGTTTGATAAAATTTCAGTGATCAATGTCTTGAAAATCAAACTAAAATCGAAAAAAAATTGGAAAAAGCTACCTAAAAGAGTCCAATGAGGACCGTTCTTTTAGTGTGCAGGCTACCACTTCTGAACTAAGTTAAAAAATAAGAAAAACATGGCTCTGGAAGTGTGACAAATTCTAAAATATTTTGAATATTACAGTGTTATTGGGAAGTGTTGCCAATACTAGTGCTTAACACGTGTTGCACACACTTTACATGCATTATATTGTTGATCTAATCTCATTACATTCTGTTTTAGACATAAATTAGGTCATGAATTTTTCATTTACTGTGATAATATCGTGCTCAGGGTTAAAAGTTCAAAGACGAACAAAAATTGGAAAAATTGCCCAACTTGCTGAAAATTAAATTGGTTGTGATTGAATATGTTTCAGTGGCGTTAAAACTCGATGTGGAGTTATTTATTTTGGGATTATTGATATATTCTTAAGTAAGAGTTTTCAGGGTATCCTTAATTAATCAAATTGAATTTCCTTAATTAGATAGATTTTTACCCGTTGGACCGTTAGGGGGATATTTCTAGTCTGATTTGATAGATATGGATTTTGATTTTTTTTTTACCGTTTAAACCCCTTATCCCTATTTATGTCTATCATTGAGGAGTTTGATCTATCGTCTTCATTATTTTCTAACTCTCTCTGCAAAAACTCTCTGAAACCCTCACTTTGAATCTTTGATAATGGCAGGAAAATCATTTGATTCTCACAATATACGATCGGAGATGGGTTACCAAGAGGATGACAAGTCTTCGGAGGTTCCTTCTGAAAACCCTACCCTCGCAATCGTACCTGCTTCCATTCAACCTACATCGTTGGCAGAAATTGCTCCAGGAGAACCAGGAAACGAAATTGACATTGAGAATCCTCCTGATTTTTTGGTGTTGAATCGTGTGTTCCCAACACAGCCAATAGCGAGGAGGTCTAAGCGTCAAGCGGGTTACAACCCTGATTTTACTACCAATAAGATATTTCGTGGAAAGGGGGAGACTTTTCCTCCCATTTTAGATGATCCAGATTTGTCATCTGGAGATGATTATGCGGATCAGAATTTTGAGGTAGTTACTAGGACAAAAACCTCTGTAGCTAAAAAGGCCAAATCAAAGAAAGAAGATTCATCTAGTGGTGATGATTCGTCTGATGAAGATTCTTCTGATGTGGTACTGTTGAAAAAGAGCAATCTAGTGCTCCTGTTGATGTTGGTGCTGATTAAACAACCAAAAAGGATACTACTCTTTCTGATGCTCCAGTGTCTACTGATGAAGAAATTTCACTGGCCACATTCATGGCGAATATTCGGAAGTCCAAGGCTAAACCAGTTGCATCTTCTTGTGCTCCATCTGATGATGATGAACCCGATGCTGAAATGATGCAAGAGTATGAGGATAACTGGCCCCAGAAGTCTGATAGTTCATCTTCTGCAACTTCTGAGGAAGAAGATTATGAGGATTCTGCTTCTGATGATTCTGAGAGTTTTGAGGAACAAGCTACTGATGACAGTGTTGCCAACACTGATGACAACACTGCTGCTGAATCTGACTCTGATATTTATCCTGCTAAGGCATACAATCTTCAGTTTTATTCAAAGGAATCTGCTGATGAATGGGAAGCTCTGTCTGGAAAAGACTGTTTGAAAAAAAATAAATATTGATGAAGCGTCCTTCGAAAAGCAGAACTTGGTGACTTTCTTGAAACAACAGAATTTATATTCTACTTTCACCACTGCCGGACCATTTTCAAGAAAAGCTGTGTTAGACTTTTACTGCAATCTGAATACAAGGACTGGAGATGAAGAATCATTTAAGTTTGGAAGAGTGTACATCTGGGAAAAGGAGTATGATTTCACTCCTGCTCTAATCAATGAGCACTTCAAGACTGCTGATAGATGATGATGTAGTTACAGAGGATATTGATCAAATCACAAGGTGATCACTGGAGGAATGGTTCAGAAATTTTCTGTGCATCCAGACAGGTTGTCAGCTGCAAAGCTTACTTCTTTCTTTTCGGTGCTTCACAAAATTGCAATCAAGAATTGGACACCATCTACCAATACAAGAGTGGTTACTAGACCACAAGCCCTTGCGTTGTTTGCCATTGGAACTCAAGCTCCTTTGAACTTTGAAAATTTTGTGTTTGAAAATATTATGACCTTTAGAGAAGGTGGTTAGAAAGCAACCAAGTTTCTGTTTCCTTCGTTGATCTATGGTATGCTGGAATCTCAAGGCTTCAAGAAAGAGGAGGATGAAGAGTTGATTGGAGGAGATGAGCTTATCAAGATTGCACCTGATTCGCTGAAGGAAAATAGGAAGATTGATCTACCATAGACTGGTGTTGTACCCAGTGTTGCCAACACTGAGGCTGTTCCACCCATGACCATTCATAATACCGCTCTGATTATGCTGAATTCTACTGCAATTCGTGCTCAAATGGCTCATGCTGAACTAAAAATTGCTCAAGCCAAAGCTGATCTCGAGTACTATGAAGCCTTAATGGCTGAGTACAGGAATAAACTTGGACTACCAGGGCCCTCTGGACAAAAAGGAGGAGTAGGATCAAGTGTTGGTCAAGCTGAAGATGATTAGAGTCATGCTCTGGTCATATTGGTTTTAGGATTTTTTTTTCTTATTCTTATCTTTTATTGTTGTTATTTTGCTCCAAGTTCAAAATATATTTCTGAGTTGATTAGTTTGTACTTCTTATTACTCTCTGATATGATATTAAACTAATTTTTACTCTGATATAGTGAGTATTGAGAGTCTGTGTGGACAACACGGCCACACAACACGGTGTTCTGAGATGATTAAATTCAGGGGGAGTTTTAGTTGCATAATATAGGGGGAGTATTTGCATTTGTGTATGTGTTTTGTCCAGAAAGGCAAAAAGGGAGAGTTTGAAAGAACATGTCGAGCACGTGACTTTTAAATTATTTTCTTATTGCATTCAAATTCTATATTTAGAGTTTTGTCTTTCTTAGAAAAGTTTTAAATTGGTAATAGTTGTTATATCTTTATTCGAAATATTTGATTTCTGATGATATATTGTTTCCATGATTTGTAGGTTCTTATTTATTGAAACATATTGAAGATCTATTTATAGGAGTGCATGGACCGATCAAAAAAGAGAAAAAAAGAGAGAACGATTGAGAGAGTAAAACGTAGAAAGCAAAATACATAGAGAATCACTACAGAAATTCTGGAGCTTTGAAGATAGATTGTTGAAGAATTTCTGGAGTGTTCATCGTTGCCACGTTGTGTTGCCGAATAATGTTGGAAACACTGAAGAACACACGAGTGAAGTGTTATTCAGAAAGTGTTTCTTTGGTTTTTGTTTTTTCGGCTTAGAACTTCCTATTGGTTTATTATTCTAGTTCTTACTAGTTTTTAGGAAGTTTTTTATTTTCTCAATCTGTTGAGAAAAGTAGTTTTTTATAAACAATCACTAGTTGGTTTTTGTAAACTGATTTGATTTTCTAGTGATTATTTCGCCATGAGGCATAGCACAAGTACTTAGTACTTGTGCATAAATATCTGTGTGCTATTTACTTTTACTGTTAGTTAATTATTCTCCTGCATAGTGTTATCGGGAAGTGTTGACAACACTGAAAGATAACACACACTCGAAAAGTTTTCTGGTATTTCTATGATTTCAGACTGTCCAAACCTTACATTGAGTAATTACAATTCATGTCGAACAAATAATTATCTAAAATACCATCTTTTTTATGACTCTCGTTCCCTTTATTATACCATATTATTTTGGGGAAATGACATATATCACCCCTATGAAATCTCGGGTTTGCTGATAACTCCCTATGAAAGTTTTTTGAGCTAGTAGCCCTCTGTGATTCTAGATTTGTAGCATACACACCCCTTCTGGTTAAAAAATGACGGAAAATGCTCTTTGACTTTTATGAACTCTTTAATTTATCACCTTTTATTGAAGATTTAAATGAAAACACCAATGCATTAACTTATATTTTCAATTAAATTTATTTATACAATCACTTTAATTAATTTAAATATTAAATTTTATTTAAAAAATAATTAAACTTATTACATAATTTAATGTAATAATAAAATTTACTATTAATAAATATTTCGTGTATAACAAATATTAATAAAAAATAATGATATATAATTTTCATAGTTGTTTAACTAAAATTTGATTATTTTATTCAATTAATATAGAATTATAAACAAAATTAATTTAATTATTTATTTAAATATGGGTATTTTCGTGATTTTTTAGCTGAAAAGGGTGTGTATGTTACAAATCTAGTATCACAGGGGGCTATTAACTTAAAAAAATTTCATATGGGGTTAGAAGTAAACCCGGTATTTTACAAGGGTGATATATGCAATTTTTCCTATTATTTTTATTATATAATGTCGATAACAATTTACTCTTCTTTAATTAAAGGGCAACTTGTAGATAACTCTCTAAATCAAACATAACTTTCAATTTACTCCCTATATTTGTCTTTCCGAAAATGCTCTTGTCGTTATTTTAATCATTATTATTTCTTGAATTATCAAATGTGGAATCGGATTCAAAATCTGATTCACTTGATTCATCAAGATAATAAATATTTTCATCGTCAGATGAAAATTCAATTGTTTCTACGGGATAGAATCCAATAGTATACATTTCTTCAAAAAGTTTAATTTTATTTTTCTTTTCGTTTCATTTTGGACATTCATTCGCATAATGACCTTCTTCGTTGCACAACCAACATGTGCAATTCTTTCCTTTACCCTTTGGGCAAGGTGGTTTTTTGTTATCAAACTTTTTATAAAATTTTCTTTTATAAGGTTTTCTGAAGAAATTCTTTTTAAATTTCTTTTTCTTATAGGGAATAAATTTTTTATTAAAAGATTTATAAGGTTTATTAAATTTATTCTGTTTCTGTCGTTTTAAATATTTGTGTGACATGTTTGTTTTGTAACCGTATTCTTTTACTGTGAATTCCATTTTATCACAACAAAGTTTATTGTTTTGTTTGTAGGATTTAGAGATTCTTTTATTTAGTGTTACTTCATGACATTTCTTTGTTATTATGTCTTTGATGAATTTAATAGCTCCTCCTAAAGTTTTAGCATAAGGACTAGTTAAGAATTCATCTTTACTGTTTATAGGTATATTAGATATCTTATTAAAGATACTTAGTTTATAATGTTTTTTTTATCAGTATCTATTAATTGATAATAGTTTGTTTCATAATCACAAATAAATTATTCTAAGTAACATAAATTGCATAATTTAATATTATCTAAAATAAAGATTGCTCTATTTTGTTCTATGTTCTTAGCTACCAAATTAGCATCATTATTAGAAACTCCTAAAAATTCTTGGTACAAGGCATCAACAAATAGTTCGAAATATCGATGTCCTGTCATTCCTTGTGGTAGATTAGTAATTACTAGGTTTTCAGCCCAAGTTCTTACTGCTCTTACCAGTGTCATTTTTATCATCCCATGAGTTAAAACTTGAATATTCTCACTTTTGTCTAATAATGGTGTTAATTGAATTTGTACTGATAATTCATTTGCTCAATGATCTATCTTTGATTTTCTTTCTTTGGATGTTGAACAACCTAAATCTAAGATATTCTGTTTCACAAATCCTGATGTTTTTGATTCTCTAAGAATATCTCTAACATCTTTATAAGATCCAGAGTATTGGTCTTTGTTATATTTAAATTCTTCATCATCTCTTCCACCACTACCTTCTACATTCGTTCGTAGATTTAATCGTGGTCTAGAATCATCTTCAGATTCTGATTCTGAAATATCCATATCTCTGTATTGTTCTGAGTCCTGATGTGAATGATATAATTCTTCTGTATTTACTCCTATTTTTCAAAATCAGATGAGTCGGTTTCACTAAACATCTCCATACTTATGTTTGCCATAACTAAGGGGATTTCTATACCATGATTCAATTTTGAATGGTGGTTCTTCTTCCATTTTTATTTTTCCTTTATCTATTGGAAAAACTTCCTTAAGATAGTTTAATATTTCATTACTATGTCTTTCTTGTTCAATTATTAATCTAGTCGTTGCTAAATCAATATATTCTTTGAAATTCTTCTCTAATTCTTGTATTGATAGATTGATCTTATTAATATTATTTTCTAAATCTCCTAGATCTTTTTCTAATTTTATTAAGGACGTCATTGCGATGAGGTTGACTCATTAACAATAGCTTGTTTAATTTTAAGAATATTTTGATTCATGGTTCCAATCTTATCAAGAATATCTTCATCATTTCTAGCAAATGATAATGATCTTCTTGGTACAGACTGTTTTTTGATTTGGAGGTCATCTGAACTCCATCTTTTATAGGGATTTATTTCTTCAATAAATGTTTTTCGAGGGTGTTCAATTCTTGTAATATTTTCAAACATTCTTTCAACAGAAATAGTTTCTTTTGTTGAAATTATTTCTGTTTGAGAATTATTACTTATTGCTAAACCGACAACATAGTTTATATTGATCGGATGGTTTTCTGTTAACATAAGATTATTTCTATAAAAGTAATAATCTAATGTTAAAACATCATTTATGTTTTTATCAAAAAGAGATATATTGTATTGTGGATAAATACAAAATTTCATCTTTTTGTAACATAAATTTTCTTCAATTTTTCCAAGGATAGAATCCTCGAAATTACGTATTCTTTTGTCACGAACTGTTATTTCAATTGGTGTATCTATTCCTTCTCGGTAGTGAGCTGATATTATTATTTCAATTCATTCGATATGAACATATTTCAGTTCAGATCGTTTTTTTTCACTGGCTTTTGCCATGATGGTATTAATATCTTGAGTTGTTAATAACTTCAGAGTATTAGACCTTGATTCGTTATTTATTTTACAAGATCGTTCTTTTTTACGAATCGAATAATAAATTAAATTTTTTCTGGGATTAATAAAATTTGAAATCTTACTTAGTATTTCTGGTTGGTCTATTAGATTTGTTTTTGAATTAAAAAACCCTGGTTTTTGTATTTCAGCAAACTTACTTTGATTGAATATAATATTCAAATTATACTATTGGCTTTCTTCAGATTCATCGATCTGACTGTTTTGATTTGAAATTGTTACTTCTGTCATTTTAACAGATGATAGAACTTCTTAATTTTCTTAAGGCTATTAAAAGCCTTTTTGTTGAATCTATCTGTTCTAATAAATTCTAAAAATCTTCGAAACTATCAATTGAAGATTGACAATTTTTAAGATGTTTCAAATTGTTTTCACAATTTTCTATATCAAAATTTATATTTTGAGAATATAAATTAAAGATATTCATTTTTGTATTTTCATACATTTTCCATTTAGTAAAAATTGTTACTTTTATTATTTTGTTTTTGTTGATCGGATTTCGATAACAAAGTTTGTTCTTATTCATAACATATTTTTATGTCTTCAATTTCACCGTTTTCAAAAATTTGAATTATCATTTTCCAGTTGCTTGAAAAATGTTCTTTTTTATGATTTTTGAAATAAAAGGTTTGGAGATCTTTTATTTTATTCCATAATTGATCTATTTGACGTAAATCTTTTAGTAAGATTATTTTATCAAATAAATTTTTAATCTCAATATCTAAAGTTAATCCAGGCATTAATAATCTGCTTTATTTAAGCACTAATACCAGGTTGCAGAATTCTTAAAATTCTTATGAATTTTCTTATTCATGGATTTACAGATCTGATTCATTTATAACAGATAAATGTTTTCATATTAGTTTGGTTCCATTCATGGGTTATTAATACAAATTTTAGTTAATAAATTGATTCAAATATGGTTAAATCAGAAGTATTTAAACGATATTCATGAAATGTATCATATTCATGATCATCTTCTATTTCGAACCAGTTTTTTATTATTAATCTTCCATTTCTTATAAAGGATGATGACATGATTAATGTATTTTGACTATTTCTTTGAATTAAGGGCTGCATGAGGTTTAGGAAGGTTACCTTGTTTGAATGAATCTTGGTTTTGAGCAGAGGCCAAATCCTTATTTTCCCTTAACGATCACTTGATCAACTGGTACTTGCTCTATGGATCTCCAGGTTTACTCTAACCATGAATATTCAATGGTTGGTTTTCAACTTTATCCTCCTTACGCCCTGCTTTTTTAGTTATTATCCATAAGGCTTATTTTGTTTCTGATTTTATGTTTCTTAGTTTCTGATAGTTTTCATACGTCTTGTATGAACCAGATTGTAAGAAACTTTAAGAAGAGAGGGATACTCAAACTTCACTCCTCTTTTACAGCACAAAACATCTCCTTTTATAGGCGTGGAAAAACGCATACATAATTAAAAATAAAAGAAAAGAGGGGGGACCACCCGACACTACATAATGGAAACAGCTCATTTTATATCTGAGTGGATGCCTTTAACATGTGGTGTGGTCCACGATTTCATTTGTTTTTACATTGTGTTACTCTCTGAATCACTGGTGCATTCGGACCATTTCTTTATTGGTTTGTCTTCTTTGACAGCTGGTTTGTCCTCTTTGAATGCTGCTTCTTCTGTCTGAATGGGTTGGCAATGTCCACATTTGTGAGTGGAAATCATTGTTCTTAGCATTTGACATAACATTTGTTGGGTTTCTCGGGTCATGTCAACTCTTGCTTCATAGATTGGAGCTTCGAATTGAGCTAACATGGCTTGTTCTTTCTTTTGGATTGTCTCCTTGTGTCCAGTGGTTAAAAAAATTTTACTGGTTGCAAAATTTATTTTAACCTTTGAGTTTCCATCAATCTTTCCTGTCTTTGAGATCATATCAATCAATGTCTTTATTCTTATCTCCGGAAGTGTTGAGATATCCATTACTGGTTTCTCTTCATTTGACCTTCAAATAAGAACTTGTCTTTTTGTTTTTGACATTGAATATATACCATTGGTTGATAGAATTTGTTATCATCTCAATCTGGAAGGGTTGAGTGAATACTCAATGTTAATACTGGATCGTCCTTAAAGACTGCTTTCTTGAACTGGATGATACTATTTCTCAACTGATATGGAAATAGTTCTATTTCTTGATTGTTGGGACTGACTTCCAATCCACTTAATAATCCATTTGAAAAGAATCTTGCGACTTCATGCGCTGGAGCACCTTGCAGTGTTCTTGCTCTTGATATGCTCTGTGTGTCACAAGTTTGTAGCCAAGATTCTGCAGATGGTTTGGCTATTCTCAAATAGTTTAGTGTTTCAAAAAATTCAGTCTTGAGTTTTTCTGAAAAATTTGTTTTTTCAAAAATTGGTTTTTGTGGTCGCAAATTGACCATCTTTCTTTCTTTCTTTTCAAGGGAACTTTTAAACGTCCTTTCTTCTTTTTTATTTTTCTCGGTTTTGGCTGTGTCCACCGGTTCTTTTTTCTTTTCTTTTTCTTTGTCAGTGTTGGCTGTGACCGCTGACTGTTTCTCTTTTATCTCCATTATTTTGTCAAATGGAGTTTCCATTTTGATTGGTGTTCTTGGTGAGGATGATGATGATGAAGTTATCATCTTTTCTTCTGTCCTTTGAATTTTTCTACTCAAATTCCTTTCTTTTAGTTGAAGAAGTTGAATTTCTTCCTGCAATTCAATCAATTGTTCTTTTAATTGACTTAGTTGCTCCATTTTGATTATACTCTGCACAAGAAAACATATTTATATATATAATGGTTAGTAAAATAACTCTTTTCGTGAGTAATTCGGATAGTTTTATTATGCGTATCATTGCATTTATAAATTCTTTTGCAAGAATTGAATCAATCTTAAATTGATTATTTTACTCAAAGAGTAATTTATGTTTCTGAATATAAATCTCATTTCATTAATTTATATTTTTCATGCTTTCTGAGGCATGTTAGGATGACTGAAAGTCATAAAATAATTCATGTTTCTGAATATAAATCACATTTCATCAATTTATATTCCCCATGCTTTCTGAGGCATGTTCGGATGACTCACAGTCATTTTTTGGATCACTTAGGATCTCCTTTTTTATTTCGTTACTACGGATAGTATAGTTTGGATGAAGTTCTCTGGTTAATGCGTCGGGTAATGAATTATCCGTTCTTTTGACATGTTGGATCTCGAACTGATAATGGTTCAAATCCAATTGCCATCTAATTAGCCTTGCTGCATTTCTCCCTACATTTCTTGATATTTTCCTTGTCTTGAAATATGTTAAATTCATATTATCTGTTCTTACTAAAAATGGTTTAGAAATAAGATAAATTTCATAAGTTATAATTGTGAATATTAAAGCTAATAATTTTTTTTCATTCGAATGATAATTTAATTGTGCACCTTGAAAATTTCCTGATGTATAGTTGCATAATTCTTCATTATTTCTAGTAGTTGTTTTAGTAAGTTCTTCTAAATTTTTTTCTTCAGTATAAGCTTTTAAAAATGCTCCCCAGTATTCATCTGAAGCTTCTGTTTCAATTATTATTATATCTTTATTTGAAAAAAAATAATTCAGGAAGATTACTAATTATTTTCTTTTTAATAGTGTCTATGTAATTAGTATCTTATTTCGACCATTTCCACTTATAGTCCTGTTTAAGTTTTACCTGAAGAGGTTTTCTGATTTCTGCAAGTTTCTTAATGTAATTTCCAGAATAAGTTAATAATCCTAAAAATATTCTTAATTGATCTTTATCCTTGATTTCACTAGAAAAATCATGAATTTTCTTAAGTATATGCGGTTGTAAACAATGTTTTCCATCTTCTATTTATAATCCTAAATAATTTATTTTTGTTGTGAATAATTGTGCTTTCTTTTCAGAAAGTATAATTCCATCTTTATGACAAATATCTAATACTGTCATGAGATCTTTATAATGTTGATCTAGTGTTTTTGAATAAATTAATATGTCATCTATATAAACACAACAAAAATCTATATATGATTTAAAAGATTCATCCATATATCTTTGAAAGATATCTGGTGCTTGTTTAAGTCCGAAAGGTAATACAGTCCATTGATACTGTCCTTTTGGACAACTGAATGCTGTAAGTAATTGTGTTTGTGGTTCTAGTTGAATTTGCCAGAATCCTGATTTACAATCTAAACTGGAAAAATATTTAATTTCTCCTATATAAGATAGTAAATCATTCTTATTTAGGATATAATATACATCCATAATTGTTGCTTTATTCATCTTTCGATAATCAATTACCATTTTTTTCTTATCAGTATCTTTCTTACTGACATAAAAGGCTGGTGAAGAGTGTGGACTTTTACTAGGGATGATTATCTTAAGTTTTAATAATTCTTGAACTTCTTTTTCAAATATTTTTACATCATCCATGTTACATCTTCTTGGTGCTTCACGGATTGTGATATTAAGGTCTTTGAGTTTTATTGAAGCAATGAATTGTTTTCTTTTCTTAATTTTGTCCTGAGGATTTTCAGAACAAATATCATGAAATTTTTCTCATGATTTCTTTTTCAGGATTAATCGTTAAAATATTTTCTATTTTTAGTTCTATTGGATTTGTATTTCGTTTATGAAAATTTTATGTAAATCCTTCATTTTCTACGCGAAATGCGAAATGATGTTCGTATTTTGGGAATGTAAATCATTGATGATCCTTTGTTTAAAGTTATGTGATCTTCAAATTGTGTAAAGGGAAGATATTCTCTTAAAAATTTATTTCCTATTATAATGTTCATTCCTGATTCTATTTGATATATAATGGGTATTACAAATTTTGTTTCTTCTATTTCTATTTTTAATTTTTCTGCTACTGTATTAAGCATGATTATTGATCCATCTCCTATTCGAACTTTTAATCCTTTATCATATTTCTTCCAATAATGATTTGGAAGTATATGCTTGCTTCCTAAACACTTGCTCCTGTATCAACATAAACATGTATATGATATGGTTTATGTTCTTTGATTTTAATTTAAATTTTTATGTATATACTATTTGGATTAGTTTTGTTTTTATTATCCATTCTCTCATTTTTTTTTAATTTTAAGAGATAAGGGTAAAATTGGTATTTAGAAACAAAAGTTTATCTCTCCAGGGAGTTGAAAGTAAGTTTTATTTATGTAGGGATTTATAAATAAGTTATAAAGTAGTTTAGGGAGTGATTGGCAATTAACCCTTAATTAAACCATATTTCATTTTTTCGAATGGTTTGCTTCTCCAATTGTTCATAGAGTAATCATGGCGTGTTCTATTTCTGATGTTTGTTTTTAGCTAACTTTATGTTAATGATTCTGTAAACTCATTGTTTGACTAATATTCAAGCACACAAATTAAAAATTATGCATGTAAAAAATTTTAATTAATTGAAAATGAATAAATTATTTTAAAATAATTTCAAAAAACTTAATCATCTATATGTATATTGTCTTCTAAAAAATAGGATCGGAAGATTTTTAAATATATATATATATATATATATATATATATATATATATAATGAAGAAAAAATGTCACCAATAAAGTTATAAAATAAGGGCAAAATAACCGTGTAATTGTAATTTGAAATAAGATTTCACAAAAAAAAAAAAAAAAAAAAAAAGCAATAGGGAATATCACTCTTTATTTTTTCTAGTCTTTTGCGTGCCTTTTAAGAAAAATAACAAAATAAAAACGAAATGGTTAAAATAAATTGTCACATGATATTCTTGATGAATGTCTAGCATATGACTACTGAAAATTGTTTATGTGATAGCAGCGGATGTTGACATGGATTTTTAGATTGTCGCATAATATTTTAAACGAAATTCACACAATATAATATTTTTCAAAAAAAATCATGTCATCGTCCACACAATTTTTTTTTTATGTTTGTTTTTTTTTTTTCAATCATTTATGTTGTCAAAAATAGTTTATAGTCCGAAGCACACAATCATTAGGCGTTTTGATTTATTATGCTTGTTTTTTTTTTAAATTAAATTTGATAATGACTCCGTAAAATCATTATCTTAAACACTATTTTAAATAACATAGGGTTTTGAATTTAAATATTTAAAACAAGCATGTAATGTGAAGATAAGACAAGATAAAATATAAAAAAAAAAAAAAAAAATCAGTTACCATATTGATAATCTTGTATTTCCTAGTTTTGATTTCCCATACTAAAATGATTTTTAAAATCTCATTAGATAAATTATGAAACAAATATAAATAACTTAAATAAATTATTATCGCGAGAGAAAATTTTTGAATCTTGGAAGGCAAGATAACAATTTCCATTCGGTAACACAAATATAATCTTCCGTTTGTTGCGGCGATGTGTCAGTCTAGAAAATCTTAAAAGATACATCAAATCCATAAAAACCTGAAAGAATCCGGAAATAGTGTATGTCTTTCTTAATATTCATATATATATATATATATATATATATATATAATATTATATAGGCATCAAACGAACCCACAAACACATAACCGATACAAGCGTTGCAAGTGTGTACGTGAAGAACACCATGTTTCGTTATCCCTCTGCAAAAATCCTTTCGAGTTACGCAACCAAGGAAGAAGACGCTGACGAATGTCACCAAGGATTGGAATTTCACGAGTCTCCGGTTTCGCGAACAGAAGAGGCACTGCAGCAGGATGATCAGATGTTTCATACATTACTCAACTTCACTTTCTCTTGTAATCTCGTATACATCTACATGTACCGAGATCTGCGTACCGGTCATTCGGAGTTCCTGAACCACGACGTCGAGCCGAAAGTCGTGATACCGATCCGTGTGGAGTTGCGAGACCCCAACAACTTGGAAGAAGTACGTGAAGAACTGGACGGGATGTTGGAAGATTTTCCCATGTCTTACGAGGTGCGTTACGAATTGACGAGTTTCGCGGTCGACACCGCCAAGGATATCCTCCTCTCCTCCGGCGGCCACCGTGTTCTACATCTCCAAATCCCTTTTGATATTGTGCATGAACATATTTTTCACGATAATGATGATGTGAGTTGTGTTAAGTTCTGTTAGGGTTGATTATTGATTAGGTATTTTTTAATTTGAAAAAGATTAATCTTTTGGAATATTAATGTACATGTATTGAAAAGCTAGAGTTACGATAAATGTTGAACCATATTATAATAATTTTTCCAATATTGTATCGATCGGTTTATATATATGATTATACTTGGTTGAATTCGGATTGATCAAACAGAAAAAATATGGATGTGTACCTTGTATAATATATAATTACTGATAAATTAAGTTCTTGATGTACATGTATAGTTTTTAATTTCGGGATAATGCTACATGTAAATGGAGGGCTACACATTGGGTTACACAATACACATGAAATTACAAAATTATCCTTCCAATTGATTTGAAAAAAATCTTTCCAAAATTCATTAAGGATATTTATGTAATTTCAAGTGCAACGTGTAACCCTATATGTACATGTAGCATCACTCTTAATTTCGCTTGTATAGTTTGCATATACTAGTCTAAAATTAAAATTGTCTTTGCTCTCTGTGTTCTTAAAGATATTTATGAGAGCCAACACGGATTCCGTGCTTCGTCCCAGTGCACGCATGAAGAATATACACTAACTAGTTGCGTTTTTAAAATTCAATCCACTTAAATTGTTTTTTTCATCTGATGTAAGATTCTGTTAAAGAAAATTATTAATCCATAATAATGATCTGATTAATATGTAAAAGAATGAAGCAGATCTATGATATGCATTATTCATCAGTTTCATCTCATGCTTTTATTTGATGCAAAATTTCAGTTTAAAAAAAAAACAACGTTATAGTTTGCTTGAAACAAATTTAATACATATGCGTTAAAAATAACATAACAGTAGCACAAAAGGAAAATACATATATGAGCTAGTTGCGGCTCAAACCTTGGCGAAACATTGCACCGATGTATCAAAATATAGAATTTCCGTTACGGAAATTAAACTTCTCGAGATTTAACAAACATTTAATTAGTCTAAATTAATGACTTAGAAAACGATTCATGTATTTATTTTAATGTAACAACTAACAAACATATGAATAGGCCGTAGGGTGTCATCGTCAATATGCTTCTAAATAAAATAATAAATATTTAAAAGATACCATTGATATAAATACAATTTACTTATCCCCTTGTGTTGTCAAGAAGAGTACAACACGAGTTTGGAAACATCTGACAATTAAATGGTGACAAACAATAATAATAAATTGGCATTTTAATATATATATATATATATTGAATTTAATTATATATCTTGAGATTGACAAAAATTGGTAAAGGTACCTAAATACTACTTATAATTCATAATCACTTATTTTTAGAGATTGCAAACACTACCTTATAATGGTTCATTCAGCTACATTACATGAACTCCGATCAATTTTAATCAGTACAGTCAGTAGCATATCTACTGAAAATTGTTTATGTGATAGTTGCGGACGCTAACATAGATTTTTGGATCATCACATAAAATTCTAAAAGAAATATCCTCACACGTAATTTTCTTTCAAAAAATAATGTCATCGTCCACACATTTATGTATATTTGTAAGTGAGACGTGTCACGCCCCGAAACCGGGCCTAGTTGACATCGGCGTTATTTAACATTTCGAATTGAAAAACAACAAGCCACGTAGTATAGATAACAGTCTTCAACCAATCTTTTACATAATCAAATATGTCTTTACAAAATAGAAAATACGATAATAGTGAAAGCGACAAAATAACATAATATAACTACAAATAAAACTTCAACTTGATCACCAATCCCAGAATGCATATTGTTCATCCTCCTCTAACTGTTCTTCGGTATCTGGGGAGGAAAGTAAGGGGCTGAGTGTTTTGGGAAACATTCAGCAAGTGGGGGCCGATCGAGCACGATAAACACCAAAAATATATTTACATGTACACATGTATATTTCATAATCTCGAAACAAAATAAGCATGCTGAATCCGAACAAATACAAAGCAAATATTGCACTGTTAATTATCTCATTTTCCGGGGTTCTATTGATCAGTCAACTATATGTTACTCCTCTAAGGGGCGAGGCCAAAGGAACAGTTATTATAACCCACCGCATCAGGGTCATATCAAATCAAATCAAATCATCGAAAATTCCTTAACCATTTCTAAATCGACTCTTAACAGTGCATCTCAAATATTTTCAATTAATTCTAATATGCTTCAAATAATATCACGAATAGCCAACAAATAATATATATCAAAGTGGAACGAATATACGTATCATGCCGATCGAATTTATAAAGCATAGTTATTTATTTTATAAAACTTAACTCACACACAAAAATAAATATACGTGTAGAAACTTATATCATACAAAAGAAAGGTAGAAGCACACTTACCGTATTCGATTTCTAAAAAAATTGTGTAGGAGTAGACTTTGTTGGAAAGCCTCGGATTTGAGTGCTCGAATTTGACTAAGACCAAAATTCGATCGTCCTTAGCAAAAGCTAGGCTGTTCGGATAGTTGTAGAACAAGGCAGCCACTTCTTGCTCGACTTCGGACAAAATTAGATGCTAAACTCCAATGGTTGCTATAGATGATTGCTTCGACTTGGGTAGTGCCTTCTTTGAAGATTGAACAAAAGGTCTTGCTCGAAGATGGACAGTAAATCTGCTCAATATTGGACAGAAACTCCTTCGAAATTGGACAGAAAATGCAATTCCTTGATCACGTTTCTGCGCTGCTTCTTGGATCAAAATCGGCCCACTTTCTTGCTTAGATTTTTGTAGGTGATTACTCGAATTTGGAACAGAAAGTATGATCGTACTTGGACAGAAATTCTGCTCCGAACCGATGCCGCATCTCGATGTTTTTGGGCAGACTTTGTACTCGAAGATGAACAGAAATCAAGGCTTCAACTGCCGATGTTTGGCTTAGATTTTTTTAGCAGAAAACTCCTTCGAACCTGGACTGCAATCTGCTCGAAAATGAGCAGGAATTCTGCTTGAAAATGAACGGGAATTCTGCTCAAGAATATGGAGGTGTGCTGCTCGAAAATGGCAAATTTCTGGGTGTGAACTTTACTCAGATATTGGCCACTATTTATATGGTGAAGTTGATAACTGAAGGGTCTCCTTATTCATGGATAATAATCCCTAATAACAGCCATGATTCCTCATTATTCTTGGTTGTTACAACTCTTGACTATCCGCCTTGAATTTGAAAAAAAAAAAAAACTGATCTTGGTTGCTCCTTATTCCATCGGTTACTAAGCTGGAAAAATTGGGTTCTCACAAGACGTGCGTTGCACATATTATAAGATTTCGAAAGACGAAATTTATACGTACGTAGTTAATGTAAATGAGATATTTTTGTATGTATATTTATTTGAGAATGAAAAATATTCGTTGTTCATTGAATATTGAAAATCATGGTGTTCATTCTAAATTCTCAATATTAAAAAGCATTATTAATTTTTCTCCTGAAAATAAACTTGTGATCTTCTTTTCTTTGATGATAAAGTATGTTTCCTTGGTCTGTGTACGTGGTTGCTCCTATATAAAATATTTAATTTTTGGAAATACTATAAGATAAATATAAAAATATTGGAATAAATATTTTAAATTACCTTATAATTAAGTGTGTTTCGATGTATTTTTCAATAGAACAACAAATAAATGACACTATAACTTTTTCAAAAAAATGTTACTTTGGCCATCTCACTTTGATCTTGAACGATTATTGTTATTCGGTACCTGAAAAATCAATTGTAAGAATGTATACACAGTAATTAAATTTATTTGATTGAGAATCGATATTTTAGCATAGGTGAGTACCTAATTAAGACGATTTTTATATTGATATTAACACAATTTGTGCAATTAAATCCACATAAAGTTTAGTAACATCTTTGTAACAATTATCGCAAGCCTCGTTCCACGAGGATGATTTATTTTCAAAAAGGATGTTTTGCTAAGCTTATAATAAAAAGCTTATAAGAGTTTATTATAAGAACTTATAAGCTGGTTTAGGAGCTTATAAACTGCCAAAACTTATTTTAAATATAAGTTGTTAAAGTGTTTAGCTGAATTTCTTTTAAACGAATTAAAGATGTTGATGTGTTTGGAATATATGATCTTTTTATCGTCAAAATTACCCAAAAAAAGTATAATAATATGAATTTTATTTAAAAATAGTTTTAAAATTTTATCATAAGTATTAAACCTATATTACAAAAAACTTATTTCATATTTTAATTTAAAAAAATTGATATTCTTTAAAATTTTCATTTTTAAAAAATATTTAATATTTTATAAGTGAAGGACAGGCGGAGATTTATGGAAATATAAAACTTTATTTTGGATAAATAAAATTTTTAAATAAGATATTTTTAAAAAAATTGGGTCACCCCAAATTTTTAAAAAACAACTTATTTTGACCGCTTATGATATGTTTGAACAAATTATTGTCAAACAAATTGGAATAACTTATAAGCTCCACAAAATAGCTTATAAGCTGTTGTGGAGCTTAATTATAAGCTCAACCAAACACCCTCTTATTTTATGTTTACTTTGATGTTTACTTGTTCTATTTGAATATTATAAGATTGTGAACACGTCGTATTATTTTAAAGTGATATTCAAGAGGTTTGATATTTTTAAGTTACTTTTGTAAATTTAATTATCCCCTCGTGTTGTGAAAGAAGAGTACAACATAAGTTCAGAAACATGCATGTGAAAATAAATGGTGACAAACAATAATAATAAATTGGCATTTTTACTTCATTTACATTTAAAATTAAACATGAGATTGACAAAAAATGGTAAGATAAATACTACTTCTAATGGTTCATTCAGCTACAGTAAATGAACTCGATGGGATTTGAAAATTAATAACGTAGGGTAAATTAAAGGATGTTAGGATTTTATATTGGGTGGGAGTGGGATTATTTTATATAAAAAAAATTAAGAAAAGGAGGTAAATAATATTTTTTATCATTTTTTAAAAATAAATTGAGAAAAGGAGGTAAATAATATTTTTGATCATCTAATTTGCTCTTCTTTCATATTTGTTCATGTTAACAATGAATTTACAATTTTTGTAATGTAACTTGCATTTTTTTGGTCACTTTCTTGATCAAATTCTAGCATATGTGCCGAATATTGCTTATGTGATAGTTGTGGATGCTGACATGAATTTTGGATTGTCACATAATATTCTATACCAAATATGTCATACACAAGTTTCTTTCAAAAAAATCATGTGATTGATCGATTGACCACAATTTGTTTATATGTATTTGTATTTTCATAATTTCGATCATTTATATTATCATACGGGATTTTAGTCCGAGGCACAAAATCATTAGGCGTTTTGATTTATTATGCTTGTTTTTTTAAATTTAATTTTGATAATGACTCCGTAAAATCATTATTATCTTGTACACTATTTAAATAACATAGGGTTTCGACTTTAAATATTTAAAACAATGCATATATATCATGTCAAGAATCAAGATAAGCGAAGATAAAATATAAGGAAATTAATTACCATATTGATAATCTTATGTTTCCCAATTTTGATTTCCCATACTAAAACGCTTTTAAAAAATCACATTATATAAATTATGAAACAAAGATAAATAACTTAGATATATTATTTTCAAGAGAATATTTTAGAACTTGGAAGGCAAGAGAACAATTTCCCTTGGTAACAAACATAAATATTAGCTTCCGTTTATTTCGGAGATGTGTCAATCAAGAAAATCTTAAAAGATACATCAAATCCATAAAACCTGATGAATCCATAGAGGGAAATAATTTCTTTCCAATCATATGTTATTCAATATATGTAAACTCAAAATGCGAATATAACAGAAACAATATACTAAGAACGAAGTAAGATCGTATAACAATTCAGTAGTATATTGAGCATGTAAATACTGTAAAGTATAAACAGAATGAGTAAGGAAACAGATAAGCAAACCGAGGACTGTAACTAGTACAGTTTCCTTAAAACAGATTCGTCCCCTCCTAAGTGTGCTTTGAGGATTACACGGACGTCTGTCTCCCAGGATACAACGGAAAAACCTTGTAGAAACCTAGCACGAAGGCACTACACCGGCGAACTGAGACTGTACCTGAACAGTATCACGACAGAGGAGGAATGCAAGAGCAGCAGTTTAGCAGAGTGCAGGAATTGCAGAGAATCTGAGGGCTCGCAATTCTGTGTGTTCTGAAGGACTACATACAGCCTCTATTTATAGCACCAACAGACATCCAGCTGAAGGGTCTCATCCAGAATCTTCTCAGGGCATGTGGAAGGTTAAAATTCGAAAATAAAATAGCAAAAGGTGGCCAACACTGGGTAGGCGATTTTTCCTTGATCAGTCCGACATTCGACGCACTCAGGTCGTGCTCGTACGCTTGCACACAAGTCAAGCCTTTTTCAGTGCAAATCGGGCCCTTGATTTGCACCCCCCACCCCCCTTTGCGCAGGCACGCGTGAGAGAGAGCCTCTTGACCAATCATTCTTACACCTTCATAAAATGTAACACCATATAAGCACACCTATGCCAAGTTATTTTTCCAATGTGGGATACTCATATTCCACTCTTAACCATCCACTTTAACAAGCCCAAAGCTTAACCAATTTTTCATTCACATAATGAAAGCCCATTTAGGCATAAAGTCTAATCTAGTCCAACAATCCCCCACATGAATGGAAATTGAAAGATAAACGAAGATAGTCGTGATAAAGGTCAACAGTTGAATCCTGCATAGGATAGGTAGGAATTAACCTTTGAACCTTCCCTTGTGAAAATATAATAATTCACTGGTTGACAGTAGACGCGATGTCTTTGAACTGTACATCCGTTCGTGTAAATTGAGATATACTTCACACAGGACTCTCCCTGATACAATTCAGTTCTCATGATTGTGTTCGTTTTGGCCATGAACACACGCCTGGTTCTGTAAGAGGGTCTAGAATTGAGCCTTGCAATTCCTTCGAAGCGGCCCCACTTCTCTCTCACATAAGTGATTCTATGTTGAATTTCATCAAAATAATTAAAAGCAATAAGCTTATCCTCAATATTCACTGTTTGCAATAGGAATAGACTAGGGATAACCCCCACAGTGATCTACCAAACCAGTGCGATTAGGTTGTCCCATTGAACCTAGTTCTTGGGATCTCCAGTCAGCATAGGTTGGGTTTTCCTTTGCACCGATTTATTCCATTGGCTTCAGTCCCATTCCTTTTGAAGATTTTTCAACTAACTCTCTATTTAACCCTTTGGTTAACGGATCCGCTATATTATCATTTGACTTTACATAGTCAATAGAGATAACTCAAGTTGAGTGTAGTTGTCTAATGGTATTGTGTCTACGACGTATATGTCTAGACTTTCCATTATACATCTTGCTTTGTGCCCTTTAGATCGCAGATTGGCTATCGCAATGAATGCAAATAGCCGGTATAGGTTTCACCCATCCTGGAACATCTTCTAAAAATAGACGCAACCATTCAGCTTCCTCAGCACACTTATCAAGTGCAATAAACTCAGATTCACTACAAAAAAAAACGGCTTTAGCACCGGTTATTTATAAGCTATAGATGCGGTTTGCCACCGCTTCTAAACTTTTACCTCCGGTTCAATTCTCGTCTCGCTTGTTGGCGGAGCTAAAGGTTTTAGAAGCGGAAGTTGCTCCCAGTGGTACAACTTCTATAACCGTTTCGATTGGTGTTCAATTGAGGCGGCTGCGGAAATGCATCTATTGGCATCTATTAGAGCGGTTATGAAACGTATCTACAGTTTTGGTTTTAGTCACATTTTCTACTATTAGCAACGGTCAATAGCCGTTTTTAATTCATTGGTTTAGCGGCGGTGGTATTACCGCTTCTATAGATACTCCTGCAGTGGTGCTACAACCGCTGCTATAGATACTCCCGCAGCGGTGGTATAACCGCTGCTATAGGTCCTATCAGTGCGGTTGTAAACCGCGGCGAATGAAACAATAGCATCGGAGAATAACCGCTTATATATATTGATATAGAAGCGGTTCACAAATACTTCAGAATCATTGGTGTTTGTGCGTAACCTAAGATTTAACAACGGTTATTAACCATTTGTAATGCTTGATTCTATAACGGTTTTCAAACCGCCCTTATATCTTTATCCGTTAATCATGTGTTTTAAAATCGGTTTTCAAGAGTGATTTAACCCAGAATTAGAAATGGTTATAGTTTTTTTTCTAATAGTTAGATAAATCGTTGCTATAGATTTTATCTATCTATACACTCTTTTTGTGGTGGATTGCTGTTAAATATTGCATACTACAATGGTGCATCTCAATCACAATTCATGAATAATATATAATAAAAACAAATGAACTTTTATACCAAGAAAAACCACACTTCAATCCACAAAATAAATAACTTCATCAACAAATAAGTCTCCATAAAACATACGAAAATGATAATAAAAACCAAAATACTTGTCCTTAGTATTCTAACTAGAAATCATTCTCTTTCCGTGGTGGAGATTTGCGCATACTTCCATTTATGGTTGAAAGAGCATTTGTGTGCTGATTCATAATATCCTCCATCACAGTCGCCATCTAAAAAAATAAATATAATTTGAAAATCATTAATTTACACAAATAATTATAACTTATTTCTTGGGATTAAGAATTTATACCTGTCTTGGTAGTGACTCTGGTTCATGAGATCCTCCACCAGTTCCAGATGTCATAGTTTGCATGATGCGTGTTAAATGTTGCATATGTTGTTCTTGCATCTGTCTCATCATCCGTGCCTCTATTTCTGCCTCCCTTTGAGCTTGGCGAGCTTCCATATCTCTCATTTTCTCTTCCATTTCCTTAACTTTGTCTGATATATCTGGAGTAGAATGAGAGGTTTGAATATAAATGGGCATACGCTTACAACGCTCAGGAAATACTTGACTAGGCAATGCGCCGGCTCCCAAACATCGAACTCGACCAGAATGTTCGGATCCAAATACATCACTATATAAAAATAAAATTAACATCAAACAATATGTAATAGTTTTAACAATAATTATGAAACTATAACAAAAAAAATTATTACCAAAATGCTTCTTCATGCACTTCTATCGGTTGTGTTCCCTCGGGTTTATTGATGAGATGACGTTGTACAGACTCCTCCAATAATTCCTAACAAGAGTTGTTTGTTTATAAAATGAATAGAGTATATAGAAGTTAATATATGAAAACATTTTTACCTCCAATCGTATTGCTTCATCATCAACTGGAGCACCTCCTTTCTTTTTACTACTTCGACTCAATTGAATTATTTCAATACGAGTCGGCTTTCTACCATTCTCCCGACACTAATAAGATAACAAGTAACATACATACAACACCAACTATGACAATATAAACATGTTTATGAACAAAAAAAGTATTGAATTTTTAGTTACAGATTAAATATATGTTGAAAAAAAATTAAATTTGATACGTACGAACTTGTCCTCCAAAGATGGTATATTTGTACGTCCTTGTGCATGAGATCCTTTTTTCTTATTTGCATTTTCTCGATTGATTTTTGAAATATCCTGAAAAAAAATATTTTACATAAAATTGCACAGGATAAAATAGGCACTTTGAGAAAATTAAGAAATATGACATATAAATATGAATACCTCAGTAGATTTCCAGTAGTTGCACAATCTTTCCCAATCATTTGGTGTTAAACCATGGGGAGTTGGACGAATGCTGAGAAGCTCCTCTATAGGAGTATTTGAATCATAAGACTTGGCCTTGATTTCATTCCTCCAACGTCTCCATGCAGCTCCCATGTTTTGCATCACCACATTTTTATGGCGCTCGCCGATACAAAAATGTGCCTAAAAACATAAAAATTAAATGTATTAATTTTTATATTCAAATATATAATAAACACTTGTGGACTTACAAGTACTTCTTTCCATGCAAGATCTAATCGAGTTTTGGGCACTTTTCTCCAATCTAAGTAGCTTAGAGGCAACAAGTTTCCGTTCCGAGCAACTGTCCCAACATAATTTGCGAGTGTGGCTTGTAATTCACCATAAGGTTGTCCTCTCTCATTAAATTTTACTTCCAACAACTCATCAGGGCGTAATGCATGGACATCCTTCATTGTAGTCTTTCCACGTCTTTTTGGCTGCCTTGGAGGTGACGAGGTATTATCATCGAAACCTGAAAAATATATTTAAAAAAGAATTGTCATGTGTCGTTGTATTTAAATAACTGCTTATTTTCAATAAATCATTTACAACCTTCCTCTTCAAACGCATTGTCTTGTTGTGAATCCATTTGATCAGTTTGTGGTTGCACTAGTGAATCTGATTCCGTGTTTTGTGAATCACGTGTATCTTGATCTCCAATGCTCGGTCCTTGTCTAGTAGGTCGTTTTCTGATATTTTGCAACAACTTTCGAATCCTTTTGTTCGTCATTTTTTACGTTAACCTGAAAATGAAAATATTGGTAAACTAACGATACAAGTAAAATCTTTAAAAAAAAACAATCAACATTAATCAATATTCTGGTGAAGCAAAAGACTATCAACACATAGCATTCAGTTAGACAACGGAATCCAAGGTAATTAGTAATATTTTCCGGCTCATCTGCACACAATGATGCTCTAGACTTGAGCGGTGAAGTATAGGTGCACTATTCATATATTCCATGTGGTGTTCCAAGTTTGTTTCTGGTCTGTTCATATATTTGGCGCAAATATTCGCCGAATGACGAGAATGCGTGTTTCTGAGGATATCTACATTGCACACGATGCTTATTGATATAATTGTCGGGATGATGCATAATTGTCATATGTATACATATATATCTAATAATATTTTGGAAAAAAAAAAAAACACATAGCATTCAGTTTGACAGATGTATTCCATTAATAATCCAGTTTTTTTGGAAAAACGTTGCAAAAGTTATTTTGCTTTCAATCTGGCATTTGGAATAATTGTTTTTAAAAAAACTTCTATTAAAGGTTATTATCTTCTTCTAGATTACCATAATATTTCAATTTTAATTTTTAGTTCCTCTCGCTTTCGGTCATAGATATACACTACATTCTTAAGAGGTGAAATCGAGAATTGGCTATATTATGAACATTATACTTAAGAAAATTAATCTAAATTGAAAAAAAGTCACCAAATAAATCTTAAATTATTGTATGTCCAGGTTTGAAATCTTTAAAATATTTTTAAGATTTCGAAACAAAAGTCACCGAAGAAATTCATCGAAAATCTTGTACAGGTTCAAAAAAAATAAAGTCATCGAAGAAATCTGAAAATTATTTTTCCAAAAAATCACAGAAATCATGATCATTCATATATAATACCCACCTAAATCGAAAATCATAAGAAAATTGTATGTCTAGGTTCGAAAATATCTAACATGTATCAATAACAAGGTTTTTTGAAAGACAGAATAAAATAAATCTAACAAGTTCTTTTCAAAACAGAAGAAAAATAAGATTGTCCGGAACAGAAATTTTCGTGCTATGAAAACTAACTGAAAATTTACCTTGCAAAATCTGTGGTGCCTTGCAGCAAACTACCGCCTACAAATGGAATTTGGGAGGAAATGATGGGGATGAAGGGAGTATTTACGTGTGTGAATTGGAAAGGACGCTAGCGGGAATCAAAATTTCGCGTGGCGGGTTTTTTAATATAATTAACTAAGCCCATCTGTTTTGTTTTTTTCGAAAATATCAAATTTAAAATGGGAAGATATCGTCAAAAAATTTGGAAAGATTACCAAATCCCAATTTTGTTGGTGGAAATCAAACAAAACAAATACGCAAAAGAGTTATTTTCGAAAAAAAACTTTGGCCGAGGTTATTAACCCAAATCTACTTATAAATAAATTAATAATATTTGTAAGGATAATAAATTTGAGAACAAAACTAATAATAAATAATATGGTCTATGGATTCATGAATCATGATATTATAAAACTCGCATGATGATTAAAATTCATGAGTTTAAAAGTGATAATTATCTAATCAAAAACTTTTTAAAAAAACATGTTGACCGGTTGTTCAAAAGTTTTTTATTTTTTAAAAAATTAGTTTTTTTTAAAAAATTAAATTCTATATTTAATATTTTATAATATATATATATAAATATATATATATACATTATTGTTTAGAATTTGTACTACTTAAAAAATATAATTTTAGTATATTATAGTTTTTTAATTAATTTATTTATGTTTTCAAAATATATATAACTATAATAATATATTGAATATATTTATATAATTAATTATTTTTTAAACTATGATAAATATATTTATTTTCTATTTATATACATATTTTAGACAAGGTTCTAAAAAGCGTGAAGGACGTTGAAGCGTGGAGGTCAAACTTCAAGCTTTTTTTAAGCTTAAACGAGCTTATAACGAGTTTAAGCGTAAAAAAACATTTTTAATTTTTACTACAATTTTATAAACTATAAATATACATATTTATAAAAATGTTTTCATTTTAAAAAATAAATAAAATTTTCTGTTCTAAAAAACGATCGCTTAATCGAGCTTAAGCTTATTAAAGCTTAAGCAAAATTAAGTGTCGTGTAAGCAAGCGCTTTAGAACACTTCTTTTAGGTTTTTAAAATTTAAAAAATATTGTTAATTATATTAATATATAAATGATTTTCCGGTCAGAATTGACGCCCGACCATTCGGTTAAAACAGTCTGACCGATTGGACCGTTTTTGTATAGATTAGCTCATAAGCTCAATCAAACACCCTCTAAGACCATGATTAAAAACTTGATAATTGAATACACAATTTTGGCTTTGATACAAATGGTTGAACAAATCAATTTTATGAGAAAAATATCAATTTGAGCCATTTATGAAAGAATATTTTTTTATAAGATTAGGGTCGATATATTTCATAGATAAAAAAAAAACATGAAAGATGTCATAACGTACCAAAACATCCTTCATGTTTAATATAGTATAGAATAGAGATAAGTAATAATGTGCATGTATACATAGTGAATTAGTGAGTCATGTGAAAATTAAAAGTCTTGAGGTGTTTGATCTTACTTTTTTTTTTTTTTTTTTAACTTTATAGAAGTTTAGTGAAGTTTATAGAGTTTTAAAAAATGTGATATCCCATTTTTATTTTAAAAATTATATATAAATATATATATATATATATCCAAAATTAAGTGTTCTAAAAAATTCGTTAAGTGACGTGTATTTATAAAATGTTTTAGAAACGTGATATCCCCTGCTTATTACTTTTAAAATGCTAAAGAGACGTGTACGTGTAAAATACTCGTTGAGAGAAACTATATATATGTATGTCTAGAATTAAGCGTTCTAAAAAACTCTTTAAGAGACTTGTATTTATAAAATGTTTAATAAACGTGACATACTCCGCTTATTACTGGTAAAATATTTAACTGTTTAAGAAACGTGTACTTCTAAAACACTCTTTAAGAGACATGATATCCTTCGGTTATTACTTTACAAAATCAAAATGTAGCAAGTGAATTGAAACATATAAAATTTAAACATGCAAGTTCTCATTTAAAATGAGGAAAATTGATAAATTAGTTCTATAAATTTGTCATTTTGAGATTTTGGTCTAGTATTTTTGCCAACTTTAATTTACGTTCATTATCTTTAAAAATATTTAGACATTTGATCATTTTTCTATCAATTTTAAATATAGTGGTTGAAGTGGCGTTTTTTTTCTTAATAAAAATAAAGCTTTGAATATTTTTTTCGAAATCAAATTAACCCATACGTACATTATCTTTAAATTATTATTATTTTTTAAACCAGTCTTTATATCATTTAGACGTTTGATCATTTTTCTTCAAAATAACCCATTTTTTACTACCCTCAACAAATCCCTAAATTCCTAAGCAGCCAAGAGCCAATTTTACACGAAATTACTTGGGTTTCTTCTGTAGGAGGAATGTTGTTCTGTGAATGCGGAAAAGAGCACAATTGAGGGTTTCCTTGGTTGCCTGATCATCGAGGACGAAGGTCTCATGGCTGCCGAAGGTGAGGTCTTGTTTTTAAATTCTTTGATGTACGGTTTCAGCGGTAGGATTTGGCCGGATTTTTCCTTCTATAGTCGGCGAGGAAGTTCTTTATTTTAGATCTTAAAAATGCAGAGTCTTCCGAAGGCTAACTTGTTTAGTAATATTTGTCGTTGACACATTTATGCCTGGAAATTAACTAAATCATGGGATATGTAGGTGCTGTTTGAAGCTGCGAAAGAATGTTTCAGCAACAATCATGAGGAAAATGACATTAACTTGTTGGATCCAGTCCTTTGAATTCCACTTTAGTAAGCATGTGGATCCACTAATCTTGAAATGATAGAAGGATTTCTGAGTTTCTACTTCTTTCTATTGTTTATGCCATTAGATCATTCTGTGAATATTGCTTACAAATTTCTTATAACCGTCTAAGTGTACAATAGTTGCAAACACACACTGTTCTCTACATTTGATTGCCATATTTAATCTTTCCAATGCAACATTTGCATGATCTTCTTATATGTCCTTAGTTCTCAAGTTCCTTTTGTAAGTACAATTGCTCTATCACAGAGATGAATTCTTTGTTACTGTTGAACATTTTCTTTTTCCACATTTTGTTGGCTTGGAACAGACAATGCTTTCCTCACCAAGCTTCATTATTGGCAGATTGACTGTGACAAAACAATAATGGTATCGCTAAAGAACACTAATAAGTTGCAGGAAGGCTCAGAGTGTATATTTCAGGTTTAACTTCAATTATCTGGCCATTGTGATTTCAGCTTGGACTGGTCATCTAATTTTACTGATTTGTGATTAATCTATTATCATCTGGATAATGCCCTCTCCCTCTCCCTCTCCCTCTCCCTCTCCCTCTGAGAAGTGTATCATCTGTTCACTTTGTATGTTTGTGTTGTCCAGTGTGCTCTACTTTACAGAAGTTTGTTGAAGAAGCACTTTGTTGAAAGGTTATTACTTTGATCAAGACTGGAGATACAGATACAAGAACAGGAGAAGAGTTATTACTTTGTTCAAAAATGGAGCTACAGATACAAGAACAGGAGATACAAGAGCACAAAGTGAAAATAGTGAACCATTCAAGAATGTTTAATTTTGTATATGAGAGTGAAAATAGTTAACTGTGTTATGTGAAATCTAATGTAAATTTATTTCTGAATCTGCTGTAAATTTGTTATCAATCAATAAAAGTTCCTAAAATTCTTATTACCCATCATTTTCATTTAAGTATGAATTTTTGAATATTCTATACTGTGATGTCAATCTAAAAACCATAAGATCACAAAGAATTGGAGCTACAGAACAATTTTTTCCACATTGCTTCCATGTTGAATGCACATAACAAGTAATATTGAAACAGTTTTGGTGCAAAACCGATTTGGTGCAAAACTAATAGAGCAGAACTTATTTGGTGCAAATCTGATATCCAATGTTGCTGCAAAACATAACAAGTAGATGGACACACCCAAATAGCACGTTTTGGCAGAAAAATAAAAGAAACAAGACATTTGAATTCACAGAACAAGTACCAATGGATTCAAAATATTTGGTGCAAAACTGAAACTAAAACTAAATAAACTAAAACTAATTCTGCTCAAGGAACAAATTTCTGATATATCTGGTCCAAAATAAAAAGGACAATTATTTTCTTGTAGAGAGCCTCAGCTAGCAGCAGCTATTCTCCAATCCAAGTAATTTATCAATTGCTCACTTTTGTTAGTGAGTACCCCCTCGTTTTGTTAGTCTGAACATTTGCCCGCGCCTATTTAAAGAAATGGAGACAACACAGCTCCTTTGGGATTCCTCTTCCAAAGTTGCATATACTATATGAGGCCTGCCAACCTGAAATATTGGGAAAGAGAACAGGATGGTAGTGTTTAAATTTATCATGTCAAAGACAAACACCAGATATTTGAACTAACCTCTGGCTGATCATCGGAAGACGCCACTGCTGAACTAACTTAAGTCTTCGTCATCATTTTCCATGTCCACAACAGATATACCATTAACAATCGATCCCTCCAAATCAGTTCTAATTAACTCAACATCTACGCTATTCATATCACCCAACAACGACTGCATATTAGAAATATTGTTAGGAATAAAATGCAAAGTATCAATATCATCTTCATCGCCCATGTTATATGTATCTCTTGGTGTGTGACGAATAGCACAATACCAATCCTCATCTTTGGGATCACGAACATAGTAAACCATTTGGGCTTGTGAAGCCAAAATAAAAGGTTCATGCTCTTCACGTTCTCCTGTGTGTATCAAGCGAGAAAAGTTCACCATCGTAAATCCACATGGATCAATTTTTGTTCCAGCATTAGTATTAACCCAATCACACCGGAAAAGAATGATTCTCCCACTGGAAGTATAATCAAGTGATATAATATTAGTCAATCGACCATAGTATATCGACTCATGATCATCATTATCATGCACCGATTGAACCATCACACCGCTATTCTGCACCTTTTTGTTTTGCTCGGATTCCACAGTGCGAAATGCAAAACCATTAACATTAAACCCATGATAACTCAATGCTACAGAATTTGGTCCACGTGCAAGAGCCCTTAGATCTAAGTCATCCACTCTTTCATTTGCTCGATCAACCTGTAACAAACATATAATACAAACTTCTAGTATGATATAAATCTATTAAAAAATAACCAGGCAACTATCAACATGCCTTCTGTATATAATTTACAATATAGTACTTACTCGTTTTGCAAACCACTCTGCAAATTGCATTCGAACCATATCGTCCAACTGAGAATCAGTTGGACGACGACCATATCTATGTTTTCTCTTCAAATCACCTTTTAGTTCTCTGTTCAATGTTGACATTTACAGTTAAGAACTTTCAATAAAAAACAATACAGTAGAGTTTACATTTAGAAATAATACTTACTCACGATATGGTTGCAATATTGCACAGTTCGAAAGAATATATCTATGAGCTTGATCCAGGGTTATTTTGTCCAAGGTAATAACTTGACGCCCTTTTGTAGGTCGTCCTACTTTTGGAAACATCGGTAGTGAAGGAAACTCATCACTTGGTGTATCTTTGTGTCTTACACCATGATTGTAGAGTGAACTTGTGTCATTTAAATAACGAGAACAAAACACAACACATTCATCAGCCAAATATGCCTCTGCAATGTTGGCCTCTGGTCGAGCTCTATTTCTAACAAAATCTTTTAGTTTCCCAAGGTATCTTTCGATTGGATACATCCACCGATAAGGGACAGGGCCTGCTATTCTTGCCTCAGATGCTAGATGTACCACCAAATGCACCATTACCGTAAAAAATGAAGGTGGAAAAATTCTTTCTAACTGACACAAAGCCAATATAATTCCTTCTTCAGCCTTCAGCAGTTCATCTTCTTGCAAGGTCTTTGCACACACTGTCCTAAAGTATTCACACAAAACAATTAGCGGTGCAGTTACCTTTCTTGATAATACACGACGAAGAGCAATTGGGAGAAATTGTTCCATTATGATATGACAATCATGACTTTTTAGACCCATAATCTTAGAGCGCCCAACATCTACACACTTGGAAATATTAGACGACATGCCATCAGGAACACGAATTTCTTTCAACACTGAACAAAATAGTTTTTTCTCTTCTTTGCTCATACAATAACATGCAGGTGGCAAGTAGTCGGTACCGTTTGGTTGTGTCCGTGGCCATAACTGTCTCATAATTCCTAATATTTTCAAGTCTCTACGTGCGGCAGCATTATCTTTGCTCTTATTCGAATCATTTAAAAGGGTCCCAAGGATGTTATCACAAACATTTTTCTCAATGTGCATAGGATCCAAATTATGCCTGATCAAATTAAACTCCCAATATGGTAGACTAAAGAATATGCTTCGTTTTCTCCACATTTGTTCAATTGATCCTGTTTGAACTCGTGTAGATGGTTTAGATGCATTACTTTTACCAAACACCACATTTCTATTTTGGGTCATTAGCAGAACTTCAGATCCAGACAATGGCATTAGATCTAAGTGGTGTTGCTCTGGCTTGCCATAACTTGTCATTTTTCGAATGTGCGAGTCAAGAGGCAGAAATCGACGATGCCCTCTAAATGACCATTTCTTACCATGCTTCAAATACAATGCATCTGTCTTATCAGCACAACTTGGGCAAGCATTCTTGGCATATGTATTCCATCCAGACAAACATCCCAAACCAGGAAAATCACTAATTGTCCAAAGTAATGCAGCCCGCATTTGAAACATTTTGTTACTGCAAGCATCATACGTGGCAATACCATTTTGCCATAAGTCTTTCAACTCACTCAATAAGGGACGTAAATACACATCAATGTCATTTCCAGGTGCTTTTGGACCTGGAATTAAAGTGGATAAAATAACTGAATGAGGTTTCATGGATTCCCAAGGTGGCAAATTGTATGGCATCAAAACAATGGGCCAAGTACTATGTGAAGTACTTTGATTTTTGAATGGATTAAATCCATCCGTGGCGAGTCCCAAACGTACGTTTCTAGGATCTGATGCAAACTCACAATGGCGTTCATCAAATGCTCTCCAGGCCGGTGAGTCAGCTGGATGCCTTAGATTTCCATCAGAAACTCTTTTTTTAAAATGCCATTGCATACTTTCTGAAGTCTTAGAAGACATGAAAAACCGTTGTAATCTTGGTTTCAATGGAAAATACCAAAAAACCTTTGCAGGACTTTTCACTTGAAGACGTTTTTTTCCTCCTTGACGAGATTGCTTGTGCTGCTTCGATAAGGTTTTCCATCTCGAAAGATTACATACTCTGCAAGTTTGTTCCTTCTCATCTTCTCCCCAATAAATCATGCAATCATTTGGGCAAGCATGAATTTTTTCATAATGCAGTCCTAATTTAGAAATTAGTTTCTTTGCTTCATAAAAAGAATTAGGTATTTGTGCTTCAGAGGGAAGTACTCGTCGAAGAAATTCCAATAACATCGTAAAGGATTTATCGCTCCATTTGCTGCTCACTTTCAACTGAAATAATTCAACAAGAAAATTCAATTTCGAAATCTTATTGCACCCATCATATAAAGGTTGTTTTCCTTCTTCTATCAATTGATAGAAATCTGCCACATTAGGATCCATTGATATATGACTCGCAGATGCACCAATGCAGTCGTCATTATTCATAGTCGATCCTTCACCTATCTGAAACTCTTCACATAAAGTTTCTTGTCCCATTGGTTGATTGTTATTCACCTCAGATACATTCTTACCTAAAACCTCCAGCCCACTGATCATACCGTCGCGAGACTGTACAATCCTTTTTTCTCCATGAAAAGTCCAAACATGATAATCAGGTAAGATACCGTTAATGATCAGATGTTCATATATTGTCTCACGATCATGGTTCAATGCATTTATGCATTTACAGCAAGGACACGGTTTTGTAACTTCATGAGACATGTCAGAAAATGCATGACGCAAAAAATGTAGGACTCCCACCCGATATTCTAGACTGCCACGAGGGCAGCTCATCCATGCCCTTTGCATTTTAGATCCTGTACAATTATTTTTAAAATTAAATATCTATATAATATCAAATATTCTTAAAAATAAAAATAACATAATATCAAAAACAAATCTGAACATGCACATATAAATATCAGATTCACTATAAAATGTCTTGTTCTCCATCTCATACTTGATTGTGGTCCTGTCTGTCTAAATATCTCTATTGATCTTCACAAAATATTATATTTCTTATTTTCTCTCATACATATAATCTGATCATCAATTCCATAACAACCGTAAGCTTATAAGGTCATGAGATGAAACGATCCTAATCTTACAAACTTGATTCTCATATTTGCATTGAAAAAAAATTCATAAATTCTCTTCAAAATAAGAAAACAAAAAAACCCAAATGACAGATTCCTTCTAAATAAATTATGAATCTGGAACAATTATTTAGATACATCATCAATTCCACATTATTTGGTAAAACGAAAATTACCTTGAAAATATGCAGGAGAAGAACGACGAAGGAAGATGCGCAGAGGAAGGAGAAGAACGTGTATCACAAAACCAAATTAGGTAAAACTAAAAAAAGAAAAAGAAAAAGGAAAACGACTCTTTTTTTGTTATAGTATTCGATTTCGAATCGGTTTTTCACCGCTTCTACCGATATGTCCATCGCTTCGGTTCTCCACCACCGCTTCTACAGATGTCTCTCGACGCAGTTCTACATCACCGATTCTATAGATATGTATGTTGCATCGGTTATCCGCCACCGCTTCAATTCAACTTTCATTAGATGCGCGTACTAACCGATTCAAAACAATAAAAAAAACTGTGATGCAGTGCTTGGATTTAGAAGCGATTAAAAAATTGCCCGAAGCAAATAAGTCGCGTTCGCAGCGGTCTTTGAACGATGCTGAAAGTCAATTACAAGATTGTGTGAACATACGGATTTCAACTTCTTTTTTGAATCGCTTATAATTAACCGCTCCTATACACAGGTATTAGAAGCGGTAATCATAAACCGACGGGATAACATATACACAATAGAAGCGGAGTTACAACCGACTCAAAATTACTGATTCTAAAACACCTATTTTTTTGTAGTGATTCCATCGTGGATCTGGCTATTACAGTTTGTTTATAAGATTTCCAAGCTATTGCTGCACCTCCTAAAGTGAATACAAATCCACTTGTAGATTTTGAGTCTTTCATATCAGATATCCAGTTTGCATCACTGTATCCTTCAATAATAGCAGGATATCTAGTATAGTGCAGCCCATGATTACGAGTGTATCTTAAATACCTTAGCAATCTGATAATTGCTTTCCAGTGTTCAGTTCCTGGATTACTCGTGAATCTACTCAATTTGCTTACTGCATAGGCTATGTCTGGTCGTGTATAACTCATTAAGTACATCAGACTACCAATGACTCGAGAGTATTCTAGTTGGGAGATACTCTCACCCCGATTCTTCGATAGATGTTGACTTGGATCTATCGGGGTTCTAGCCAATGCAGAGTCATCCTTATTGAATTTCTCAAGTATTTTTTCCACATAATGTGATTGACTTAGAACCATCCCTTCTGATGTTCTATGGATTTTAATTCCAAGGATGACATCGGCTAATCTCAAATCCTTCATGTCGAATTTTGAGTTCAGCAGTTTCTTAGTGGATTTGATCATTTTATCATTGCTTTCGATGATAAGCATGTCATCTACGTAAAGACACAAAATGACGTAGCCACTTTCAGTGTTCTTTACGTATACACATGTGTCACACTAATTGACTTTAAATCCACTTTCTAGCATGGCTTTGTCAAATTTTTCGTGCCATTGTTTTGGTGCTTGCTTTAAGCCATACAAAGAATTTAACAATTTACAAACCTTATTTTCTTGCCCAGGTACAGAAAATCCCTCAGGTTGTTCCATGTAAATTTCTTCTTCTAAATCTCCATTTAGAAAAGCAGTCTTTACATCCATTTGATGTACTTCAAGATTCCGCAAGGCGGCAATTGCAAGTATCACTCGAATTGAAATTATTCTCGTTACTGGAGAATAAGTGTCAAAGTAATCAAGCCCTTCACGTTGACGGTAACCATTGATTACCAATCTGGCTTTATAATTATCTATTATTCCATCTGATTTCATTTTTCGTTTAAAAATCCATTTATAACCTAGTGGTTTGCTTCCCAAAGGAAGATCCACTAGTTCCCACGTATGATTTTGCAAAATGGATTCTATTTCGAAATTTATAGCCTCTTTCCATTGAGGTCCTTCAGACGAATTCACAGCTTCCTTGAAGCTTTGAGGTTCACTTTCCATCATGAAAGTGATGAAATCCGGACCAAATGATTTCTCAGTTCTAGCTCTTTTTCTACGTCTAGGTTCAACCTCGTAGTTAACCTCTTGTTCTTTTTCCATTGTCTCGTGTAATCTTTTGGATGAACTTGGTTCTTCCGTAGATTTTCAAGGGAACACATGTTCAAAGAACGAAACATTTCTTGATTCCATTATTGTATTCTTATGAATGGTAGGAATTTGAGATTCATACACAAGGAATCGATAGGCGCTACTATTGTGTGCATATCCTATGAAAATGCAATCAACGATTTTTGGTCCAATTTTTACCTTTTTCGGATTAGGTACGACTACCTTGGCAAGACACCCCCACACTCGCAAGTATTGGTAGGAAGGTGTTCTTCCTTTCCATAATTCATATGGACTTTTATCTTGTTTCTTCCGGGGTATCTTATTTAAAAGGTAATTAGCTGTCAGAACAGCTTCCCCCCACATGTTCTGTGATAAACCAGAACTCAGTAACAGTGCATTCATCATTTCTTTCAAAGTGCGATTCTTTCGCTCTGCGACACCATTTTGCTGAGGAGAATAAGGTGCAGTTCTTTCGTATCTGATACCATGTTGAGCACAAAAGTCAGCAAATGGTGATTCATACTCACCTCCACGATCGGTTCTTAGCACCTTAATTTTCTTGCTAAATTGGTTTTCAACTTCACTTTTGTAATGGACAAACTTTTCAATAGCTTCATCTTTACTTTTAAAAAGATACACATAACAATATTTTGTGCTATCGTCAATAAAAGTAATGAAGTATTTGTTTCCACCACGTGTTTGTACTCTTTTTAAATCGCATAGATCAGAGTGTATCAAATCAAGGGGTTCACTTTTTCTTTCAACTGTTTGAAAAGATGATCTTGTTAGTTTTGCCTCAACACAAGTTTCACATTTGTATTGTGTATCAATTTTGAATGTAGGAATACTTTTCAAATTAATTAATCTACGAATCGTATCATAATTAACATGTCCTAGTCTACCATGCCACAAATTGGAAGACTCAAGCAAGTAAGCAGAAGATTTTATCTTATTGATCACAGGCTTAATAGCCATTACATTGAGTTTGAACAACCCATTGCTTACATAGCCTTTCCCAATAAACATTTCATTCTTAGACAAAACAACTTTATCTGACTCAAACACAATGCGAAACCCATGCTTGTTAAGCAGCGATCCAGACACCAAGTTCTTACAGATGTCTGGCACATACAACACATTGTTCAAAGTCAGCTCTTTTCCAGAGGTCATCTTCAAAATCACTTTTCCTAGTCCCTTGATTTCAGAAGTTGCAGAATTCCCCATGAACAGCATTTCCCCGTTCTCGGATTCCTCAAGATTTGCAAACATCTTTTGTCAGAGCAAACATGGCGAGTGGCACCAGTGTCAATCCACCATGGGATCGGTTAACTCATGCCCGGAAACGCAGCAAAAATATAATTTTTAATAAAAGAAATCCGAGCACTTGTGTAGTATTCAAAAAACTCAAACAACCATAGGGTGTTTAGAATTTTACCTATCAATCTCAAAGATTGATTTATGGCTCCAACCAAGTTGATAAACAACTAGGCTCTTGAAAAATGGTAGACTCAATCTACAAGCTTTCAAGAGCACTCCTTGCTCAAAATGGATTCAACACTTCGAGCCTCCGAATTAGGTCCACGACTAGACGATCTATATCCACTCTAAATATGCACTAGAATATTTAGAGGATTTTTCATTGAGATTTTCTTTTCCTTCTCCCACAAAAATGAAAGAAAACTTTTGGAGAAAAATAATGGAGTGTTCGGCCACTTCAAAAATTGGAATGGAATGGATTGTGATTGTGTATATATTATTCCAAATAATATATTAAAGGAGAGGGATTAATGAGTACAATTAAGCCATGCATGAAAAATTGCAAGACATGCATGGAAAATTGCAAACCATCTTTCAACCCTTCAAATTCCATACACACACATATATATATCATATATATATATATATATATATATATATATATATACACGCCTATATATATATACATATATAAATATATATATATTCAAATGTCATTTGAACTTATTTTTAATTAATTATTAAACCTAAACCCATTTAAGTTTAATCAATTAATTAAATTTAACTTGAACCCATTCAAGTCCACTAGTATCAATAATTATACAACACTATATTAATTTGAGCTCTACTAGACTCAATAGTGTTTAATTAATTCAACACTTGAATTAATTTAATTATTTGTACATTAAAATGTCTACTAGTGTTAAATTAATTCAACACTTGAATTAATTAACTAAGTTCAAAATAATAGTTTAGAAAATCACCATTTTCATAAACTAATTATTTTAAGTCAACTTTTAATCTTGGAACACATTCACAAATTAAAAGTTACTTATTCCATTCATTCTCCAATTTAGAAGTCAAACTTCTAATTTATTTTACTTATAAACTCCTTTATAAGTTGTTCAATACAACGAACTAATTTTAATCTCAACGGGATCTAGAAAGCTAGTACTTGTGTGACCCTCAATGGTTCACTGATACAACTAGCAGTGGGTTTACATCTCCATGTGATTCAGGATCAACAAGTCCCTTATATAAGCATACCCTAGATAGCTCCATTCTTATTAATCAACACATTGATAATAAGAACATCAGAAAACTCAAGTCTGATAGTACCCAACCAGTCATGTAAACATCTAGCGGCATTGCTTACATGACTCCCTAGGTATCAAATGATAGTACCTGCAAGAACCAATCAATTATGGTTAGCGTACAGTACGGTCCCTTCAACTCATATATCCCGACCGATTCGACAGCCATTGGTTTATCGAGAGTTGTCATTGAATTGATAATTATGTGTCATGCCGTAGTTGCATCGAAAGTGTAATTCAAGAAACTCCTTTCTTAATTACCACTTACTCTGATCAGAGATTTCAAGCTACGTATGCATGACATAACATAGGATATCCATACCCGTAGGTAAGCGGTGAATCCCCGACTACAATGCATTGACTCCTATATGTTTCGTCACAACACCCAACATTGCCACCTGATGACCCCAGATGAGTCGGTAAACAAGTCAAAGTGAAGCACTAGCATATAGAGTCTCCATGTTGTCCCGGGTTATAGGACTAATGGTGTACAACCATAAACTAGGACTTCTCCACTCGATAAGTGAGAACCACTTGGAAAATCCTTTAGGGAGGGTTGTTCAGTGCACTCTACAAGGAGCACCTATTTGCATGCTTGGACATCTCCATGTCCCCTACCAATGAAACATGGTACTCACATCGCAAATACTAGTCTCAAGCTCGAGCGGCCTTTATCCTTCTTTATGGCGGCTGAATCAACTAGGAACAGTTTAGAATATACAGTATTCCAAATATGAGTTTCATGATAGTCATCACATGACCATCTCATATTCTTTCTACTATTTGTATATTCAAGGGCTTTATCTATGCAGCTTGCATGGGTATAAAGATAAAGATGTGCCAAATTAAATAATGTCAAATATTATTAAAATAAAAATTGTCATACAAGAGTTCTCTCAAGGACCATCGGCCAACACATTGGCTCGACGGGCACCTACTCTAACAATCTCCCACTTGCACTAGAGCCAACTACCCATATTCTTCAAACCCATTGATTCACGATGCTTTTCGAACAATGGTCCTGGTAAAGGCTTAGTTAGTGGATCAGCAACATTATCTGCGGAGGCGACTCTGTCTAACAAGACATCTCCTCATTCCACAATTTCCCGGATGATGTGGTATTTTCTCAGTACATGTTTGGATTTCTGATGAGACCTTGGTTCTTTTGCCTGAGCAACGGCACCAGTGTTGTCGCAGTACACCGGGACTGGATCAACTCCATTAGGAATAACGCCCAACTCTTGGACGAAATTCCTAATCCAAATAACTTCCTTTGCAGCATCGGATGCAGCAATATATTCTGCCTCAGTGGTTGAATCCACAGTGCTATTTTGCTTGGAACTCTTCCAACAAACAGCAGCACCATTGAGCATGAATATAAAACCGGAAGTTGACTTCGAATCATCAACATCGCTTTGGAAGCTAGAGTCGGTATAGCCTTCCAATTTTAGTTCTCCACCCCCATAAACCAAGAACATATTCTTAGTCTTTCTCAAATACTTGAGAATGTCTTTCACAGTTTTCCAGTGTGGAAGACCAGGGTTCGATTGATATCTACTTGTAACACTAAGTGCAAAGGCCACGTCAGGACGTGTAGATATCATCGCATACATGATACTACCAATTGCAAATGCATATGGAATGCGTGTCATCGTCTCTATCTCTGCATCATTTTTGGGAGACATGGACTTGGATAGAGACACGCCATGACACATTGGTAGATGTCCTCTCTTAGACTCATCCATCGAGAACCTCTTCACGATGGTATCAATGTATGTGGACTGGGTGAGACCAAGCAATCTTTTCGATCTATCCCGATAGATTTGTATTCCCAATACAAAAGATGCTTCACCCAAGTCCTTCATCGAGAACTTACTCGATAACCATACTTTAGTTGATTGCAACATTCCTACATCATTCCCAATAAGTAGAATGTCATCAACATAAAGTACCAGGAATGTCACAGCACTCCCACTGACCTTCTTATACACACATGGTTCCTCAGGATTCTTAGTAAACCCAAACTCTTTGATTGTACCATCAAATCTGAGGTTCCAGCTCCTAGATGCCTGTTTGAGACCATAGATAGATCTCTGAAGTTTGCATACTTTATGCTCACTTCCGATAGATGTGAACCCTTCAGGTTGAGACATGTAAATTTCTTCCTTAATATCCCCATTAAGAAAAGCTGTCTTCACATCCATCTGCCATATTTCATAGTTATACCATGCGGCAATGGCAAGCAATATCCTTATGTACTTGAACATTGCGACTGGAGAAAAAGTTTCTTCAAAGTCAACTCCTTGCCTTTGAGTATAACCTTTTACCACCAATCGAGCCTTGACGGTCAGAACCTTCCCATCCGTCCCAAGCTTCCTCTTGTAAATCCATTTACACCCTATAGGAACAATTCCTTCAGGTGGATCCACAAGATTCCACACTTGGTTCGAATACATGGAATTCATCTCAGATTCCATAGCTTCAAGTCACTTGGATGAATCGGCATTAGACAATGCTTCCTTGAAGGTCCTTGGATCACATCCATGGTCAGGCTCATCTTGGCCCTCTTCAAGAAGCAGACCATACCTCATAGGTGGTCTTGAGATCCTCTCGGATCTTCTAGGAGCTTGTATCTCCTCTCTTGGCTGTTCAGGTGTGGGTTTCACAATCGTGGGTGTTTCTCGAACTTCTTCGAGTTCTATCATCTCCCATTTTCTATCCAATAGAAATTCCTTCTCCAAGAAGGTTGCATTCCTAGAAACAAACACTTTTGTTTCTTTGGGATGATAGAAATAATATCCAACCGAATTCCTTGGATATCCCACGAAGTAGCATAAAATGGATCGAGCATCCAATTTATCTCCCACTATCTGCTTCACATAAGCAGGGCATCTCCATATTATTAGATAAGAATACTTTGGAGATTTTCCCATCCATATCTCATATGGTGTCTTATCAACTGCCTTTGAATGGACATTGTTCAACAACAGTGCCGCTGTCTCAAGTGCATATCCCCAAAAGGATGGCGGCAACTCCGTGAACCCCATCATAGACCGAACCATGTCCATCAAAGTTCGATTACGACGTTTTGAAACACCATTCAACTGAGGTGTACCAGGAGGAGTCCACTGTGAGAGAATCCCATTCTCCCTAAGATACTCTTGGAATTCAGTGCTCAAGTACTCACCACCTCGATCCGATCGAAGTGCCTTGATGCTTCGTCCCAATTGTTTTTCTACTTCATTTCTGAATTCTTTGAACTTTTCAAAAGCTTCAGAGTTGTATTTCATCAAATACACATACCCATACCTAGAGAAATCATCGGTAAAGGTAATGAAGTAAGAATGTCCGTGCTTAGTGGTGATGCTAAGTGGACCACACACATCTGTATGGATCAAATCCAACAGTCCCTTGGCTCGCTCCACATGGCCCTTAAAGGGAATTTTGGTCATCTTTCCTTTTAGACAGGGTTCACAAGTAGTAAGAGAATTAATATCAGACATATCAAACATGTCTTCTCCCACTAGCATGTTCATCCTTTTAAAAGATATATGACCTAATCGAGCATGCCATAAGTGTGCTGGATTTAGAGTATCTTGCTTTCTTTTGGATGTAGTTGATATCTCTTGGACATTATACATAGGAATATCTTTCAATTTTAAATTATAGAGATCATTTTCCAATTGTCCTGTACCAATTAAACATTCATTCTTGTAAATATTGCAAACACCTTTGCCAAATAAACAAGAATATCCATCTTTATCAAGCATAGAAATGGAAACAATGTTTTTCACCAAATCTGGTACAAACAAAACATCTCTCAAACATAATTTAAAATCATTGTCCAACAATAAGTAAACATCTCCAAAAGCTTTGGCTGCAACTCTTGCCCCATTGCCCATCCTCAAGAAGGTCTCACCATCTCTGAGTCTCCTACTTCTTGCCATCACCTGCAAATCATTACAGAGATGTGAGCCACAGCCGGTATCCAATACCCAAGAAGAAGAGTTAAGTGAAATGTTTACTTCAATGTAGAACATACCTTTTCCAGAACCATTCTGGTCAAGATATTCCTTGCAATTACGCTTCTAATGTCCAGGTTTCTTACAGTGATGACAGACGTCATTAGTCTTGTTAGCCTTAACTGGTGTGGCTACCACAACGGGACTCGGAGCTTGCCTCTTCAAGGGCACGTTCTTTTTGGGAGCATGGAAGGAACGCTTCTTTCCCTTCCCATGTGGTCTATTCTTTGAACCAGATGAAGATCCCACATAAAGAACCGGCTTCTCTTTCTTGATTGTGGATTCAAACGTAACAAGCATGTTAACCAACTCCTCAAGGGTTGGATCTAACCTGTTCATGTTGAAATTCACAACAAAAGGATCAAATGAGCTAGGCAGTGACAAGAGCAACCCGTCTGTGGTCAACTCAGTTGGTAGCACAAGATCCATGCTAACGAGTTTCTCCACGAGCCCAATCAACTTCAGGCCATGCTCATGGACCGAAGCGATGCGCAAAGTGATTAGCTCCTTGACAATCGCATGTCGAAGTGGGCGTGTTTGTTCACCAAATAGTTCTTTGAGATGCAAATGAATGTCAGCAGCATGCTTTGCACTCTCAAAACGTCGCTGAAGCTCATCATTCATAAAAGCCTGCATATAACACTTGGCTTTCAAGTCATGGTCACACCAATCCTTGTAAGTCTGTAACTCCTCAGGGCTACAATCAGTCGGAGCCGTATCAGGGGGCGACTCATCAAGTGTGTATGCAATCCTTTTCGAGTTCAAGACGATTTTCAGATTTCTTAGCCAATCAAGGTAATTTGGACCGGTCAGTAAATGTTTGTCGAGTATAGTAGATAGAGGATTGCGAATTGATGACATTGTCAAAACTTGTACTGAAAAATAATAACAGATAAATGTCAATGACTATTTTAAAATATTTAATAAGATATAAAGTATGGACTTTAACTTTATAAATATTTACTCCCATTGTTTTGACATTTTTACTACCCTCTAGTAAAAACGGGAAACTCCTTTCCTCAGTAGGTACATAAGGTCCAATTAGCCAATTACGATCCCGAATAATATCAGCCAATCATAATTTCTAAAAGGTAGTTTCCAATTGCATCTTCATGCAACCCTTACGTAAACTTTTGTCTCACGCTTGATTAGGACCCAATAATATGACGTTGTTCATCTTTACGTGTCAAGCCTTATCCATCGATGTCGAACCTTAATGGACGGTCGCCATGAGTTCCCCCAATAATATGAGCCGAAGTCATGGGAGTTCCACGTAGTTCACATCACCATGTCAATGGATGTCACAGCTTTCCGGCATCCAAGCCCCCCCAATAATATGAGCCGAGCATTGAATACGGGTAGCATTCGTCATGCATCCATTGTCGATGGAAGACATGAAAATTATAAACAAATTTATAATTCCCCTTTTCGGGCTTGATATAAATTTTGAATCTAATTCAAAATGAGGGTTTTTAATTTTGAAAAAGGTCTCATCATTAATTTTAAAGATCGCCATGTTTGATCGTATGTTTGCCGGATTCATGTAACTTTGTTATTATAAAATAATAACGCACATACTAATTAACAAGGATGATCAATCGCCCCAAAAACTATTTGGCCCGTGTGAGCCAAACACGGGCCTAGGTCCAATTCCTAGGGAATGCATGAGATGCAAATACAACAATTACATAAGCTTCCAATATTTACATGTCTTGGATCTTCATAATTCATCATGGCCCACCATCTTCCAATCTTGAACTTCCGCTATCAAATATTTTACATGAAAATATCCATGGCAAATAGGGATACATCTCATGGGGTGGGAACGGGCCATAAACCAAGCTCACTTTGTAATTTGATAATTATTACAACCATTCAACACAAAATATCCTAGCATACACCTAGCAAATTGGTCTTGGGCTTTTAATCATCCTTCATGCACAATATCACATATCATACACCATCAATTAATTATCTCAATAATCAATTGATCAAATATTATATATCTTGGTCCAATCACTAACCATCACAATTATAAAATAAATTAACAAAATAAACAAACACCTTTGTTTACTTTCAAATTAATTTATTTATAATTGAATTTCTTATAAATCACAATTTACTATAAATAATCAAAGTCACACTTTAACTATTTATTTTATGAGAAAAATCACATATTATAAAGTTTAATTTTTTATAAAAATTAACTATAATATATTTAACAATTTAGGGCCTATGACACATGATATTCCAAAACACCTTTTGAAAAAATCAAGTCGTCATAGTCGTCACCGAAACTCCGTCGCCGGATTCCGGCCAAAAAAATTTTTTTTTTTATTAAAAGAATGGGGCAGCCCACGGCTGCCCCTAGGACACCTTCGGGCAGCCCAAGGGCTGCCCGAAAATAAAAAAATAATTTTTATAAAATTTGCCCTAAAAGTTAAAATATTGATTTTCTCACACGGTTAGAAATTGACCTCATCATAATATCCAACAAATACTACACAAAAGAGTAACCTAGGCTCTGATACCACTGAAGGGGATCGGTTAACTCGTGCCCGGAAACGCAGCGGAAATATAATTTTTAATAAAAGAAATCCGAGCACTTGTGTTGTAACACCTAGAATTTCTAAAACGTAAATCCGCATGCATAATTAGGAGAAATTAATTTTAAAATAAGGGTTAAATGAATTTATGTGTTATTATGTGATTTATATGCATGATTTAAGTTATTTTAGCATTTAACCCAAAATTAGTGATTTTCGTGATTTATGAAAATTAATTGTTTTGATCGCATAGACGGAACCGTGGACGGACGAGATACCAAAATATTTAGCCAAAAATATTTTATGAGTTTATGAGCCTTAAAAATAATATTTTAAGATATTTTGTCAAGAAAATTTTAGTATTTAATTATATATTTATTTAAGGATTTATTTTTAGCCAAAATAAGTCATTTTAATTACTTTTATTAATATTTAAAAATTTCCTAATTTTATATTTCGGGATTTTTGGTTGTGTTATCAGATTATTATTATTTAGTAAGGATTTTAAATATTTAGTTAGATATGATTTTATTTCTAAATTATTAATATCCTATTTTAATTCTAATTATCAAAATTTTAAAAAGAAAACCTAAACCTACCCTACCACAAAATTTTTTAGCCGACAACTCCCTCTTCTTCCACCCTCCTTCACGCCTCCATCTTCATTCTGGGAAAAAAAAACCCCATAGCCGATTATTCAAGCTTTATTCTTTAAAGGTTTTTGGTCCGTTCGTCGTCCCGGAGCCACGTAAACGCATCAACCTTCGTCTATAAATTGAAAAGGCATGTTTAACTCCTTTCTTTAACACCATATAAGCTATTATGCATGAATGAGATTTTTTGTTTCAGAATTTAATAGCCATGGTTCGAATTTATTGCAAGTATGAATGAATTGTTGCATGTTTTGGTGAATTCATGATCATAACTCGTTTTTGTGCCTTGCATGGTTCGGTCCAGAGGCTAGGGCTCGAGTTAGTGGTGGGCTAGGGTCCTAGGAAGCCAGCCATGGTCGGGTTATGGGGCTGGAATGGGATATAACCGTGGCATTCAAGATCTGGTGCACAGATTGCGCAGATTTAGAGTTCCGGGAAAAAGAGTTCGTTCTCTTCACTCGGGCCACGGTTTGATGTGTTAGAAACCCCTACATGTTTACTAAGTCTAGGAATTTATTTCACAGTGATTGATGGTCGGAGCAAGCGGCACGATTGAAAGACCCGGCGCTGCTCAGGTCTGCGCGCGAGCCCAAGATAGGCGAACTTGCAGCGGTTTGTTCTCCTTCGTTAGGATTCCGTTTTGGCTGGTTTTTGGCTTTATGGAAACGTCTTGAAGTTTTCTAAGTTTTTGCAAGAGGTTTCATGGTCTTTCGTGGTCGGAGCTTTGAGAACGAACTGTTTTTCCACAGCTGCTCGCGTCTGCACGCTAGTGCAGAAGGGCTGGGTTGCAGAGCTTCGTTCTCACTCCATAGTCGATGGATTGGGCTGATTCTTAGCTTTTTGGAAAGGTCTTGAAGTGTTCTAGCCAGTGATGGTGGATCTCCGGCCATTGGGTGGCCGGAGATGTCCAGAAACAGGCTGCAAAGCCTGCTGCTCGCGCAGCGGAGAGAGTAAGGGAAGGGGAATCGGGATGTGAGTCGGGGCTGGGTCTGGGCCGGGTCTTGGGGGTCCGGGTCGGGTCTGATAGGTCTAGGGTCGGGTCAGGTGGTCCGGGTCTGGGTTAGGTGGACCGGGCTCGGGTATTTTAAATTTTTAATTAATTAAGAGATTAATTGATTTTGGGCTTTTAAAATTAATTAGAAAATTATTTGGGCCTCCAAATAATTTTATTTGGGTTTTTAAATTATTTTTAAGTTAACCCAATAATTTTATGGGCTCGTGGGCCCATAGGAATTTTTGGGCCAGTCAGGGAATTTTTGGGCCAGGCTAGAGTTTTATTGGGCTTGTTTAAGTTAATGGGCTTAGATATTTTCTTTAGGCCCATTTAAGTTGAATGAAATATTTGGGCTTAAATGTAAGATTAATGGGCCTAGATGAGTGATCAGCAGTCTGGACCAACCCATGAAAAATAAATAAGTCCGGAATATATATTTAATTATTTTATGCATGAAATTCATATTTTTAGTATGAGTATATTTATTATGAAAAAAATAAATTAAATATATATTACGGACAAATTTTCAGTGCATGCATCCATGAAATTTATTATGAATATTATTATGTAAATGATGAGCAATAAAATATTTTGTGGAAATTGAAGTATGTGTGACATAGGGGTGGTTTTTCCACCATATGATTCGGTAGTTTTACTACCATAGGGGTGGTTATCCACCATATGATTCGGTAGTTTACTACCATAGGAGGTGATTTATCACCACCATCGTACGTTGGTTTATGAGACTGATCAGTCGACACATGAGCGTCACACTTATGGATAGGACCATCTACAGGTTTTTAAATGTATTGCTCAATTATGTTATATGATGAAGAAAGTTATGATATATGTAAGATTTATGATTCAGCATTTATGTTATGAAAATATTTCCATGCATGTTCATGTACAGGTATATGTATTAGTATTTATGTGATGCATTATTTTTAACCTTGTTATAAAGGATTAGACATGTTGAGCCCCTAGGCTCACTACGCTTATATGGTGCAGGTGAGCATGATGAATTTGATGTAGCTCCTACCGGTGGTGAGGACGTATGAGATCACGGAGCAGTGGACCCCGTGACCGTCGCAGTTTTAGTTTATGATGATTGAATATTGAAAACATGTTTTATTTTAGTATTATTCCGCATATTATATTTTTCAGTACCATTATTTATGATTTTAAATGATGCATGAAATATTTTTAAGAATTTATTTATTTAATATTTTCTTTAGATTATTTAATATTTAGCATTTTATTTTATATACATATATGTATGGGCATGTATGTATAATAGTATTATTTAAATAAAAAAAAATTTCCGCATTTAGAAGTAGAGGGCGTTTCATTTGGTATCAGAGCGCGGTCCTTGGAGGGTGTCCTACTGCTATGTGAAGCTCAGAAATCCTACTATCGGTTTGTAATTTTTAAATTGTTTTCTTATGATTTATAAGGAGCATATGTAATGATTTAAGATTTTCATGTTAGAAAAGTTTTACAACCCTTAAGTTATGCATTGCGATTTACGTAAAGAAATATGTGGTGGTGCAGAATGCCTCCGAGACAGATGAATAGGCGAGGGGGACCTCCACCTCCGCAGAATCCGTTTGCAGCATTGGAGCAGGCCAATGCGAATATGATGGCTGGGATTACTGCTCTGTTGGAGCAGCAGGCGGCACGTCTTAGGCTCACCCATGATGAGGATGTTGCCGAGCGGTTCCAGAAGAAGGGACCTAAGGAGTTTGTCGGCACCACTGATCCACTCATTGCTGAGGGGTGGATTCGATCACTGGAGTCCATATTTGACTACATGGGGATCACTGATGCTGACAGGGTGAAGTGTGCAGTGTATATGATGAGAGGTGATGCAGCCTCTTGGTGGGAAGGTGCGGTTCGAGGTGTGAATCTACCTACATTGACTTGGATAGAGTTCAGACGCATGTTCTATGCCAAGTATTTCACTGAGGATGTGCGCAGTCGCATGATCCGGGAGTTTATGAGTCTCCGCCAGGGAGACAAGTGTGTGGTGGATTACATCACCCAATTCGAGAGAGGGTGTCGTTTCGTGCCTCTTATTGCTGACAGTGCGCCGGATAAGTTGAGGCAATTTGTGGATGGTTTGCGGGCTGACATCAAACATGACGTTCGCATGTTGGATGTCACTACTTATGAGGCGGCAGTTAGCAGAGCATTACGTTCTGAGGAAGGGAGGCGAGAGATGCAGCGAGAGCAGCAGAGTAAGAGGCAGTTTCAGCCAGGGTATCAGAGGGCGACTTCGCAGCCTCCTGCGAAGAAGCCGTATACTGGGCCGTCTAAGGGCCCGAATCAGCAGGGACAACAGCAGAGGCCTCAGGGGCGTCAGCTACAGCAGCAGCAGAGGGGCGGGGCCCCTAATACTGGAGGAGTTCCGATCTGCCCACAGTGTCAGAAGCCGCACACCGGGAAGTGTCTAGTGGGGTCCAATGTATGCTATGTTTGCAAGGAGCCAGGGCATGTTTCATATAACTGCCCGAAGAGAAAGAACACCACTGGGCGGGTGTTCGTCATGCAGGCTGAGGAGCCAGACCCAGATACCTCCTTAATCACCGGTATTTCCTAAACTTCTTCTTTTAAGAATTTTTTTTTTTTTTGGAATTTACTTCATGATTTTAAATTGCATGAATTATCTATTTGTTTGGTTAGAGTAGGATGCTCATTTTATTCGTGTTTTATTAAGAGAAATAATTTTGTAACTTGTATTGGGAGAAAAGTAAGTTTAGTATGCGATTATTGGGATTTTCTGCGTCCAGGGAGAATTCTAGTGGGAGGAAATTCCACGTTTGCGTTGCTAGATTCAGGAGCCACGCATTCGTTTATTTCCCTAGGGTATATCAGGCGGGTAGGCATCAAGCCTGAGGTTGCTGTTACAGGTTACGATGTCACTATGCCGTCTGGTCAGATCCTTACTACCACTAGCGTCTGTAGAGATTTGGAGATGGAGTTACAGGGACATACTATCAGAGCAGATTTTGTGGTTTTACCGTTGACTGGATTCGATCTGATTTTGGGGATGGATTGGTTGTCAGTCAACCGAGCAGTGATTGATTTTCGGCAGAGGACAGTGGCAGTGAAACCAGTGGTAGGCGACCATTTTGTGTTCTATGCATCTCCGAGCAGTGAGACCTCGCCTGTTATCTCTTTTACACGTGCGAGGAAGTTATTGAGACATGGTTGCCAGGGGTTTCTCGCCAGTGTAGTCACTTCATCAGAACCACCTAGCAGATCATTGTCAGATATAGAGGTGGCTTGTGACTTTTCAGATGTCTTTCCGAAGGACGTTTCGGGAGTCCCACCAGCTAGAGAGGTGGAGTTCAGTATTGATCTGTTACCAGGTACTGTGCCTATCTCTAAGGCACCGCATCGACTTGCTCCTACTGAGATGAAAGAGTTGAAGGAGCAGATTCAAGAGTTGTTGGAGAAGGGCTTTATTCGTCCTAGCTTTTCTCCTTGGAGAGCTCCAATGTTGTTTGTGAAGAAAAAGGATGGTAACATGAGACTTTGTATCGATTACCGAGAGCTCAACAGGGTCACTGTGAAGGACAAGTATCCACTTCCGAGGATTGAGGATTTGTTCGATCAGTTGCAGGGAGCTTCGGTTTTCTCCAAGATCGATTTGCGATCTGGCTATCATCAGTTGAGGATTGAGATCTTGACAGAGGCTCATCTCCGTATTCCATTCACCCCGGAAGTACGAAGATGTATAGAGATTGGCAGTCATTGTATTGGTGGCCCGGCATGAAGAGAGATATTGGCCGATTTGTATCAGAGTGCTTGACTTGTCAGCAGGTCAAGGCAGAGCATCAGCGTCCTGCAGGGTTACTTAAGCCTCTACCCATTCCGGAGTGGAAGTGGGAGAACATCACGATGGACTTTGTAGTTGGCCTTCCGAGGAGTACTAGAGGATGTATAGCTATTTGGGTGATCGTGGATAGACTCACCAAGTCAGCTCATTTCTTGCCGGTGAGGACTACTTACTCATTGACGCAGTATGCAGAGCTTTACATTAAGGAGATTGTTAGACTGCATGGCATACCAGTGTCGATTGTATCGAACAGAGATCCGAGATTTACGTCTGCATTCTGGAAGAGTTTGCACACAGCTTTGGAGACTCGGCTATTATTCAGTACAGCGTTCCATCCCCAGACAGATGGTCAGTCGAGAGGGTGATCCAGATTCTTGAGGATCTACTGAGAGCTTGTGTCATTGATTTGCAGGGCTCTTGGGAGACTAGACTGCCATTAGTGGAGTTTACCTATAACAACAGTTTTCAGTCGTCTATAGGTATGGCTCCTTATGCAGCTCTCTATGGGAGAAGATGTAGATCGCCAGTGCATTGGGATGAGGTTGGCGAGAGGATTTTATTTGGTCCCGAGATTGTACAGCAGACTGCCGATGTTGTGACACAGATACGGGATCGTATGAGAACAACTCAGAGTCGTCAGAAGAGTTATGCTGATACTCGACGACGAAATCTTGGGTTTGTAGTAGGTGATCATGTGTTTCTGAAAGTATCACCTATGAAAGGGGTGATGAGATTTGGTCGCAGAGGAAAGTTGAATCCGAGATATATTGGGCCATTTGAGATCTTGGAGAGAGTTGGCACTTTGACATACCGTTTAGCACTACCGCCAGGGCTTGCAGCAGTGCACAACGTTTTCCATGTATCCATGCTTCGAAGATACATCTCTAATCCGACGCATGTGTTGGATCACGAGCCTTTGCAGTTAGCACCAGATCTAGCATTTGAGGAGAGGCCTGTTCGTATCTTAACCAGAGAGGAGCGGAGATTGAGGACGCGGGTCATACCGATGGTCAAAGTCCAGTGGCAGAATCATTCCAAGGAGGAAGCCACTTGGGAGACCGAGGCAGACATGAGGACTCGCTACCCGGAGTTATTCGAGTAAACACTTTAATTTCGAGGACGAAATTCAATTTAAGGGGGGGAGAATTGTAACACCTAGAATTTCTAAAACGTAAATCCGCATGCATAATTAGGAGAAATTAATTTTAAAATAAGGGTTAAATGAATTTATGTGTTATTATGTGATTTATATGCATGATTTAAGTTATTTTAGCATTTAACCCAAAATTAGTGATTTTCGTGATTTATGGAAATTAATTGTTTTGATCGCATAGACGGAACCGTGGACGGACGAGATACCAAAATATTTAGCCAAAAATATTTTATGAGTTTATGAGCCTTAAAAATAATATTTTAAGATATTTTGTCAATAAAATTTTAGTATTTAATTATATATTTATTTAAGGATTTATTTTTAGCCAAAATAAGTCATTTTAATTACTTTTATTAATATTTAAAAATTTCCTAATTTTATATTTCGGGATTTTTGGTTGTGTTATCAGATTATTATTATTTAGTAAGGATTTTAAATATTTAGTTAGATATGATTTTATTTTTAAATTATTAATATCCTATTTTAATTCTAATTATCAAAATTTTAAAAAGAAAACCTAAACCTACCCTACCACAAAATTTTTTAGCCGACAACTCCCTCTTCTTCCACCCTCCTTCACGCCTCCATCTTCATTCTGGGAAAAAAAAACCCCATAGCCGATTATTCAAGCTTTATTCTTTAAAGGTTTTTGGTCCGTTCGTCGTCCCGGAGCCACGTAAACGCATCAACCTTCGTCTATAAATTGAAAAGGCATGTTTAACTCCTTTCTTTAACACCATATAAGCTATTATGCATGAATGAGATTTTTTGTTTCAGAATTTAATAGCCATGGTTCGAATTTATTGCAAGTATGAATGAATTGTTGCATGTTTTGGTGAATTCATGATCATAACTCGTTTTTGTGCCTTGCATGGTTCGGTCCAGAGGCTAGGGCTCGAGTTAGTGGTGGGCTAGGGTCCTAGGAAGCCAGCCATGGTCGGGTTATGGGGCTGTAATGGGATATAACCGTGGCATTCAAGATCTGGTGCACAGATTGCGCAGATTTAGAGTTCCGGGAAAAGAGTTCGTTCTCTTCACTCGGGCCACTGTTTGATGTGAGGTTTGATGTGTTAGAAACCCCTACATGTTTACTAAGTCTAGGAATTTATTTCACAGTGATTGATGGTCGGAGCAAGCGGCACGATCGAAAGACCCGGCGCTGCTCAGGTCTGCGCGCGAGCCCAGGATAGGCGAACTTGCAGCGGTTCGTTCTCCTTCGTTAGGATTCCGTTTTGGATGGTTTTTGGCTTTATGGAAACGTCTTGAAGTTTTCTAAGTTTTTGCAAGAGGTTTCATGGTCTTTCATGGTCGGAGCTTCGAGAACGAACTGTTTTTCCGCAGCTGCTCGCGTCTGCATGCTAGTGCAGAAGGGCTGGGTTGCAGAGCTTCGTTCTCACTCCATAATCGATGGATTGGGCTGATTCTTAGCTTTTTGGAAAGGTCTTGAAGTGTGCTAGCCAGTGATGGTGGATCTCTGGCCATTGGGTGGCCGGAGATGTCCAGAAACAGGCTGCAAAGCCTGCTGCTCGCGCAGCGGAGAGAGTAAGGGAAGGGGAATCGGGATGTGAGTCGAGGCTGGGTCTGGGCCGGGTCTTGGGGGTCCGGGTCGGGTCTGATAGGTCTAGGGTCGGGTCAGGTGGTCCGGGTCTGGGTTAGGTGGACCGGGCTCGGGTATTTTAAATTTTTAATTAATTAAGAGATTAATTGATTTTGGGCTTTTAAAATTAATTAGAAAATTATTTGGGCCTCCAAATAATTTTATTTGGGTTTTTAAATTATTTTTAAGTTAACCCAATAATTTTATGGGCTCGTGGGCCCATAGGAATTTTTGGGCCAGTCAAGGAATTTTTGGGCCAGGCTAGAGTTTTATTGGGCTTGTTTAAGTTAATGGGCTTAGATATTTTCTTTAGGCCCATTTAAGTTGAATGAAATATTTGGGCTTAAATGTAAGATTAATGGGCCTAGATGAGTGATCAGCAGTCTGGACCAACCCATGAAAAATAAATAAGTCCGGAATATATATTTAATTATTTTATGCATGAAATTCATATTTTTAGTATGAGTATATTTATTATGAAAAAAATAAATTAAATATATATTACGGACAAATTTTCAGTGCATGCATCCATGAAATTTATTATGAATATTATTATGTAAATGATGAGCAATAAAATATTTTGTGGAAATTGAAGTATGTGTGACATAGGGGTGGTTTTTCCACCATATGATTCGGTAGTTTTACTACCATAGGGGTGGTTATCCACCATATGATTCGGTAGTTTACTACCATAGGAGGTGATTTATCACCACCATCGTACGTTGGTTTATGAGACTGATCAGTCGACACATGAGCGTCACACTTATGGATAGGACCATCTACAGGTTTTTAAATGTATTGCTCAATTATGTTATATATGATGAAGAAAGTTATGATATATGTAAGATTTATGATTCAGCATTTATGTTATGAAAATATTTCCATGCATGTTCATGTACAGGTATATGTATTAGTATTTATGTGATGCATTATTTTTAACCTTGTTATAAAGGATTAGACATGTTGAGCCCCTAGGCTCACTACGCTTATATGGTGCAGGTGAGCATGATGAATTTGATGTAGCTCCTACCGGTGGTGAGGACGTATGAGATCACGGAGCAGTGGACCCCGTGACCGTCGCAGTTTTAGTTTATGATGATTGAATATTGAAAACATGTTTTATTTTAGTATTATTCCGCATATTATATTTTTCAGTACCATTATTTATGATTTTAAATGATGCATGAAATATTTTTAAGAATTTATTTATTTAATATTTTCTTTAGATTATTTAATATTTAGCATTTTATTTTATATACATATATGTATGGGCATGTATGTATAATAGTATTATTTAAATAAAAAAAATTTCCGCATTTAGAAGTAGAGGGCGTTTCATTTGGTATCAGAGCGCGGTCCTTGGAGGGTGTCCTACTGCTATGTGAAGCTCAGAAATCCTACTATCGGTTTGTAAGTTTTAAATTGTTTTCTTATGATTTATAAGGAGCATATGTAATGATTTAAGATTTTCATGTTAGAAAAGTTTTACAACCCTTAAGTTATGCATTGCGATTTACGTAAAGAAATATGTGGTGCAGAATGCCTCCGAGACAGATGAATAGGCGAGGGGGACCTCCACCTCCGCAGAATCCGTTTGCAGCATTGGAGCAGGCCAATGCGAATATGATGGCTGGGATTACTGCTCTGTTGGAGCAGCAGGCGGCACGTCTTAGGCTCACCCATGATGAGGATGTTGCCGAGCGGTTCCAGAAGAAGGGACCTAAGGAGTTTGTCGGCACCACTGATCCACTCATTGCTGAGGGGTGGATTCGATCACTGGAGTCCATATTTGACTACATGGGGATCACTGATGCTGACAGGGTGAAGTGTGCAGTGTATATGATGAGAGGTGATGCAGCCTCTTGGTGGGAAGGTGCGGTTCGAGGTGTGAATCTACCTACATTGACTTGGATAGAGTTCAGACGCATGTTCTATGCCAAGTATTTCACTGAGGATGTGTGCAGTCGCATGATCCGGGAGTTTATGAGTCTCCGCCAGGGAGACAAGTGTGTGGTGGATTACATCACCCAATTCGAGAGAGGGTGTCGTTTCGTGCCTCTTATTGCTGACAGTGCGCCGGATAAGTTGAGGCAATTTGTGGATGGTTTGCGGGCTGACATCAAACATGACGTTCGCATGTTGGATGTCACTACTTATGAGGCGGCAGTTAGCAGAGCATTACGTTCTGAGGAAGGGAGGCGAGAGATGCAGCGAGAGCAGCAGAGTAAGAGGCAGTTTCAGCCAGGGTATCAGAGGGCGACTTCGCAGCCTCCTGCGAAGAAGCCGTATACTGGGCCGTCTAAGGGCCCGAATCAGCAGGGACAGCAGCAGAGGCCTCAGGGGCGTCAGCTACAGCAGCAGCAGAGGGGCGGGGCCCCTAATACTGGAGGAGTTCCGATCTGCCCACAGTGTCAGAAGCCGCACACCGGGAAGTGTCTAGTGGGGTCCAATGTATGCTATGTTTGCAAGGAGCCAGGGCATGTTTCATATAACTGCCCGAAGAGGAAGAACACCACTGGGCGGGTGTTCGTCATGCAGGCTGAGGAGCCAGACCCAGATACCTCCTTAATCACCGGTATTTCCTAAACTTCTTCTTTTAAGAATTTTTTTTTTTTTGGAATTTACTTCATGATTTTAAATTGCATGAATTATCTATTTGTTTGGTTAGAGTAGGATGCTCATTTTATTCGTGTTTTATTAAGAGAAATAATTTTGTAACTTGTATTGGGAGAAAAGTAAGTTTAGTATGCGATTATTGGGATTTTCTGCGTCCAGGGAGAATTCTAGTGGGAGGAAATTCCACGTTTGCGTTGCTAGATTCAGGAGCCACGCATTCGTTTATTTCCCTAGGGTATATCAGGCGGGTAGGCATCAAGCCTGAGGTTGCTGTTACAGGTTACGATGTCACTATGCCGTCTGGTCAGATCCTTACTACCACTAGCGTCTGTAGAGATTTGGAGATGGAGTTACAGGGACATACTATCAGAGCAGATTTTGTGGTTTTACCGTTGACTGGATTCGATCTGATTTTGGGGATGGATTGGTTGTCAGTCAACGGAGCAGTGATTGATTTTCGGTAGAGGACAGTGGCAGTGAAACCAGTGGTAGGCGACCATTTTGTGTTCTATGCATCTCCGAGCAGTGAGACCTCGCCTGTTATCTCTTTTACACGTGCGAGGAAGTTATTGAGACATGGTTGCCAGGGGTTTCTCGCCAGTGTAGTCACTTCATCAGAACCACCTAGCAGATCATTGTCAGATATAGAGGTGGCTTGTGACTTTTCAGATGTCTTTCCGAAGGACGTTTCGGGAGTCCCACCAGCTAGAGAGGTGGAGTTCAGTATTGATCTGTTACCAGGTACTGTGCCTATCTCTAAGGCACCGTATCGACTTGCTCCTACTGAGATGAAAGAGTTGAAGGAGCAGATTCAAGAGTTGTTGGAGAAGGGCTTTATTCGTCCTAGCTTTTCTCCTTGGAGAGCTCCAATGTTGTTTGTGAAGAAAAAGGATGGTAACATGAGACTTTGTATCGATTACCGAGAGCTCAACAGGGTCACTGTGAAGGACAAGTATCCACTTCCGAGGATTGAGGATTTGTTCGATCAGTTGCAGGGAGCTTCGGTTTTCTCCAAGATCGATTTGCGATCTGGCTATCATCAGTTGAGGATTGAGATCTTGACAGAGGCTCATCTCCGTATTCCATTCACCCCGGAAGTACGAAGATGTATAGAGATTGGCAGTCATTGTATTGGTGGCCCGGCATGAAGAGAGATATTGGCCGATTTGTATCAGAGTGCTTGACTTGTCAGCAGGTCAAGGCAGAGCATCAGCATCCTGCAGGGTTACTTAAGCCTCTACCCATTCCGGAGTGGAAGTGGGAGAACATCACGATGGACTTTGTAGTTGGCCTTCCGAGGAGTACTAGAGGATGTATAGCTATTTGGGTGATCGTGGATAGACTCACCAAGTCAGCTCATTTCTTGCCGGTGAGGACTACTTACTCATTGACGCAGTATGCAGAGCTTTACATTAAGGAGATTGTTAGACTGCATGGCATACCAGTGTCGATTGTATCGAACAGAGATCCGAGATTTACGTCTGCATTCTGGAAGAGTTTGCACACAGCTTTGGAGACTCGGCTATTATTCAGTACAGCGTTCCATCCCCAGACAGATGGTCAGTCGAGAGGGTGATCCAGATTCTTGAGGATCTACTGAGAGCTTGTGTCATTGATTTTCAGGGCTCTTGGGAGACTAGACTGCCATTAGTGGAGTTTACCTATAACAACAGTTTTCAGTCGTCTATAGGTATGGCTCCTTATGCAGCTCTCTATGGGAGAAGATGTAGATCGCCAGTGCATTGGGATGAGGTTGGCGAGAGGATTTTATTTGGTCCCGAGATTGTACAGCAGACTGCCGATGTTGTGACACAGATACGGGATCGTATGAGAACAACTCAGAGTCGTCAGAAGAGTTATGCTGATACTCGACGACGAAATCTTGGGTTTGTAGTAGGTGATCATGTGTTTCTGAAAGTATCACCTATGAAAGGGGTGATGAGATTTGGTCGCAGAGGAAAGTTGAATCCGAGATATATTGGGCCATTTGAGATCTTGGAGAGAGTTGGCACTTTGACATACCGTTTAGCACTACCGCCAGGGCTTGCAGCAGTGCACAACGTTTTCCATGTATCCATGCTTCGAAGATACATCTCTAATCCGACGCATGTGTTGGATCACGAGCCTTTGCAGTTAGCACCAGATCTAGCATTTGAGGAGAGGCCTGTTCGTATCTTAACCAGAGAGGAGCGGAGATTGAGGACGCGGGTCATACCGATGGTCAAAGTCCAGTGGCAGAATCATTCCAAGGAGGAAGCCACTTGGGAGACCGAGGCAGACATGAGGACTCGCTACCCGGAGTTATTCGAGTAAACACTTTAATTTCGAGGACGAAATTCAATTTAAGGGGGGGAGAATTGTAACACCTAGAATTTCTAAAACGTAAATCCGCATGCATAATTAGGAGAAATTAATTTTAAAATAAGGGTTAAATGAATTTATGTGTTATTATGTGATTTATATGCATGATTTAAGTTATTTTAGCATTTAACCCAAAATTAGTGATTTTCGTGATTTATGGAAATTAATTGTTTTGATCGCATAGACGGAACCGTGGACGGACGAGATACCAAAATATTTAGCCAAAAATATTTTATGAGTTTATGAGCCTTAAAAATAATATTTTAAGATATTTTGTCAATAAAATTTTAGTATTTAATTATATATTTATTTAAGGATTTATTTTTAGCCAAAATAAGTCATTTTAATTACTTTTATTAATATTTAAAAATTTCCTAATTTTATATTTCGGGATTTTTGGTTGTGTTATCAGATTATTATTATTTAGTAAGGATTTTAAATATTTAGTTAGATATGATTTTATTTCTAAATTATTAATATCCTATTTTAATTCTAATTATCAAAATTTTAAAAAGAAAACCTAAACCTACCCTACCACAAAATTTTTTAGCCGACAACTCCCTCTTCTTCCACCCTCCTTCACGCCTCCATCTTCATTCTGGGAAAAAAAAACCCCATAGCCGATTATTCAAGCTTTATTCTTTAAAGGTTTTTGGTCCGTTCGTCGTCCCGGAGCCACGTAAACACATCAACCTTCGTCTATAAATTGAAAAGGCATGTTTAACTCCTTTCTTTAACACCATATAAGCTATTATGCATGAATGAGATTTTTTGTTTCAGAATTTAATAGCCATGGTTCGAATTTATTGCCAGTATGAATGAATTGTTGCATGTTTTGGTGAATTCATGATCATAACTCGTTTTTGTGCCTTGCATGGTTCGGTCCAGAGGCTAGGGCTCAAGTCAGTGGTGGGCTAGGGTCCTAGGAAGCCAGCCATGGTCGGGTTATGGGGCTGGAATGGGATATAACCGTGGCATTCAAGATCTGGTGCACAGATTGCGCAGATTTAGAGTTCCGGGAAAAAGAGTTCGTTCTCTTCACTCGGGCCACGGTTTGATGTGAGGTTTGATGTGTTAGAAACCCCTACATGTTTACTAAGTCTAGGAATTTATTTCACAGTGATTGATGGTCGGAGCAAGCGGCACGATCGAAAGACCCGGCGCTGCTCAGGTCTGCGCGCGAGCCTAGGATAGGCGAACTTGCAGCGGTTCGTTCTCCTTCGTTAGGATTCCGTTTTGGCTGGTTTTTGGCTTTATGGAAACGTCTTGAAGTTTTCTAAGTTTTTGCAAGAGGTTTCATGGTCTTTCGTGGTCGGAGCTTCGAGAACGAACTGTTTTTCCGCAGCTGCTCGCGTCTGCACGCTAGTGCAGAAGGGCTGGGTTGCAGAGCTTCGTTCTCACTCCATAGTCGATGGATTGGGCTGATTCTTAGCTTTTTGGAAAGGTCTTGAAGTGTGCTAGCCAGTGATGGTGGATCTCCGGCCATTGGGTGGCCGGAGATGTCCAGAAACAGGCTGCAAAGCCTGCTGCTCGCGCAGCGGAGAGAGTAAGGGAAGGGGAATCGGGATGTGAGTCGGGGCTGGGTCTGGGCCGGGTCTTGGGGGTCCGGGTCGGGTCTGGTAGGTCTAGGGTCGGGTCAGGTGGTCCGGGTCTGGGTTAGGTGGACCGGGCTCGGGTATTTTAAATTTTTAATTAATTAAGAGATTAATTGATTTTGGGCTTTTAAAAATAATTAGAAAATTATTTGGGCCTCCAAATAATTTTATTTGGGTTTTTAAATTATTTTTAAGTTAACCCAATAATTTTATGGGCTCGTGGGCCCATAGGAATTTTTGGACCAGTCAGGGAATTTTTGGGCCAGGCTAGAGTTTTATTGGGCTTGTTTAAGTTAATGGGCTTAGATATTTTCTTTAGGCCCATTTAAGTTGAATGAAATATTTGGGCTTAAATGTAATATTAATGGGCCTAGATGAGTGATCAGCAGTCTGGGCCAACCCATGAAAAATAAATAAGTCCGGAATATATATTTAATTATTTTATGCATGAAATTCATATTTTTAGTATGAGTATATTTATTATGAAAAAAATAAATTAAATATATATTACGGACAAATTTTCAGTGCATGCATCCATGAAATTTATTATGAATATTATTATGTAAATGATGAGCAATAAAATATTTTGTGGAAATTGAAGTATGTGTGACATAGGGGTGGTTTTTCCACCATATGATTCGGTAGTTTTACTACCATAGGGGTGGTTATCCACCATATGATTCGGTAGTTTACTACCATAGGAGGTGATTTATCACCACCATCGTACGTTGGTTTATGAGACTGATCAGTCGACACATGAGCGTCACACTTATGGATAGGACCATCTACAGGTTTTTAAATGTATTGCTCAATTATGTTATATATGATGAAGGAAGTTATGATATATGTAAGATTTATGATTCAGCATTTATGTTATGAAAATATTTCCATGCATGCTCATGTACAGGTATATGTATTAGTATTTATGTGATGCATTATTTTTAACCTTGTTATAAAGGATTAGACATGGTGAGCCCCTAGGCTCACTACGCTTATATGGTGCAGGTGAGCATGATGAATTTGATGTAGCTCCTACCGGTGGTGAGGACGTATGAGATCACGGAGCAGTGGACCCCGTGACCGTCGCAGTTTTAGTTTATGATGATTGAATATTGAAAACATGTTTTATTTTAGTATTATTCCGCATATTATATTTTTCAGTACCATTATTTATGATTTTAAATGATGCATGAAATATTTTTAAGAATTTATTTATTTAATATTTTCTTTAGATTATTTAATATTTAGCATTTTATTTTATATACATATATGTATGGGCATGTATGTATAATAGTATTATTTAAATAAAAAAAAATTTCCGCATTTAGAAGTAGAGGGCGTTTCATGTGTAGTATTCAAAAAACTCAAACAACCATAGGGTGTTTAAAATTTTACCTATCAATCTCAAAGATTGATTTATGGCTCCAACCAAGTTGATAAACAACTAGGCTCTTGAAAAATGGTAGACTCAATCTACAAGCTTCCAAGAGCACTCCTTGCTCAAAATGGATTCAACACTTCGAGCCTCCGAATTAGGTCCACGAATAGACGATCTATATCCACTCTAAATATGCACTAGAATATTTAGAGGATTTTTCATTGAGATTTTCTTTTCCTTCTCCCACAAAAATGAAAGAAAACTTTTGGAGAAAAATAATGGAGTGTTCGGCCACTTCAAAAATTGGAATGGAATGGATTGTGATTGTGTATATATTATTCCAAATAATATATTAAAGGAGAGGGATTAATGAGTACAATTAAGCCATGCATGGAAAATTGCAAGACATGCATGGAAAATTGCAAACCATCTTTCAACCCTTCAAATTCCATACACACACATATATATATCATATATATATATATATATATACATATATATATACACGCCTATATATATATATATACATATATAAATATATATATATTCAAATGTCATTTGAACTTATTTTTAATTAATTATTAAACCTAAACTTATTTAAGTTTAATCAATTAATTAAATTTAACTTGAACTCATTCAAGTCCACTAGTATCAATAATTATACAACACTATATTAATTTGAGTTCTACTAGACTCAATAGTGTTTAATTAATTCAACACTTGAATTAATTTAATTATTTGTACATTAAAATGTCTACTAGTGTTAAATTAATTCAACACTTGAATTAATTAACTAAGTTCAAAATAATAGTTTAGAAAATCACCATTTTCATAAAATAATTATTTTAAGTCAACTTTTAATCTTGGAACACATTCACAAATTAAAAGTTACTTATTCCATTCATTCTCCAATTTAGAAGTCAAACTTCTAATTTATTTTACTTATAAACTCCTTTATAAGTTGTTCAACACAATGAACTAATTTTAATCTCAACGGGATCTAGAAAGCTAGTACTTGTATGACCCTCAATGGTTCACTGATACAACTAGCAGTGGGTTCACATCTCCATGTGATTCAGGATCAACAAGTCCCTTATATGAGCATACCCTAGATAGCTCCATTCTTATTAATCAACACATTGATAATAAGAACGTCAGAAAACTCAAGTCTGATAGTACCCAACCAGTCATGTAAACATCTAGCAGCATTGCTTACATGACTCCCTAGGTATCAAATGATAGTGCCTGCAAGAACCAATCAATTATGGTTAGCGTACAGTACGGTCCCTTCAACTCATATATCCCGACCGATTCGACAACCATTGGTTTATCGAGAGTTGTCATTGAATTGATAACTATGTGCCATGCCGTAGTTGCATCGAAAGTGTAATTCAAGAAACTCCTTTCTTAATTACCACTTACTCTGATCAGAGATTTCAAGCTACGTATGCATGACATAACATAGGATATCCATACCCGTAGGTAAGCGGTGAATCCCCGACTACAATGCATTGACTCCTATATGTTTCGTCACAACACCCAACATTGCCACCTGATGACCCCAGATGAGTCGGTAAACAAGTCAAAGTGAAGCACTAGCATATAGAGTCTCCATGTTGTCCCGGGTTATAGGACTAATGGTGTACAACCATAAACTAGGACTTCTCAACTCGATAAGTGAGAACCACTTGGAAAATCCTTTAGGGAGGGTTGTTCAGTGCACTCTACAAGGAGCACCTATTTGCATGCTTGGACATCTCCATGTCCCCTACCAATGAAACATGGTACTCACATCGCAAATACTAGTCTCAAGCTCGAGCGGCCTTTATCCTTCTTTATGGCGGCTGAATCAACTAGGAACAGTTTAGAATATACAGTATTCCAAATATGAGTTTCATGATAGTCATCACATGACCATCTCATATTCTTTCTACTATTTGTATATTCAAGGGCTTTATCTATGCAGCTTGCATGGGTATAAAGATAAAGATGTGCCAAATTAAATAATGTCAAATATTATTAAAATAAAAATTGTCATACAAGAGTTCTCTCAAGGACCATCGGCCAACACATTGGCTCGATGGACACCTACTCTAACATACCACTCCCTTGGGTTTGAACCAACCAAATTTACTTCAGAAATGACAGCACAGAGGTTCATGTTTGAAACCTCATGGGATATGTTCTCCACCATATTCACCTCTCGGTTTTTCTTTGGCTTCTTGCACTCAGAGGCCTTGTGACCAGTACCATCACAGTTGAAGCATTTTCCGGAGAACTTCTTCTTCGTAATGCCTCTTTTTGGTCCCATCTTAATCCTTTTGTTCGAAGGATTGAAGTTCTTCTTTTTCGAGCTTTGTCCATGCTCGACAACATTTGCTTTAGCAGCAACCGGAGAAAACAGTCGTCTTTCAGAACTCTTGTTGTCTTCCTCGATACGAAGTCGAACAATGAGTTCTTCAACATTCATCTCCTTTCGCTTGTGTTTCAAGTAGTTCTTGAAATCCTTCCATGCCGGTGGTAGCTTCTTAACAATGGCCGCCACTTGGAAGGATTCGCTCAACGTCATCCCCTCAGAGTGAATCTCGTGAAGAATCACTTGGATCTCTTGAACTTGGCTGATAACTGGCTTGGAATCCACCATCTTAAAATCCAGAAAGCGGCCTACAAGAAACTTCTTGGCCCCCGCATCTTTGGTTTTGTACTTTCTGTCAAGGGATTCCCACAGCTCTTTGGTCGTTTTCTTTTCGCAATACACATTGTAGAGCGAATCTGCCAATTCGTTCAGTACGTAATTTCGGCATAGGAAATCAGAATGATTCCATGCCTCCAAAGCACTGACGGATTCAACATCTCCCTCACCCTCCTTGAGCTTAGGAGCATCCTCCGAGAGGAATCTGGCCAGGTTCAACGTCGTCAAGTAGAAGAGCATTTTTTGCTGCCACCTCTTGAAGTCCGCACCAGTGAACTTCTCAGGCTTTTCTCCGTGACTGTTAGGAAAAGGAACGGCAGCACCACGTGGGGCAACAGGAGGAATGACACGATTTGGAACCGTGACAATAGGGGCAACCGGAGTAGTCTCACTTGAAGCAGAAGCCATTTCTGAAATAAATCACGTAATGAGTACTCGAATCTGTTTTAAGATTGTTATTCAATATATGTAAACTCAAAACGCGAATATAACAGAAAAAATATATTAAAAACGAAGTAAGATCGTATAAAAATTCAGTAGTATATTGAGCATGTAAATACTGTAAAGTATAAATAGAATGAGTAAGGAAACAGATAAGCAAACCGAGGCCTGTAACTAGTACAGTTTTCTTAAAACAGATTCATCCCCTCCTGAGTGTGCTTTGAGGATTACACGGACGTCTGTCTCCCAGGGTACAACGGAGAAACCTAGCACGAAGGCACTACACCGGCGAACTGAGAATGTACCTGAACAGTATCACGACAGAGGAGGAATGCAAGAGTAGCAGCGTAGCAGAGTGCAGAGAATCTGAGGGCTCAGAGAATCTGAGGGCTCGAAATTCTGTGTGTTCTGAAGGACTACATACTGCCTCTATTTATAGGGGCACACTGTCTAGGCGGACAGTCACAGGCTGGGTAGAAGGAAGGCCAAAGGTTGGCAGATGAAACACCAACAGACATCCAACTGAAGGGTCTCATCCAGAATCTTTGTCTTGATCAGTCCGACATTCGACGCACCCAGGTCGCGCTCGTACGCTTGCACACAAGTCAAGCCTTTTCCAGTGCAAATCGGGCCCTTGATTTGCGTCCCCCCCTTCGCCGCCCCACGTGAGAGAGAGCCTCTTGACCAATCATTTTTACACCTTCATAAAATTTAACACCATATAAGCACACCTATGCCAAGTTATTTTTCCAATGTGGGATACTCATATTCCACTCTTAACCATCCACTTTAACAAGCCCAAAGCTTAACCAATTTTTCATTCACATAATGAAAGCCCATTTAGGCATAAAGTCTAATCTAGTCCAACATCATACACATATATATACATATATATAGGCATCAAACGAACCCACAAACGCATTAAATCAATACGTGAAGCAGAAAGAAATTACCAGCTATTGTGTGGAACACCATGTTTCATTATTCCTCTTCAAAAACCCTTTCGAGTTTCAAAAGGATCTCGAAAATGATGATGATGAAGATGGAAGAAAACGCCAACGAATGTCACCAGGGATTGGAATTTCACGAGTCTCCGGTCTCAAGAACTGGATCAGATGTTTCATACAATCAAATTCACTTTTTCTTTGAATCTCGTGTACATCTATATGTACAGAGATCTGCGTACGGGCCATTCCGAGTTCCTGAACCATGACGTTGAGCTGACGGTCAAGATACCGATTCGTGTAGAGTTGCTTGACCAAAGAAGCATGTGAGGAAATCTCCAGATCCCTTTTGATGTCGTGCACGAACATATTTTTCACGATAATGATGATGCATGTGAGTTGTGTTAAGTTCGGTTAGTGTGGATTATTAGGTATCGTTTGAAGGACATTAATCTTTTGGAATATTAATGTACATGTATTGAAAAGCTAGCTAGAGTTACGATAATTGAATTTGGTTTGAACCATATAATAATTTTTCCAATTATATGATTGTACTTTGTCTAATTCGGATTGATCGAACAGAAAATATATGGATGCATGTGTTGTACAATAATTACTGATAAAGTTAAGTCTTGGTTCATTATATTTTCTTTTACGTTGCGATCGAACTGTTCGTGCATGAAGAATATATACTAACTAGTTGTGTTTCTAAGATTAGCAATCCTCTTAATTTGTTGTTTCAATATCTGATGAAAGATTCTGTTAAAGAAAATTATTAATCCATAATAATATATGATCTGATTAATATGCAAAATAATGAAAGCAGATCTATGATATGCATTATTCATCTGATGCTTTGTATTTGACGCAAAATTTTCTTAGTATTCCGTTGAACTATATATTATTTTAGTTCATTGAACGTGAGGATAATTATTATTAATTAAAAGCTTCTTAATATTTGAACTATATGCATTATTCATCTGATTTTTTTCCCAAAGGTATTTGTTAAATTTCTCGAAATACATTTATGCATATATATTATCTTAAAAAAATTGTATTAAACATTTTTTGTGTGCAAAACCTATACAAAAAATTTAGAAATTATATTAAAGTTTAAAAAATGATTTTTTTAATAATAAAATTTTGTTTTACAAGCGATATGATCATTTAGGATATAGTACGTAGAAATAGATAAGATATAAGCTTACTTGACAATGTTTTTATCATATTTATAAAATTTTATAAAATAAAAATTGAATGCTTTTGTAAATGGAAAATGAGGCTATTTTTTGTTTATAAATATACCATGACATAAAAATTAGTTATTAGTAAGACGAGTAAGAATATATATATATATATATATATATATATATATATATATATATATATATATATGATCGATATCATTATATTCTTTATTTAGCTAATATAATTATATGAATATCATATGTTTACTATCTCTACATTAGTTACATGAACATCCATGCCCGATCTCTAATGTAGACCTTTTTTTTCTTTTTCCTTTTCCTTTTTTTTAAAAAAAAAATATTCGTTACACAGTTATAAGTAAAAAAATCTGTTTAGTTTTACATCAACACATACGGGTTGCGATATCGTACCAAAATACCAAATTATCGGAATACCGTATCAAAAAAATTTCAATATACAAATATCTTTCTGCATACAGAATTTTTTTTCAATAACAGTATAAATTTTTCATATCGATATTTTTGATACGGTAAACAAAAACTCATCCCTCTATCGTATCCAATGAATGATTTGATGGCAGCAAGGAGACCCAAAGATTCGCACTTTTAGAAGAAATCTTGATTTCGAATCTCTCTTATGTGAGCTTTACAAGTAGTTGAGGCAATTAGTGTCATTTGTTATTTGATGATATTTTAAAATTATTTGTGATCGAGGATACGGTGTTACTTGTGGATAGCTAAATTAAATGTTTTTTAATATATAATATAAGAGCAACTTCTTAATAATTATAATATAGCATCTCTTGCATGCGATGTGTGTATATATATTAAAAAAATTGATGTTAATTGATTTTCATGTTATTTTTAAAAGTCACGTGAAGAATTAGATATTAAAAAATTTAGTAATTAAATTAGCATATAATCGTAATTTTATCTCAAACTTTACTAATTAATTAAAATTTAGTTAATTAAAAGCTTTCTACTATATAATCGTAATTTCATCTCAAACTTCATCAATTAATTAAAATTTAATTAATTAAAAGCTCTCTATTATAATGTATAGTATAGTAAGATGAAGTCATGATGTAATTTTAGATTAGCATAAAACACATGTTATCTTTTTTTTAGAGTACATGTTATCTTATTAAACTAACAGCATTATTTTACCTTTTCAAAAAAAAAATACAGCATTATTTTACAATATTATAATAATAACAGTTTTCTTTATATATTATTTTTTCCCTACCTTTTCGAATCAGATATTAATTATTTATATTTTTAAATTACAAAAATTAAATTCATTATGTATTATTAATATTATTATTATTATTATTATTATTATTATTATTATTATTATTATTATTATTATTATTATTATTTCAGAATAAACGCATCCGATAATAATAAAAGTTTGAGTTTGAAATTTTGAATTCCTAAAGACTTGGTACCCTTGGTGGCTTGCTGGAGGCCCATTTTAGTGCAATCAACTGGGTCAGCTCATCATGAGAAATGGGGCTATGTTGTCAGAGTTCAGACTATGTCCAAGCCTGTTTTTCAGTATTTTCTATGTTTATGAATTCTCATGAAAAAATTGAAAATTACCAGTCTATTTATTTATTTATTTTTTATACCACGTATTTTCCAAATTAATATAGTACAAATTTACCATTGTTTTTTTATTACACGCCTATAATTCTTATTTTATTCATCTTTGTTTTATTTTGTTCTTAAATTGTACATTCGAGCTTCATCCGACTAATTTCTCGACAGCGTGTATTTTCTAGTTTCCCCTGAATTTGATGCTCTCAGATGAGCGAATTCGTCCTAGTTTATACATTGTCATAGGAAAAACCACATAAAATTCAATAGTGTAGCCATGATTACAAAACTATCGGTACTAAAATTTTAAATTTCAAATTAATATTTATCAAATTAATCCAAAATTTTATAAAATTTATATATATAATTTTTAAAAAAAATTGGGCCACCTGAACTTTAAATGTGGCTCCGCCACTGATAAAATCGACCCTCCTTCCAAAATATGTCGATCCACAACATGCAGCAAAGATTACATAGAGTGAAAATAGGAATTTTTACATCGAACCGCTATGAGACACATAAATTAGCTAAAAATCAAGAAGGTTGGGTACAGTTAATGTTTGTGTATATATACTTGTACTCTATGGTGATCAGTATCGAATTATTGGGTTCATAAGAGTGTTATTTTGTTCACTCGAGTAGAAAATATATTCTTATAGTTGGGTCCCAATTATATGCTTATTTTATTTAATATATAGTCCTTTGGCAATTGTCAATGTTCGTCTTCAAAGTCAAAATACTAATAATATTGATTGTTTCCCAACTAATATATATGCTCATAACTATATTTGACGTTTTGACCTTTTTTGTTTGAATTATCGAGTCTTAATTTTCATACTGCGTTACTTATAATACGAAAACCGTTGGAAAAATTATATATAACAAAAGAATATTTACTTATATTATATTATATATATATATATATATATATGTTGACACAAAAAATCCCGTGAGATAATTTCACGGGTCAATTTTGAGATACATATATCTTATTTAGGTCATCCATAAAAAAATATTATTTTTATGTTAAAAATATTACTCTTTATTGTAAATATGAAATATATTTGACTCGTTTCACGAATTACAATCTGTGATAATGTCTCATAAAAAACCTACTCGTATATTAATTAGTAAAAATATGATATAAATCCAATAAAGTGGGACACTATCAGCGTTAAGTTTGTACTCTATCGATAAAAAATTGTTATAGTAAGATAAAATTTCGACCAATGCAATCTACAACAAGTTTTTCAATTTAATTAAAATACACAAAAACTCATAAGACGATTGTACGAGTCAGTTTTGTTATACGTGTTTTTTACTCGACCCGATCCATGAAAATTATTACTTTTATGTCAAAATATATTATTTTTCATCGTTAAACATGGATCGACTGATTTTCTCACAAATATAGATTTATAAGATCGTGTCATAAGACACCTATTTACATAAATATTACACACATCATCTTCGCTGTAAATTGTTTTATGTCCTTTAACTTAGAATATATCTTTCTTTAAAAAAAAAAAAAAAAAAAAAAAACTGGTAACGAAAAAGAAAGAGACAATGTGATAGAAGCCAAAAGGAAAATATTGAAAAGTAGAAGGATTAGGTGGTGCCAAATACCAATGGATCCATCACCAAAGTTGTCTACCTCTACCGACAAAATTCATTTGCTATGTCTGAAAAACCTTTTATTCTGTGCTGGTAATTAATAAGATAAGAAATTTAATGCATAAAAGAATTTTAACCATTATATGCATGGCTACTTGTTATATCTAGTAAAGAAATAAAGCCAAAGCAGTGGTCTAGTATTTATATCATTTCCATAGGGTAATTTTATTATTTTTCGAGGTAAAAGAGTTCCGACCAATTCGAAACGAAAATAAATAGAAACATTTAGTTCCGATAAAAGAAAACCAAGAGCGACAGTCTTCTCCACTTTGAATTTTAACGACGTCAATTGCGCAATGATAATAAGTTAAATATGATATTAAATACTTTTAAACTTTTTTCGTTACAATATATGTTTATGTATAGAGTTCAACCTATCTTAAGGATACGTATTACCCTAATTGTTGTCGATATTACGTCAAATATTGACGGCATCACTTGTATTATGCAAGTACTCCGACGAAAAAGATTAGAAATGCATTACGAAAAAAAGAAAGAAATTAAAAACAATTTATTGTACCTAATATAACTGAACTTTGAATACTTGAAGGATCAAAATTCTGTATAAATCAATTTATTCGACCTTGAAGTTTTGAATTCATACGTTTGCATCATAACTCCTTATTTTAATTTTTTAAAAAAAATTAAAAAAAGAAAATCGAATATTTTGCTACACCATGAACTCGACGAGTGTTTAATTATTTCAGAATTTTTAGCCAAGAAAAATCTTACATCTGAATCCACGACAGCTACAAACTCATACATAGGCGTTTGACATTTAATTTCTTATTATTATTTCAATTTTCAATAGAATATTATATATTATATTATTTAAAAATAGTTACACAATAAATAAATCATCCGCACATGCCACCAAAATGTAATGTAAATATATATGCACTAGCTAGCTATATTATTTCAAATATATATACATATTATATGTATTTAATGCCTGAATTCATTTAAATTGTCTGCAAATTTAGGACAAGTTTCTTGAATTTAATTATTATTATCTGGCTGCATGCCTCGAGATTCACTACTATTATCCCACCTCTTAAGCTACCTCATGCATTTCTACAAGTGTGTTTCCATAAAGTATTGAACGAATCTATTCATTTATATATTGTACCTCAACATTCCAATACTTTATTATAGTGTTTTTATAACCGGATCGATGATCGAACCGGTTTATTTAAAAAAATGATCCAACTGGTCGGACCATTTTAACCGGATGGTCGAACCGGAGAATCGTTTATATAATTTAATATAATAAATAATATATTTTGGAATTTTAAAAACTCAAAAATTATATAAATAGACATAAAATATATATTTAACATAGTTTAAAAGCTAAATAAATATGTAAATATATTTAAAATATCAATTATGGTTATAAATTATTTAAATAATAAATTATTTATTTTTTAAAAAACCAATAATTATTAAAAAAAAATTTAAATGAAGTAAAAATTTCAAATAATAATGTATTTATATATAAAAATATTAAATCTAAGGTTTAAAAATAAAAAAATTTAAATTTTCAAAATAAAAAAATAAAAAATATTCGAAAAACTGGTTCAACCGGTTTAACCGGTTCAACCGGTTTTCCGGTTCTTAGCCGGTCCAACCGGTTCTTGACCAGTTTTGACCGGTTCTGACCGGTTAGACCGGTTTTTCGGTTTTTGGGGTCGGACCAAACCGGTCCGGCGACCGATTCCCGGTCAAACCGGCCGGTCCGATCCGGTTCCGAAAACACTGAGTTTATTTTACACATTTGAGGAATTTATATCATCAATTACATGTATGAATCATCCATAATATGCATATTTTAAAAATGAGTGACAACTGACATATATATAGATCATAAAAACTTTTGTTAAGGCATTTCATGTATCAATTTTATGATACGAATCTTTCATTTGTTCTGATTATGAAAATTTATTACAGATATTACAAATATAAATAAAATCGATCTCTCACAGATTTAGACATTTAAAACTCTCTTACAAAAAAATTCTACCTTAACCACGTAATATAACGAGACATTAAATTGTGTTAAAAAAAAAATGCCCCGTCAACAATTTCCATCATGTTAGCAACGTAATAATTTGTAGATTGAGAGTTGAGAGTGACATTTGGATTTATAAAAATTTTGTTATAAAAATTGTGCTTTTAAATAGGGGTGTGAAAGTGTTTTTTTAAGTAAGAGAGTTATAATAATTCTGTATTTAGATAAGCAGATAAAAAATATTTTTTTAAGTTATTAGCATTCAAAAAATTATTAATTAGAGCTTTTAGAAAAATATTTATCTTAATTTAATTAAGTATTTTTAAAAACACTACAAACTCACTCTGAATAATTCATTTTGTCATTAAAGACGATGGTTTTTATCTTATTTTTATAAACCATGCACATCCATTACATTATTTTGATTGGGGTAATTAATAATTGGTTTTAAAGTATAATTATTGGACTATAATAATTCGATCAATTAATTTGTTCAATTATTCGCCAATTTATAGAAACAATATGACAAGCCATTTAATTTCAATTAACTGTGACAATCAACCTAAAAAGCACACATGGTACTTTTGATGCACAAAATGCATTAATTTAAATTAATCGTGACAATGAACCAAAGAAAACGACACATGTGTACATCATTATAACATTAATTAAATTAAAGAAAATTTTTCATGCAACATCCTTTACCAAAGTCATATTGAAAAAGACCATTTGACAACAAATTATTCAACTAATGATTCTAAAACGAGTTTTTAATGGCCAGAATTCGTATTGTTCATAGATAAAATTTTTACTCCTTCCAATGTTAAAATTTAAGGGGAAATATAATTTTTATTAAGCTACATTAGATTTTGCCACTTTAATTACTCAAATTAGATTTTCTTATTTCTGTTTTACCCTTTTATATTTTCCAACAGATGTACTTATTGATATCAACATCATATTCGCACTACAACAAACAAAAAATATTAAGTACAACAAATATTGTGTACAACGATATTTAAAAATTATATCGTGAGATTTTACTATTTTATCGCGAAATTTTATATTCAATTTATCGTAAGATTTTGATATATTTAATTTTTATTGTGTTATGAGATTTGATATACAAAATTCGTTGTACATGTAGCATTGCTCGCAAAAAAAAATACTAAAAATAGTTGATTATTACTTGAACGCGGAATCTAATTTTCGCCAACTTCCAAGATGAAGTAATACTGGTATATATCCTCCTCCTCACATTAACCCCAAAATTGCTACATAGCATTTATTTTGTTTGATAATTTCCCGAGAAAAAGAGAATATTTTTTTCTAAATCTAAGTTGTAAAATAGTATGTTTGGCCCACAATATATGCCATGCAGACCGGGTCAAATAAGACGCTACAAATCTACAGTATGGAGTATTTCAATCAAGTGTTTACGTTGACTTGAACATCAAGACCGTCCATTGCAGGCGAAATCGACGGTTCAGAAAACACGGAGGTTTAATATTGCCTTCCGCGTAGCACAGTGCCTGGTTTTTGGTATGAACACCAAGAAAAACAGAGCACAAGTAGCCTCATCACAATACTCGGAAACTCACACTTCCAAATTTCTCTATCAACTTTAGCTGGCAATATATATATATATATAGACACACACATGTCGACCTATACCTCCACGGATTGAATACGAATATAACTCGAAGAAAATAGTAATTATGCGTTCGATTCCACATAACATCTATCTTTTAAGCGAGGATGTCGCATAGGCTTTGTTCAGTATGATCTATCTTGCTCAATTTGCAAGCAACTTTGTTTTCAGATGATTTAAAAATAATGATTATATATTTAAAAAAAATATATGGTAATCACATTATCATGGCTGTGGACCTAGGCTTGTGCGAATGCGGTTGTATATAAAAGGCTCCACATACATCTGTTGATTATTTGTTCTTATTTTACGCGTATTATCGATCTCAATTGCTAAAAAGGTCGACATAAAACATAATATTGCATATCATATATGTTAAATCTCCATGTACAAGTTAGAAGTTGCACTAGAACATTAGGCAAAAAGGTTGTACTTTATTCCCCGAAGTCCCACAAATCATTTATTTCACTCAGTTCCTCCCTCAGAACTTTTTACACGAAATCAAGAATCGATTCTTCCTTTACTTTAAACCTTATTATATATACAAAAAAATATGCATATATTTATGCATTAGTTTGAAACTTGGAAAGTATCTTTTTTCTCTGATGATTTTCAAGAATTTTCAGTACATTTTCTTGAAACCACTCTCTCTTCCAACCTTCTAGTCAAAACCTCATATCAAACAAAAGACACTGAACTTCGTCTCACCGGCACCGAGCTTTGATCCTCCATAACAATGGAGAATTCATGGATCCACTTGAGATTCTTGGTTTCTTCATTGATTCTCCTTCTTTCGTTTCCCGTTTCGAATTCTCAACTCGCTCCGGCGGAATCCAGAATCCTCTTCCAAATCCAGCAGCTTCTCGAATACCCACCGGCTCTTCAACAATGGAACAACTGGACCAACTTCTGTTTTCTTCCCCAAAACCCTTTTCTTACAATCACCTGTTCGGACAATCACGTATCCGAATTAACCATTGTCGGAAACAGAAGCTCCCCTTCTCAAATCCCTCGTCTTTCGCCTTCGAATTTCGCGGTTTCGGATCAGACTCTTTCCGCTAAGTTCTCACTGGACTCATTCTTCACTGTGTTGACTAAACTCTCTGGTTTACAGAGACTCTCCCTGGTTTCTTTAGGATTATGGGGACCATTGCCTCCGAAGATCAACCGGTTTCGATCACTTGTGGTGTTGAATATCAGCTCAAATTTCGTATACGGAAGCATCCCGGAATCGGTGTCGACTTTCCAGGTATTGAAGAGTCTTGTTCTGAGCAAAAATCTGTTCAATGGGAGTGTTCCGGATCTAAGTAGCTTGTCGGTTCTTGAAAACCTGGATTTGAGCAGGAATTTTCTCGGCCCCGGATTCCCATCTCTACCCTCCAATCTCGTATCCATTTCAATAGCAAACAACTCATTCAGATCTGAAATCCCTCCAGATTTCAGCAAAATGGTCGAGCTCCAAGTGATCGACGTATCGTCCAACAAACTCATCGGGCCAATCCCTTCTTTCCTGTTCTCCATACCTTCCATCCAATACATCGAGCTCGCGAGAAACCAGTTCACCGGAGCACTGGCGGCGGACACTTCCTGCGGCGGGAACCTCACCTTCGTGGACATCTCGAACAACCTTCTGATCGGGAGGCTGCCCGCGTGCCTGGCGCCGAGTGCGGGGAACAAGACGGTGATCATCATGTTCAATTGTCTGTCGAACACGACGTCGAAATACCAGCGGCCCTCTTCTTTCTGCCGGAAAGATGCGTTGGCGGTTCAGCCGCCGGAGAGGAGCGGGAAGCAGGAGTCGACTCTGAAGCTGGGGATTGTGCTTGGGATCATCGGGGGAGTGGTGGGGATCTTGGTGGCGTTTGGGTTCTTGATTCTTGTGATCTTGAAGAGAGCGCAGAGAAGAAGATCGGGCGGCGGAAAGAACAGATGCGACAGCTTCGCGTTCGAGAAAACCTCTGTTCGCGGGTCTCCCATCGGAAGTAAGTTTTGCGATAATTAATTTCTTTTAGTTTTCTTCAATTGCTTTGAAACATATTAATTCTCATTTAAAATTTTCATTTACTATTTTTTTTTTCGTTTTTTGTGATTTTTGTTTTTGAAAAAGAAATCATTTATCTGGTGTTCATACGTTCATCTTTTTATTTGTCGTTATATTTCTATTTTTTATTAAGTCGTTACACAAAAACTTTTGTGAAATCATCTCACGATCGGATTTTGTGAGACAAATTTTTTACTTAACATATCTAATAAAAAAATATTATTTTTTATTTCAATTATTTATATATGAATTAGGTCGATCCGTTTCACAATCATGGATTAGATCCGTGAGCCAATATCATATCACATTAAACCAACGCATATAGTTATATATTGTGACTAATCATAATTAAGTATGCATTCAGTTCAAAAAAATAATAATTAAGTCTGTATATTTTGAGTGGTCCATAATTTCTCAGTAGTCGTATTTTCATTCTCATGCATATGTTATACGTATGTTGAGGCATATTCAATTAATCAATTTGCATGAGTAGTCAATTTACGTAAAAAGGTTTATATATCAATGATTTTTAAATCATTTTTCAAAAAGAAGTTTGAAACATCATTATACAATATAAAACTGTTTCTCCACCCAACTTGCAAATCCCATATGAAAATTTACTTAAAAATTCATCAAACTAGCTTTTATTTCTCAATTCCTCATTAATTAGTTGGCGCTTTTATTGTTCGATTGAATGATATTTAATGGAACTGAGATCGTTTATTTGTGTATCACTCTCCAAGTACAATAATCATACAATGTTCAGAATTACATGGAAAAAATATATATATTGTTGTGGGCTTATTTTATGTTTGAGACTAATGTTTCAAGTTTAGAATGAGATATCGAATGTGAAATTAAATTATATAATAAATTCTACCCGATTGGAGGGAAAATGTTCAATTAATAATGTGAGTTGTGATATGAGAATGCGATTGCATTTATTCAGGGCATGTGCCACCACCAATGCGGATGACATCACTAGGACTCCCACCTTATCACATCTTCACACTTGAGGAAATGGAAGAGGCAACAAACAACTTTGATCCAACTGGTTTGGTAGTAGAAGGATCACAAGGCCAGGTAAAACATATTACTCATCTTTCAATGTGTGGAGAGATTCGAGCTTACTCGAAAATGGCTCGAGGGGTGAACCAAAGTATCCCTTTTCACCCCCTCGAATTCTTGGAAGAGTCGAACGGAAATCGTGAGTGAAATCCATCTAGAATGAGCTACACATCTCATTTTAGCTTCACAAACAACCGTGGAGTGGTCCAAGCATAATTTTATGCTTTTAATAAAGTGGGAAATTCACATGATTTTAACTTTGGTTAGAAATCACTTTTTTATACAATACTTTTAGAGTGCACTTAGAAGATAACTTGAAATCCATGGATTTGATTGGTTTTATGTTTTACAATGAAACAGTAGATCAAATTTTAAATCCAAGAGTTACTTATTTACAGGTTAGTAATATAAAGGAGATTCAATTTCAAAATGCATCATTATTAGGTGAATTTGAAATTTATCGTAATTAACATGAAATCTATATATAAACATGTAAGGGGTGAATTTGAAGTTTATGATCTTAATTATCTACACAACAAAAATACATTTGCAATCCATGGATTTGAAATACATCGATCCAAAAAGTGCAACTTTATACTGTAAACTGTATATGTGATTGGGCAATCATTTTCACAGCTCTACAAAGGATGGCTTAGGGATGGATCAGTGGTCCTAGTGAAGTGCCTAAAACTGAAGCAGAAGCATTCATCACAAGCTCTGCAGCAGCACATGGAGACAGTCGTGTCGAAGCTAAGGCACCGTCATCTGGTGAGCGTGCTGGGGCACTGTATCGTCACGTATCAGGACCATCCCAACACAGCTAGCACAGTGTTTATTGTGCTTGAGAATATTGCATGTGGATCATTAAAGGATCATGTCACAGGTACTAGGACTTGCCTTTTTTAAGAAAACTACATTTACTCGTATCTGAATCTCGAATAGATGAGCACTTGATGACTTCATTTCTGGGCAGACTGGAGGAAAAGGGATGTCATGAAATGGCCACAGAGAATGGCTCTCACACTGGGGATTGCTAGAGGGATACAGTACTTGCACACTGGAGATATCCATGGAAACGACCTGAAAATCGATAACGTCTTGCTTGATGAGACCTCAACCGCGAAAATAAGCAGCTATAACATAAACTTACCTTCTAAGGTGCGCTTGTTTTGTGTCCCACGAGTCTCGAACCCGAAATTAAGTATCAATAAGTATAAAACAGAGCAATTTTTCTTTCTCTGATATGTTCTGTTCTTGTGACAGGTTGGTGCAGAAAGCCCTCTAAATGGCCAAGTTAATTCAAATCAAGCAAACAGGTAACTTTACAATGAAAAGTAATGTTTTTATCAAAAAACAGTAGTTTTTCATGAATTGGTCAGATAGGAGCTTTGTCTCGCGAAATTAACCCGTGACACCGTATGAGTTTTTGTGCAATTTTTTTGTCCCCCTTCCCACAAAAAACTGTGGCCCTTATTTACTTGCAAGAATTGCATATATCTGCAGTGAAAATCCAGAAAAAGAAGACATATATCAGCTAGGAGTTATCCTACTGCAAGTTATCATTGGCAGAGCTACAGATTCTCAAACTGAAATAGATGACCTGAAATTTCAGGTAATGCAACCATCCCTCAATCTTTTGTTCCATTTCCCTCATACTTTATTCAACTTTTCTTCATTTTTCGTGTTACAGCTCGAAAGGAGCTTAGCCGAATCACCATCAAAACTCCGTGAGATGATCGACCCCTCAATACGTGGGACGTTCGCATATGAGTCACTGAAGACAATGGTGCAGATCACCTTAAACTGCCTGTGTAAAGATCCGACCGGGCGCCCAACGATAGAGGATGTGCTTTGGCACATGCAGTACTCGGTTCAAGTTCAAGAAGGGTGGACAAATAGTGGAAATCTCAGCGGAAACCTTAGTGGAAATCTTAGCACAAAGTTGTAAACTAATGCTTGCAGTGTTTGTAATTAGTTTATGATCTGTTTCTTACATCATAAAATGAATTGTCTTAAAAATCAAAAAAATCAATGGCTAACTGAAAATGGACTTGAAAAGAAAAAAAAACATTAGTATTAGTAGGCAGAAGCCTGAAGATTACAAACTGGAACAACAATGTATTTATTGACTGCTCTTAAGACAACTCACTTGCTCAATATTTCTTTAGCAGCAAATCCAAAGTAATCATCGAAGAAGTTCGGAGGTTCTGTGATAAAACACGAAATAACATCTCTCAGCGTAATTACTCCGATAACTTCATTGTCCACACCTGAAACGACGTAGATTCTATAAACTGCCATGGAAGCGAGCGTGTCTATTACAGAACCAAGCGTTGAATCGGGCTTGCATGTTATGGGTGTGCCAGTCTTCCCCGTGTTTTTGGTCGCCAACGCAATAGTAGTGACGAAGTCCTTGGCAGTGAGCTCCCTGCATTTCACATGGAAATGAGTTGTTTTATAATGAAAGACCATCCTCACACAATTCAGGTCAAATGTTTCTATAAATTTTACCGGGAACTTGCGAACAGCTCGGGTTTGAGTAGCAAGAATCGAATATCTCTGATGCTAATGTTGCCAATGATTTTCTTGTTTGGTCCCTCAACAACCGGAAGACCTCCAATCTGTTTGTCTTTCATTTTCTTGAATGCTTCTAGGATTAGTTCATCGCTTTGCACACTTACAACCTGATCGATGCATTATCGAGAAAAAGGTCAGCTCGAGTGGAATGTAAGCCGACTGGAATCGGTTTAATATAAGCAGTGACCTGATCTGAAGACATAAAAGGAAGTCCCAGTGCAGATATGGGATGAGAAGTGATGCAGTCGAACCAGTCTCTGCCTTTGCATTCCTGAAGACCATGTATGACAGCCGATTGAGTTATGAAGTTCTTGACAGTCGGACCGCCCATTTCAATAACAGGCACGTTCCGAAGCCTATATTTCGAAAGCAACAGCAAGACACTCAACATTGAACTGTCTGTTGCCACAGGGACAAAAGGCGCCCATCGATAGGATTTTAATATCGACCTCACCTGTAAAATTATAACCCTACATTAAATCGCCTCCCCAACTTGTTAAAATACTATCGAGCCACCTGCTTCAAGCTCCGTGGTCGACTTACAAGGTTCTACTAAACGAAGAGCCTTTTAAGTCGACCACGGTAAATTATAGCTACACATTGGTTTTGGCACATGTGACCACTTGTGCATAAAGAGGCGCTTTAAGGTACACACAACTCAACCTATGATAGAGAGTAATAAAGCCATTGAATTTACCGTGGTCGACTTAAAAGGCTCTTCGTTTAGTAGAACCTTGTAAAAATCTTCTCCTAGCTTATTTGCTGCTGTTGGTGCATCTTTTCCCATTCCTTTATCTGCAGCCATACCTCCCGCCACGGCCGCGCCAACGGCAGCTGCAGTCAATCCAGCAATGGCAAGAGGACCCGTCGCCCCAAATGCCAGTGCTCCAAGAGCACCAGCAGCACCGGTACCAATCCCAGCAGCAGCTGCCGAGCTCGCAGCCAGGGCAGCAGCAGCAATTTCTGCATTCTGTAGCACCCAAAGCACGATGGCCGAGTAATCCACGATTCCCAGATACCTTTCCCTCCAATCCATGCTGTTCTTGGCATCAGGATTCACTACAGGAGCCGACAAAATGTTCGACTCCGACAGTATTTTGACGGCATCAAGAACCGTAGTGTCTGCTACAATCTCAATAACTGGCCAAAAAAAACGTTTCAGGGGAAGATAAAATCAGACTACTTCCTCCAATATGCGTCACTATACGAATCAAATAGCATCCAATACCAATCAGTAACGAAATTTTCGATGTCTCGAGGGCCTTAATTACCTTTGCCTCCGGGAACTAGGGGGAACGACGAAACCGGAATATGCGAAAATGCATCTGTTAGAGATTCCTGCAATGAAGCAGACAATTTCTTTCTGCTTTGTATCGTCTCAAAGTACTCATCGCAGTTTTGAACATTACCCACATGCTTAGATTCTTGTGCTTGCGCCATTTCAACAACTGTATACGTAACACAAATGGGATCATATTTTTCAATGCTTCAAACAGTTTAGACTCACTCGATTGTTCTTTCCCTATGCGTACTCAGAAAAATGAATGTTACACGTACGATTACACACTCCACTCCAAATGCGCTTTAATTTCAAAAATGTACTCCGTGCATTTCTCATCCACATATATGTCAGAATTATTACATGCGAAAGAATATGTATGATCATTGGGATAATACGATATACTCCACCAAATTCGATCTGGGATTCTCGCCAAAAAAATCCATATTCACGCATGAATGACAATATCAAATCTAAACGAATCGCTTTAATTTCATGATAACAATATTAAAAAACGAACAACCAAGAAATTAATAGCGGAACTCAACTACCTTTCTATGATGAAATCTTGATTCGAATCCCGAATCTGCTACTACTTTGTCTGAATTTTTTTCTCCAGGGAAAGAATTGAATAAGAGAAGTTGCAGATTGTTTTATTGTTAGTGGAGTTCAAGGAATCATGTCTCTGCCACCTGTTGTAGAACACATGCACGTGTCAATTTTTCCTTATTTCTTTCGTTTTTTTAAGGTTTACGGGAAATCGTGTAAAAAAAGGTGCGGAAGCCAGATGAATACGTGTATGGTCGACTTTTGTATTAATTAAACTAAGTAAAAGTGCACATGTTGTGTGTGTGATCAATATAATATAAACCAAATTTATTTTAGTTTTTTTTTAACATAGGAAAAATATGTGTAGTTATTAATAATATGTAGAATGTAGTTTTCAAAATGCAAAATAGTTTTTTTGTTTTTGTTTTTCACCTATTTTTACCCTTTTTTCAATGTAAATATATTAAATTTTAAATAACTATCAAGGGTTAAATTATAAATATATTTTGGTGTTATCAAAATGTACCAAAGCAGTTTTTTAAAATGGCTCAAGTTTTATAAAATAGTAAGATAGTAAGATAGTAAGATAATAAGATAATATATATATATCTAATATTATATTAAATCTAATATTATATTATTATTATTATTATTATTTTATCTAATATTTTAATATTTATTATTTATATCTATAATTTTGCTATCCTACCCATTCACCGTGCCCACCTAATGTGTCCACCATGAGGTGACACTCAACTATTGGATGTGATGAATTGTGCGTCCAATAGTTGAGTGTCACCTCATGGTGGGCACATTAGGTGGGCACGGTGGGTGGGCATGATAGCAAAACTTTCTATATCTATATATATATATAAAAGGCTCATTTTTCATTGTGAATTTACAAGTTTCACCTCACTTTATATTAATAATTTGCACATCTTATTTCTTTGTTTTTGAGGTTATATACGTAATAGCATATTTTCCTTTGGCTGCTAGAAATAAAATCATATGCGTATTCCCTATGTCTGTCTTCGGTCAATTAATTAAGCTTAGTCAATTGCTTTGGAATTTGAATAAATTTGATTCAGTTTCATTAATAATTATTTCTTGCTTACTCTGGTGGTTATATAGATTTTTCATATTGGTCTTTCATCTTCCTTTGCTTTTTTAGTTATTTCATTTAGTATTTTGTTTTTACTATATTGTATTTGAATTAAGAATTTGATAAATAAACACACTATCGCTTACTCAATTATATTTTCTTTCTATTTTATTTTATTTTTGCTTTTAATTTTTTTTAAAAATAAAATTTAAATAACTGTTATCGTTTACCTCAAAAAAAAATTTGTTATCATTATTTATTTATTTATTTTTTTATTTATCTATTGTTTATCTTTTTTTGAGTAGATTGAATTCTAAATTTTAGAAATTTACACATTTTCCACATGATAACTATTATTATAACTATGATAATAACTATTATTATTGTAACGCCCGAAATTATTTAATTTTAATTCGAGAATATTTAATTTGGGAATTTTTAGAGTTTTGATTTAAATTCTAATATTCTTAAATTATTTAGGATTGAAATTGAATTATTTGATTGAGTATGGACTGAATTGCAAATAAGCAAGATTTGAGGGGCCAAAGTGCAATTTTCAAATTTTAATTGGACACTTGTCTTGCACATGAGTTTGAACGTGTATGCTACTCATTTACATCAGAAAATTAGGAGGAATAACCGAGAGATAGAGAATCAAGAATCCCAAGCTGCTTCTTCTTCTTTCAAGTGACATATCTTGAGTTTCGGTTATCCGATTTCGATTCCGAAAAGTGTTTTGAAATCCTTGCGACGAGGCCTTCGTTTTGATGTAAGTTTTTATGTCTTTTATTATGGTTTGAGAATTCAAAAATAGCAGAGATCAGATTTGTGTATGAATTGGTGTTCTTGAGATTACATGTTTTGTATGTTCAAAGGCGGATTGAAGATTGAATGCCGTTTGAAATTAATGTTACTTTTCAGCAAGTGTTCGAAAATTATGCCATCTTATTTATTGGTTTATTGATGGTATTCTTGCTGGTATATATATTGTTATGAAGTTGTGTTGAATGATTGAGTGGATAGGATTGATTTTCGGTTGCTGAATTTATACCGTTACGCCGCCGGATTGTGAATTGAGGCTGTTTTGCTATTGTATCTTGGACTAAGATATTGTTGGGTTGTAGCTAATGATTACTTGGTTTATATGTTGTGATTTCAGTTCATAAACAGGGCACTTCAACTCAATAATCTCGACTTCGAAACCGATAGAAGAAAGAACACGGTTTGTAGCCTTTTTTTTGCCTTGCAGTTGGGTTGAACTTGAGTGCAGATTTTTGATAGAGGGTGGTTCTGTTGTTGTTCAGATTTGGAGAGCTTTGAAGATACCTTGAAACGTCGCAATCGAAAGGTAAAAGTGGACTACTATTTGAATGGGATTCTAACTCGAGATGGTTTGTATCGAGTTTCCCTAAATCACATACTTATTTGCTTAATTGCTTTTATATGCTCTTCTATGAATTGTTGAATGAGTCTTTGATGTTAATGGATGCTTTTATGATGATATATGTTGCATTCATCTTGCAAGACTTATTCTTTGATTTTGAAATGAACGAAAACGTTCGAATAGACGATTTGAGGAGTTATATATGTATGGCCTGGGTGGTTGACTTAGCCTAGCGTCTGATTTACATATATAATGGCTTCAAAGTCTAGAGAAGCAAGATAAGTAGCCCCACCTCGATCGGGAGAGTCGGTGGTTAGTTATGATATCTTCTTCTCGGGATCCCAATAAAAGAGTGGGTGCCCGGATAGCCAACTTGTGGCTAAGGGCTTTTATGACTCTTTGTGTAAACAATCTTTGTTTAATATAATTTACATTTTATTAATGGCAATGACTTTATCTTTCTTCATATTTTTATATTGTGATATAATATTGTTGTTTTGATAAAGACCTTGAATATACTATAGTGTATGTAAGATGTGGTAGTACATGGGGATGACTATCATGAAACACATCTTATAGTCACTGTATATTCTAAACAGTTCCTAGTCGATTGAGCCGTCCGAAAATAAGGATAAGGATCGCTCGAGTTTGAGACTAGCATTTGCGATGCAGAGTACCACGTTTCATTGGTAGGGAACATAGAGATGTTCGAAACATGCAAATGGATATTCATATGATGAATGATCGAACTACCCTATTCGGACTTTCCAAGTTGTTATCACTTATCGAGTGGATAAAGTCCGCGTTTTTTGTTGTACACCATTAGTCCTTATTACTTGAAACATCATTGAGACTCTATATGCTAGTACTGTGCTTTGACTTGTTTACCGACTCTATGGGGGTCATCAGGTGTCGGGATTGGGTACAGTTACGACGCATATAGGAGTCGATGCTTTGTTGTCAAGGATTCACCACATACTTGCGAGTGTGGATATCCTATGCGATCTGAGAAGATATTAGTGTGACGAATCTCTGGCTAGAGTACATGATGTGTTTTAGGTTAATGGTTATCCTAGTAACACATGCGATGTCACTAATAGATCTCCAAGATGTTGTGCATAGTTATCGAATCTCGAACGACTCTCGATGCACCAATGGTTGTTGATTCGATCGGGATATTTGGTTGAAGGGACCGTACTGTACGCTAACCAAAATCTACTGGTTCTTGCAGGCACTATCAGTAATACCTAGGTAATCATGGGGCGATGTTGCTAGACGCTCTTACCATGATTCGTTGGGTAAGTCGGAAATTGTTGTTCCGAGTCACAAGGAGTTGTGAGCCCATGGCTAGCTGTATTCCTGAACCATTGAGGGTTACACAAGTAATGGATTACTAAAACCCCGTAGAGATAGTTAAATTTAAAGAGTTAAATTTAATGAAAGAGAAATTGGATTTCTCAACTAAAGGGAGTGGAATTTCCTAAAATGACATAGTGATGGGCATTTTTGGAAATTACTGAATTCGGATTCAGAAAAATTATCTTGACTCTAAAAGATGCAGAAATGGTTTCTGTGCACATTGGTGAAATCAGTTTATCAATCGGAGTCACGATGAATTTTATATTAATTTCTATAACAACGGGCTTGGCTTGTTGGGCTTAAGTTATGGATTGTGGGCTTTAAGGAGTTAGAGTCCTGATACAATTATAACTAGAAATTATCTATAAATAGAGGTGTTGGGTTCGAAAATCAAACACTGTGTGTCTTATAATTTTCGAAATTACACTCTAAATATTCTAAGGGTTTTTCGAAATCCTTGTCCCTCCCGGAGAAAATTCAGACTTGTGATTTTTGTGAAAAATTACAATTCTGAATTAACAGATCATATCTGTTTATTCTCTACGCAAAACTTCTGATTGATTTCTAGTGCAGTCAATCAGAGGGTTTCTGTTTTCTGTTCGTGGACCTTATTCCGGTGATTGATTGTGACGCCATCGGTTCCCGGGATATACAAGAAGAGCAGATTAAATTCTGTTGGTGTCCATAATCTCGCTTCGAGATTGGAGGTAAAATATTTAATTAATTATTATTTATTTTACTTGTGTGATTTAATCGTTAAACGTTTTGATACCCATGATATGAAATTGTTTCATATCAAAGAAAAATAAAATTTTAAACTTTCGCTGCACCGGGTATCAATTCAATTGATCTGAACACGGTTTTCCAACAGTGGTATCAGAGACAGGTTGCTCAGATCAAACGATTAAATTAATCGATTGTACAAAAATTTTTGGCCTCGGGTTTTTTGAAACAAAACATATTTTAAAAATCAAAAATTTTATTTTTCTGACGGGCAAGAAAAAAGGCAGCGATCGTCGCTGCCCTGGTGCAGCACTGGGCGCTGCGCAGGGCAGCGCTCGGCGCTGCCCAATGGGCAGCGGCGGGCTGCCCAGCCCGCGCCCGGTCAGGGTCCAGGGCAGCCCGGAAAAATTAAAAAATTGATTTTTGAAAATTTTGAATTTTTGAAATTCTAGTGTTTGATCCAATCGAAAAATGTTTTTGATAAGATCACGAGGCATCGGATCGAATTGTTCGAGTCCGAAATTTTTAAAATTGATTTTTGGATAAATTTGAATTTTTGGAAAATTTAAATATTTTATCCGTTAAATTGAATTTTGAAAATTGATTATTTTGGTAGAATTGATGATAAGATATGATCTTATGGATGGATAAGATAAAATATGATTTTATCTTTTAAATTATGATGCCACAACATGTTTATCCAATTATTTAAATTTTGAATTTAAAATTTGATAATGGGATGATCGATTGCCATAACCAATTTTGTAGGTGTATGTTAGGAATTTACATTTCTTATTATTGTTGGTGTTTATTAATGGGCTTGGTTTATAGCCCAATATGATTGTCATATGTAATAAAAGTGGGCCTGGTTTATGGCCCGTTCCCACCCCTACAAATGTATCCCATATTTGTCATCGAAATTTATTGTAAATTTATTAGACTTAGTGGGAGACAAAGATTTGAAGAAATGGTGGGCCCAGCAGACAATGAAGACTGAAGAAATGTAAATTGGAAGCTCAATGCAATAGGATTGCATTGCATACCTGCATATTACCTAGGATTGGACTTAGACTCGTGATTGGCAACCACGGGTCGAATAGATAATGAGATCGATCATTTTTAAATAATATATGATATTATTGATGTATGCATGTTTAGAACAAATTGTATGAATCCCGCAAGCATACATAAAAATGAATGATGAGACAAATTTTCAAAATTAAAAATCCCTCATTTTAAATATGATTTAAAATTTATATCAAGATTAATAAAAGGGAATTTAAATATTGTTTAAATTTTCCTACCTTCCATCAACGATCAATGTATGAGATGCTACCCGCGAATATGGTCCGGCTCATATTATTGGGGGGGCCCGTTCGTCGGAAAGCTGTACATTGGATCGACAAATGTGTAAGTTGGGTGGAACTCCCATGGGATCGGCTCATATTATTGGGGGATCCACATGGCGACCGTCCATCACAACTTAATATTGATGGGTCATCTTGACATGTCACAATAAATGACGTCATATTATTGGGCCCTTATTGGACATGAGGTAAATACATGGGGGTTACTTTGGAAGTAATTGGGCTCTACCTTTTGAAAATTATGGTTGGCTGATATTATTCGGGACTATGATTTGTCAATTGGACTCCATGTTCTCACTAAGGAAAAAGTTTCCCGTTTTCACTAGAGGGTGGTGAAATCGTTAAAATAGTGGGAGTGTAATTTATAAAATTAAAATTCGCCATATTTTATGTCTTAGTAAATTAATTAAACAATCACTGATTATTGTCTGTTTCCTTTTCAGTATATCGTTACAATGAATTCGCGTAATCCACTATTTGCAATTTTCGAACAAAACAAACTCACTGGCGCAAACTATACGGAATGGTTCCGTAAGTTAAAGATTATTCTCACTTCGGAAAAGGCTTTCTACGTGTTAGAGAAGCCGCCCCCGAAGGAAGCCCCGGCTAATACAAGTCCGGAAGATTTGGCCAAACTTGATTTATGGTGGGATCATGATATCAAGGCCAAATGCTACATGCAGGCTTCGATGTCTGATGAACTCCAGAGGCGATTTGAGGATGCCGTGAATGCTGCTGACATTCACAAAGCACTCAAGGAGCTATTTGGAGCTCAGTCAAGGTCGGAGAGGTATGCCACTGTCAGAGAGCTCATGACAAGCCGCATGCGAGAGGGGACTTCTGTCCGTGAGCATGGGGTGCGCATGATTGGGCTCATTGAAAAGTTGGTAACACTCGACTTGACTTTGGAGCATGAACTCAGCTCGGACTTGTTACTCCTTTCACTTCCTTCATCGTATGACGGTTTTGTGGTGAACTTCAATTTGAACAAGATAGAGGCCACCCTTGAAGAGATGGTCAATATGCTTGTCACATATGAAGCCACACTAAAGAAGGATAAACCGGTACTCTTGGTTGGTGTGACGCCCGGGGCTGAAGAGGCAGGGAGTGATCGCCGGTGCCAAGAGGTTGCACGGACAATGAGCGGCTCCTGGTAGGCTTCTAGGCGGAGGGAGACATGAATGAACCGATCTCGTGCCGGAATGAGAGCGGATTCTGAGACTGTGTAGGTATGGGACTACATAGTTGAGGAGGGTTTAAAAAAGATTTCATATGTACTGCTCATATCAAGAAGGTGCATCTTCTTTTCGGGAGCTCATCACATAAGAACTCCAAAGTTAAGCGTGCTTGACTTGGGGCAATTATAGGATGGGTGATCCCCTGGAAAGTTTTCCAGGGTGCGTGTGAGTGAGGACATAAGCACGCTGAAAAGACATGTCTTGATACAGTGGGGCGTTACAAATGGTATCAAAGCCGACCTCTCTTAGTACGGTATGGTTCGGGGACGAACCAAGCGGAAGCTGGTGGGCATATGAAGCCCGGGGCTGAAGAGGCAGGGAGTGATCGCCGGTGCCAAGAGGTTGCACGGACAATGAGCGGCTCCTGATAGGCTTCTAGGCGGAGGGAGACATGAATGAACCGATCTCGTGCCGGAATGAGAGCGGATTCTGAGACTGTGTAGGTATGAGACTACATAGTTGAGGAGGGTTTAAAAAAGATTTCATATGTACTGCTCATATCAAGAAGGTGCATCTTCTTTTCGGGAGCTCATCACATAAGAACTCCAAAGTTAAGCGTGCTTGACTTGGGGCAATTATAGGATGGGTGACCCCCTGGAAAGTTTTCCAGGGTGCGTGTGAGTGAGGACATAAGCACGCTGAAAAGACATGTCTTGATACAGTGGGGCGTTACAAATGGTATCAAAGCCGACCTCTCTTAGTACGGTATGGTTCGGGGACGAACCAAGCGGAAGCTGGGGGGCATATGAAGCCCGGGGCTGAAGAGGCAGGGAGTGATCGCCGGTGCCAAGAGGTTGCACGGACAATGAGCGGCTCCTGATAGGCTTCTAGGCAGAGGGAGACATGAATGAACCGATCTCGTGCCGGAATGAGAGCGGATTCTGAGACTGTGTAGGTATGAGACTACATAGTTGAGGAGGGTTTAAAAAAGATTTCATATGTACTGCTCATATCAAGAAGGTGCATCTTCTTTTCGGGAGCTCATCACATAAGAACTCCAAAGTTAAGCGTGCTTGACTTGGGGCAATTATAGGATGGGTGACCCCCTGGAAAGTTTTCCAGGGTGCGTGTGAGTGAGGACATAAGCACGCTGAAAAGACACGTCTTGATACAGTGGGGCGTTACAGTTGGGTCCTCTTCTAACTCGAAGAAGGGGCCAAGTGGAAAGGGTAAGAAGCGTTCTGCCCCGCCCAAGAAGAGTATACCGAATAAGAAGGGGAAGGCCAAGGTTTCATATGAGAAGAAGGATGAAAACGTTTGCCATTACTGCAAGAAGCCCGGTCATTGGAAACGTAACTGCAAGGAATACCTAGATCAGTTGCGAACTGAAAAGGGTATGTTTTACATTGAAATAAATGTTTCTCTTAATACTTCTTCTTGGGTATTGGATATCGGATGTGGATCTCACATTTGCAATGATTTGCAGGTGATGACAAGAAGTCGTAAGCTAAGGATGGGTGAGACCCAACTGAGACTCGAGAATGGTTCAAGAGTCGAAGCCAAAGCGATAGGAGACATTTATTTAATTTTGCAAAACAATTTTAAGTTATTTTTGAGAGATGTTTTGTATGTTCCGGATTTGGTCAAAAACATTATTTCTATTTCTATGCTTGATAGAGATGATTATTCTTGCAATTTTGTGAATGAGATTTGCAATATTTACAAGAATGAATGTTTGATTGGAAATGGACAACTTGAAAACGATCTATATAACTTAAAATTAAAAGACGTTTCAATGAATTATGTCGATAAACCGGTAACAACAAATAAAAAGAAAAATGATAGTCAAAACCCGGCAAATCTTTGGCATGCTAGGCTAGGTCATATTTCCTCAAGGAGGATGAACAAGCTAGTGGGAGAGGGCATGTTTGATATGTCTGATATTAACTCTCTACCTACTTGTGAATCCTGCCTGAAAGGAAAAATGACTAAATCTCCATTCAAGGAGAAACCTGAGCGTAGTCAAAATCTGTTGGATTTGATCTATACATATGTTTGTAGTCCATTTAGAATTGGTACTCAATTTGGCCACACCTACTTCATTACCTTTACTGATGATTATTCAAGGTATGGGTATTTATATTTAATGAAATATAAGTCTGAAGCATTTGAAAAGTTCAAAGAATTCAAGGCTGAAGTAGAAAACAAACTAGGCAAAAGTATTAAGGCACTTCGATCGGATCGTGGTGGAGAATACTTAAGTGCCGAGTTTTTGGACTATCTAAAAGAGAATGGGATTCTCTCTCAGTGGACTCCTCCTATGACACCACAGCTGAATGGTGTTTCGGAGCGTCGCAATAGAACCTTGTTGGACATGGTTCGATCCATGATGAGCTTCACTGAGCTCCCACCATCGTTTTGGGGCTACGCGCTTGAAACAGCGGTTTTGTTATTGAACAACGTTCACACTAAAGCAGTAGATAAAACACCATACGAGTTATGGAATGGCAAAGCTCCTAAGTATTCGTACTTGAGGATTTGGGGATGTCCTGCTTACGTGAAGCAGACAGTGGGAGATAAGTTGGATAGTCGATCCATCTTATGTTATTTTGTGGGGTATCCGAAGAATTCAATCGGATATTATTTGTATCATCCTGCTGAAACAAAGGTGTTTGTTTCAAGGAATGCCACCTTCTTGGAGAAGGAATTCTTATTGGATAAGAAAGGCAAGATGATGGAACTCGAAGAAATTCGAGAAGAACCCGAAATACAAATTAACGATCCTACACCTCAAGAATCATCACAAGACACGCCTATTGCTAGAAGATCCGAGAGGACTTCTAGGCCTCCTGTTAGATATGGTCTTCTTCTTGAAGGGGATCAAAGTGAACCCGATATTGGATGTGATCCAAGAAACTTCAAGGAAGCAATTTCTGATGCGGATTCTAATTTATGGCTTGAAGCAATGCAGTAGGAAATAGACTCGATGCATTCAAACCAAGTTTGGTCTTTAGTAGATCCTCCTGATGGAATTGTTCCAATAAGATGTAAATGGATTTACAAAAGAAAACTTGGGCCTGATGGCAAGGTGTTGACCTATAAGGCACGATTGGTTGCAAAAGGTTATACTCAAAGACAAGGAGTTGACTATGATGAAACCTTTTCACCAGTCGCAATGTTCAAGTCCATAAGAATCCTAATTGCCATAGCAGCATGGTATGACTATGAGATATGGCAAATGGATGTGAAGACTGCATTTCTTAATGGAAACATTAAGGAAGAAATCTATATGATGCAGCCTGAAGGATTCACCTCCATGGGAAGCGAGCATAAGGTATGCAAGCTTCAGAGATCAATTTATGGTCTAAAACAAGCATCAAGAAGTTGGAACCAGAAATTTGATGAAACAATAAAGGATTTTGGTTTCATCAAGAACCCGGAGGAACCATGCGTGTACAAGAAAGTAGTTAAGGATGCGGTAACATTCTTAGTACTTTATGTTGATGACATCCTACTCATTGGGAATGACGTAGGGATGTTGCAGTCAACAAAGATATGGTTATCAGGTAGATTCTCGATGAAGGATTTGGGTGAGGCATCCTATATTCTAGGGATACAGATCTATAGAGATAGATCTAAGAGAATGATAGGACTCACTCAAGCAACCTACATTGACACTATATTGAAAAGGTTTTCAATGGATGAGTCCAAGATAGGACATCTACCTATGTGTCATGGAGTTTCTCTATCCAAGTCTATGTGTCCCAAGACTGACGAAGAGATAGAGAAAATGACACATATACCATATGCGTCAGCCATAGGTAGTATCATGTATGGGATGATATCTACTAGACCGGATGTGGCCTATGCTCTGAGCGTCACGAGCAGATATCAAGCCAATCCAGGTCAAATGCATTGGAAAGCTGTGAAGGATATTCTTAAGTACTTGAGAAGAACTAAGAATATATTCATGGTTTATGGTGGAAGAGAATTGAAGTTGGAAGGCTACACCGACTCTAGCTTCCAAAGTGACGTGGATGACTCGAAATCAACCTCTGGATTTGTATTCGTGCTCAATGGCGGTGCTGTCTCTTGGAAGAGTTCCAAGCAAGACACCACAGCGGATTCCACCACTGAGGCAGAATACATTGCAGCATCAGCTGCTGCTAAAGAGGCGGTTTGGATGAGAAAATTCATCCAAGAGTTGGGTGTGATTCCAGAATCTGTTGGTCCAGTCCCGATGTACTGCGACAACACTGGTGCCATTGCTCAGGCAAAGGAACCAAGGTCTCATCAAAGATCCAAACACATACTGAGGAAATACCATATCATCCGGGAGATCGTGGAAAGAGGAGACATTACAGTCGAGAGAGTGGCCTCTGCAGACAATATCGCTGATCCGCTTACGAAGCCCTTGCCAGGACCATTGTTTGACAAACATCGCGAAATAATGGGATTACGTAATATGACTAGTTGGCTTTAGGGCAAGTGGGAGATTGAAAGAGTGGGTGCCCGGATAGCCAACTTGTGGCTAAGGGCTTTTATGACTCTTTGTGTAAACAATCTTTGTTTAATATAATTTACATTTTATTAATGGCAATGACTTTATCTTTCTTCATATTGTTATATTGTGATATACTATTGTTGTTTTGATAAAGACCTTGAATATACTATAGTGTATGTAAGATGTGGTAGTACATGGGGATGACTATCATGAAACACATCCTATAGTCACTGTATATTCTAAACAGTTCCTAGTCAATTGAGCCGTCCGAAAATAAGGATCAGGATCGCTCGAGTTTGAGACTTGCATTTGCGATGCAGAGTACTACGTTTCATTGGTAGGGAACATAGAGATGTTCGAAACATGCAAATGGATATTCATATGATGAATGATCGAACTACCCTATTCGGACTTTCCAAGTTGTTATCACTTATCGAGTGGATAAAGTCCGCGTTTTTGGTTGTACACCATTAGTCCTTATTACTTGAAACATCATTGAGACTCTATATGCTAGTACTGTGCTTTGACTTGTTTACCGACTCTATGGGGGTCATCAGGTGTCGGGATTGGGTACAGTTACGACGCATATAGGAGTCGATGCTTTGTTGTCAAGGATTCACCACATACTTGCGAGTGTGGATATCCTATGCGATCTGAGAAGATATTAGTGTGACGAATCTCTGGCCAGAGTACATGATGTGTTTTAGGTTAATGGTTATCCTAGTAACACATGCGATGTCACTAATAGATCTCCAAGATGTTGTGCATAGTTATCGAATCTCGAACGACTCTCGATGCACCAATGGTTGTTGATTCGATCGGGATATTTGGTTGAAGGGACCGTACTGTACGCTAACCAAAATCTACTGGTTCTTGCAGGCACTATCAGTAATACCTAGGGAATCATGGGGCGATGTTGCTAGACGCTCTTACCATGATTCGTTGGGTAAGTCGGAAATTGTTGTTCCGAGTCACAAGGAGTTGTGAGCCCACGGCTAGCTGTATTCCTGAACCATTGAGGGTTACACAAGTAATGGATTACTAAAACCCCGTAGAGATAGTTAAATTTAAAGAGTTAAATTTAATGAAAGAGAAATTTGATTTCTCAACTAAAGGGAGTGGAATTTCCTAAAATGACATAGTGATGGGCATTTTTGGAAATTACTGAATTCGGATTCAGAAAAATTATCTTGACTCTAAAAGATGCAGAAATGGTTTCTGTGCACATTGGTGAAATCAGTTTATCAATCGGAGTCACGATGAATTTTATATTAATTTCTATAACAACGGGCTTGGCTTGTTGGGCTTAAGTTATGGATTGTGGGCTTTAAGGAGTTAGAGTCCTGATACAATTATAACTAGAAATTATCTATAAATAGAGGTGTTGGGTTCGAAAATCAAACACTGTGTGTCTTATAATTTTCGAAATTACACTCTAAATATTCTAAGGGTTTTTAGAAATCCTTGTCCCTCCCGGAGAAAATTCAGACTTGTGATTTTTGTGAAAAATTACAATTCTGAATTAACAGATCATATCTGTTTATTCTCTACGCAAAACTTCTGATTGATTTCTAGTGCAGTCAATCAGAGGGTTTCTGTTTTCTGTTCTTGGACCTTATTCCGGTGATTGATCGTGACGCCATCGGTTCTCGGGATATACAAGAAGAGCAGATTAAATTCTGTTGGTGTCCATAATCTCGCTTCGAGATTGGAGGTAAAATATTTAATTAATTATTATTTATTTTACTTGTGTGATTTAATCGTTAAACGTTTTGATACCCATGATATGAAATTGTTTCATATCAAAAAAAAATAAAATTTTAAACTTCCGCTGCACCGGGTATGAATTCAATTGATCTGAACACGGTTTTCCAACACCCAAACGATGAACTAGAGAACCTTGTTTTAAAACATGCATTGTAGTTACTTTTATATCATGAATTTGATATATGCTTTGCTATGCATGTTTAGTTGCTTTTACTGGGAAATATATTTTTCACCGGAGTTATCCGGCTATTGTTGTGTTGTATGTGTCATGGCAATAGGCGATAGTGGAACCGGACAAAAGCGAGCTTGAAGAACAAGGGAATGAGGGATTAGAGTGATGACTCGATATAGATGTGAAGTTGCTGTCATGTTATGTTCGTTTCAACGAGGATGATTGTATAATAACTTAGACTTGAACTTTAGTCTAAATGGTTGTTTGCTGAACTTATGTTTAGAGTTGGAATTGTATAGATGATAGACTTGAATCTGTAAGCCCTTGAACTAGTGTGTTACTCTTACCTTTGAGATGTTGTAGTTGACGCCCTAAACTTGTTCATGACTTCATGAGATGTTGTAGTTGATGCCCTAAACTTGTTCATGACTTCACTTATATTGTTTCATGCTTTTTGGAACTTGTATGTTGCTTTTTGCATTTAGTTGAGCTGATATATTGAAGCAAGGACATCTTTTGACAGCAGCAGTGTGCAGCAGAATTTTCTGGCCGATTGGCCTGCGCACGGGCGAGCCCTACTCACGCGCGTGCGCAGGCCAAGCCAAGGGGACCGCTGTCCCCTTGCACTGCGCGCGCGCGGGGAGCACCCCTCGCGCGGGCGCAGCACACTTATAAAAAAAAAATAAAAATATTTTTTGGCTTTTGAATTTAGCCTCTATTCTTGAATCTTGAATTGTTTTTAGTAATTGAGAGATTATGAACCGGGTCGTCACAACAGGTGGTATCAGAGCGAGAAAATTCTGGACTTAGTTAGATAGCGAGTGGGGTAGATCGAGTCATCTTCCTTGCTGATTTATTTTATTATGCTATGATTTAATTACATGATTGAATTACATGTGGTAAATGCTAGCATGATTTACTTTCAAGTATTTTATTCCATGATGTTGTATTTATTTTATTTGAAAGTATGAATGCTCAACTCTCGGTGAGAGTAAAATTGGCCTCGCTCGATCAGTCATTTCCTACCGATCGAGCGAGAGCAACTTTGCTCAGCTTTCTGCCCAAAAATTAATGGCCTCGCTCGATCCGCAATTCTTCACCGATCGAGCGAGCCCATTTCCAGAAAAACAGCAGAAATCCTTTTGCTGTCAAATGAGTTCCTTTCCTTCATTTTGTTCATCTAGCTTCAGTTCACACATGATCTAATCAAACTCAACAACTAACATGCATTCTAACATGATAGATTTAGATCATAATAAAGCCTTAAAATCATCTCAAGATAGGCTAACATATCAAACAAGAATCATTGTTATAGAAAAGGCATAAAGCTACAACATCATGTTGTCTCTAGGATTTATACATCATCTAAAATCCTATATACATCAACAAGACAACAACTTATTAAACAACAAGTCTTGGTACAAGTAGCTATAACATACTCATGGTTTTGGACTCAACTCTAACATTGACAGCACAAGAACTCATCTAAACTCGGATCATCACGCTATTCCTCTCCTCCCTTGTTCTTCATGTTCGCTTTTGCCCGGTTCCACTCCCTCCTATTGCAATGACACATACAACAAAATAATAGCCGGATAACTCCGGTGAGAAATAGATTTCCCAGTAAAAGCAACTAAACATTCATACAAACATATATCAAGCTCATGATATCAATAAAGACAATGCATGTTTTTAAAACAAGGTTCATCTCTTCATTCGTCGGTTGGGATCCCGAGAAGTAGATATCATAACTAATCCACCGACTCTTCCGATCGAGGTGGGGCTACTTATCTCACTTCTCTAGACTTTGAAGCCATTATATATGTAAATCAGACGCTAGGCTAAACAACCACCCAGGCCATACATATACAATCCCTCAAATCGTCTATTCGAACGTTTCCGTTCATTTCAAAATCAAGGAACAAGTCTTCAAGATGAATGCAATAACTATCAATCAAACCACATTCATTATCATTAAGACTCATTCAAATATTCATAGAAACATATAAAAGCACATAAGCAAATAAGTATATGATTTAAGGGAACTCGATTATACAAACCATCTCAAGTTGTAATCCCAATCAAATGGTAGTCCACTTTTACCTTTCAAATGTGATGTTTAGGATGTCTTTTAACTTGTCCAAATCTGTACAAGTTAAACACCAAACCTATCTCAAAATCTGCTCAAGTTTCCACCCAAACGTCAAAGCAAAACGCTACCAACCTTGTGCGTTCTTGTATCGATTTCGGAGTCAAGATCAATGAGTTGAAATGCCCTGTTTACACACTGAAATCACAGCATAACAAGCAAGGAATCATCAGCTAATAATTCAGCCACTTCTTAATCCAAGAACAATAGCAAATCGCTTCAAATCATGAGTTCGACGGCATATCGGTATAACTCGGCGATTCCGAACACATCTATAACATTTCTAACATGCATATCAGCTGTTGAAGCTTCGAAACCAATATATCAGCAGGTATATAGATCAAATCATAGCTGGAAAATCATAAGAACATGATACAACAATCAATCCTCAACCCAACTTCAATATTACAAAAGATAGAAGCTCATCAACAACAATTCAAACACAAGTCTGATCTCTGTCCATTTCGAATTCTCAAACCTTGATGAACTAAGAGAAAACTTACATCAATTCGAAGGTCTTCTTGCAAGGATTCCAGAACATCTTTCGGAATCGAAATCGGATAATCAGAACTCAAGATATGTCAATTGGAAGATGATGAAGAAATTTTGGGATTTCTTTGGTTCTTGCTCTCGATTCTTGCCTCTGAAAAATCTGATGGAATGTGTGTTGTGTCACACGTGTAAATGCTGAGTATTCCTTTACAATTCTGATAAATTCAATAATAATTGCACTTTAGCCCCTCAACTATTCAAAAATTGCAATTTGGTCCTCAACTTCCTATTTCATTCAATTTCAATCCTAATCAATTTAAGAATATTAGAATTTAAATCACAACTCCAAATATTCCCAAATTAATTATTCTCGGATTAAAATTAAATAATTTTGGGCGTTACAATCGGTGAATATACAACGGTCCTGGTCAGTGCTTTGGTCGAGTGAGAAGTTAAGGGCTCCTCTTATGTTCTTATGTCAAGTTCAAACTCATATACTTTGAGATCAATAAAGAGGTCTTGAATATGAATGGCAATGGGTCGGGTATGGGTAGGATATCGTGTCTTCATCCCCATACCCATTTATTAAATCCATCCACATACTCATACCCATACCCATCGGATATTTAATTTCATCTTCATCCCCATACCCGTCGGATGACCGGATATCCATACCCTACCCATATACCCATTTATTGTATATACTCCATAAAAATAATTTTTTTAAAATTTTAATTATTTGATAAAACTATACTTATTTACTAGATTTTTATATCAAATATTTTAAGATAATAAAAAAATAAAACACCGAAGAAAATTTACAACCAAAGACTTATATAAAAAATAAAACTTCTAAAAAATAGCATTAGTTTTATATTAATAATTTTCATTATTTCATCCAACTAACATAATTCAACAAAAAAAAAATTAAATTAGCATTTATTTAATATAAATTAATATGTGTATGTATGTATGTATATATATATATATGTATATATATATATATGTAATATATATATATATATATATATACATATCGGATCGGGTATGGGTAGGATATCATTACATCCTCCTCCATCCCCATTTACGAGATCACTATACCCATTTACCCATTTATTTAATCGGGTCCAAAAAATGCCTCCATACCCTCCTCCTTTCGGGTCGGATATCGGGTTCCCCATCGGGTTCGGAGAAAATTGCCATCCCTAGTCCTGAAGTTCAAGTTAACTTGTTTAGATCTTTAGATTCACGCATGGCTAAAGTCTTGATATCTTATTCTCTAGACAAAGCACGCATCACTTCAAAGCAATTTTATGGTTAGAGTATGACTTTCCTAAAGTAGTAAGTTCACAAACGATATTGCTAAACCGTTCGTCAAACTCAGACATGATTTCTCCTGGCTTCATCTTTACATTGTCAAATTTCTGGATGGCTACAATGAGCTTGTTCTCTTTGGTTTGGTCATTGTCTTCACACAACTGTGTGAGCTTTTCCCAAAACTCCTTTGCGGTGATGCAAGTCTTGATTTTGCTGAGCATGCTCTTATCCAGGATCTTGTAAAGAATGTCCTTTCTGGCAACGTTGTCAAAGTTCGCCTTCTTTTTGTTCTCAATGGTCCACTCAGATCTGTGTTTTTCAACCATTTGAGGCTCACCATTGGATATGTCTATTGTAATGTTAGCTTTGAGGATCTTCATGGATTCGTCTATGATGACATACCACATGTCATCATCTTATGTTGTCACTGAGTTGATGAAAATTAAATGAGAGTCAGCTACAAGTGTAAATATTAGCCCATGACAAGCACATATAGCCAACTTAAAAAAAATTAGAAGAAAAAGTTAGATTAATTTCCCAAAAAGTTACGTAACTACTAACTAGTCTTGATATTCATGGAGGAGAAATCATATATCTTTAGAATACAAAACATATATCAAATAAAATACAAAAGAATACAACTTTTGAATTTTTCCTACATTTCTATTTTGAAAAAAAAAAAAAAAAACTATTAGTTGTCAAAAATAAACTTAACCCTATGATTCGACCGGAAAAATATCAAGGTAGGGTTGAGGTTATTTGATTAGTGTTGAATCGAGTTGGACCCGAAATTAACCGAAAAAAATTAATTAGGTTGGGTTCGATCAACCCGAGTTGGCCCGAGATGACCGAATTTTTTTATTATTATTATTTATACAAAATTAAGAAATATTTGATAATTTTTATCAGGGATGACAACGGAACAGGTTTGGCTAACCCGAGACCCGTCCCGCCTCCTTTTGAACCCGTTCTGTCCCGTGAATGGCGGGTCCAATCGGATCCGTCATAAATTAAATAATTTTAAATTTATTAAATAAAAAAATTTAAATGTTTAAAAATTAACAAAAATCATTAAATTTAATTTCAAGTTTATATTGATAATATTTTAGGACAAAAAAACATTCGCACAAGTTAAAATTTATCAACTCGTATTTAATTAATAATTATTAACAAAAAAATTATAATGATATATTTTCATATTAAATATATCATAATAAAATAAATTCATTTCAATCCAAAAATATTATAAACTCAAATTATGGATAAATTATTAATTATTTAGTATAAAAATATTATTATATATTATTAATATTACATATTTAAAATTATATATTATTAATATTAAAAATATGTTATATATATATATATATATAATTTGGCTGGGCGGATTTGACCGAACTCGGGACCCATCTCGAACCCGCTTAGTCGGGTTTAGATCCATCCAGCCGGGACGGATTTAATGCGACGTCGGATCTAGATCCGACCCATTGTCATCTCTAATTTTTATATATTGTATGCTTGAATAAAAGTATTGTACGTTGATATTATAGATTTTCTTCATCATTTAATGTGTAATATATGGTAAAATTTTAATTTTTTAAAATAATTTTAATTTTTGTAGTAAGTGTACTTCAAATTTTATATTACCGGACTTTCAAGTTTAAATTATATATTAGTGATTCGAAGCACGCATTGCGTGCTTTTACAATATTTTTTGAATAAAATTTGTTTTTTTTATTTTTGGTTTGAGAGAAAAGAACGTTTGTTTGGGAGACATGTGAGAGAGACGTGAGATGAAATTAGAATTATGAAAATTGTCAAAATGTTATTTTGACCTTTGCCTTAAAAAAAAAGAAGATGTGCAGAGAACTCTCAATGAACAAGGGTAAAATGAAGAAGAAAATTGGTGTTATCTTGACACACCAAAAGTAGTTATTAAAAAGTGTTCAAGTTTTATATAATAGTATAGATAAGCTTATATTTTGTTATAATGTGTTTAAGTTAAATACTACTATTATTATTATATTGTGTTTTTGAATTTTTATTTAATTATTTTGTTAAAAATAAAATCAAGTTGGTTAGAGTGGATCGAATTAGCCGAATTCGATGGCCATTTTCAGGTTAATTCAAATTATGATTGAAAAAAATATCAATAGTATATTCCGTCAACCAAACCCGAACCCAATCAAACACCAATGCGAGAAATAAGCTTAAAACAGAAGGGGCAATACCGTAATAGGAACCATTTACATATTATCTTGTCCGATGAATGTTGGCCAATCAGAGAATTGCATGCGGATAACGAAGCAATGATAGAGCCGCTTCATATATTCTTCATCCGGCGGCAACCGTTGATAACTATTTAATCATTCTTCGTCTCGCCATTGGAACTGTTACTTGTAAGATCGAACAGGTATCCATGGAGGTGTTACTCTTCGTCGCTTAACAATGGCGGCACCACCCATTTTCAAAGATCTCCTTCTCAAAAGGTAAAATTAAATACTTGATATCGCAGACTCTAGTGAACGAAGGAAGTTGCTTTAGCCGTCAAAGTTCAAATCTTGGAATACTGCTTAGCTTAATGACCAAGAATTGTCCCTTTTTTCGATCAATTTAGCTGTTTTGCAGCTTCCTCTTGGTTTGTGTATCGTGGGATTGTAGCATTTTTTCGCTCTGCTTGCTGACTTCTTTTATTTGCAGTGTTCTTAATTTAACTTTAAATGTCTGCGTCGGGATTTGTTAGTTCAGTTAGACTCAAGTTCATAATGTTTGATTTTGTGTTTGTATTTCAATAATTTCTTGGAGGAGTTTTAGGTGTTGATCATCTTGATTGTGCAGTTTTCTCTGAAGATGCCACCGGCGGCGGCGGCGGCGGTCTTGGGCTCTTCCATCTGCTTCTCTTCTCCGAAATCGGCCTCGTGTTCATCGGAACAACAGAGCAACCTTTTGACTGCCAAACCCAAAACACTCCTACATGACCATCCACTCTACCATCCAACCCACGCTAACATTTCCCTCCAGTTCAAAGAAAAAGTCCTTTGCCTAGAAATCTTGGGCGTCGACTCCGGCCGTGCCCTGGCGCAGAACCCGTCTCTCCGCGCAGCTTCGCTCCATTCGATCCACGACATAGTCACCTTCCTCCAGTCCAAAGGCATCCTTCTCAAAGATCTAGGCAGGATCTTTGGCATGTGCCCCAAGGTTCTGACTTCAGACATAAAATCTGAACTCGACCCCGTGTTTCATTTCTTATCCTTGGATCTCAAAGTCCCTGATCAGAATTTTCGAAAGGTGATCAACAAGTGCCCAAGACTCTTGATTTCCAGCGTGAGAGATCAGTTGAAGCCAGCTCTATTCTATCTTCACAGACTAGGATTCAAGGATCTACGCGCTTTGGCTTATCAGGACCCCATTTTGCTGGTCTCCAGTGTCGAAAAAACGCTGATTCCGAAGCTGAATTATCTCGTTAGCTTGGGGTTCTCGAAATCTGATGCAGTGGGCATGTTCCTGAGATGTCCGAGTCTGTTCACTTTCAGCGTGGAGGGTAACTTCAAGCCGAAATTCGAGTACTTTGCAAAGGAAATGAAGGGGAGTCTAGAGGAACTGGGGAGGTTTCCTCAGTATTTTGCATTTAGTTTGGAGAAGAGGATAAAGCCTCGGCACGCAGAGATTGTACAGAGAGGCGTCGAGGTTCCACTGCCATTAATGTTGAAGGCTACTGATGAGGAATTCAATGAATTGCTCGTAAGTCAAGGGAGTAGATAAGTGTAATACTACTTCATCTTTGTTTGTGTATACCTGTGAATGAATCAATGGAAAATAAGCACATTATGTTGAATCTCAAAGAGTGCCTAAAGAGCTTAATTCTTATCATGTAATTATGTGTCTACTCAATTTTGCAAACCAAATAGCATCACATAGGAAGTTTCCTGATATTGTGTAAAGTAATATGATCATTGCATATTATTTATCTTCATCTTGTGGCATTAAATCTTTGAACTTAGCGATCGTTGAAGAGTGTGCGAATCTCTGCATAACAGGGAAAAGCATCCTGTTCCCTTTAGAATATCAACCCAATTCTTCTGCCCAATAGTTTGTCTAATGTTTTCGAGCTAGCCTCACAAGAGGTGAGAAGGCGAAAAGAACTTGTAGATCAGCAGTAAACATTGTGCTAGCAACAGGTGAAGGTTCAGCTTATGGGGGCAATGCACATATTGAAATTCAGAAGATGGAAATGCACAATCTAATTCAAAATCTTAACCAAACAGAGGACTTGAAAGAAGCCACTAAAAAAGAGACACAACACCTGATCTTCCTCAAGAGAGGCATGATAAGTTGCTTTTGAGAGAAGCCTGGTGAGGAGGAACAAAATAAGGAGGCGGAAGTTGCGGATGTGTCGTCAATGGACTGCCGAAAACTATCTGATCCGGATCATATGCAGACCATCCGGAAATTAGATGTGTATTCCTTGAAAACTTGATTGATACACTCTCAAAGTATCTAATCGGAAAAGTTCTCCTTTATATTGAAGCCAGATTGGTTTTTGGGCTTATCTTTGTGACTGTTAGCTTGTAAGATGTAAGTTTTGCATTCAAAGTCTCTTACTAAGACTGCTGATGCATTCGGAAGACGCGGACCGATGAGATTCGATCAAAACCATAAGAAATTTATTTCAAACAAAATTGTCAGAAGTGCTAAATTACCACATTACAATAGCAATAACAGTGGAATAAAAAAAAAAAAAACTATTGTCATGAATTCTCCCCTGAATTAACAATAAATGATCAAATAAGGAATAAGTCAAACTAGCATGGTTTGCCTACTCGGCACTTGAGCGCACCCGCGAACCGCGTGAGCCTGCCAGCGTATGAGCCAGGCTTGAAGGCGATCAAGTTACTCTTCAGCGACGATTTTATTTGTTTCATTGGTGGACCGGATTCAGTAAAGAATGCTCCATTCAAGAAATTGTCACCTTCCGATCTCCATTGCCATTTCATCCACTGATCTTTCGTCGCATAGTCCCTCTTCGTCACCTGCTCAAAACAGATTCATTTAGTCCACGCAAACACGATTCGAGCCCTTCAATGAAAATGAGTGTACCTCTTTGGTGTAAAGGTTTTTGGAGGCCTTGAATCGGTTGCCTTGGCTGATAATGGTGGGATGTGCGCTGCCGCCGATGGCGTAGAGCTCCCACTGGGCGTAGTCGTTGTTGACGACGTGGAAGAAGCCCCATCGGCACCTCGGCATCCTCTGTATGCAACCAATTCCGAACTTGTTGAATGCAACAGTCACTTGCATTATTGCATCTTTGGAGTCAGTGTCATGTGCACCCAACAGCATCACCTGCATGCATGCATGGCGTGTGCATCGATCGATCAAGAATAGCCTCACCGAGGAAGCGATCGACGAGACGAAATCGTCCCCTCGATCACAAAAAAAGTTTTAAATCTCCCAAGAAAGCTATTGTTACAAACTCAAATATATAGTTGATTTGAATGAAGGAATATATGAAAGGCTCAACTTACATCATTGTGATGGTTGAATTTGCAGTTAGATATAGTTATAGCCGTGGATCCCTCAATCACATCAATGAGCCCATCTGCGCCTTTAGACAAGGACACATGGTCGATCCATATGTTGCTCGAACTATAGATGGAGATGGCATCCCCGTCGCTCCTAGTGCGTAGGCCGATGTGGTCGACGGAGTCCCTGATCATCCCGCCGTTGGCCGGGACGGTGTTATGTATCCAAATGTTGTGTATTATAATGTTTTTCACGAACTGGAGGGTGAATCCGGCTCCGTAAGCGATGTGGACTTCGGCCCCGCGGCCGTCGATGGTCTTGTGGCTGGTGAAAATGAGCTCTTGCCTGAGCTTAATGATCATGTGGTGGGCGAATGTGATCCATAGTGGCCCTGGTTGGATGATGGCGTGGCGGAGCGTGCCCGGTTTCGGGTGGTCCATGTTGTCGTCCGAAGGGTCCGTGACCACGTAGATCTTGCCTAGTCTCCCGCCGGTGGCACGGCCGCCGAAGCCGAGGGCGCACTCGGCTAGCCGCTTTCGATTCTTGGCCCATTTGGGGTCGCAGCGCCAGCAGTTGTCGATGGGGTTCGTGGACTTGCAACCATTTTGGAGGAGGTGTCTCCTTGTGACATTCTCACTTACCAACTCCCTATGTGTAAGATAAGTCATTTCACATTATAACTTATATGCTTTTAGTATACACTATAACGAGTTAATTATTTTCGTAAGAAATAATAGATGACCTTGTACCTGCCAACAAGTTCGTTAAATTCCGCGGTGACTTCATCCGGATTAGGATTGAACGCCTTCAAAGAATCCTCAAGAGACTCTTCGGACCTTCTCTGCAAATACTCATCAAAAACTGCGATTTTGGCCGACGACCGTGGCAGTGCAGCCGCGACGGAGACGACGCAAATAACGGCTAACAATATTTTACGGTTTCTAAGAGCCATTGATTATGATCATGTAATATATAAAGCTCTATATATCAAGATATATTTTTGATTATTTTTTCTACCTTTTGGCTTCCTTAATTTTTTTTTTAGCGTCGAATCACTGGAAATTTCGTGCCAGTGATTCGCTTTTTTTTGGAGGAAGTAGCAATTTTAATGAGACCGTTGGTTTTTATAAAAGAAGGGAAACGTGGGATTATGCAAAAACTAGGAAAGACAAGGTGGTAATGAACAGCACAAAGGCGCGAGAAACAATGGGGAATCAGTTGCTAAGTAGAGGTCAAGAGTTGTGTGCAACTAACTAACTTTTCAACGTATTTCTTGGTTGAAAATTGTAGTTTTCCATTTTGGTTTTCTGTGATGTTGAATTTCTAATACAAGAAAAACACCGATCTTGTATGTTCTATGCATTTTAATCATTTTCTTTTTAGTTTTGGTCGATTTTCACGCAAAGTTGGAGTGTGTTTGATATAGAAATAGTAACTTTTAAAAAAGGGTAATGCTACGTGTACACAAAGTCTTACACGTTGGGTTACACATTAGACTTAAAATTACATGATTATTACATGCATTTTTGAAATATTTTTTCAAAATAAAGTGCAAGGATAATCATGTAATTTTAAGTATAATGTGTAACTCAACGTGTAAAACTTTGTGTACACGTAGCACTACCTAAAAAAACATTTAAATAAATCCAATCTTTTAAAAGTGTTTTTATTTTCTGAAAAAAAAAATCGGTTTTTTTTGTGACGTGGGAACCCGCAGCCGCTATCTTCGGTGCGCATTGGGTAAACCCCCGGACTAATGCAATAGCCTGCAAACTACGTTAGTCAGGTAAACCACACTAGGCAAGTCCTGTGTGACAGGCTAATCCAAAAAGATGTTGGTACGAGGAATGGTAAAAAGTTTTTTTTTCAAAAAAATTTAGTAGTGTTTTTTTATTAAAAAAATTGACCAGAAGCTAAAAAGCCAACATTTTTAGCTTCTAAATTGTATTTGGAACCAAACGCTATATTTTTTAGAAAATCACTTCTTTTGTTTTAACAAAGATGTCTTTCTTCACTTGGCTTCTTCAACCAAATGCATTCTTAGTCGTTACATGTCTAACATTATAAATACTAGCATGCAAGGACATATTTGGCGTGTGATATAATATATAAATTTTATGTATTTACACATCTATATCTATATTTTTTTTATTTTAAATATTTGATTTGAAAAGAGAAAGACGTTTTTTAGATGAAGTGGTGAACGTGGTTAATAAAGATAGTGGGAGAAGATAATGGATGATGAAGATAGTGGAGTAATATACTAATATTGAACTGTTTTTGTCCCTTTTACCCAACAAAAATGAGAAAACAAAGACATTTTTTAGGATATAAATGTAATATTAGATTCTCTCAAAAAAATGTAATATTAGAATGGTGTCATCAATTACAGACCAAAAAAGTTTTTAAAGAGTACGGAAGTATTATAATATAGTAAAGATTTATCGCTGAAAAATGAATAAAATTGTCTAGCAATGAAATATACTAGACGGAGACCCAATTTCGATACATAGATAACCAAAATTGGGGGGAAAAACATCACATGGAACGAAAATCACAATATCCCCACTTAATAAAATTCGAAAATTCAGTGAACAGACAAAATACATCGACATTATGTGATGGGCTCTGTCGACGCTGGCAAAAAAGATGGTAAGAGATTCATCGATGGTTGATCAGACCATAGAGCCGGATTTTTCCCCATTGAAGACCTTTCGGCCAGACGAATTTACCCCCTCTTGCATAGGTGGTGGTAACAAGAGGTGGCCGCAGCCAATAGCCAGCGCTAAGTGCAAAAATCCGAGCTTGTTGCAAACGAACGGAGTTCAACAGCACCGTTGCGGCCTATTGGTGCGAAGCGGCAGATATTCACATTATGCTGCACCTGGATTTCAGGTGTAACACAGCCCTTCTATCAATACTAGTAAACAGCACGCACGTGGTGACACTTTTTTTTATATAATATATCTATTTATTATTTTTTTTATAATTATTAAGATTTTTACGGCTTTATAATAAAAATTATATAAACTTTAATTATTTATTATGAAAATCAACTGAAATAATAAAATGATCAATTTTTTTTTCACTTTTAGTCATGTTAATGGTGAATTTGTAATTTCAATCCTGTAACTTGAATGTTTTCATTTTTAGTCATATTACTATGCATTTTTATTTTTAATCATGTCACTTGTATATTGTTTTTATTTTGATCATTTAACTCACATGTTTTTTTTTGTTCTGTTTTGGTATATACATTTTCATTTATAGTCATGTAACTTGCATATTATTTTTATTATTTGTCATTGAACTTGTATTATATTCCTATATATTTTTATATGACCTTAATTATAGTGTAAATAAAATTACAAATTTGTTATTTCAAAATGATAAAATTTTACCCTTTTATTCACACTTTTAGATAGGTAATAGATAATAGATAATGGATAGATAGATTTCACAATGATAAAATTTTACTTTTTTTATTCACATTTTTAGGTAGGTAATAAATTTAATTTATACTCCTACATTAATTTCGTAAATATATATTTTTAACTCTAACTTTTCATATTATTACCGTAAATTTTAGTTTTTAGTTTTGTTCTTTCCAAGATTTATATTCTTATATTTTTTAATTCTAACTTTTTATATTAATACCGTAATTTTTAATTTTTTTTTCTTTTGTTTTTTTTAATTTATTTATCTATTTGATTAACTGCAACTTAATTAAGCCACAAACTAAAATTTAGCTTATTCTTATATATTTTTATATTGCCTAACATTCACACTTTTAGATAGGTAAGGTAATATATTATTAAATATGCATGATTTTCTTTTAATAATTTCAGTAAAAATATTTTTTATTTGTCAAACACACACACACACACATATATATATATATATTCACTTTATATATCATTTTTTATATTTTTAAAGCATTATGTAGAAAATTTCATCAATTAATCGAAATAATACACAATCTAAGGACAAAATAAAAAATTTAGAGTGAAAATATTTATTATGTTAATTGTTTTATATTTAAATAATACACAATCTAATAAAATAAATATTTATTATCTTTAATAATTTTAATAAATATATATTTTTATTTTCCAACATCAAATCATTTTTATGTTATCGAAATAATACACAATCTAATAAAATAAATATTTATTATCTTTAATAATTTTAATGAGTAGATATTTTTTCCAACATCTAATAAATTTTATTTTAATTTTTTTAAAAATTTTCTAAGAATTATATACGATAAAATGTTATTTCTCTAATTTATTTTTATTATCAAATTTTTATTCAATTTTGATGTATTGTTGTTTTAAAATTTTCTTAAAAGTATGTTGTAATCAAATTTTATTTTTTTGTTATATATTTTTTCATAAAAAACCACTTTGATGCTCACGTGTTTTAAATTTTGTTTTCTTAAATTTATAGCAAATAATTCAAACCAATTCAATGAAGATGAATTTTTGTAATTAAATAAGATGCGAATTAACACAGTGTATTTTTAATAATAAATAAATTATATGAAAATAATTTATTCTTTGATTGCATTTATATTTTAATAGTATATGATTAACTTTATAAATGTAGTATGATATTTAGAAAATCAATTAACACGTATCTCGCACGTTAGATACGTGAAAATGTATTAGATATAACATAAGACAAATCATAAATTTAAATTTATTCACCTTTAAAATAAAATTAAAATAAGTAATAATTAAAATCTCGAATAATATTGCATTTGTTTTATTTTTTTAAAGATATAGTAAATTTTTAATATTTGATAAAGTCTTATATTTGAGTCTTAAATTTATTTAGATAAATGTGCATGGATTACAATTTGACATTTATTTTTTTGAAAAATTGTTTATTGATTCTATAAGTTTCTTTATTTGTAATTCCGATACTCCGTGTTATCGGATTTCAAAGTCTGTTGTATTTGTTTTGTTTTGTTTTGTTTTTTTTACGATTTTAGAGTCCTTTTTTCGATGTGATACTTTTGTAGCGTAAACGTTTATAGTATTGCATCAGCATTTTTCATGAAAAATAACTAAAATTGCAAAAAATCGAAATACGGAAGACAAACTGAAACTGAAATTTCGATATCGCTAAAAACCATATATATCTGTTAAGTCCTTGTGTTTCAAATTTTGGATACAAACGCCTACAAAACACATATAGATAATGGGATGCGCTCAAACTTGAAAATATTGGGATATAAGTGCTCAAGATTTTAAAACACAAAGAGTTAATAGATAATTCATTTTTCATAAAGGGTTTTTAAGATTTTTGAGATTTCATAGGGGTAATTATCTTATATAAAAATATAGACCCAAAATCATAATTTGCAAATATTAGCGGACCTAATTACAATTTTTTCTTTATTTTTCCATAATTATCTTTGATTTATTAATATTTATGAATGAGATTTATAATATTTAATTTTATTTAAATTCCAATTACCCATAAATTTTATATTATATTTTTCTTTAATTTTTTACATTCATTTTCCACCAAATATTCATGCAATTATTTATTGAAAAATTCTCTAATGAAATTTTTTTTATTTCTATTCACATTTTAAAGATAAAATTATTAAATATACAAGATTTTTAAAATAATTTCAGTTAAAATATATTTTATTTTTCAAACATATATTCACTTTATACATCATTTTTTATATTTTTAAAACACTGTGTAGAAAATCTCATATCAATACAATTAATCGAATAAATATACAATCTAAGGAAAAAATAAAAAATCCACAGTGAAAAACTTAATCATTCTATTTACACTTTTATAGTCATATAAAATAAATATATATTATCTTTAATAATTTTAAAGAATACATGCTGTTGAATCCGACATTTTGGTGATAACAAACAACAACTCATTGTATAGGAATGTGCTGCCAATCTTTTGTATTTCAGGAATCTACTACAACTCCTACCGCAACCGTCTAAACCCTTCAAGTTATCTACCGGAAGCTTGTCAACCGCCTTTGTCTCTCGACCGGTTGCAGTCACAAGCCTATCGATTGGTTATTCAAACCAGCAGAGGATAAATCTATCTACCGGTAGAATGCCAACTGCTTATCAAGATATCTCAAGACAAGTACTTGTGACAAGACGTTCATTGCAAAATCTTTATCAAAAGCAGAACCGGCGTATCAGAAGATCTGTTGACTCTTGCATCGAGACAACAGGTTGCACTAAAATGGCAAAAACGCAGAATGGCTACAGATAAAGCATTCGACCGTTTATACCAGTTTTGGACCCTGGAAGTTGTCTGCAGTTAAAGAAGTGTACGATCTTCATGCAGAATCATCAATGCATTTATGAAGCATTAAATGTGCATTCAATGCAGCATCAGAACGTTCAAAATAAAGACGTTGATGATTGACCTATATAAAGGGAAGATTGCTCAAGAAGTGACAAGAGGACAAGCAACTCGAAAAATCTCAATCAACTCAATCACTTGAATACTATCAGAAGTCCTCATCTGATATACTGAAGCAATACTTGAGCACACTTACAAGATCATTCACTTGCTGCTCAAATAAACCCTCGCCTACAGCTTACATATCTGATCTTCAAGGATCATCCTAGGGTTTCCAAGCCTCTCGACCGCTCTGCAGTTTGAGAAGCTCAACCGGACTGTACTCATTATTGAAGAGACTTGAAGCTACTCTGAAAGCTTCCACCAGTCTGATAAGAACTAAGAATCTTATCTGTGTAAATCTAGGAGTTTCGGATTAGGCATTGGATAAGTCCTAAGTCTGAAGTGGGTGTATTGCAAGACGTTGTAATAACCAAAGTCTTCTAGTGAATTCCTTCCTAAGTGGAAGAAGGGGAGACGTAGAAGGATTAAGCCTTCGAACTTCCATAAATCGTGCCTTAGTCTTTACTGCTATTTATCTTACATATTGCTCATACATTTTGTTATAAACTTTGCATCACTAAAACCTCTGAACTATTTCTGCACTATTTAAGTTGTTCAAACCGTTTTAGAAGTTGAGAAAACAGATTAAGTGAACTAAACTTGACTTGATCATTTTGAAAAGAAAGAAGAAAAGTTTCAGAGTGTATTCACCCCCCCTCTACCCTCTGAACCGATCCCAACAAGTGGTATCAGAGCGGGTTCCTTTCTCAACTGCTGATCTAAAGTTTTAAAATCATGACTTCTTTCAACAAAATTCCTATGTTTTCTAAAGAAGATTATGATGACTGGAAAATTCGCATGCAGGCACATCTTGCAGCACAGGACGATGACATGCTATATGTCATAACAGACGGTCCTATCAAAATCATGAAGGTCAACCCAGCTCTAACCGATGGTTCAGGACAAACGATTGAGAAACCAAGAGCTGAGTGGACTACTGAGGACAAAAAGAAGGCCAATCTTGACAATGTGGCCCGGGATATCCTATACAAAACACTGGACAAGAACATGTTCAGCAAAATCAAGTCATGCTTCACAGCAAAGGAGATTTGGGAGAAGCTCACTCAGCTGTGTGAAGGAAATGACCAGACCAAGGAAAACAAGCTCACCATGGCCATTCAAAAATATGACAATGTCAAAATGAAGCCAGGGGAAACCATGGCTGAATTTGATGAACGGTTTAGTAGTATCATTTGTGACCTTATTGCTTTAGGAAAAACTTATACTAACCGTGAAATTGCTGTGAAGGTTATGAGAGCTTTGCCCAAAGAATGGGAGATCAAGACAGTGGCCATGAGGGAGTCAAAAGACTTAAGCAAGGTTGAACTGCATGATCTCTTTGCAGATCTTAAAGCCTACGAGTTCGAGCTCAACATGAGGACAGAAGATGAACCATCTAACTCTCAACCAACCAAGGCCTTAACCTCAACGGTGATGCGTCCACCGGTCGAGGAAGCTCCAAAGAGATCAGCTGAGCAAATCAGCAACGAAGCCATGACACTCTTTGTCAAGAAATTTGGTAGATTTATGCGTAAAAACAATTCTAAATTTAAAAATTATCATAAATCGGACCATACAGACGATGGTCCTACTTGTTTTAACTGTGGCAAGCCAGGCCACTTCATTGCAGATTGCACCAAGCCTAAGAGCAATGATCAGAAGCAAGTCTTCGAAAGAAGAAGGGGCAAGGAGGACAAGAGGACGTTTAGAAAAGGTAGAGACCAAAGGGTTCTAGTAGCAGACGAAAGCAAAAGCAAGTGGGCTGAGTCTGACTCTGACAACCCCGATACCGGAAGCTCTTCAGATGACAGCGATGATGAAAAGGTGGAATGCCTTATGGCTGACATCGAAGAAGAAGCTGAGGAGGTATTTGACTTTGGTTCACCTGAATTTACTCACAGTGATCTAGTTACTGCTTTACACGAAATGGCTAATGAATACAAAGCATTATCCAAGGAATTCGAGGAGGTAAAGGCAGAAAGAGCTGACCTAAAAGATAAGTCAAGCGAATCAAGCTGCATGCAGCGAAAAGAGCTTGATGGTCTTAAGGTCAAGATAAGTCTGCTGGCTACTGAGAATGACACCTTGAAAAGAGTGTTCCAAGCAACCTTGACTGAGAACAAAAAACTACTTGAAATAATTAAGGCTTGGAATAAATCTTCTGTAACCATTGACAAGATTCAAGAAATCCAAAGACCGGCACATGACAAAACCGGTCTAGGGTTTGGAACAAATGAACAGTCTATGGAATCTTGTATTCAGTCAAGCCTGGACAAAGGAAATCTTAACAAAATAAGATTTGTCAGATCCAGCACGATATATGAACATGATGAGTGCAGCTTTGACAAAAATCAGAAAGTATCTAACGAACGAAGCTCTAAGCATAGAGGGCTGGGATATGTGGATCCCCAGATCTCTAATCAAAGAGGAACTTGGGTCAAACCAAAACCTAATGAAAGAAGAAAGGGAAACCAATCTAATTTCAAAAGGCCATGGAATGAGTCTAACTACTCTAAGAGAAGATGGTCAAAGGAGAAGCCTTACCAGTACTTTAATTGCAGGCCAGTTCAAAAGAGGTACAGGCTAACTGATAAAGATCAAAAAGGCAAGCAGCACACAGCAACCTCACAAGCACACACATTTACTGCTTATCGACCGCACAGATTTCTGGACACACACACGGGCAAATCTGTAAGGGTGTTTCAGGTGTGGGTCCCTACTAGATATGGGTACCAAAAGTTCTTCACTTTTTGCAGGTACTAAAAGTCCAAACGGGCGAGAAGACCACTTCTATCAGGGACACTACCTGGTACTTAGATAGTGGTTGCTCACGGCACATGACAGGGAATCCAGAACTTCTAACAGAAGTTGTGCTGTGCAAAGGACCAAAGATCAGCTTTGGAGACAACTCCAAAGGTAAAACCGTGGGTAAGGGTAAGATTATCCATGGTAACATCATTATTAAAGATGTGTTGCTTGTTGACAAACTGTGCTATAATTTGATAAGTATTAGTCAATTATGCGACAATGATCATTCGGTCGAGTTTCACAAACACACTTGCATCATCAAAAATGACAAAGGTGAGACTCTTATGACCGGTATAAGAGACCTAAACACCTACAAGGTAAACTGGTCTTGCTCACATATTTCTTCACCTACTTGTCTTACTGCTCATCATGATAAACATTGGTTGTGGCATAAGCGGTTAAATCATCTAAATTTTAAGTCCATTTCTAACTTGAGGAAGCATGATTTGGTTTCTGGCCTGCATGAAGGAGATTTTATAAAAGACAAAGTTTGTCCTGCTTGTCAACTAGGAAAGCAGGTGAGAGCAACCTTTAAAAATAAATGGTGTATGTCTTCTTCCAAATGCTTAGATTTACTTCACATGGACCTATTTGGTCCTATACCAGTAAGAAGCATAGGGGGAATGAGATATGCTCTTGTTGTTATAGATGACTTTTCTCGATTTACTTGGGTCATCTTTCTCTCTTCAAAAGATCAAACTGCACCTCACCTGATTAAGCTTTTTAAACGCTTGCAAAATGAACAATCTACTGTGATAGATAGAATCAGGAGTGATAGAGGGACTGAGTTTTTAAACACCACTCTTATGACTTATCTAGATGATCAGGGAATCAAGCATGAGCTGTCAGCTGCTAGATCCCCACAGCAAAATGGGGTGGCTGAAAGAAGGAACCGTACTTTAAAAGAAGCAGCCAGAACTATGATTGCTGATTCAAATGTTTCTCAAAGGCTTTGGGCAGAAGCAGTTAACACAGCTTGTTATACTCAAAACAGATCTATGATTAATAAACGATTTAACAAAACTCCATATGAGATCTGGAATGGCACAAAACCTGATATTTCTTACTTCAAAATTTTTGGGTGCAAATGCTTTATCCACAACAATGGCAAAAATCATTTGACAGCCTTCGATGCCAAAGTAGACGAAGGAACTTTTATTGGTTACTCAGCCGTTAGCAGAGCTTATCGAGTGTTCAATCAAAGATCACTAACGGTCGAGGAAACCATTCATGTTGTTTTTGATGAATCTACTCTTTGTACAGAACAAATTCAAGGGAGCATAAATGATCTGAGTCATAGACTGGAAAACACAAATCTACAGGAAGAGAGTGACAGTGATCCATATCCTCCAAAGAAGGATGATCCAGTTCCCTCTACCGTGTGTGATCAAACAAGGCCAGAAGAGGATCCACCGGTTGATAACGATCCTCCTGCCAATGATGATCCAGTAAACGAGGACGTTCGTCAACCAATTGATGACAACCCTTTAGGGAATTATTTTAGGTGGAACAAAGATCATCCACCTGGGTTGGTCATAGGTGACCCTTCTGCTCCTCGAAAAACACGTGGTCAAATGATTAATGAATTCTTGCATGCAGCTTTCATATCTCAGGTAGAGCCCAAGAAGATAGATGAAGCTCTATCAGATGCCAGCTGGATTGAAGCTATGCAAGAAGAGTTGAATCAATTCACCCGCAACAATGTTTGGCGTCTAGTTCCTCGACCGGAAAATCAAAATGTGATTGGAACTAGATGGGTGTTTCGTAACAAGCTCGATGAACATGGCACTGTTGTGCGTAACAAAGCTCGACTTGTTGCACAAGGATTCAGACAAGAAGAAGACATAGACTTTGAGGAATCCTTCGCACCAGTTGCAAGACTAGAAGCAATCCGCATCTTTCTTGCCTATGCAGCTTTCAAGGACTTTAAAGTTTATCAAATGGATGTCAAGTCTGCATTCCTCAATGGTCTACTTCAAGAAGAGGTGTACGTTGAACAACCACCAGGTTTTGTCAATCCTACTCATCCTCAATATATCTATAAACTTGACAAAGCCCTCTATGGATTAAAATAAGCACCGCGTGCATGGTATGATACATTACTAAAATTTTTACTGGAACATGATTTCCAAATTGGAACGGTCGATTAGACCTTGTTTAAATTTGTAAAAGGTGATCATGTGTTACTAGTACAAATTTATGTTGATGACATTATATTTGGGTCAACTAACCCCAAGTTGTGCTCAAAGTTCTCTAAGATGATGCAGGAGAAATTTGAAATGAGCATGATGGGCGAGCTAAATTTCTTTCTTGGATTGCAAGTGAAGCAACTTGAAACTGGAATATTTATCAATCAATCCAAGTATGCCAAGGAATTGGTAAAGAAGTTTGGAATGGAACAGTGCTCAACTGTATCTACCCCCATGAGTACATCAATCAAGCTTGATAAAGATGAAGGGGGAATCCCGGTCGAGGTAACAATGTATCGAGACCTTATTGGCTCATTGCTTTATTTGACTGCCATTCGACCGGATATCATGTATTCAGTTTGTTTATGTGCTAGATTTCAAGCAGCACCTAAGCAATCTCATTTCATTGCCGCCAAAAGAATAATTAAATATATTAAAGGAACTACTAATGTGGGTCTTTGGTATCCCAAAGATTCAAATCTTAATCTTATTGGCTATTCAGATGCAGATTATGCAGGTTGTAGAATTGATCGCAAAAGTACAAGTGGCACATGTCAATTCCTTGGAGATAGACTAATTTCGTGGTCAAGTAAGAAGCAGACATCAATTGCTACCTCGACCGCCGAAGCAGAATACCTTGCTGCTGGCAGCTGTTGTGCTCAAATACTCTGGATTCAACAGCAGCTTAATGATTATGGAATCCGGTCGAGTGAAGCTCCAATCTACTGTGACAATACAAGTGCCATAGCCATCACTCACAATCCAGTGATGCACTCTAGGACAAAGCACATTGATGTCAGGCATCACTTTATCCGAGATCATGTCTTAAAGAAGGAAATCAGGCTGGAATACATCTCTACCGATCAGCAAGCAGCAGACATATTCACCAAGCCTTTATCGGACGCTAAGTTTTCATATTTTCGAAATATTCTTGGCTTAGTAGATCTAAGTTAGTATGCATGTTTTTAGGGGGAATGATTGCCAGTATGACGTTAATAGCTTAGCTGTTACATTGCCATAAATGTTGGCATATCATCCGCCTTTAGCTAGTCTCTGACAGGCTCCGTACTAGCAGCTTTGTGCTTTGAACCAAATAACATTAATTGGGCGCGGTGATTATACTCTTCAAAACTTTTTGAATTTCAAAAATACTTTTCATGACGTCACCCTATGGCCCATAGGTTCCTATATATACTTCTTTACACTCGTATATCAACCTTTCACCGTTGCTAAAGCTTTCATATTGCATTAAAAGTTCTATCGTATTACTATCAAGCTTTTGCTTACTCTCTGCTCGAGTTCTTATCTACAGCTATCATGTCGATCCAAAAGACTTGCCTTGCAATCAAATTTGATTCCGTTATTGAGGCAAACAATGCAGGAATCACTGAGATTTTCACCATGCTTGAAGCCTCTGGATTGAAGAAGTTTCTGGGAAGCAGCGCCATCTGCGATCTGCCTGTATTGAAGGAGTTCTTTGCAACCGCTCAAATCGAGCATGGGACTGTCAAATGCTTGATCCGGACAGAGTCCTACTCCTTCAATCAAAAGTTCTTCGCCAGCACATTCGATCTGCCCTCCAGGGGTTTGACAAAATGCGCGGATCTTCCCGATGGGAACTGCTCATACTGGTTGAAGGAGTTCTCAACCACTGATGCTCCGATCAAACTGCCGGCTCAGAAGACATCTCTTAAAGCTCCATTCAGGCTATTGACCAACATCGTGGCCAAGAATCTTCTTGCCAAGGCTGGATCATACGACAAGGTGACGATGGAGAAATTCCAATACATGGCTTGTATTGCCTCCAAAATCAACATCAACTGGTCAGACATATTGTTCACTACCTTATGTGAAATGATCAAGGGAAAAGGGCAATCCGAGGGATTTGCTCTGCAAATTTGCCACATCTTGAGCGTCCTTGGAGTAGACTTCTCCAAGACTGAGCCTCTGCATCCCACCAAATGGCTCAACAAGTCTACAATCTTCAAGTTTCTGAACAAGAAAGAGGTTGCGGTCGACACTCTGCCTTCAACCGCAAGTGTTGTTGCTGTCACTCAACCGCTTTCAACAGTTCCGGTAGCGGCCAAACCAGCCCATACCAAGAAATCTGCCAAGCGTCAACTTATCATAGAGTCTGACTCTGAAGACGAATCACGTGAGAACGTTCCACTGATTCAAGCCTTCAGCAAGTCATCTCCTTCTGTCTCTAAAGCAGCTGTGTCATCTACGCCTGCAGGCGAGAAGAAGAGGCAGCACAAGAAGTTAAAGTCCCTTTCTGGACTTGCTCCTACCGTTCCAACACCAATTCTGCCAACGGTTGAGACTACTACCACTGCTGCTACTACTGCTCCACGTCCTATCAAGGGTGTGATAATCAGGGAAGGTGCCTCATCAACTCCAAAGGTCACTCTCGCTGATCCCAAGGACAAAGGGAAAGGTGTGATGATCTACTCACCAAAGGCTCAACCAGCAGCTACTGTAGAGCTCAACTTGATCATCTCTCACGTTCTCCGCACTGTCAAGCGTCACCTACAACGCTTTGACAGATGGCATCATTCCCGTACTCACCTGACGCTTGCTCAAATATTTCCTAAGTGAAAAGCTCTGAATGTTATTGAGCAAAAGATGCTTCTTTTTGCTGACACTGAAGACATCGTGGAGGCTCTGGGAAGAAGACAGCTCATCGACTTGAAGCTTCTAGGAAGCCTGTTATCTCTGTTGATTAATGAGCGTGTCAAGAACTTCAAATCCAAGAGTCCTACCGCCGCCGATGACTTTGTGATTTTTACTGGACTACAGAATAGTCTACGTCAAATCACTCAACTACTTCAGCACTTCCAAGCTCTTAACAACGTAAAAATGACAGCTTCAGCAGCTTGTTTACAGGCTTATGGACTGGAAGCACAGGTGATGATGAAGACTTTTCTTACCCAAGATCAGGGTGAAGAAGACGTCTCTGCTCTTACTCTTTCAGATGGGATTCTGACCGGTCTCATCACTGCTGACCTGTTTCAGTCATCCGCTCTAGGATCGATTGTGGGAGCATCTTCATCGGTTGACCCCGCCTCAACCACAGTCCTAGCAGTAATTCAACCGGAAGCAGCTGTGATTGCTCACTCATCTCCAGCGGCGACCGCTCACACCTCTCCCAGTCGTCCACAAGTTTCTTTCGAAGTGATTACACAAGAAATTCCTGTCACCTCTGTGACAGAGGCTCCTTGCAGCAGTGAAGCAGTAGTGCCCCCAACAGAGATACCAAGCACTATTGTATCACTTGCACCTCCGGAACAACCAGTGACTGATGCTGACCCAGCACTTCAACCGTCTCCATCTACTGAAAAGTTTGTGGAAGATCTCCTAATGGATGAACCGAGTGCTGATCCTGCTACTCCACCAACCATCTTGGCTGCAGTCGAGACCCCTACATCTCCAACTGTACCACTATTGGAAGGTCCATCAGCTAGCTCACCAGCCAGATCACCAGCACTACATCATCTTGAGTCTGGCCCGGTTTCACCAAGGAATGACACACAGAGCCAAATGCTTCAGACTGATGACTCATTAATTGAAGCCATGGCCGCAGCTCTGGATCACACTTTGATAAATAGGCTTCATGAGCTCATGCAAACAGTTTGATCCTTTTCACAAGACATCACAAACTCATCCTTATCGGTTGACAATTCACGCCAGACGATGATTCGGCATTTTGAGACCGTGTCTCGAGATCTTGCTCATCTGTCCAAAGAGATCACTGCCCATCATCGCACTCAAATCAAAACGCTCTCTACCGTCTCCGAACAAGTTGTCAGATCCGAAAACCGCCTTCATAGGCAGTTGAATGATCGGATGGACACTATGCAAGCTACTCTACTTGATCAACTAGATGCAAAAATTGATACTATGCAAGCCTGCCTTGGCACTCAACTCACTGAGATCATCCTTCGACTCAACCAAGGTGATGCCAAAAAGGGGGAAGAAGAGCAACGAAGAGCAGCAGAGGCAAGAAGACGTGAGGAAGAAGCCGACAGAAGAAGAAGAGAAGGCGATAGGTCAGGAGGAGCCAGTTGGTTCAAAAGATGAACAACTTGTCTCTTCTTTACTTATCGTAGCTGTATCTCATTTTGTTTCTCTTCAGTAGGTGTAATAAGAATGCTTATTATAATTAATAAAATTCATTCTCTCAATGAAGTTCATTTTAATGCTTTCATATTGTTTTTGGAGCACTTAAGTTTTGTCATCACCAAAAAGGGGGAAATTGTTAAATCCGACATTTTGGTGATAACAAACAACAACTCATTGTATAGGAATGTGCTGCCAATCTTTTGTATTTCAGGACTCTACTACAACTCCTACCGCAACCGTCTAAACCCTTCAAGTTATCTACCGGAAGCTTGTCAACCGCCTTTGTCTCTCGACCGGTTGCAGTCACAAGCCTATCGACTGGTTATTCAAACCAGCAGAGGATAAATCTATCTACCGGTAGAATGCCAACTGCTTATCAAGATATCTCAAGACAAGTACTTGTGACAAGACGTTCATTGCAAAATCTTTATCAAAAGCAGAATCGGCGTATCAGAAGATCTGTTGACTCTTGCATCGAGACAACAGGTTGCACTAAAATGGCAAAAACGCAGAATGGCTACAGATAAAGCATTCGACCGTTTATACCAGTTTTGGACCCTGGAAGTTGTCTGCAGTTAAAGAAGTGTACGATCTTCATGCAGAATCATCAATGCATTTATGAAGCATTAAATGTGCATTCAATGCAGCATCAGAACGTTCAAAATAAAGATGTTGATGATTGACCTATATAAAGGGAATATTGCTCAAGAAGTGACAAGAGGACAAGCAACTCGAAAAATCTCAATCAACTCAATCACTTGAATACTATCAGAAGTCCTCATCTGATATACTGAAGCAATACTTGAGCACACTTACAAGATCATTCACTTGCTGCTCAAATAAACCCTCGCCTACAGCTTACATATCTGATCTTCAAGGATCATCCTAGGGTTTCCAAGCCTCTCGACCGCTCTGCAGTTTGAGAAGCTCAACCGGACTGTACTCATTATTGAAGAGACTTGAAGCTACTCTGAAAGCTTCCACCAGTCTGATAAGAACTGAGAATCTTATCTGTGTAAATCTAGGAGTTTCGGATTAGGCATTGGATAAGTCCTAAGTCTGAAGTGGGTGTATTGCAAGACGTTGTAATAACCAAAGTCTTCTAGTGAATTCCTTCCTAAGTGGAAGAAGGGGAGACGTAGAAGGATTAAGCCTTCGAACTTCCATAAATCGTGTCTTAGTCTTTACTGCTATTTATCTTACATATTGCTCATACATTGTGTTATAAACTTTGCATCACTAAAACCTCTGAACTATTTCCGCACTATTTAAGTTGTTCAAACCGTTTTAGAAGTTGAGAAAACAGATTAAGTGAACTAAACTTCACTTGATCATTTTGAAAAGAAAGAAGAAAAGTTTCAGAGTGTATTCACCCCCCCTCTACCCTCTGAACCGATCCCAACATATAGATATATAACATCACCATAAATTTTATTAAGAATAAGTTTCATAATGTGATAATTTGTTAATTAAAGCATGCTATATTAGAAATAAAATAAAAAATAATATAAATTTTTTTGAACTCTTTAAACACAACATTTTAATTGGTTTTTAAAATATCATATTGCATTTGTAAAGTTAATCATATACTATAGCAATATAAGTGAAATCAAAAAATAAATTATTTCATATAGTTTCTTTGTTATTACAAATACATTGTGTCTATTCACCTCTTATTTAATTATAAAAATTCACTTTCAATGAAATATTGGTTTGAATTATTTTCTATCAATTTAAGAATACAAAATTTAAAACACATTTTTTAAAAACAATTTTACTAAAAAAATAAAATTTGGTTACGACATACTTATAAAAATATTGCAAAATATTGATACGTCGTAGTTCAATAGATATATGATCATAAAAATAAATTAGAGAAATAAAATTTTATCGAAACATAATTCTTAGGAAAATCTAAAAACAATTAACATAAAAATGACTCAGATGTTGGAAAATAAAAATATGCATGTATTCTTTAAAATTATTAAAGATAATATATATTTATTTTATTATGACTATAAAAGTGTAAATAGAATGACTAAGTTTTTCACTGTGGATTTTTTATTTTTCCCTTAGATTGTATATTTATTCGATTAATTGTATTGATATGAGATTTTCTACACAGTGTTTTAAAAATATAAAAATTGATATATAAAGTGAATATATGTTTGAAAAATAAAATATATTTTAACTGTAATTTTTTTTTTTTGGTTTTTTTTAATTGGATCTAAATATTGAGTTTGTTTGTTTTATTGCGTTCCAAATGTTTATTGACTACTAAATGATACAAACTGGATGTCTAATTGTTACACACCATAAAAAAATTGAGCAGCAATATTGTTAAAAATTAAATATAAATTATTTTTATTTAAATTAATTGACTCTTAATATCTGAGTTTTTTTAGTGAGTGTGTTGGAGATCAAACTCTAGAATTTCGGTGATTACAAAGTCAAAACAAAACCAAGTAAATAAATTAATCGGACTCATCAAATATTAAAGACTAAATATTTCTACGAAAGTTGCCAGATCAAAGTATCGTGATTAAACCAAGATACAGATCAAGCTCCACGGATCTTATTACACCGGATCGATTGACACAAGATCAAATGGTCAACAACCAGATCGAAGCTTCATCAGAAATCTATCTGTTGCTGTAATTGAAGAAAACGACAAAATCATTTAATGAGAATTTGAACGTTGATCGGCCTTTGCTTTAAGTCAAGATTTGTGAGCTATTTATGAGATATGCTGGCAGCCCAATATCAGAAATTGTTGGCGGCTCACTGTCTACTTTTGGAAACTATAAATACTCAAGCATTTCGAAGATTCAAGATACGAGACCAAGAGTGAAAATTACAATGCAATCAAATTCAAAGTCGAAAAATCCTTCACTCAATATACCAACTCAGATACTTATTTCATCAGATCAAAGTCTCGATATTCTGAGTTAGAACACAACACAGATCGATCAAGCTTAAAGATACACTTCAAATCGATCCAGATCAAAGCTACAGCTTCCCAGTTCAAACCATCGAAGCATACTCTGTTGCTTCATCTTGTAAACTCTAAGTAGAAAAATTGTTCTACTTCGAGTTAGAGTATTGCTAGGAGTTCCTATCAAAGGATTGATTGGATTGGATTTGTACAAAGGAATTGTATAAGTCAAAGTCTTCTAGTGGAATCCTTCTGGAAACAGAAGAAGGGGTGACGTAGGAGAATTCATCTCCGAACATCCAGAAACAACTCTATCTCTTTACTGCAATTATTTCATTTCATTTGCATTGGTACTATTAGGCATTCAATCTGTGAGGAAGATTATTTCCGCCTGAATTGCTCAGATCTTTCGAACAGATCAAAAGTTTTAAGCAAACGAAACTTCTGTCTGACTCTTACAAATCAGATCGAAGTACTCGCAAAATTTTATATTGTGTATTCACCCCCCCTCTACACATATTTCGATCCTAACAAGTGGTATCAGAGCGGTTCTTGCTTATCACCTGAATCGTCTCTTAAACTATGGCATCTTTAGCTATGACATCGTTTAGAAAAATCCCTATGTTTTCAAAAGAAGATTATGATGACTGGAAAATTCGTATGCAGGCATATCTATCAGCACTGGATAATGATATGTGGTTCGTTGTAACAGATGGACCAATGAAGATTATGAAAGTCAACACTGCTGTTGCTATTACTGAAGGTGCTTCTCAGATGATAGAAAAGCCTCGATCTGAATGGACTTCTGAAGATAAAAGGAAAGCCAATCTTGACAATGTTGCCAGAGATATTCTATACAAAACTCTGGACAAAAACATGTTTAGCAAGATCAAAAGCTGCACTACTGCCAAAGAAATATGGGAGAAGCTCACTCAATTATGTGAAGGAAATGATCAAACGAAGGAAAACAAACTCATGGTGGCTATTCAAAAGTTTGACAATATCAAGATGAAATCAGGAGAAACAATGAATGAATTTGATGAAAGATTCAACAGCATTATGATCGAGCTAAATGCACTTGGAAAGAGTTACAGCAATCGTGAAGTAACACTCAAAGTCATGAGAGCTCTGCCACGAGAATGGGATGTAAAGACAGTCGCTATGAGGGAATCCAAGGATCTCAATAAGATCGAACTACATGATCTATTTGCAGATCTTAAAGCTTATGAATTCGAACTGGGAGTTCGAACTGAGGAAGACACATCAACATCACAAGTTACCAAAGCTCTCACTGCAGCAGATGAAATTCCAGCAACCAAGACTGCAGAACAAATCAGTAGCGATGCAATGTCACTATTTGTAAAGAAGTTTGGAAGATTCATGAGAAAGAATCACAACAGTTTCCAAAGAGCTAACAGATCAAGCTTCAAACCAAAAGAACCAGTTGAAGAAAATCGAGCTTGTTACAACTGTGGAAAAGAAGGACACTTCATAGCTGACTGTACCAAACCCTAAAAGGATGAGAAAAGAACATCATACAAGAAGAACTCAAGAGAAGAAAGGAAAAGATTCAGCAAGAAGAAAGAACAAAAGGCCCCATTAGCAGATGAAAGCAATAGCAAATGGGCAGAATCAGATTCCACCTCATCCGACTCAGAAGCATCGTCAAGTGAAAGTGAAGATGAAGCTGTCAAATGTCTTATGGCTAATAACGCTGACATTCCAGACGATGGATAGGTACTTGACTTTACTTCTGATGAATTTAGTAAGGAAGATCTTATCAATGCATTAAATGAGATGGTTAATGAATATCGCATGATATCTCTTAAGTTTGATGAAGTCAGAACAAATGGAAAGAGCACAACAGATAAGTCAGATCAAAGTAACTCGAATGAGTACACTGGATCAGACAGTCTAAGAGCTCAAATAAATTTGCTAATGACCGAAAACAATGATATGAGAAGCAAGCTACAAGAAAATTTATCTGAAAATCACAGATTAACAGATCTAGTAAACTCTTGGAATAAAGCATCGATATCCTTAGATAAACTTACCGGAATGCAAAATCAAGCTGGAGATAAATCTGGCTTAGGCTACAACACAAATGAAGGAAGTTCATCTACTCCAATCACTCAATCGTGTCTGGAAAATAACAGCTTAAAGTATATGAAGTTTGTGAGATCCGGCACGATATATGAACCAGAGATCCCTATGACATATTCAATACCTCATCAGAGCAAACTCTTACACAGAGGGTTGGGATATGTTGAGCCAGATAGATCTAAGTCAGGATGGACTAGATCTAGATCAAATTGGTCTAGAAATAGTTCTGAAAGACAGATAACTTCGTCAACTCAACATAAACCACATTTGATGCCCCTAAAAAATATACGAGTCTAATCCGACCCGAGCCCAATAATCCATATTTTTGGAAATATACTTTGAGGTCCATCTAGTCTTATTTTATGATAAGCCCAGTCTGGGATGGCCCTGTTAGGGAATGTGCTCATGATTATAAATTCATGGGCTTGAGCCTGAACTGGTATGGTTGGAGCCCGACCCAAGCCCAGGAAGGGCCCAATATCTAGAACCTTCCAGTACTCTCGGACACATGAAGATCTGCAATAGATAAGGACAATATCTTATGAATCCAAGATTTGATATGATTTCAGACTCATCAATTAGAGTCCTACTCTAACACATGTTCTACCTTGACAAGGTAACTTATCCCTCCAAGCCTCTATAAATACAGGTATGATTCATGGTTTATTGAATGATCTCTTATATTCACTTCTTGCTCACACACTCACGCACACATATTCTCTTGTTCTTCCTTATAGTCACGCTCTTTTACTTTCGAGCATTGACTTAGGCATCGGAGGGATCACGCTGAAAACACTTTCGGCGCCCCCTAACTTGGCTTTTGTCTGTGCAGTGCACGTGAGACCCGACCCGACCCGACCCGTTTTGTGGAGGATTTGGAGATTCGCTCTACCAGACCGAACCCGAAGGAAAAAATCAACATCATCAATTGGCGCCGTATGTGGGAATTTGAAGAAACAGAATTAAGATGTGAGAATCGAACGGAAAAAGGGAGGATTCAAATAAAAATTTTGCAACAAAGCTTTTGTTGATCTGCCATGGAGATAATCATTATCATGAGAATAATATTCAATCATCTTAACCTTCTTAGACAACACTGCCTTCAATCCTCCACGGCTATTTTCCTTTGACCTCCGCACTCATCACCTACAACATCTTCCATAAAATACCTGAACGGAAATCTTTATCCCAGTAAAAGGCCACCTCTGTAGAATTTCACTAAAATCTCGTCTGCCGCCAAACCCATCTCCGATCACCGCCCCACCAAAACCCATGTGAAAGGCTGGCTTCCATGACAATCACCGACTTTTAAGAGAATCACGCTCGCAAACCCGTACTCTACCATCGCTGCCCACCCGAATATCTCTGCTCGACTATCCACTCACCCTCGCCTTCCCAAGACACCCTGCTGTCAACTGTTGCGCGCTTTTGAGAAGATACATAGAGCCCCGTACTCTATAAGGACGTTGTGAGAGCACGATCCTTAACTAAATAAATTCAAATCTGGAATCGCACACCCACATAATGTTCGATGGAACTACTCCAAGGGGATCGATCCATATATTTGTTGAACGAGGCACACAACACGATCATGGCCTCAAGATATCAGGTGATAAAGTTTCGATCACATAATTTTTATTAGCTTTTTATATGCTTACTGTATGTGGATTTATTTCAGTATAGAAAATTATACAAATTCGAGGATAATATTATCTAAAGTGCTGAAAAGTCCAAATATATTAGCACAACAATTTTACTTAAACATGGTATTTCAAATTATGAAAACGCATGGTTCAAATTTAATTGTTTATGGGTCCTTGTTACCTTCGACTTCGACGGCAAGACAAAAAAATCTGAATGCTATACGCATTGTTAAATCTGATTGTTTTAATCACATAAAAATTTGCCTTTCGATCGTGTGCTAATCTAGAAGGTGGTCTGAGTTTAGAACAATTTGTGTACCTCAAAATATGATTGTGAAGTTCTTCTACCGATCTTGAAAATAGTAATATTGTTAGGTTTTTGTCACGCCCCGAAACCGGGCCTAGTTGACATCGGCGTTGTTTAACAATTTAACATTGAAACAACAAGTCTCGTAGTACAAATCTTGCCAAAAAACCAGTCTGTTTCATAAACTATAACTGTTTTTACATAGAAAAACACAAGTGCGACAATGCGGAAGCGAAATTGAAATTTAAAGTAAAAAAAAATATTTCTTCAACTTGAACTGATCCGTCATCACCAACCCCATAACATAATCTGTTCTTTGTCATCTAACTCATCTTCATTCTTATCTGGGGAGGGAGAGTAAATGGGTGAGTGTTTTGGGAAACACTCAGCAAGTGGGGGCCAATCATACACACAAATATCGAATATATATACATGATACGAATTCAATAGGAGTCAAGACAGGAGACAAACAGAATACGAAACAAAGAATCAAGACATATCATAACCGAATCATAACTTATACATGGCACTGTTATTCATCTCGTTAATCCTGGCTACTGATCAGTCCCTAATTGTTACTCCTCTAAGGGGACGAGGCCTTAAACGGTTATTATAACCCACCGCATCAGGGCCTTATCATATCATGTTTTCGGAATTTCCTTACCATTTCTTAATTTGAATCCTAACAGTGCATTTCAAGATCTCATTGCATAACAGAGGAATCGTACAGAAAGAAACATGAAACGAAATCAAAGGACATGAAACGAGGAATGTACGATCGAGTTTTCAAAACAGGAACATCATTCTTTTAAAAATATATTTATTCATATCTTATCATAATGACCATGGGCTTTTACTGGTTTTGGGCTCCCTCTGGGGCCTTTTCCCTCACAGGCTTTTCCCAATGCGCCATTATTCAAATCAGAATCATCACAAACGAACATATCACATGGGTATCAATTGGAACGAAAAGGACATAATGAATCTGAACAAAGGCTTAGCAAAGGAATGCATAACGAATCATAAGGTACTTCAAAATGAAGCATAACAAAGGATTCATGTGGAACGAAATATATACGGAATCAAAGGACATAAAACAAACAGTGTACGATCAAGGCTTGAAACGGATACTTGGTGATTTCAAATAAGAATAAGCCCAAACAAAGATTTTGATGGTTTCTTAGAATAATGCTTAGAGAATCAAAATTAACAAAAAGAGTCCAATAGAAACAAGACTCAATGATTTCCATCGAATTGAAACAAAGATGGCTTAAAGAAACAAAAACTCACTTACTTGATTCCCACAAAAATTGAAGTATATTGGATCTTTGGTCAGAACTCTAACTCGAAATTGGATGACACCTCGATCAGGACTTTCAACAGCACTCTTGCTCGACTACTTGCTTTGAACACAAGATACTCCAGATTCAAAAATTAGGCAGAGTCTCGACCACTATAGATACTAAATTTTGTGAGATATGGAGAGAGCAAAGCTTGGGTTTGGTGTATCTAATTCCTTCAACCTTGAGCTCTATTTATAGGTGAGATTTAGTAGAAGGTGAAAGAACACTCTTAATGGTCATAAAAGTCCTTAATCATGTTCATAATGATAATTGATGATGGGAGTTTCATGGTTTGTCCTTTGGCTTTCCAACTTCTTGAGTTAATGCCAACATTAATTGAGATAATTAATCTTACATAACTCTTGGTGTAATTGCTTTTGAAATTGCATGCATGTAAATTTCTTGATCTTTACAGTTTTTTTTTGACTTAGCTGCACAAGAATTGACACGGGGATTCCTCCTTCTTAACATTTGAATTTATTATGCCGAGTCATTTATCTACATGGCTAGGTTATTATTATTGTTTTGTCTCTCTCTCTCGTCTTGGTTTTTTGTTTTCATGCAGTACTTATCCTTCTGAGAGACCAATAAAAAGGAGAGAAACTCCTTATTCCTCAGTCGGTGGTTCCTAAGCTTTCCGATTTTAATACAATGAAATTAAGTAATTTTGCATCGATTGATCATAGAAGTATGGAACAGGCGATCGCTGAGGTAGTCAAGTCATAAATCGCGTCAAAATTCCAAGATAAGTCCATGATTTATCTTTCTTTCGGCATGCAGTAGTTTAAATTTCAATTCTTTATATAATCATGTTTCCTCTTCAAGCAAATAAATTTCGTACAAAATTTTATTTTTCTTAAAATAATCAAATTTGATTATCGGCCATCGGGTTCTCCAATCGAGCCCGTGTTTTTTTTTCTTTTCTCAGAGGAAAATTTTAAGCCAGCCACTCATCGCAGCTTTAATTTATGCGATATTGCTAATTATTTGGGTACATGAGATTTTTAGACTTTTTCGAAGAATTATGTTTAAATTATTAATTTATCAAATCATGAGACATGGAGTCCTCTCAACTATTCTTGTCGTAATACATTTCCAAGCATGCATTAAAGTAAAGTTAATTATCTTATATCCTCATGATTCTATTACATGAAAGTAATCATTGTCGTTTCTTGGAAAGTTACAAAAAAGCTAAAGCCAATTATTGTACAAATCATGGTGCCTAATATGGCTCTTTGCATTTTACTACTGCTTATTTCTCAATATAATTATGTTATTATCTCATGTAGATCGAGTTTATCAAACTTGATTACATATTATTTTAGGCTTCTTTAGCTCCAGCTTTTTATCATAGTTACTTGGATATATTTTCTCATAAAAATATTGTTGCCTCGTGCATTCAAGTTATTGTATATCATTATATAGAATTTATTATACTAGGGCCTTATGTTCGGTCACAGTGTTTCAAACACCAAAAATAAAACCTTTTTCATGGTGCACCGTGATGTCACCTCTTTGAGGATGGTGATTAGCCTTTTAAGGGCAATAATAAATAGTTGACATCCTCATTATCATGCCACAATCAGTAATATGTTTACATGGAGTTCATGTGTAGACCATTCAAATTACGAGATCTATTTACGTCAAGAAAAATAAATTAAGATTGAGATCGATTTGAGGATTTCAATTCCGCTTAAGCCTAAATTGAAGCCGTGTCACTCCCGGGTCCAGCGGCATCAGTTTCACAACAGAGATAAGTTTCATCATCATCAAAATTTTTCTTTAACATATTTTATTTTGAGCTGTAATTTAATTATTTAATACGCATGTGTAGTTAATGTCGTTAATCATAAAACTTTCTCGAAAATGAGGTTTTTCCCTTGATGTTGGTGGCCTCGTAATTTTTAATCACTATATTCACATGGTGCAATATAAGTACTTGTTTGTCTTAGTTGTGTTGCACGGTACATGCAAGACTTCAAGTAGTATTATTTGTAGTTTATTTAGAACGTGTATTTGACCACATGAACATTGCTTGGACTCAATTCATGACACCTTAGCTTGACACAATATGACAACCTAGTCAAGTCTAATCAGCAAGTCGAGAAATAAAGATAAGTTATTTAAGTGTTATTATTTTTAGCAAACTATTTTTATTGTGACAAATTTTAAGATATCTCGTAATAAATTTTTTATGTGGAGTCATGTATTTACTTAACCAAATATTGTATTGGACTTCTATTGCCTTGTATTTTTTGTTTAGGTCTCTTTTACGCATCGGGCATGCAATCTCGCAATAAGGCCCAATTATATCACATCGGGCATGCAATCTAGCACTAAGGCCTACTCTACGACTTGACACTTTATAAGCCCAACACAACTTGGCAAACTACAAAAGCCCGATCAATTCAGCACACACCACGCCATTCGTGGTCAGAATCCAAGCCCGATCAATTCGGCACACACCACGCCATTCGTGGTCAGAATCCAAGCCCGATCAATTCGGCACACACCACGCCATTCGTGGTCAGAATCCAAGCCCGATCAATTCGGCACACACCACGCCATTCGTGGTCAGAATCCAAGCCCGATCAATTCAGCACACACCACGCCATTCGTGGTCAGAATCCAAGCCCGATCAATTCGGCACACACCACGCCATTCGTGGTCAGAATCCAAGACCGATCAATTCGGCACACATCACGCCATTCGTGGTCAGAATCCAAGCCCGATCAATTCGGCACACACCACGCCATTCGTGGTCAGAATCCAAGCCCGATCAATTCGGCACACATCACGCCATTCGTGGTCAGAATCCAAGCCCGATCAATTCGGCACACACCACGCCACTCGTGGTTATCTCAAAAGCCCGACCAGCTCGGCAATATGTAAACACACGCCACTCGTGGTTATCTCAAAAGCCCGATCAGCTCGGCAATATGTAAACCCATGCCACTCGTGGTTATCTCAAAAGCCCGACTAGCTCAGCAATATGTAAACCAACGCCACTCATGGTTATCTCAAAAGCCCGACTAGCTCGGCAATATGTAAACCAACGCCACTCATGGTTATCTCAAAATCTCGACCAAGCTCGACTCCTACCACGCACTTCTTGGTCAAATTCAAAGCCCAACCAGCTCGATATCTACCACGCCACTCGTGGCCTCCATCAAAAGCCCATCCGATTGGGAAATGTTACTTGTACTTGGTTAATACAAGAGTTCTTACATGGGCTCGGGATCCGACCAGACCACATGGTCTAAACTTCATACTTCTTTTAGACCAGTAGGGGGAGTTACTATTGATGCCCCTAAAAAATATACGAGTCTAATCCGATCCGAGCCCAATAATCCATATTTTTGGAAATATACTTTGAGGTCCATCTAGTCTTATTTTATGAGAAGCCCAGTCTGGGATGGCCCTGTTAGGGAATGAGCTCATGATTATAAATTCATGGGCTTGAGCCCGAACTGGTATGGTTGGAGCCCGACCCAAGCCCAAGAAGGGCCCAATATCTAGAACCTTCCAGTACTCTCGAACACATGAAGATCTGCAATAGATAAGGACAATATCTTATGAATTCAAGATTTGATATGATTTCAGACTCATCAATTAGAGTCCTACTCTAACACATGTTCTACCTTGACAAGGTAACTTACCCCTCCAAGCCTCTATAAATACAGGTATGATTCATGGTTTATTGAATGATCTCTTATATTCACTTCTTGCTCACATACTCACGCACGCATATTCTCTTGTTCTTCCTTATAGTCACGCACTTTTACTTTCGAGCACTGACTTAGGCCTCGGAGGGGTCACGCCAAAAACACTTTCGGCGCCCCCTAACTTGGCTTTTGTCTGTGCAGTGCACGTGAGACCCGACCCGACCCGTTTTGTGGAGGATTTGGAGATTCGCTATACCAGACCGAAGCCGGAGGAAAAAATCGACATCATCAACATTCTAACAGCTCGTATAGAAAGTATTGGAATTCAAATGGGAATAATCGATCTGATCACAATACTTGGCACACACAGCACAAGGCACAAAGGTCATCAGATAAATATGTTATTCCCAAAGGACAACATCATGGAAAGCCTGTAAGGATAATCCAAGTATGGATTCCAAAGGGATTAATCCAGCGTGGACCCAAGTAGGAATGGGGACCAAAGTTATTTTACTTTCTTTTTGTAGGAAAACAAGGGCGAATTGATCAAACAAACAGTGTGGTATCTGGATAGTGGATGCTCAAGGCATATGACAGGAGACAGAAGAATGCTATCTGAATATATACCAGGATCAGGACCTAAGATTACTTTCGGAGATAACTCTAAAGGTACAACCATGGGTAAGGGTAAGCTTATCCATGGAAATATTCATATTAAAGATGTATTACTCGTAGAAAATTTGAAATACAATCTGATTAGTATTAGTCAATTGTGTGACTATGACTACTGCGTAGAGTTCCAAAAGCACACTTGCACTGTAAAAGATCAATCTGGACTAATCATTATGACAGGTGAAAGAAATGGAAACACTTATAAAGTCAATTGGTCGGATCAACCATTCACTTCAGTCTGTCTGGTAGCAGCAAAAGTGAACCAAAATTGGTTATGGCACAAGAGACTCAATCACTTGAACTTCAAAGCTTTAGCCAATCTGAGTAAACATGAAATTGTTACAGGTCTGCCTAAAATCGAGTTTTCAAAAGATAAAATTTGTTCTGCCTGCCAACTAGGTAAGCAGATCAGATCAACTTTTAAAAACAAAGAATGTAAGTCATCCTCCAAAAGCTTAGAACTATTGCACATGGATCTTTTTGGTCCTATACCAGTAACAAGCTTAGGGGAATGAAGTACACCTTGGTTATTGTTGATGATTTCTCAAGATTCACTTGGGTGATATTTTTAAAATCCAAAGATCAAACTGCCACCCAATTGATTAAACTCCTTTTAAGACTTCAAAATGAGAAATCTCAATCGATTGATAAAATTAGAAGTGACAGAGGAACCGAGTTTACAAATCAAACTCTGTCTACTTATCTTGAAAATCATGGAATCAAGCATGAGTATTCAGCAGCTAGAACGCCACAACAAAATGGTGTTGCAGAAAGGAGAAATAGAACTCTAAAGGAAGCTGCTAGAACAATGATTGCTGATTCAGGTATTTTACAAAACTTTTGGGCAGAAGCTGTAAACACAGCTTGTTACACTCAGAACAGATCAATGATTAATAAGAAAGTTGGAAAAACACCTTATGAGATCTGGTATGGTAAAATTCCAGTGATATCATACTTCAAGGTATTTGGTTGCAAATGTTTCATTCACAACAATGGTAAGACTCATCTGACTGCACTCGATGTCAGATCAGATGCTGGTTTATTTCTTGGATATTCATCTGTTAGTAAAGCTTATAGAGTATATAATACTAAATCTCTAACAGTTGAAGAATCTATACATGTTGTTTTTGATGAAACATCTATCACTAATGAATCTTCAAGTCTAAATGATCTCAGCAACAGAATTGAGGATGCAAATCTTGATTCAGATGATGAAGAAGAAATCCAGATCATACAAAATATTCAATATGAACCGGATCAAGTTGAAGAACAGAGACCAGAAGAACCACCAGTTTAGAATGAGATTACTACAAACACATATCATATTGCACATCACGATGATCAAGATCAACAAGGAAACACAGATCAACATGATCCAAATTACAGATGGTCCAAAACTCATCCACCAAACTTAGTAATAGGTAATCCATCTGCACCTTTGATAACCAGAGGTCAGATGATTAATGAATTCATGCATGCTGCTTTTATTTCTCATATAGAACCTAAGAAAGTAGAAGAAGCTCTTCTTGACAGTAATTGGATAGAAGCCATGCAAGATGAATTGAATCAATTCGAAAAAAATTCTGTCTGGCATTTAGTTCCTAGACCTTTAGATAAATATATAATAGGAACTAGATGGGTATTTAAAAATAAACTCAATGAAAGTGGTAATGTAGTAAGAAATAAGACTCGATTAGTAGCACAGGGTTATAGACAAGAAGAGGGCATTGATTTTGACGAAAGTCAAAGACGATCATACTTTATTAGTACAAATATATGTTGATGATATCATATTTGGGTCATCTAACCCCAAATTATGCAAAAAGTTTTCTAAGATGATGCAGGACAAATTCGAGATGAGTATGATGGGAGAACTAACATTCTTTCTGGGATTGCAAGTCAGACAGATGGAAAAGGGAATATTCATTAACCAGGTCAAATACACAAAAGAGCTTCTAAAGAAATTTGGAATGGAGAATTGCTCTGCTGCTAGTACTCCAATGAGTGCTTCAATCAAATTGGATAAAGATGAAGCTGGACCTTCGGTAGATCAAACTCTATTCAGGGGACTTATAGGTTCCTTACTCTATCTGACAGCAAGCAGACCGGATATTATATTCTTAGTCGGTCTGTGTGCAGGATTTCAATCTGATCCGAAGCAATCTCACTATATTGCCGCAAAAAGAATCCTAAAATATCTCAAGGGAACTCAGAATGTTGGATTATGGTATCCAAAATATTCTAGTTTTAATCTAATTGGTTACTCAGATGCAGATTATGCAGGTTGCAGAATTGATCGTAAAAGCACAAGTGGGACTTGTCAATTTCTTGGTGACAGGATTATTTCTTGGTTCAGTAAGAAACAAACATCTATTGCTACATCTACAACAGAATCATAATACTTAGCTGCTGGAAGTTGTTGTGCACAATTGCTCTGGATACAACAACAACTTAGAGATTATGGTGTTGATTCATCTGGATCACCAATTTTCTGTGATAATACAAGTGCAATTGCTATCACATACAATCCGGTTCTACATTCCAGAACAAAGCATATTGATATTCGTCACCATTTCATTCGAGATCATGTTCAAAAGAAAGATGTTTATCTGGAACATGTTTCAACCGATTTGCAAGTTGCCGATATTTCACCAAACCATTACCCGACGCTAAGTTTTCTTATTTTCGAAATGTTCTTGGTTTAGTTGATATCGATTAAATAAATCACATGTTTAGGGGGAATATCTGCTTAACACTTAATTTTTATATCTGCTCGTTCCAGTACATTTAACAGATAAAGAACATAAAACTTATTACATTTCACTGATTTGTCTCATAAGCTATACGAGCTGGATATATTCTTCTACGCATCTCATGGCTCCAGTTGATCATCCAAGTACTTAGGGAGCCTTGACCATTGCAGACGTCATCTTCAAAGCAAATGTTCTGCATTTCATCTTGCTCTGTGAGGAGAATGACAAGACGAACTCCAAAAGACTTCAAGACATCTCTAGCACGATGAGTACCTAGCATGATTTTACACCACTGCATCCTAGCACAATTTCGACGATGCATTGTCTGAGTCACCAGAGGAGGATTCGATGAGGACAGCGAATGGAATCAAGGAAATTCCACATCCTCATTCCGCGCTCAAACACCCTTCTCCTGTATAAATCCTTTCGGATTTCATACTCTTGCTCAACAGATGGAACAACGGTGTTATTATTCTCACTTGCCATTTACTCTTACTGCTTTAAATTATGAGTTGCTAGTGTCTTGTAACTTTGCTTCTTATAGGGACAGATAAATGGATGAAAAGGCTTCAGCCACTTCATCTTCTTTAAACGTCCAATCAACTTCTACCTATTTATTACGGGAATTCAATTTGATCTGCCTAGATCGTGATAATTCTTCTTGAGATTATCAAAAACTTTCTAATTCTCTTTGACTTTATTGCAGAAAGTTGATAAGTCGCAAGACTATTTCACAGACAACTTGTCCAATCACATTTATTTTATTTTATCTTCTGTGCTTTTTGCTTCGTAACCTTCAAAATATCATCATCATTTTTCGTCCATTTTTTTTATTAGTTCAATTTCTTTAATGATCTTTCATCTGACTTTGGATCTTTCATCCGACTATAGATGAAACGTTTAGTTTAAACTTTTATCTGAATAAATCTTCATTTTATTCGATGCTGGTTAAGTTTTCTCTAGTATTTTTGTTTATACTCACAAGTATCAATCGCACGCACAAAACACAAAACTTATAAGATAAAACATAATATTTCATTGCATAATTCAAAGGTAGTACATCATACTCTTCATACTAGCTTAATCCCCTAAATTTTCTCTCATTGGCCCCCAGACCCGCTTTCTCACATCAGCATCCAAACGCCACCTGTTCAACCATTCCAACACAACCGGATCAAAACGCCTCCCTTTGAACTCACCTGCATTGATCAGATGAGTGAGGACCCTCTCTTCTTTCCTCTACATCAGAAGGAAACACCCTGATTCGAGAGGATCTCCTCAACGCTTATGGCACCCAGCAACTCCTTGTACTTGTCCTTGCGATCCTCAAGCTCGCAAACATCCTCATGCTTGCGTGGAGGAAATGGCGCCTGATGATACATCTGGATCTCTTCCACTTTGAACCAGAGACGCATTACCCACTTCAGGATAAATTCCTGAAGTTCTTCCTTAAATTTCTCAAGAGACAGATTAGAACTCATTTCCCTTATTTGAGTTTATAGTTTGAGTATGAAACGGAATACTTGGAAGATACATCCGAGTGATCTATTTATAAGGGATTTATTTACTTATTTATTTATTTATGTCGATATGCATTCCCAAGATAATATTAAATAGTATTTTTTTTACCGCGTGCTTGGCATCCCACATCAGCCACACTTTTTGAATTTGAAAAGTCGCTTACGTCATCTGCCACATGCTTAGCCTCTTAAAAATTATCGAAAAAAATGCCTCTTCTACACTTCGCATTCTTCTGAGCCCTAATTTGCTCCTTCTTTGCAAAAACGAGATTACTCGCATTTATTTTTCGATTTCCAGGACAAAGATGACGTCCATTACCCAAAATGTTCTTCTCATCGATTTTCACACAATATTCGATCTGACAGATCAAGGATTGGTGGATATGTTCAGAACGATTGAAGCATCTGGGCTGCGGAAATTTCTCGAAGGTGGGAAATTGCTTTACAAGCAAGCCCTACCCAAATTCTTTCAGACGGCCAAAGTTGAAGACGACTCCATCTCTGCAAGTCTTGGTGGAGAATCTGTCCGCATCACCTCTACCCTTTTCACTTCGTCATTTGATTTGCTGAGACAGGGTATCACTAATTTCTGATCAATCTCTGCTGAAACAAAGAAGCAGATGAAGAGCATGTACTCCTTGACAAACAAGCCAATTCGCATTCCGTGCAAGAAGAAGGAATTGAAGATGGAATTCAGGATTCTGCACGATATTGTGGCCAAATCTCTTCTGGCCAAAGCAGGTTCTTTCGATGCAATTACATCTGAGAAATTTGATGTTATGGTTGCTATATCTGCTGGTATTACCGTAAATTGGTCAGTTGTTCTGTTCAATATTCTATCTGCTATGATAACTACACCTACAGAACAATCTCAAGGATTTGCAGTTCAAATCGAAGATATTCTGAATGATCTGAATGTCCATCTGGGACCCTCGTCTGCACTTCATCCGCACAAAACTTTAAATAAAAGAGCCATTGATGTATACAAAGCTAAACAGCTGATTATTTTCAAGCATGGTTCATCTCACTCGGATGAGATTGAAGACTTAATGCTCTAGGATGAATCTAAATCATTGGCCATCACATCAACAAAGGAAGTTATGCCTACAAGGAGAACAGTTCCTAGAAGGAAGACTACAACAAAGAGAAAATTTTTAGCAATTTCATCTGAGTCCAAATCTTCTGAATCGGATCAAATTACTACTGCTGTCATCATTCCACCTCATCTGCAGAAAAGAAGAAGAATAGTCAGGATACCTCGGATTCCAATGCATATTCCATCTGCACCAGTTCCAGCTATTCCTCTCTCTATGGTAGAAGATGTTGTTCCACCAGTGACTCAACTTAATATATCCATGCTTCAGTCCGGATTCTTCAAACAGCCTGATGATGTACCAAATCTACTGTCAAACATTCAAAGGATTATTGATCTGACTGCTGAACACATTATCAAAAATGTGGATCTAAAAATGAAGTCGTTTGACAGATGGGTCTTTCATCGGACTGAGGATCATTTCATCAACATCAAGGAATTGAACACGCTGGACAAAATTGCAGTCCTTGAAGATAAAATTCTTGAATGGGCTGAAACAAGAATGGTGTCTAGAGCCTTGAACAGAAGAGAGTTTGTTCAACTTAGGCTACGGGAAAGCACTCTTCGACACATCATTCGAACAGAGAGAGCCAAGTTCAATCCAACCAGTCTGGATATTTTTTATAAGACCGCCGCATTTAACCAACTGGAGAATGATGCTAATCTGATGACAGAAAATGCTCAACTTATGAGACAAGAATTTCCATCAGAAGCACCAGTCAGAGTTCAACCTTCATCTTCAGCTTATCCGTCTGAAACAGATGAACTATCTCTGATAGATGAACTCACTCTCTCTGCCGAACCAATCGATGCGAGCATTTTATCAGCTAAGGATACTTCTGTTCCAGAAGAGTCATTAATCATTGATGTTGTTCCCACAGATCAGTCTGCTCAGGAATTTCAATACAAGGAACCACTGATTCCTCCGATCTCTGAAGATGTGTCAGCTGATCGATCTGTCAATACAGAACAGCCTGACTCTTCTGTTCCTCCTGACCTTTCAACCACTGAGAAAGAAATAGAAGTACCACTAGCTGCATCTACGGTTCTCAACACTCCACCAGTTAAAACTATTATCTTTGGTGAAGAACAAGTTGCAGATGAATTGTAAGTGGATACCTCTGTTCCGAATTATTCCCATATTGAAGATATCATCATGGACTCTCCAGAAAGAACAAAGACCTCTGCTATTGATCCGCACACAGCACTGGTACCATTTGTTCCAATGGAAGAACAAAGTTGTCTCTTATCTGACGAGTCTCTGATGATAGATCCTTCTGAGGAATTGGTAATGGATTTGCCTCCTATCTTTGAGATAGTTAGAACTGATCTTATTCATAGTATATTCAGGCCTATTACCATTATGTTCAAAGACAATTTGGATCTTCCATCTACACCTCTCTCAGAGATTTGCATCACAGATCCAGAGAGAACATCCGAGCTTATGAATGACATTACCCTTACACCTCCTGTTGCTTCTGCTTCACTACTTCAAATTAGTGCTTCTACTTCTACTGACGCCACTGAAGCTCATCTCTCTCATCCGGTTGACATCAGACCAGATCAACACTTGGCTAATTCACTCACTCAACTCTCTACTATAGTCGGTGAACTGCAAGCTAATCAGCTGCAAACTTCTACTGAGCTGCGTGATTTCAAATCACATGTGCTAACAATGGTAAACAATATTAGTGAATCTATTCTGCATGTCCGAAAGCAACACACTGCAGAATATATAAATATTCTTCGGAAGCTTGAAGGTATCGAAGCCTCCACTGAAGCTCACACCAAACAGATTCATGACACTTTTGGTACTCAGCTCACAGTTATTCTAGATCTTTTATCTGAGGGTGGTGCTGCCAAAAAGGGGGAAAAGGCTAAAGGCAAGGGAAAGAAGTAAAATTTTCAGATCAGAAGAAAAGCATAGACAAGCAGATCTGAAGAATTAATTTTCGACATTTATTTTGTCTAAATTATTATTTGATCTATGACAGAAAATTTTAGAAAAGATTTTTGATCTATCGTCTTCATCATATTTTTGATCCGAATATTAACTTGGTTTTGACATCACCAAAAAGGGAGAAATTGTTGGAGATCAAACTCCAGAATTTCGGTGATTACAAAGTCAAAACAAAACCAAGTAAATAAATTAATCGGACTCATCAAATATTAAAGACTAAAGATTTCTACGAAAGTTGCCAGATCAAAGTATCGTGATTAAACCAAGATACAGATCAAGCTCCACAGATCTTATTACACCGGATCGATTGACACAAGATCAAATGGTCAACAACCAGATCGAAGCTTCATCAGAAATCTATCCGTTGCTGTAATTGAAGAAAATGACAAAATCATTTAATGAGAATTTGAACGTTGATCGGCCTTCGCTTTAAGTCAAGATTTGTGAGCTATTTATGAGATATGCTGGCAGCCCAATATCAGAAATTGTTGGCGGCTCACTGTCTACTTTTGGAAACTATAAATACTCAAGCATTTTGAAGATTCAAGATACGAGACCAAGAGTGAAAATTACAAAGCAATCAAATTCAAAGTCGAAAAAGCCTTCACTCAATATACCAACTCAGATACTTATTTCATCAGATCAAAGTCTCGATATTTTGAGTTAGAACACAACACGGATCGATCAAGTTCAAAGATACACTTCAAATCGATCTAGATAAAAGCTACAGCTTCCCAGTTCAAACCATCGAAGCATACTCTGTTGCTTCATCTTGTAAACTCTAAGTAGAAAAATTGTTCTACTTCGAGTTAGAGTATTGCTAGGAGTTCCTATCAAAGGATTGATTGGATTGGATTTGTACAAAGGAATTGTATAAGTCAAAGTCTTCTAGTGGAATCCTTCTGGAAATAGAAGAAGGGGTGACGTAGGAGAATTCATCTCCGAACATCCAGAAACAACTCTATCTCTTTACTGCAATTATTTCATTTCATTTGCATTAGTACTACTAGGCATTCAATCTGTGAGGAAGATTATTTCCGCCTAACTTGCTCAGATCTTTCGAACAGATCAAAAGTTTTAAGCAAACGAAACTTCTGTCTGACTCTTACAAATCAGATCGAAGTACTCGCAAAATTTTATATTGTGTATTCACCCCCCCACTCTACACATATTTCGATCCTAACAGAGTGTAATTTTTTTAGGGTTTATTTAATTGGATCTAAATATTGAGTTTGTTTGTTTTATTGCGTCTTATTTTTATTGGGTTTTTAATTGACTCTTAATATATGAGTTTTTTAGTGAGTTTTTTTTGGGGTTTTTTTAATTAAAAAAAATTCTTAATTATTCTCATTATTAATTTAAATAAAAATAATTTATATTTAATTTTTAACAATATTGTTAATGCTCAATTTTTTGGTGTGTAACAGTTAGACATTCGGTTTGTGTCATTTAGTATTCAATAAATATTTGGATTTTTATTTCTACCATAAAAGGGTAAATGGAGGGCAATAAAAAAATTCACATATTTTTTGTACTATGAAAATAAAATAACTGATCATTTAATATATTTAAGCAATATTTACACTGCTACAAAATTTGTGTTTAATATAATATATAGATATATAACATCACCATAAATTTTATGAAGAATAAGTTTCATTATGTGATAATTTGTTAATTAAAGCATGCTATATTAGAAATAAAATAAAAAATAATATAAATTTTTTTGAACTCTTTAAACACAACATTTTAATTGGTTTTTAAATATCATATTGCATTTGTAAAGTTAATCATATACTATAATAATATAAGTGAAATCAAAAAATAAATTATTTCATATAGTTTCTTTGTTATTACAAATACATTGCGTCTATTCACCTCTTATTTAATTATAAAAATTCACCTTCAATGAAATATTGGTTTGAATTATTTTCTATCAATTTAAGAATACAAAATTTAAAACACATTTTTTAAAAACAATTTTAATAAAAAAATAAAATTTGGTTACGACATACTTATAAAAATATTGCAAAATATTGATACGTCATAGTTCAATAGGTATATGATCATAAAAATAAATTTGAGAAATAAAATTTTATCGAAACATAATTCTTAGGAAAATTTAAAAACAATTAACATAAAAATAACTCAGATGTTGGAAAATAAAAATATGCATGTATTCTTTAAAATTATTAAAGATAATATATATATATTTTATTATGACTATAAAAGTGTAAATAGAATGACTAAATTTTTCACTTTGGATTTTTTATTTTTTTCTTAGATTGTATATTTATTCGATTAATTGTATTGATATGAGATTTTCTACACATTGTTTTAAAAATATAAAAATTGATGTATAAAGTGAATATATGTTTGAAAAATAAAATATATTTTAACTGTAATTTTTTTTTGGTTTTTTTTAATTGGATCTAAATATTGAGTTTGTTTGTTTTATTGCGGTCCAAATGTTTATTGACTACTAAATGACATAAACTGGATGTCTAATTATTACACACCATAAAAAAATTGAGCAGCAATATTGTTAAAAATTAAATATAAATTATTTTTATTTAAATTAAATGACTATTAATATCTGAGTTTTTTTAGTGAGTGTAATTTTTTTAGGGTTTATGTAATTGGATCTAAATATTGAGTTTGTTTGTTTATTGCGTCTTATTTTTATTGAGTTTTTAATTGACTCTTAATATATGAGTTTTTTAGTGAATTTTTTCTGGGGTTTTTTTAATTGGGTCTGCTCTTGTGGATTATGTTCTAAGTGATTTTTTTTATTTTTAATATTAATATTTATGGGTAATAATGATTTTTTATCTTGAAAAATTATGGTTTAATATTATTAAAATTTTTATTTTTATTGGGTTTTTAATTGACTCTTAATATCTGAGTTTTTTAGTGAATTTTTTTTTGGGGTTTTTTTAATTGGGACTGCTCTTGTGGATTATGTTCTAAGTGAATCGTTTTTATTTTTATTTTTAATATTAATATTTATGGGTAATAGTGATTTTTTATCTTGAAAAATTATGGTTTAATATTATTACAAAATTTTATATTGGAATATTGAAAATACATGAATAAAATGAAAAACGAATCATATAATAACATATGAAATTTATGTATAAATTTTTTTTGACAATTTGACACAATTAATAGTAGAAATGGAGTAAAATGGAAGTTATAGGCTAATGAACAAATTTAAAAGTGAAAAAAATTAAAAGAAAATAGGCTAATGAACAAATTAATTAAAAAAAAACTCTTAATTATTCTCAATATTAATTTAAATAAAAATAATTTATATTTAATTTTCAACAATATTGTTAATGCTCAATTTTTTGGTGTGTAACAGTTAGACATTCGGTTTGTGTCATTTAGTAGTCAATAAACATTTGGATTTTTATTTCTACTATAAAAGGGTAAATGGAGGGCAATAAAAAAATTCACATATTTTTTGTACTATGACAATAAAATAACTGATCATTTAAAATATTTAAGAAATATTTACACTGCTACAAAATTTGTGTTTAATATAATATATAGATATATAACATCACCATAAATTTTATAAAGAATAAGTTTCATAATGTGATAATTTGTTAATTAAAGCATGCTATATTATAAATAAAATAAAAAATAATATAAATTTTTTTTGAACTCTTTAAACACAAAATTTTAATTGGTTTTTAAAATATCATATTGCATTTGTAAAGTTAATTATTTACTATAGCAATATAAGTGAAATCAAAAAATAAATTATTTCATATAGTTTCTTTGTTATTACAAATATTTTGTGTCTATTCACCTCTTATTTAATTATAAAAATTTACCTTCAATGAAATATTGGTTTGAATTATTTTCTATCAATTTAAGAATACAAAATTTAAAACACATTTTTTAAAAGCAATTTTAATAAAAAAAATAAAATTTGGTTACGAAATACTTATAAAAATATTGAAAAATATTGATACGTCATAGTTCAATAGATATATGATAATAAAAATAAATTAGAGAAATAAAATTTTATCGAAACATAATTCTTAAGAAAATCTAAAAACAATTAAGATAAAAATGACTCAGATGTTGGAAAATAAAAATATGCATGTGTTGGGATCGGTTCAGAGGGTAGAGGGGGGGGGGTGAATACACTCTGAAACTTTTCTTCTTTCTTTTCAAAATGATCAAGTGAAGTTTAGTTCACTTAATCTGTTTTCTCAACTTCTAAAACGGTTTGAACAACTTAAATAGTGCGAAAATAGTTCAGAGGTTTTAGTGATGCAAAGTTTATAACACAATGTATGAGCAATATGTAAGATAAATAGCAGTAAAGACTAAGACACGATTTATGGAAGTTCGAAGGCTTAATCCTTCTACGTCTCCCCTTCTTCCACTTAGGAAGGAATTCACTAGAAGACTTTGGTTATTACAACGTCTTGCAATACACCCACTTCAGACTTAGGACTTATCCAATGCCTAATCCGAAACTCCTAGATTTACACAGATAAGATTCTCAGTTCTTATCAGACTGGTGGAAGCTTTCAGAGTAGCTTCAAGTCTCTTCAATAATGAGTACAGTCCGGTTGAGCTTCTCAAACTGCAAAGCGGTCGAGAGGCTTGGAAACCCTAGGATGATCCTTGAAGATCAGATATGTAAGCTGTAGGCGAGGGTTTATTTGAGCAGCAAGTGAATGATCTTGTAAGTATGCTCAAGTATTGCTTCAGTATATCAGATGAGGACTTCTGATAGTATTCAAGTGATTGAGTTGATTGAGATTTTATGTGTTGCTTGTCTTCTTGTCACTTCTTGAGCAATCTTCCCTTTATATAGGTCAATCATCAATGTCTTTATTTTGAACGTTCTGATGCTGCATTGAATGCACATTTAATGCTTCATAAATGCATTGATGATTTTGCATGAAGATCGTACACTTCTTTAACTGCAGACAACTTCCAGGGTCCAAAACTGGTATAAACGGTCGAATGCTTTATCTGTAGCCATTCTGCGTTTTTGCCATTTTAGTGCAACCTGTTGTCTCGATGCAAGAGTCAACAGATCTTCTGATACGCCGGTTCTGCTTTTGATAAAGATTTTGCAATGAACGTCTTGTCACAAGTACTTGTCTTGAGATATCTTGATAAGCAGTTGGCATTCTACCGGTAGATAGATTTATCCTCTGCTGGTTTAAATAACCAGTCGATAGGCTTGTGACTGCAACCGGTCGAGAGACAAAGGCGGTTGACAAGCTTCCGGTAGATAACTTGAAGGGTTTAGACGGTTGCGGTAGGAGTTGTAGTAGAGTCCTGAAATACAAAAGATTGGCAGCACATTCCTATACAATGAGTTGTTGTTTGTTATCACCAAAATGTCGGATTCAACAATTTCCCCCTTTTTGGTGATGACAAAACTTAAGTGCTCCAAAAACAATATGAAAGTATTAAAATGAACTTCATTGAGAGAATGAATTTCATTAATTATAATAAGCATTCTTATTACACCTACTGAAGAGAAACAAAATGAGATACAGCTGCGATAAGTAAAGAAGAGACAAGTTGTTCATCTTTTGAACCAACTGGCTCCTCCTGACCTATCGCCTTCTCTTCTTCTTCTGTCGGCTTCTTCTCACGTCTTCTTGCCTCTGCTGCTCTTTGTTGCTCTTCTTCCCCCTTTTTGGCATCACCTTGGTTGAGTCGAAGGATGATCTCAGTGAGTTGAGTGCCAAGCATAGTATCAATTTTTGCATCTAGTTGAGCAAGTAGAGTAGCTTGCATAGTGTCCATCCGATCATTCAACTGCCTATGAAGGCGGTTTTCGGATCTGAAAACTTGTTCGGAGACGGTAGAGAGCGTTTTGATTTGAGTGCGATGATGGGCAGTGATCTCTTTGGACAGATGAGCAAGATCTCGAGACACGGTCTCAAAATGCCGAATCATCGTCTGGCGTGAATTGTCAACCGATAAGGATGAGTTTGTGATGTCTTGTGAAAAGGATCGAACTGTTTGCATGAGCTCATGAAGCCTATTTATCAAAGTGTGATCCAGAGCTGCGGCCATGGCTTCAATTAATGAGTCATCAGTCTGAAGCATTTGGCTCTGTGTGTCATTCCTTGGTGAAACCGGGCCAGACTCAAGATGATGTGGTGCTGGTGATCTGGCTGGTGAGCTATCTGATGGACCTTCCAATAGTGGTACAGTTGGAGATATAGGGGTCTCGACTGCAGCCAAGATGGTTGGTGGAGTAGCAGGATCAGCACTCGGTTCATCCATTAGGAGATCTTCCACAAACTTTTCAGTAGATGGAGACGGTTGAAGTGCTGGGTCAGCATCAGTCACTGGTTGTTCCGGAGGTGCAGGTGGTACAATAGTGCTTGGTATCTCTATTGGGGGCACTACTGCTTCACTGCTGCAAGGAGCCTCTGTCACAGAGGTGACAGGAATTTCTTGTGTAATCACTTTGAAAGAAACTTGTGGACGACTGGGAGAGGTGTGAGCGGTCGCCGCTGGAGATGAGTGAGCAGTCACAGCTGCTTCCGGTTGAATTACTGCTAGGACAGTGGTTGAGGCGGGGTCGACCGATGAAGATGCTCCCACAATCGATCCTAGAGCGGATGACTGAAACAGGTCAGCAGTGATGAGACCGGTCAGAATCCCATCTGAAAGAGTAAGAGCAGAGACGTCTTCTTCACCCTGATCTTGGGTAAGAAAAGTCTTCATCATCACCTGTGCTTCCAGTCCATAAGCCTGTAAACAAGCTGCTGAAGCTGTCGTTTTTACGTTGTTAAGAGCTTGGAAGTGCTGAAGTAGTTGAGTGATTTGACGTAGACTATTCTGTAGTCCAGTAAAAATCACAAAGTCATCGGCGGCGGTAGGACTCTTGGATTTGAAGTTCTTGACACGCTCATTAATCAACAGAGATAACAGGCTTCCTCGAAGCTTCAAGTCGATGAGCTGTATTCTTCCCAGAGCCTCCACGATGTCTTCAGTGTCAGCAAAAAGAAGCATCTTTTGCTCAATAACATTCAGAGCTTTCCACTTAGGAAATATTTGAGCAAGCGTCAGGTGAGTACGGGAATGATGCCATCTGTCAAAGCGTTGTAGGTGACGCTTGACAGTGCGGAGAACGTGAGAGATGATCAAGTTGAGCTCTACAGTAGCTGCTGGTTGAGCCTTTGGTGAGTAGATCATCACACCTTTCCCTTTGTCCTTGGGATCAGCGAGAGTGACCTTTGGAGTTGATGAGGCACCTTCCCTGATTATCACACCCTTGATAGGACGTGGAGCAGTAGTAGCAGCAGTGGTAGTAGTCTCAACCGTTGGCAGAATTGGTGTTGGAACGGTAGGAGCAAGTCCAGAAAGGGACTTTAACTTCTTGTGCTGCCTCTTCTTCTCGCCTGCAGGCGTAGATGACACAGCTGCTTTGGAGACAGAAGGAGATGACTTGCTGAAGGCTTGAATCAGTGGAACGTTCTCACGTGATTCGTCTTCAGAGTCAGACTCTATGATAAGTTGACGCTTGGCAGATTTCTTGGTATGGGCTGGTTTGGCCGCTACCGGAACTGTTGAAAGCGTTGAGTGACAGCAACAACACTTGCGGTTGAAGGCAGAGTGTCGACCGCAACCTCTTTCTTGTTCAGAAACTTGAAGATTGTAGACTTGTTGAGCCATTTGGTGGGATGCAGAGGCTCAGTCTTGGAGAAGTCTACTACAAGGACGCTCAATATGTGGCAAATTTGCAGAGCAAATCCCTCGGATTACCCTTTTCCCTTGATCATTTCACATAAGGTAGTGAACAATATGTCTGACCAGTTGATGTTGATTTTGGAGGCGATACAAGCCATGTATTGGAATTTCTCCATCGTCACCTTGTCGTATGATCCAGCCTTGGCAAGAAGATTCTTGGCCACGATGTTGGTCAATAGCCTGAATGGAGCTTTAAGAGATGTATTCTGAGCCGGCAGTTTGATCGGAGCATCAGTGGTTGAGAACTCCTTCAACCAGTATGAGCAGTTCCCATCGGGAAGATCCGCGCATTTTGTCAAACCCCTGGAGGGCAGATCGAATGTGCTGGCAAAGAACTTTTGATTGAAGGAGTAGGACTCTGTCCGGATCAAGCATTTGACAGTCCCATGCTCGATTTGAGCGGTTGCAAAGAACTCCTTCAATACAGGCAGATCGCAGATGGCGCTGCTTCCCAGAAACTTCTTCAGTCCAGAGGATTCAAGCATGGTGAAAACCTCAGTGATTCCTGCATTGTTTGCCTCAATAACGGAATCAAAGTTGATTGCAAGGCAAGTCTTCTGGATCGACATGATAGCTGTAGATAAGAACTCGAGCAGAGAGTAAGCAAAAGCTTGATAGTAATACGATAGAACTTTTAATGCAATATGAAAGCTTCAGCAACGGTGAAAGGTTGATATACGAGTGTAAAGAAGTATATATAGAAACCTATGGGCCATAGGGTGACGTCATGAAAAGTATTTTTGAAATTCAAAAAGTTTTGAAGAGTATAATCACCGCGCCCAATTAATGTCATTTGGTTCAAAGCACAAAGCTGCTAGTACGGAGCCTGTCAGAGACTAGCTAAAGGCGGATGATATGCCAACATTTATGGCAATGTAACAGCTAAGCTATTAACGTCATGCTGGCAATCATTCCCCCTAAAAACATGCATACTAACTTAGATCTACTAAGCCAAGAATATTTCGAAAATATGAAAACTTAGCGTCCGGTAAAGGCTTGGTGAATATGTCTGCTGCTTGCTGATCGGTAGAGATGTATTCCAGCCTGATTTCCTTCTTTAAGACATGATCTCGGATAAAGTGATGCCTGACATCAATGTGCTTTGTCCTAGAGTGCATCACTGGATTGTGAGTGATGGCTATGGCACTTGTATTGTCACAGTAGATTGGAGCTTCACTCGACCGGATTCCATAATCATTAAGCTGCTATTGAATCCAGAGTATTTGAGCACAACAGCTGCCAGCAGCAAGGTATTCTGCTTCGGCGGTCGAGGTAGCAATTGATGTCTGCTTCTTACTTGACCACGAAATTAGTCTATCTCCAAGGAATTGACATGTGCCACTTGTACTTTTGCGATCAATTTTACAACCTGCATAATCTGCATCTGAATAGCCAATAAGATTAAGATTTGAATCTTTGGGATACCAAAGACCCACATTAGTAGTTCCTTTAATATATTTAATTATTCGTTTGGCGGCAATAAAATGAGATTGCTTAGGTGCTGCTTGAAATCTAGCACATAAACAAACTGAATACATGATATCCGGTCGACTGGCAGTCAAGTAAAGCAATGAGCCAATAAGGCCTCGATACATTGTTACCTCGACCGGGATTCCCCCTTCATCTTTATCAAGCTTGATTGATGTACTCATGGGGGTAGATACAGTTGAGCACTATTCCATTCCAAACTTCTTTACCAATTCCTTGGCATACTTGGATTGATTGATAAATATTCCAGTTTCAAGTTGCTTCACTTGCAATCCAAGAAAGAAGTTTAGCTCGCCCATCATGCTCATTTCAAATTTCTCCTGCATCATCTTAGAAAACTTTGAGCACAACTTGGGGTTAGTTGACCCAAATATAATGTCATCAACATAAATTTGTTCTAGTAACACATGATCACCTTTTACAAATTTAAACAAGGTCTTATCGACCGTTCCAATTTGGAAATCATGTTCCAGTAAAAATTTTAGTAATGTATCATACCATGCACGCGGTGCTTGTTTTAATCCATAGAGGGCTTTGTCAAGTTTATAGATATATTGAGGATGAGTAGGATTGACAAAACCTGGTGGTTGTTCAACGTACACCTCTTCTTGAAGTAGACCATTGAGGAATGCAGACTTGACATCCATTTGATAAACTTTAAAGTCCTTGAAAGCTGCATAGGCAAGAAAGATGCGGATTGCTTCTAGTCTTGCAACTGGTGCGAAGGATTCCTCAAAGTCTATGCCTTCTTCTTGTCTGAATCCTTGTGCAACAAGTCGAGCTTTGTTACGCACAACAGTGTCATGTTCATCGAGCTTGTTACGAAACACCCATCTAGTTCCAATCACATTTTGATTTTCCGGTCGAGGAACTAGATGCCAAACATTGTTGCGGGTGAATTGATTCAACTCTTCTTGCATAGCTTCAATCCAGCTGGCATCTGATAGAGCTTCATCTATCTTCTTGGGCTCTACCTGAGATATGAAAGCTGCATGCAAGAATTCATTAATCATTTGACCACGTGTTTTTCGAGGAGCAGAAGGGTCACCTATGACCAACCCAGGTGGATGATCTTTGTTCCACCTAAAATAATTCCCTAAAGGGTTGTCATCAATTGGTTGACGAACGTCCTCGTTTACTGGATCATCATTGGCAGGAGGATCGTTATCAACCGGTGGATCCTCTTCTGGCCTTGTTTGATCACACACGGTAGAGGGAACTGGATCATCCTTCTTTGGAGGATATGGATCACTGTCACTCTCTTCCTGTAGATTTGTGTTTTCCAGTCTATGACTCAGATCATTTATGCTCCCTTGAGTTTGTTCTGTACAAAGAGTAGATTCATCAAAAACAACATGAATGGTTTCCTCGACCGTTAGTGATCTTTGATTGAACACTCGATAAGCTCTGCTAACGGCTGAGTAACCAATAAAAGTTCCTTCGTCTGCTTTGGCATCGAAGGCTGTCAAATGATTTTTGCCATTGTTGTGGATAAAGCATTTGCACCCAAAAATTTTGAAGTAAGAAATATCAGGTTTTGTGCCATTCCAGATCTCATATGGAGTTTTGTTAAATCGTTTATTAATCATAGATCTGTTTTGAGTATAACAAGCTGTGTTAACTGCTTCTGCCCAAAGCCTTTGAGAAACATTTGAATCAGCAATCATAGTTCTGGCTGCTTCTTTTAAAGTACGGTTCCTTCTTTCAGCCACCCCATTTTGCTGTGGGGATCTAGCAGCTGACAGCTCATGCTTGATTCCCTGATCATCTAGATAAGTCATAAGAGTGGTGTTTAAAAACTCAGTCCCTCTATCACTCCTGATTCTATCTATCACAGTAGATTGTTCATTTTGCAAGCGTTTAAAAAGCTTAATCAGGTGAGGTGCAGTTTGATCTTTTGAAGAGAGAAAGATGACCCAAGTAAATCGAGAAAAGTCATCTATAACAACAAGAGCATATCTCATTCCCCCTATGCTTCTTACTGGTATAGGACCAAATAGGTCCATGTGAAGTAAATCTAAGCATTTGGAAGAAGACATACACCATTTATTTTTAAAGGTTGCTCTCACCTGCTTTCCTAGTTGACAAGCAGGACAAACTTTGTCTTTTATAAATTCTCCTTCAGGCAGACCAGAAACCAAATCATGCTTCCTCAAGTTAGAAATGGACTTAAAATTTAGATGATTTAACCGCTTATGCCACAACCAATGTTTATCATGATGAGCAGTAAGACAAGTAGGTGAAGAAATATGTGAGCAAGACCAGTTTACCTTGTAGGTGTTTAGGTCTCTTATACCGGTCATAAGAGTCTCACCTTTGTCATTTTTTATGATGCAAGTGTGTTTGTGAAACTCGACCGAATGATCATTGTCACATAATTGACTAATACTTATCAAATTATAGCACAGTTTGTCAACAAGCAACACATCTTTAATAATGATGTTACCATGGATAATCTTACCCTTACCCACGGTTTTACCTTTGGAGTTGTCTCCAAAGCTGATCTTTGGTCCTTTGCACAGCACAACTTCTGTTAGAAGTTCTGGATTCCCTGTCATGTGCCGTGAGCAACCACTATCTAAGTACCAGGTAGTGTCCTTGATAGAAGTGGTCTTCTCGCCCGTTTGGACTTTTAGTACCTGCAAAAAGTGAAGAACTTTTGGTACCCATATCTAGTAGGGTCCAAGTCGGATTAGCCCTTTCGGGACCCACACCTGAAACACCCTTACAGGTTTGCCCGTGTGTGTGTCCAGAAATCTGTGCGGTCGATAAGCAGTAAATGTGTGTGCTTGTGAGGTTGCTGTGTGCTGCTTGCCTTTTTTATCTTTATCAGTTAGCATGTACCTCTTTTGAACTGGCCTGCAATTAAAGTACTGGTAAGGCTTCTCCTTTGACCATCTTCTCTTAGAGTAGTTAGACTCATTCCATGGCCTTTTGAAATTAGATTGGTTTCCCTTTCTTCTTTCATTAGGTTTTGGTTTGACCCAAGTTCCTCTTTGATTAGAGATCTGGGGATCCACATATCCCAGCCCTCTATGCTTAGAGCTTCGTTCGTTAAATACTTTCTGATTTTTGTCAAAGCTGCACTCATCATGTTCATATATCGTGCTGGACCTGACAAATCTTATTTTGTTAAGATTGCCTTTGTCCAGGCTTGACTGAATACAAGATTCCATAGACTGTTCATTTGTTCCAAACCCTAGACCGGTTTTGTCATGTGCCGGTCTTTGGATTTCTTGAATCTTGTCAATGGTTACAGAAGATTTATTCCAAGCCTTAATTATTTCAAGTAGTTTTTTGTTCTCAGTCAAGGTTGCTTGGAACACTCTTTTCAAGGTGTCATTCTCAGTAGCCAGCAGACTTATCTTGACCTTAAGACCATCAAGCTCTTTTCGCTGCATGCAGCTTGATTCGCTTGACTTATCTTTTAGGTCAGCTCTTTCTGCCTTTACCTCCTCGAATTCCTTGGATAATGCTCTGTATTCATTAGCCATTTCGTGTAAAGCAGTAACTAGATCACTGTGAGTAAATTCAGGTGAACCAAAGTCAAATACCTCCTCAGCTTCTTCTTCGATGTCAGCCATAAGGCATTCCACCTTTTCATCATCGTTGTCATCTGAAGAGCTTCCGGTATCGGGGTTGTCAGAGTCAGACTCAGCCCACTTGCTTTTGCTTTCGTCTGCTACTAGAACCCTTTGGTCTCTACCTTTTCTAAACGTCCTCTTGTCCTCCTTGCCCCTTCTTCTTTCGAAGACTTGCTTCTGATCATTGCTCTTAGGCTTGGTGCAATCTGCAATGAAGTGGCCTGGCTAGCCACAGTTAAAACAAGTAGGACCATCGTCTGTATGGTCCGATTTATGATAATTTTTAAATTTAGAATTGTTTTTACGCATAAATCTACCAAATTTCTTGACAAAGAGTGTCATGGCTTCGTTGCTGATTTGCTCAGCTGATCTCTTTGGAGCTTCCTCGACCGGTGGACGCATCACCGTGGAGGTTAAGGCCTTGGTTGGTTGAGAGTTAGATGGTTCATCTTCTGTCCTCATGTTGAGCTCGAACTCGTAGGCTTTGAGATCTGCAAAGAGATCATGCAGTTCAACCTTGCTTAAGTCTTTTGACTCCCTCATGACCACTGTCTTGATCTCCCATTCTTTGGGCAAAGCTCTCATAACCTTCACAGCAATTTCACGGTTAGTATAAGTTTTTCCTAAAGCAATAAGGTCACAAATGATACTACTAAACCGTTCATCAAATTCAGCCATGGTTTTCCCTGGCTTCATTTTGGCATTGTCATATTTTTGAATGGCCATGGTGAGCTTGTTTTCCTTGGTCTGGTCATTTCCTTCACACAGCTGAGTGAGCTTCTCCCAAATCTCCTTTGCTGTGGAGCATGACTTGATTTTGCTGAACATGTTCTTGTCCAGTGTTTTGTATAGGATATCCCGGGCCACATTGTCAAGATTGGCCTTATTTTTGTCCTCAGTAGTCCACTCAGCTCTTGGTTTCTCAATCATTTGTCCTGCACCATCGGTTAGAGCTGGGTTGACCTTCATGATTTTGATAGGACCGTCTGTTATGACATATAGCATGTCATCGTCCTGTGCTGCAAGATGTGCCTGCATGCGAATTTTCCAGTCATCATAATCTTCTTTAGAAAACATAGGAATTTTGTTGAAAGAAGTCATGATTTTAAAACTTTAGATCAGCAGTTGAGAAAGGAACCCGCTCTGATACCACTTGTTGGGATCGGTTCAGAGGGTAGAGGGGGGGGTGAATACACTCTGAAACTTTTCTTCTTTCTTTTCAAAATGATCAAGTGAAGTTTAGTTCACTTAATCTGTTTTCTCAACTTCTAAAACGGTTTGAACAACTTAAATAGTGCGAAAATAGTTCAGAGGTTTTAGTGATGCAAAGTTTATAACACAATGTATGAGCAATATGTAAGATAAATAGCAGTAAAGACTAAGGCACGATTTATGGAAGTTCGAAGGCTTAATCCTTCTACGTCTCCCCTTCTTCCACTTAGGAAGGAATTCACTAGAAGACTTTGGTTATTACAACGTCTTGCAATACACCCACTTCAGACTTAGGACTTATCCAATGCCTAATCCGAAACTCCTAGATTTACACAGATAAGATTCTCAGTTCTTATCAGACTGGTGGAAGCTTTCAGAGTAGCTTCAAGTCTCTTAAATAATGAGTACAGTCCGGTTGAGCTTCTCAAACTGCAGAGCGGTCGAGAGGCTTGGAAACCCTAGGATGATCCTTGAAGATCAGATATGTAAGCTGTAGGCGAGGGTTTATTTGAGCAGCAAGTGAATGATCTTGTAAGTGTGCTCAAGTATTGCTTCAGTATATCAGATGAGGACTTCTGATAGTATTCAAGTGATTGAGTTGATTGAGATTTTTTGTGTTGCTTGTCTTCTTGTCACTTCTTGAGCAATCTTCCCTTTATATAGGTCAATCATCAACGTCTTTATTTTGAACGTTCTGATGCTGCATTGAATGCACATTTAATGCTTTATAAATGCATTGATAATTCTGCATGAAGATCGTACACTTCTTTAACTGCAGACAACTTCCAGGGTCCAAAACTGGTATAAACGGTTGAATGCTTTATCTGTAGCCATTCTGCGTTTTTGCCATTTTAGTGCAACCTGTTGTCTCGATGCAAGAGTCAACAGATCTTCTGATACGCCGGTTCTGCTTTTGATAAAGATTTTGCAATGAACGTCTTGTCACAAGTACTTGTCTTGAGATATCTTGATAAGCAGTTGGCATTCTACCGGTAGATAGATTTATCCTCTGCTGGTTTGAATAACCAGTCGATAGGCTTGTGACTGCAACCGGTCGAGAGACAAAGGCGGTTGACAAGCTTCCGGTAGATAACTTGAAGGGTTTAGATGGTTGCGGTAGAAGTTGTAGTAGAGTCCTGAAATACAAAAGATTGGCAGCACATTCCTATACAATGAGTTGTTGTTTGTTATCACCAAAATGTCGGATTCAACACTATATATTATATTAAACACAAATTTTGTAGCAGTGTAAATATTTCTTAAATATTTTAAATGATCAGTTATTTTATTGTCATAGTACAAAAAATATGTGAATTTATTTATTGCCCTCCATTTATCCTTTTATAGTAGAAATAAAAATCCAAATGTTTATTGACTACTAAATAACACAAACCGAATGTCTAACTGTTACACACCAAAAAATTGAGCATTAACAATATTGTTAAAAATTAAATATAAATTATTTTTATTTAAATTAATAATGAGAATAATTAAGAGTTTTTTTTAATTAATTTGTTCATTAGCCTATTTTATTTCAATTTTTTCACATTTTAAATTTGTTCATTAGCCTATAACTTCCATTTTACTCCATTTCTACTATTAATTGTGTCAAATTGTCAAAAAAAAATTATACATAAATTTCATATGTTATTATATGATTCGTTTTTTATTTTATCCATGTATTTTCAATATTCCAATATAAAATTTTGTAATAATATTAAACCATAATTTTTCAAGATAAAAAATCATTATTACCCATAAATATTAATATTAAAAATAAAAATAAGAACGATTCACTTAGAACATAATCCACAAGAGCAGGACCAATTAAAAAAACTCCAAAAAAAACTCAATAAAAAAACTCAGATATTAAGAGTCAATTAAAAACTCAATAAAAATAAAATTTTGTAATAATATTAAACCATAATTTTTCAAGATAAAAATCATTATTATCCATAAATATTAATATTAAAAATAAAAATAAAAAAAATTCACTTAGAACATAATCCACAAGAGCAGACCCAATTAAAAAAACCCCAAAAAAACTCACTAAAAAACTCATATATTAAGAGTCAATTAAAAACCCAATAAAAATAAGACGCAATAAAACAAACAAACTCAATATTTAGATCCAATTAAATAAACCCTAAAAAAATTACACTCACTAAAAAAACTCAGATATTAAGAGCCAATTAATTTAAATAAAAATAATTTATATTTAATTTTTAACAATATTGCTGCTCAATTTTTTTATGGTATGTAACAATTAGACATCCAGTTTGTGTCATTTAGTAGTCAATAAACATTTGGAACGCAATAAAACAAACAAACTCAATATTTAGATCCAATTAAAAAAATCCAAAAAAAAATTACACTCGCTAAAAAAACTCAGATATTAAGAGTCAATTAATCTAAATAAAAATAATTTATATTTAATTTTTAAAAATATTGTTGCTCAATTTTTTTATGGTGTGTAACAATTAGACATCGGGTTTGTGTCATTTAGCATTCAATAAACATTTGGATTTTTTTTCACCTTCCAAAAGTAAAATATTTTACATTATAAAAATATTAGCCAAATATTGTGTGTGAAATTTTATATTATATAGTATAAATATTTTATCAATAATTAATTTTGAGGTAATAAAAAAAACTCAATTATTAAGAATAAATACAAACTCAATTATTAACTCATTAATCCATGTAGGGAGAGAGAAGAGTTATTGTGCTTCCTCAAATGTCCTTATAATTTTCATGCAGTTCTCAAAAATACCCCTTGCATTTAACACTTCAATGAACAAAATTTGGGCAATTATGACAATACACAATAAAAAAAAAATTTGCCCATCATTCACCCTTTTATAGTAGACTAGTAAAAGTGCACGTGCTCCGCACGTAAAATAACTTATTTTATGATCCAGTAATTATATAATTGAATTTAAAAAATAATACTAATAATAAAATATTATATATATATATACTAATGTCTATTTACTTCACTATCTAATTCAATGAAAAAAATATTGATTCAGAAGTCTTTGTATATAACTTAGAAACTTTGAATATATCACAAGTGAAAAATAAGACACTATTAAATATTTAGCACGTTAGATACAAAATGATATATATATAGATGAAAGTATAAAGTGATGAAAAAATATATTCTACAGCATTAACTCAAAATATTAAATGGCCAAAAAATGAAAGATCAAAACATATTACATAATTGTAATAATTGGTATTTACATAAAATAATATACGAAATTAGTGTTCATAATTAACAAACAACATAATAACTAAAATTATTAACTGCTAAGTTATTTGTCATGATAATTTATTACTTTATCTTTCATTTATGTTTTCAAACTTTATTTAATATATATATTATTTTTTTTAATTATTTATTAAATTATAATACGATTCATTTAACACAGAAATATAACAATTAAAATAAAATTTTATTAAAAAATTAATTAAAAAAATTTAAAGTACTCTGATTTTTTAACTTAAAGTATCGTGATTATCACTTCATCGTTTTCTATAAGAATTAGTTTGTTTTAAACACTTAAATAATATTTAATATGTTGATTATTAATTTTTCACTCCATTTATTTGCACTAAAACCTTCAAAATTATATCAAATTAAAATTTCATAAATGTTACATTTTTAAATAATAAATGTTATATTTATGTTATAGTTAAATTTTTTAAAAAATTATTATCAATTAATCCACTATATTAATTTAAATTAGTATTTATTATTTAATTTTATATTTATATTAATTAATAGTTTATATCATCATCTAATCATTTAAACAAAATTTTTCGTCATCATTATTATATATAAAAGGATACTTTCACTAATTATTATTTTATATTAATTAAAAATTTTAATTATCATATTAATTTTTTTATATTTAATTAAAATTTTGTTTTTTTCCCACCAACTGAAGTATATTGAAATATAATTTATAACACTTTTTAATTATAAATATTTCATTAATTATTAACAAAATAGTTTTTTATTCAAAAAAAATACGAAATATAAATATATCAGAATAAATTAATCTCATTACCAAATTTTTTTGAATGAATAAGAGCAATGTTACGTGGTAAAAAATTATTTTAGTATACATAATTATTTATATATATCAAAGTATTCTAATTTTCAATGTTGTTATTAATCTTTGATCTTTGTACCAATTCATATATAATATTATTTTGTCAACGTGATCACCCAAATGCATTAGATTTTATTTATTTTAGAGTGTATCTTTGTAAAGAATTATTAATAATTATTGATTAATAAGCTACGTACATAAAAATAAATTTACACATCAATATTTTTTTGTTGAAATGATGTTACCGCGGTCATTTTTTTTAAAATCAAACAAATTAATACCATAATCGTGAACAAAATAGTGTTAAGTATAGAATTACTAAAAGCATTAACTTTTGAAATAATTGAAATATTTCTTGGATATTTGAATTTCAGTCTATTAACTTTAAATATTTAATTTTTTTTAAAACACTATGTAATTTTTAATATAATCATTTATTTATTTTTGAAAAGATTTTATTAATATACTATTTAAAGTGTCCTCATAATAGATCTTTGAAATAAATCATTATAATAAATAATTGAAACAAATTTTGGATTTTTGAATTTTTCTATTTATTTCAAATATTTTATGAAAAATTTTGAAATGCTATATATATATATATATATATATATATATATATATATATATATATATATATATATATATATATATATCATCCTTTGTTATTTTAAAAATTTTAATTACTCTCTATTTAATTTTAAATTTGTTTTTATAATTTGTCAAAATACTATTTAATTTTACTATATGCATTTTTTTATTTTTCAAAACTTTTTAATATACTATTTATCGGTGACGTACAATAATCTATTCCTTGATTGAATTGTATTAAATATTATTACAAAATTTACATTGGAGTATTGCAAATAAATGGACGAAGTGAGTATGTATCAAAATTTGACACTATTAATAGTAGGAGAGAAATAACGTAGAAAAAAATATAAGTTTTATGTATGACAAATATTTGACACAATTAATAGTAGGATATAATTAAAGTGAAAATTATAGAATTAAATAGTCCATTTTTTATTTAATTTAAATATTTTTTAAAAAACTTTACTGTTACAATCCCTATTATTTATTGGTGACAATAATCTATTATTCTATTGATATTAATATATTATTGCAAAATTTATATTGTAATATTGCAAATACATAGACGAAATGATGTATAATTACATATAAAATGCATGTATCAAAACATGACACTATTAATAGTAGGAGAGAAATAAAATAGAAAAAAACATATAAAGTTTATGTGTAACAGATATTTGACATCATTAACAGTATGATATATCTAAATTGAAAGTTATAGAATTAAATAGAGTCCATTAATTTTTGTTTATTTACTTTAAATATTTTTTGAGAAAAATTTGCTGTTACAATCACTATTATTTATTGGTGACAATAATCTATTTTTTGATTGGTATTAATATATTATTACAAAATTAATATTAAAATATTGAAAATACATGGACGAAATGATGTATAATAACATATAAAATGCATGTATCAAAACTTGACACTATTAATAGTAGAAGAGAAATAAAGTAAAAAAACATATAAATTTTACGTATGACAAATATTTGACAAAATTAACATTAGGATACATCTAAAGTGAAAGTTACAAAATTAAATATAATCCATTAATTTTTGTTTATTTATTTTAAATATTTTTTTAGAAACTTCACCGTTACAATCATACTATTTATTTGTGACAATAATCTATTCTTTGATTGATATTAATATATTATTACAAAATTTATATTAGAATATTGCAAATTCGTGGACAAAATGAAAAAAATAAAACAACATATAAAATTAATGTATAAAAATTCAACACAACTAATAGTAGGAAGGAAGTAAAGTGGAAGAACATATAAATTTTATGTATGACAGATATTTGACACAATTAATAGTAAGATAAAACTAAAATGAAAGTTATAGAATTAAATAGAGTATATTTACTTTAAATATTTTTTTGAAAATTTGTCAAAATGTATATAAATTTAGTGTATGCATTTGTTTTCAAGGTGACAATATTCTATTATTTACCCTTACATTCATAATTTTATAGTAGAAATATAAATAAAATAACATATAAAATTAATGTATGAAATTCAACACAATTAATAGTATGAAGAAAGTAAAGTGGACAAAATGTATATAAATTTAGTGTATGCATTTGTTTGCAAGGTGAAAGTATTCTATTATTTTATTGAATAATATTAATATATTATAAAAAAATTTATATTGGAATATTACAAATAATATACGAAATGAAAAAATAATAATAACATATAAAATGTGTTAGGAATTCAAGATCTAAGTTTCGGTGTTTGAAAAATTACTTAAGTCATCAATTGAAGAAGCATATCAATTGAAGAAGGAGATCAATTGAAGAAGCAGATCAATTGAAGAAGCAGAAGAAACAAGGAGCAGATCAATTGAAGATTAGCTCAACAACCAAGGAGCTTTTGTGCTAAAAGACAAAAGGCATTAAATGAAGATTTGAACGTTACTAACAAAGAACCATAAAGTCAAGATCTGAGAGCAAATTAAGGAGACTTGTCAGACACCTTAACGGATACTTTCTGAAGGCTATAAATACAAGAGACAAGCAAGAAAAGAATGAGAGAGCTACAGAAAAAGAAGAGAATGCACGATCAGAAAGTTAAGAGCTTCAAATAGCAATCAGATCAGATTAATCAAGCACACACTTAGCATCATATCAGATCAAGTGAGGATCATTCGTGCTGAGTTTATTCAATTGTAAGATTGTACCAGATCAGTTGAGTGGTCTATCAAAACACTATCTTTGTAACAAGGATCAGTCGAGGGCTGAGTTCTTGAGTGTCTAGGAGTTCTGAGATAGGCAGAGGTGTAAGTCCAATCTTGGATCGAATCTGTGCAAATTGTTTGTATAAGATCAAAGTCTTCTAGAAGAGAGTGAATCCTTCCGAGGTGGAAGAAGGGGTGACGTAGGAGATTGAGCTCCGAACATCCAGAAACAAGTCATTGTGTTATTTCTCTTCTGCCTAACACGTTCACTCACTTCACAAATTCGACCAAGCCATTTGATCTGTGTTCAATCTGTTAATCAATCTCTTCCGCACTGATTTAAGTTGGTTGATTAACATAGACACACGAGAGAGACAAGAGTTCATTTACTAACCCATCTGAACTCCATATAACTAAGAAAGATATTTTCGATCCTAACAAGTGGTATCAGAGAGAGGTACCTTCTCGTCTCTGAACATATTCAAATGGCTGCATTCAGTGAGATCGTTAAAATATTCTGGTACACCACCGTGGACAACTGCACTGCCAAAACTATTGAGACTTGCTCCACTGCTAAGAATCTTTGGCAACAGTTGATCAAATTTGAAAATAATGAGGAGGCTGAGCAGATCAAGTGTCCACTAATTGAAGATCTCAAAGAACCCTGCTGCTCAGATAGTTCCAGATCAAATGATGAAGAGAACACAAGTCAACCAATCCATCCATTTGACTTACAAGAAAGTTGCTCAACTAAACCAATCGCTTTTATTGAAGAATCTTGTTGTTCAGTGAGCACATCAAGTTCTGATGACAAAGATGAAGATAGCTGCCTTATGGCCAAAAGTGACCAACCATCTATCAGCAATCAATCATCAGATCAACTCTTATCCAGTGAACAGGTATTTGATTTCAACTCATATGAATTTACACGAGAAGATTTAGCAAATGCATTACATGACATGAGTAATGAGTATCAACGACTATGCTTAGCATTTGAGGAAGTTAAGGCCAAGCAAAATGATCTGTCGGACTGCTCAACTGAACCCAATTGGGAAACATCAGTTGAGAAAATCAGTCTAGAAGCAGAGATTGTCAAGCTTAAGACTGAAAATGATAAGCTACTAGTGGAAAGTCAGCAGTTAAAGTCAGAAAACTTAAAACTTACTGAACTGATAACCACATGGAATAAGTCCTCTGTTTTGTTGACTGAGATGCAAGAGTCACAAAAGTATTTTGGAGACAAGACAGGTCTCGGATTTGATGACAAGGACTGCAGATCAACTGAGAAAAGTACTCAATCCTGTCTGGACAAGAACACTTCAAATTATGTGAAATTTGTCAAGTCCAGCACGATATATGAAAATATAGAACCTGATAATCATGTCAGTTCACCTATATCTCAACCAAAAACTCTTTACACTCGAGGATTGGGATATGTGGAACCAGAGAGTTCTAACTCAAGCTGGATCAATAAAAGACTAGTTCGGTCTGGATATGGTCAAGCAAGACAAGACTCTATGAAGGTACAACATAGACCACCCTATTTTGAAAATAGATCCGTTCAAAAGAGATATTGGAGGCCTAACTTGTACAATCAATCTAGACAGACATATCCAATGCACAAACGACACAATGCATATCATATTTATCATTCACATACATATCGTCAGCACACACGGCACAATATACAAACTTTATGGGACACTTTCAATGATCGACCTGTTAGATTAATCAAAGTTTGGGTTCCTAAAGGACTAATCCATCGAGGACCCACATAATATATGGGTACCATAGCATATTTTTATTTGTATTTGCAGGTGACAAGTACTGAGAAAAATTGAGAAAGGAATTACAGTACAGCAAACTTCAGAAATTTATTAAGGATGTTAAAGACAACTATATCCAATCTTCACCGTTCATAATAAAGTTTAAGATGTTTTAAAGCTGTTGTCCAAATTTTAGCTTGATCCGATGGCTAGATTTTGAGATATGATTTTTTGAAAATTGTCGCTCAACAGAACAAAAAAGTAGCGCCCCTTGCTAGCGCGATAGCGGCCCTCAATAGCGCGATAGCGCTACTAGCGCCCCTTAGAAGCGCGATAGCGCTCCTAGCGCTCCTTGGAAGCGCGATAGCGCTTTAGTAGAGCTCCTCCAAAGCGCGATAGCGCTGTTGCTACGAAGAGCATGCGAGCCCGCACCAGTCTTAGAGACTAGATGAAGAACTGTGAAAAATAAAAGATCGATGGGATTTCATCTACATATAAAAGAGATTTTGAAGAACACAAGAATACACCACACAACCCAAAATTTGGAGAGAAACGCAACAGTTTGAGGGGGAATGAAGATTCTCTCTGGCATCTTAATTAAAAAAGAAAGCAGATCAGTCGAGAAGAAAGAAGAACTGAAGAACTGAGCAATGCAGATCAATAGACGCAAAAGGAGCCAGATCAACTTGGCGGTAACATATCAACTCGAAGATACAAAGCAAGAGATAAGAATCAAGATAAGTTGGAGCAGATCAGATCAGACGAACATACCAGACCAGATCAAAGATCAACCAGACCAGATCAAAGATCATACAAGATCATATTAAAGTTGGACCAGATCAACGTCAAATCAAATCAGATTGGACAAGACCAGACAAATCAAACCATACCAGATCAAAGTTCAACCAGATCAGACAAGATCAATCGAACCAGAAAAGATCAAAGTTCGAACCAGACCAGATCAAAGATCAACCAGACAAGATCAAAATTTGACCAAGAACAGATCAGCTGAGCTCCAGAAACAGTTAAAAAGGACCAGTTCAATATCACCAGAAAAGATCAGTCAACCAGATCAATCAATTCATCCAAGTGAACACTTCATTTGGAATCACCTTTTAAGGGGGAACAGATTCAAAGAAAGTGAGAGCAGATCAAAGAACGACTAAAAAGAACGACTAAAAAGGAAAAGATCATCAGTTGATGCGATTGTCAAAAAGAGGGAAAATGACAGATAAATCGCTTACTTTTATCAAACACCAAAAAGGGAAAAATTGTTAGGAATTCAAGATCTAAGTTTCGGTGTTTGAAAAATTACTTAAGTCATCAATTGAAGAAGCAGATCAATTGAAGAAGCAGAAGAAACAAGGAGCAGATCAATTGAAGATTAGCTCAACAACCAAGGAGCTTTTGTGCTAAAAGACAAAAAGAGAAGATTAGCTCAACAACCAAGGAGCTTTTGTGCTAAAAGACAAAAAGCATTAAATGAAGATTTGAATGTTACTAACAAAGAACCAGAAAGTCAAGATCTGAGAGCAAATTTAGGAGACTTGTCAGACACCTTAACGGATACTTTCTGAAGGCTATAAATACAAGAGACAAACAAGAAAAGAATGAGAGAGCTACAAAAAAAGAAGATAATACACGATCAGAAAGTTAAGAGCTTCAAATAGCAATCAGATCAGATTAATCAAGCACACACTTAGCATCATATCATATCAAGTGAGGATCATTCGTGCTGAGTTTATTCAGTTGTAAGATTGTACCAGATCAGTTTAGTGGTCTGTCAAAACACTATCTTTGTAACAAGGATCAGTCGAGGGCTGAGTTCTTGAGTGTCTAGGAGTTTTGAGATAGGCAGAGGTGTAAGTCTAATCTTGGATCGGATATGTGCAAATTGTTTGTATAAGATCAAAGTCTTCTAGAAGAGAGTGAATCCTTCTGAGGTGGAAGAAGGGATGACGTAAGAGATTGAGCTCCGAACATCTAGAAACAAGTCATTGTGTTATTTCTCTTCTGCCTAACACGTTCACTCACTTCACAAATTCGATCAAGCCATTTGATCTGTGTTCAATCTGTTAATCAATCTCTTCTGCACTGATTTAAGTTGATTGATTAACATAGACACACGAGAAAGACAAGAGTTCATTTACTAACTCATCTGAACTCCATATAACTAAGAAAGACATTTTCGATCCTAACAAAATGTATGTATGAAAATTTGTTCAAATTAATAATAGGAAGGAATTGAAATGAAAGAAATAGATTTGAAATGAAAGAAATAGAATTAAATAGAGTTCATTAAAATGAAAGTTATATGTGAAATTAAAACATTAATTGTCATGTTTCCAACTTTCTCCCTTCTATTTTTGGTAAATTTACTTGTTTAGCCCTCATTATTATCTCATTTATATAGAATGAAAGGGTAAAGATGTATATACACAATAAAAACTTTACCCCTACATTCATCCTTTTATATTAAAAATTAGAAATAGTACAAAATTAAATATAATCCATTAATTTTTGTTTATTTATTTTAAATATTTTTTTAGAAATTTCACCGTTACAATCATACTATTTATTGGTGACAATAATCTATTCTTTGATTGATATTAATATATTATTACAAAATTTATATTAGAATATTGCAAATTCATGGACAAAATGAAAAAAAATAAAATAACATATAAAATTAATGTATAAAAATTCAACACAACTAATAGTAGGAAGGAAGTAAAATGAAAGAACATATAAATTTTATGTATGACAAATATTTGACACAATTAATAGTAAGATAAAACTAAAATGAAAGTTATAGAATTAAATAGAGTATATTTACTTTAAATATTTTTTGAATATTTGTCAAAATGTATATAAATTTAGTGTATGCATTTGTTTGCAAGGTGACAATATTCTATTATTTACCCTTACATTCATACTTTTATAGTAGAAATATAAATAAAATAACATATAAAATTAATGTATGAAAATTCAACACAATTAATAGTATGAAGAAAGTAAAATGGACAAAATGTATATAAATTTAGTGTATGCATTTGTTTGCAAGGTGAAAGTATTCTATTATTTTATTGAATAATATTAATATATTATAAAAAAAATTATATTGAAATATTACAAATAATAGAAGAAATGAAAAAATAATAATAACATATAAAATGTATGTATGAAAATTTGTTCAAATTAATAATAGGAAGGAATTGAAATGAAAGAAATAGATTTGAAATGAAAGAAATAAAATTAAATAGAGTTCATTAAAATGAAAGTTATATGTGAAATTAATACATTAATTGTCATGTGCATTTTCCAACTTTCTCCCTTCTTTTTTTTGTAAATTTACTTGTTTAGCCCTCATTATTATCTCATTTATATAGAATGAAAGGGTAAAGATGTATATACACAATAAAAACTTTACCCCTACATTCATCCATTTATATTAGATTAGAAATAGATATAGTAGAATAGTAGAAATAGATTGGTCTCACATGATTTCGTTCCAAACGTTGTCCCACCAAGTGTGTTACAACAGTGTTTAGTACCCGGCTATCTGCCGTGCTAAGCTGGGCTATAGCGCAGCAGACACGACTCAGACAGCTTGGTGCGGCTGTGCAGTGTGCACAGCCAGGTAGCCACACAGCTCGGTCATGCTTGGCCATCGACGAGTGGTCAAATGCTATTTCTTGCACAGACACACAGTCACGAGCATATATGGAAACTATTGTATGCCCATGTTTAGCAAGTCAAAGTTTCTTTTCCAAGAATCATGTTCAACATCTCTGCATCATCAATAACTACGTATATGATATATCCTGAACAAACTATGCGCAGAATACATAAATCCAACAAAATGCGTTACATGACGAGAATTTCTTCATAATATCATAGACCAAACCATTAATACAGCCATGGAAGTAGAGTTGAGACAGCTTCTCAATCAACGAGACCAACAAAATGTACACAAAATTGAGCGAGAATATATTAAAAATTAACTCCAAATAATGGATACACACCTATGTTGATCAACAACACACGCTATCTTGAAGATTAGCTTCAACATCAAAATGCACTTCAGAGTGGTTAAACCGTGTGATGTTATCATACAGTGGAGGGAGGGGTCTACCAAGACCAGGAGAGAGACACAGAAATGGATGCGAACCTTGAATCGGCCTCGTTGACCTAACATTTTTCCCAAGTTGAAGTCTTTTTCCCCTCCAACATGACACGATGGTTAAATGCTAAGATTTCCTTTCAAATTGGATGCTCATGGAAACAAGAATGGGCGACGAAAATGCAACGGTAACCAGCCAACCCGACCTTATGGCTTACCGTTCGGTTTTGGTGAATTATGGGCAAACTGATGATATGGTGAGGCAATAGAACCGTTTGGAATCGAAAGGCTTCTTGGATGATGCTGCCCATTTCTTGAAACCGACCCTTGAGTTTTGAGACCATTTTTACCATTTGGGCTGCATCCTACTCGATCCGCTTGCATTGTTTGGAAGTAGTAGGATGAGCTAGCCATGTCTTTGAGGTTTGGCAAAGGCTTCAAAGCTTCAACAACTTCACTCATTAGAGGCCTAACTTTGGAATCTCGGCTAAGGCAACGAGCAGCCAAGTGTGCAGCTTTTTGGGCACCTTTAATTGAGAAATGACCTTCAAGTCGTGGATCTATCAAACGGTAAAAACGTCTCCTTTCACCAAGATGAGGCCTAGCCCATTCTACAAGGTTATGCTCCCCATTAGGCCGGTTTTTGTCCATTGATCTTCTTCCTGTCAGCATTTCAAGGAGGACTACTCCAAAACTATACACATCACTTTTTGATGTAAGATGTCCTGAAAAAGAGACAGATTGTCCAAAATAAGTGAGTTGTTCAGGAAATACTCAAGAAATTAGTCATTGTTAATGTTTATGCCTTTATTGCTTCAAATAGACTATCTTCCGTCAAATATCACTCATCAGTGGACTTCCTTTTCTCATTGTCGGAAATTTAAATTCATGTCAATAGTTCTCAAGTGTCCATAGGTTGGTTTTTGGCAGAAGCGACTCAAGTGAACCAATCTAACATTGAAATCAAAGACACAACAAGATACCTGTCATGACATATTCTGGGGCCGCGTAACCATATGTGCCCATCACACGCGTAGAAACATGAGTTTTTCCTTCATCTGGAGCATCTTTAGCAAGTCCAAAATCAGAAAGCTTGGCATTATACTCCTGCAGAAGGTTTAAGGTAATCAACTAAAAATCCTTATGTTCAGTAATTCAGAACAAATGTCGCACCATAGAACATTAGGATTTGAGAAGAATCGAGAGTTTATTCAGCATTTGATACTCACAGCATCTAACAGGATGTTTGATGTCTTAAAATCACGATATATAACCGGTTTTTCTGCTTCTTCGTGAAGAAAAGCAAGACCCTTTGCTGCTCCCAGAGCAATTTTCATCCTGATAGACCATGGAAGAGGGAGAGACCCTACAAAGTACAGTGATTAGAATAGCTCAACAGTGCACTGTATCACGTATCATATTGTGCATCAGAGATTTTGTGGACTTCATTTGAAATATCATCCTTGTAAAGAAGGATTTTTTTTTTTACACCAGGAAATTTCAATGCAAAATGAACTGGGATAAAGGCATAAAGCTAGATGCATACTTCTGAAAAGGTGATTCTCCAAGCTTCCTCTAGGCATAAACTCGTAAACTAAAAGCCTCTGATCATCTTCAATACAGTAACCAATCAATTTGACTAAATTAGGATGGACAAGGTCCCCAAGATAATTTACTTCAGCCTGCCATGTAAAATTGCACTTCAGAATGATCGATCCAGCACACAATCAAAAAACTAAAACAGGAAAGAAAGCTAATTCAAAAATATCAAATGCAAACGTATCAAACCATCCATTCTTTGTGACCCTGAAGCCCATCATGATTCAGGGTTTTGACAGCAACAGTAAGCCCTGTTCCGGGTTTAACTGGTGCTGTGCCATTCTCTTCAATCCACCCCTTAAACACACAGCCAAAACCCCCTTCTCCAAGAAGTGATTCTGGTCGAAAATTTCTTGTTGCCAACTTAAGGTCATTGAATGTAAATTTTCTCAGCCTGGAAGAAACTTTAAGCTCATCTTCCAGTTTGAAGCTTGATGAATTGCTTTCAGCATTGCTTGTGGTGGTGGAAGGTATCTCTGTGGCAGCTGGTCGGTCTATGCTAGTACCATTTGGAGATTTACTTTCTGTTCACATGCAAAACAAAAGCTAAGAGCCAAGATAATGCACATTTTACTGATAGAAAAGATTTGAAATATGCCTATACAATTAGACATTTTCAACGGAACAACAATGTATAACTAAAAACACATTATAAGTTTGTCTTTTTTGGTGTGCTGAGTAACATTTCAGAAGAATAACGTAACAAGAAAAGGCCCATTTGCTGTGTCTATATCATATGCCTCGTTTTGTGTCTCTCCAACTTTCATGAGTCGATTCAGCTCACAATACCATACTATAATGTCAATCAATACAAGTTGCAACAAACAAATCACAAAAAAAGTAATCCACATCACCTAAAGAAAGAATCTTGAAGATCATGGCACACAAGAAAGAAAAAAACCAACAAACAAATAGCACGCTGAATTTAGGAGATGGAGAGATGGATCACCATGTGTGCTGATGCCACTAATAGAGTTATCCACTTTAGATCTTGAAGAAATACAGCTGCCAATAAACCTTAACTTAAAACAGCAACCTGTCTCCACAGAATCATCTTTTTCCTTGACCCCTTTTCCTTTCTTCGCATTCCAAGAATTCCCCTTCAAACCATCTCCACTTAGTCCCATCTTCCAAAAATAATCTCCAGAAATCCCACCCTCCTCCTAGCTATATCTGGAAAAATAGACCCTCAAATCCCAATCCAATCTCATCCAACAAATCCCCCACAAAATCACCTTAAACAACTCGTGCCCATTTCAGAAAATCAATTAGACATGACAATCAAGAACCTCTCATCCACTTTCAAGAAACCCCAATTCAAAAAAAAAAAAAAAACAGAGAGAGAGAGAGAGAGAGAGAGAAATCTACCCTTATTTTAATTCAAGAACCGATTTTTAATCAAATCTCAAAACAAATTTTTTTCCCTGACAACATGAAAGATTAGCTAAAACCAAAAAAAAAAAATTGTAGAAAAAGTTCAGACCCAATCGGCACAAAAAAACAAAACGAGCGAAAATTACAAGAAAAAAAGAGAGATCCAAATGAACTCGATTACTGCAGATCACATTCTTGACCTTCAAAGTAGAGAACTTAGGCCCTCCCAACTGTACAACAAGCAAAGCTGGAATCAGATAACAACACTATCGGCTCAAAAAGTAAACCTCTAGCTATGCTAATATCACTCCCTCCTCAAAAAGATACCGAAATCCCAACAAAAACCTTTAATATAATGACCATTTCAATGCTTAAGAAATATATATATTACCCATAATATTTTAAGGTATATATAATTATATTACTTATTACCTATGAAGAAAAAAAAATTAAAAGTATTTAAGAGAATTGTAATATCAGTTCTAACCTTTTCTTTATCAAGAATCTACGACTAAATAAAGCAAAGGTGAGCTGCCCGGAGAATGCAAGCGGGGAGGTAAATATCAAGAATAACCTTTCTGACTTTATTTATTTTTTATTTTTTGAAATATGGATTAACAAATTTGAGCTCTCTTCTTACTAATTTAACAGAAAAATTCTCACGGTTTCATGAATTATTTTTGTAAAACGAATCTCTTATTTAATATAATCCAAGAAAAATCATAATTTTTATATAAAATTAATTATTTTTATTATAGATATGGATGAGTCTTATCTGATGAATATAAATCCATGAAATTGTCTAACAAAATAGCTACTCCTAATTTAATAAGATTTAAACTATGAACAAAATTTTATTTAGCTACCGCGTTATTTATTCATTCATAAAATTAAATACCTTAGATATAAAATGAAGTGCTAATAAATTTTTTATTTCATCAATCATAGATGAAAAGTTAAGCAGTTATTAAGCCTTACGAACACAAAATACCTAACAAGAAAATTAGCAAACAATATTCGATTAGTGTTGATGATCATCGAGATTCATAGAACAAATTTCAATGAGTGTTGAAAAAATGAGTCGTTGCAAGTTGCAACATTCCGAAGACAACACAAAGAGAAATGTCAAAACATATATTAATTGCTCTTGTTTCTACTATTCACCGTTAATATACAATCTTGAGCTATAAGTAAATTTATATCTTAAACCATCATTCATTTAACATTAAAAAACAATATCTCACTTTATAGTTATCGTGTTAACCACGCAAAATATTGATGAATCTTATAATAATTCATGAGATTCCTCGGTTATTACCAAATTAAAAAAAAAAAAAGGGAAACAAAAATATATATGATATAAGATCTTGTCTTAATTCTCGTTGCTAACGTTATCATTTCACGACGTTAATAATGACAATTGTGATATCATCATTATCATCAGTCATCACTACATGTCAAAAATAAATAGCATTATAATAATAATAAAATCGGACGCGTGTAAAAAATAGAATACAGGTGTAACGACTCGGTATAAGATAAAATTATCCAAAATTACCAAACAACCATAAAATTTCTCAATAATTTCAGATATAAAAAATATTTGCACAACTTTAATTTTTAGCATTCCATGCATCTCGATTAAGCTTTCAAATTACATTTCAATTTTTAATCTATCTCGTTTAATTAAAAATGCTAGTTGTATGAATTATTTGCTCCTATAAACCATAATCTATCATTTAGTTATAGGGTGTTTGGCATAGCTCATAAGCTCAAATTTGTTTGGTAATTTTTTTGTCAAACACTTATAAGTTGTCCCCTATTTTTTTAGAAAAAAATCTTATTTTGATATTTTAATTCTCCATATTATCCTTATATATTTTATTAAATCTCATCATACTTTTTGCCTATTTTTTTACATAATTTATCTAATTTTTTTCTAAATTAAAATTAATGATAGTTTTATTTTTCTAATATATGTTTAACATTTATGATAAATTTTAAACTATTTTTGTATATATATTACTATTAACATTACTTTCATAGTATTATACTATTTTTTGATAATTTTGATAATAAATAGATTTTATAATACCAAACGCATCAACATTTTTTAAGTTATTTAAAATAAATTCATTTAAACACTTTATTATTTTTAAAATAAAACATGATAACTTATAAGCTTTTAAAACAGCTTATAAGCAAGCTTCTAGAACTTATAATTTTTAATAATTTTAATCAATCACCTTCTAAATATAATTGTTAAAAAAACATAAGAAAATGAAAGTAGGGTAAAATGGGAAACACATGAAAGTGGGTTGGCTGGAGCGGTCAGTTTTCATGGAGCGGAAGTGGCAGACTCGGGCAGCCCGGGCATGAGAGATAATGAGAGGTGGGACTCAAATGAATGGTGGCGTGTCATGTTCCGGACTGGAGGCTACCCACGCGCGTGAGGGAGTGGGTACAATTCAATCGCTGATGTGCATGAATCATCCACTCTCATTTATTTAGGATTTTATTATAACATCCGTCGTTATTTTAGGTCTCCTGTGAAACGAATTTGTATCAATTTGATTTATATTCAAATTGAAAATAATACATTTGAATTTGATATAAAAATAGTAATTTTTTAATAGATCAGATTGGATAGAAAATCTGTTTACAAAATTGACCTGTAATAAATTATGATGATCTCATGAGAATTTGTATGTATTTTATATGATATCTCTTAAATAAGAAGAAATTTCTTAAAAATCTCTAATCTTTTCAGACATTTTCGCTAAAATAATTGTGTGATAACATGAAAGTTTTCTCAAATACACCCCCCCTCACGCTTTTAGATTATCATTCCTCTATCACTTGACAGTAAATTTATTGTAATTTGGATTTTTTTTATCACGTCAAAAGAGAAAGAAGAGTGATATTTAAATGGTGATCATCTCAGTATTTTGAATATTATAGATTATTTCTCTTTTATACTTGAGTCTATAATACGAGGTATACTATTTTTAAATTTAATTTGAGATGTTTTATAGTAGTCTTTTGAGTACTACAACGACTAAATTTGAGGTATACTTGAGTAAAATAAGATTGATTGGGCATAACACAAAACTTTCAACAAACATGGAGATTCTCTGCATGATGATTTCACAATTATGCTAATTAATCATTATGATCACAAGAAATTTCGGCTATGCCAAGATACATGAATCTTGATTTAATAATTGTCCACACTTATACAATAAATAAATATAAATTGCATGTATTTATCATATGTGAAATAAAAATATAATTGTTGACAAACAATAAATGATCGGAGCATTTGAAATATCACAACTGCATTGTTGTTAGGTTGAAAAGAATTGAGTCACCTCGTAATCATCGATTATCAGTGTTTTAAAAAGCGTTGTCTAGACGTAAAACTGTCATCCATCATCCCAATATGTGTAAAGGTGTTTTACTTCTGGACACTGCAGCATTAATCGACCACCTGGATGGTTTGAAATCCGCCTAAAATAGCCTAGACGGAGTAATTTATATATTTTATAGATTATCTTCATACCACATCTTGTCCATTTTAGTAAAACTTCACAAAGAAGAATTTATATTGGATGAAGAAGAAAAAGACGTGGATTTTGTGTTTGAGTCCAATACAGATGAAGTGTTAGAGAAATATGGAGACGAACAATAATATTTTAAAAATTTAGCCTTAAAAACAAAAACCGTCTAAACAATATCTAGATGACTCTTAGGCGTCTAATCGCTAGGCGACGAATGACCATCCACCATCCACCTCCCACCTCCCACTTTTAAGAATACTTTCAGCTATATTGTTTTCTATAACTTTTAAAGAAGATTCGATCTTGTTGTATCAGTCAAAACTTAAAACATTATACCTGATTGAAGTTCAAAGCAAAATTATAGAAAAAGAATATAAAATTTATTGAAATAATACTGAAATTTTTTGTTGTAAAACATTGTCCAACTTTCCACTCACCCTGCCTAACTCACAGCACTCGAAACACGTATTTCGAGTAAATTAATGTATTATTGTATATACATCCGTTGAATATACATATATTGCCAATCATGCAATCAGGTCAATTTTTCCCTCCAGTTGTTCATTTACCTAACAAAATAAGATTAGAAAGATGAAGAAGCAAGGCAGGCACTTTCAGCCTGATTTTGAACCAGAAACTGAAGTGTACATATATACGTCAAAGATTTGTTTATAATCTTGACTTCCAAAATAATGGAATCCGAAGATGTTACACGTATATGGTTGACTCCAATTTCAAAGAAATGGATGCTAAATAGATCGGATGCGAGATAAGCTGCTTCTCCTTCTACGCGATGGCGACGCAAAAGTCGCAGCTGATTAAAGGGCTCAAAGTCCAAAAGTTCGATGTAGCCTTGGGATAAGTTAAGATGTGTAGCTTAGACCCCCTATCGAAAATGGGTATGCCAATGGACCACCAGTCAAACCGGTTACGAGACAAGTCTAAACCCGATCAACAAGTCTCAAAACGAGTCCGATGTGGGTAACCAGTTTTAATGGACCAGCCCCCCGATGTATATTGACAATAATCTACTTATATTTTATGTTATGTTATACTAAATAATAAATGTTCTGATCTCTAAACTTAGTTTAATTTACAAAATGGTCGTCTTGTCACTTGTGTTGCTAACTAATTATTAAGATATTATTTTGGATATAATTTGGATAAATATTAAATTTAGAACTTTTTTTATTGTGAATCTACTAGAATAAAAATAAAATAAAAAGTCAATGCTTATTGCTTAACGAGTTCGCAGGTCAAATAAGATTGGACCATCCGGGTTTTGGGACAGGGCGGGTCGAAATCCAAATCCAATTTTTTCATTGACAGGATAGGTCCAAATCAGATTGAACCAAGCTTGGTAGTCAATGGTCCTCAACATTCAACGTAGTAAGTGAATTACTCAAACTCAAACTCAAACTCGAGATCTAACAAAGTCAAATAGGGTTGATGCAATGAACTAGGGATGATGCGATATATGATCATCGCAAATACAAGTTGATTAACCAATTTAAGATAGAGTTGGAAGAACTTCTAGAAGCACTTCTCAGTTTTTACTTAACAAAATTTCAAAATTTTATGAAAGAAAAGCTGAGATGTGTTTTTTAAAAGTTATTCCAAACACCATTTAAATATATATTGGTCGCTAATAATCGGGCACGACCGTCATTAGAAGGAAGAACCCGCCAAACGCTTAAACCTATAAGCAACGCCTCGGTCCTTGTCCTAATAATTCCTCGAGAGGTATCAACTATTTTTTTCCAGCCAATATACTTCGAAAGACCAGAAAATGGTAAAAGACGAGGCTATCAGGCAACATTTTTGTTTTTTTCTCTCTTTCTTTCTTTTTTTTTTTTTTTTTTTTTTGCCCAAGAGTATTCAATGTCAAATAAATCACAACACAACCAACTCTGACTAATGTGGTCTTGAATTTGGCCTTCTACAAGATATATATATATATAACTCAAACACTAAAATTACCTCAGAACAAATGAAAAAGAGCCAAATCGGGAACATGTCTAATTTTGCGTTATGTTTCCAAGATGATATCTAAAATTATCAAAACTTAAAATGAAACAACCTCAAAGCACACCAGTGGAGATGCTGGAAGTTGCATAAATCTTGAGTGAATGCTCGGGTACACAAGTAAGACCTGTCATTACCAAATAAATTTCCAATGGTTAGTTCATGGATATGGTTTCTGAATCATGCATGCAACGATAAACTGAAGAAATGTGAAGAGTGAAGATTACTTCCATGGTAACTCGAGCATCATGAGAATCGACATCAGATAAAGGGACTAGAAAGGTTAATGGTGAGCATGTGTTGATCTTATTCATTTATGGGAAAAATTCAAATGACTCATGCGGATATAAGTGATTTGTCCATCAATATCAAGTTTGAAAATTAATCAAGAAGGATCCAATGGGGTGAGCACGGGCAATCATCTCCATCTGCATACGGAAAAAATACCAAACTTTACGCGCTCCTCTCTGAATTTATTGATTTTCTGATTTGTTATTATATCTGCTCTTCGGTATTATAGCTAAAAATATTAGTCCCTAAAATGCCTAGCTCCAACTCTCCAACTCTCTAGTAACTTCCATATTTCTAGGTTAGAACGTTCAGACTTCTAGGACACTGATTAGAGTGTTCAGATAGAACTTGCATGGCACACTGGGTTGAAGAAAATAATTTGAATATTAATTTGAATAGTGTCTTCATTCTAAACATCAAGCAAATTCAAGGATTGGCTCGGGAACTCATCTTATCGTTGTTCAGGTCTCAAACAAAATTAATGGAGTGATAAGAAGATGCCAGGTCTCGCTGAAAGCTATAACTCAGTAGAAATAAAGGAAGGTATGTCAGACATGGCTATAACGTAAAACCTAATAAGTACTCCGTAAAATTACTGACCAACTTCATGAAATAGTATTCTACTAAAGTTTTTTTTTTTTGAGGGCAAGTATTCTACTAAAGTTATTTGATAGCATCATTAGAATATGGGAAAGCTGAACGGAATAGAGCCAGGTACAGATATGATCAAGAATTGCTTACCTTTCTCTTTGACATCAATTTGCAGAGAATCAAGAGTAATAATGCCATCTGTCAATGGGAGAACTTCAAGTTTGATGGTTGCCATAGAGTGAGAAGGGACAGATCTGGTGCAAAGAGAAATATATCTTTAATGTGACTAGGACAAGATTGAGTCCAAGAGAAAAACTGGATGAAAGATGATTACCCGAGTGGAACTCTACTCTGTAACCATAAATGTGTACAACCAAGATCATTACTAGGAACCACATCGGATAAAGAACTGAGTTCCCCATTCAACGGAACTGGTTGTAGACCATCTTCCACTGTCTGTCCTTGATTCATAGTCACTGAGCTCAGGTGCCGCACAGCAGTTCCTCGCCTATCAGTATTAGTTCTCTCTGACAACTCAACAGAAGAACCAAATGGACTCAGTGGCGAGGACGGTGAATTACTCAAAGAAACCACAGAAGGAGGAGAAGTAAAGGACGCGGGGGCAAGAACTGTCAGTGTCAGGTCGTCTGAAGTCAAATTTGATGCTTGAAGAGTTAAGACCTGAAAATTTGAAAAGCATATGATGAAGCTTAAAATTTCAGATGGAAGAAATTGGTTGCTTGTATTCGTATATAACCTGAACCGGAAGTTGGGTCCCATCTGACCCAAGTGTTTGCTTCGACATTTCAGATGCAACGGAGATCATAAGATCTCTCGAAATCCGAGGCCGCCAGCTTGTCTTCTGCTTGAAGAACAACTTAGATTCTACAAATATGGAGACAGAGTATAAGTACAGAGACTAAAAGGTTCTCTTCAGAGTCATCCTTGGAAAACAAGTAATTTTGAACTTATACCAGTATAATTGCATCGACATGATACAAGAATAGCATATTTATCAGCTGATGAAGCACTTTGTTTTCCTTCAGCAATTGAGCAGTTTTGCCGACTTGATGCGCCACTTCCAACTGGCAATCGTGATGGTTGTAAATTACTGCCACTATTACCCTTGGGACCTTTCCACAAAAAAGTTGCTGGTTTGAGAATAAAAGAATGTTCTTCGCCTCTCCTGTCACAATTTTATACCACATTTAATCTGTTAGAACTTTTGGGTCAAGCACCAAATAAAAAACAAAAGCAAGTGATCATCTGCCAGTTAACATCACAAAATATACTACTTATGGATGAGGAACCAGCAAGCTAAAAAACAATAAAAGCTCATAAACGAACAAACGCAAGCTTCTACCGCAAAGGCAAACAATGTTATGATCTTAAGTCCGTGGTGTTTAAAGGGTGGTTTTGTAATGGGCTATAATATATTGGGCCAAACCCATTATGTAGTTAGGAAGAGAATTCTAGAAGGAGTGGCTTGGGAAAGGGGCAAGGGTAGTATAATAGGGGTTGGTTGCATAGAGTTAAGGAAATGGATGAATTTCCATTATGAGTTTTACTAGCTGAAGCTAGGGAAGAACGAAAGTTCTTGTACAGAGATTATTCTCTGGGTTTAATTCAGTATATTTTTATTCTATTTTCAATTATCTCTTCATATAAATTGAGTTCTTAACAAACAATTCTATCCTTTTTTAAGTGAACGATTCTTTTCTAAAAAATAAAGCCATATACACTTTGTGTAGACTGTACTTTTTAGAGCTTGGGAGATAAGTTATCACATCCTCAGCGCCAAAATTTATAGGTTCCAATCCCAGGAAGCATATCTATCATGAAATTTCAGAAGATGTTTACATGAGAAACAATTATGCCTCATAGAAATCATGGATCAAGTTCACTTGATGTATATTATTAAACATTTTTCATTCAGATGTTAGCCAAGGAACACCACCCCAGAAAGAGTATCCGTAAGATATGAGATAATAGAAAAAATTTCTGCTTATCCAATAGAAGGAAAGGTGAAAACAAAATAAAGTAATAATTTCAAACAGGTAAAAGTCAGGTTCTCATGCAAGTTCGAATTTCCACAAGAATTTGATAGAGAAAAGTAAGTGAAAGAAAGGAATTATCTCGAACAGGTAAAAATGAGGTTCTCATGCGACTTGAATTTCACATGAAACAAACATGTCAACAGATAAAGTTCCTGATTTTTCAAGTTGCAGTTTGCCAGTTGATATATTTCCTGAGCAGACACATACCTCAGTGCTAAATTTGGCAAGCGGTAGTCATTTCCAGCTTCTATGCATGTAATCGGTAAATTTAATGGTGGTCCATCAGTTGACGTCTCTTCAAATATTATTGTTATGGCATCTATAAACACCACAATATCTGAAGCATATTCCGGGGAAACATTCTGCGGGGAAAAAAACATTATATATCAATTGGTGTATTAAATTAAAAGACTAAAAAAACCCAATCAGAAATACTTGGCTTTTCCTACTGAAAAGGCATTCATTAAAACTAATCTTCCATCAAGCTAAGAAAAAAAATTATAGTAGGCAGGACTGAGGAATTGAAACAGTAAAAACACACCTTTACGTGAACGCAAAGAAGATCATCCGTATTGCAATCAACAGATACAGAATTGATTTCTACTGGTTGAATTATTTCTATCTTTTTCCGCCACCTTCTCCCAGGGGTAAAAGTTCCTTCTAAACCACACCTAACAGAAAATCTTTCTGGCTCCAGTGGCACACCTCGGAAAGATAGGAGTCCTTCATTTCCACTTTCCACAAATTTACGGAAGGAAAATTGATTCCAATCCTCTGGTTCAAAACTTGGTTTTGAATTAGGAGTTGTGACAGATGGAGGCGGTGGTGCTGAATTTTGAGGAAGTGAGGACATAGAATAACTTCTAAAATTACCGAAAGAGAATAGTTGAGAACCAGAAGACCCAGATATGGAAGGTTTTGTGGACGTGTTCCGAATACTTGAACTAGAGCTCAACACAGGTGGAGATACCGCTCGAGCTGGTGGAAGACTAGAGTTATCCACAGGAAGCAACCATTTTAACAGATCTCCAGAAGTTTCCAGCTTCTCAGAAGCTGGAGCATGCATGTTCTCCAGAATTGAATTTCTTTCTTGATACATTTCAAATTGAAGAATTTCCAGGATGGGATCTCTTACAAAGTCGACACCAATATTTACCTGTAATAGCACCTGCATCCTTCCAAACAAGAAAGACGAATTCAAATAAGTATTGATGCCTACAAATCAAGGTAACCACTAACCTGTTGTGTAAGAAGAAAAAAGACAGAACTTAAATAAAACAAGAACTAAGAGGAAAACAATTAACTCAGATTTTCAAATAAAACAGTAAGAAACCGAACTGCTCTTAATCTTGCACACGTAAAAATTGAAGCAAAGACTAAAGACCAAGTAAATGAACAACTGCAAAACTTCTCGGTGTTTTTGTGTACATGTGAATAACACGATTTACAAGTTTACACTTTGTGTTTGCTAAACAACTCAACTGTTAAAAAAGTATTGCCTGATAAAAGTCAGAAGACTCATTAACAGGAATATTCTACTTTTAAAGCCAGACATCAATGACCACCCACATACCCCATGCAATAGTGATTGCCATAACAAATGAGTAAACCATCACAAAAAGATGTCCTAGCTCAGACTTGAACTGCATGGTTGATGCTCCAGGCATCATTAATACAAGAATCGCTAAAATAAGGAAATGGTATAACATGGGCAAAAACTTTAATAGGTTGCAGCTTTAGGATCTTAGTAGCTAATTAAATAATAAATAGTATCGCGAATATGTGTACGAACTATAAATTAAGATGTACAATCAATTAGATAATCTATGCAGCAAGTACATATTCTGATATAAGAAATAAGACCAGCGGAATTCTTTAAGGTCTCTGTTAAAACTTAAACATACCACTATGTCTCCATTTTGAAGAGAACAGCATTTGGCAGCATCCCTTACTAATCCCCCTGATGTACGAGCATCAAATTTTCCTCGGTCAATTGCCGCATTAGTTGAATTCTTCATTTTCATAATCTTTTCCGTTTCTAAAGAATCTCCTCTCGATTTTTTTTCGAATTTTTCAGAAGTCGGAAGTTTGGCTTTCTGCACTCTTCTTTTAGTCCAAAGTGGTTCATATGACTCCGCAATTCGAGCAAAAAAATGTGAACTTTTGAATTTTTGCAACAATTGTTTTGTCTGCCGTCTGTAATCTTCCATTCTGAGGAGAGATTCACCTGTTGGAACATCTTTTTGAGAGTCAACCCCTTCCGTCCCATTTTGATCACGTAGCCCATCAGCACTCAAGTCCACTCTCTGAGTAACTGGATCTTTTGGACCTTCATTGTCTCCATTTTGTTTGCTATTGCCTTTTCCAATCCAATTTTTATTCATAACAGCGGCAACTTTAAATGGTGTAATAATTTCAGTATCTTGCTTACATGCAGACAAACATATCAGTATATGGATTTGTTCACCTAAGGACAAAGGCAATAATATAAGAGAAAAAATCAAGGACTATAAACATAAATTTGAAACTATACACTGTGTGCCAGTGTGAAGAACAAGAGGAACAAAAAAACGTTACCAGCAAAAACAAACTTGCGATCCAAGGAGCGAAGGGAAAGTATATCTGGGGCTTCCATCCATTTCTCAGGAACTTCTTCTGAGAAAAACAAATCAAAAATTAAAATTAGATCAAACATTGCAACTTGAGCACATCCCAGGGAAGATAAATCAGATCCTTTTACCGGATATTTGAAGATATGTCCTGTTGGACAAACAAAAACTCTAAGCAGCAAATACAAACTTCTAATCCCCAATAAACCAATTATCAATGATATCCAAAACTAACAAAACCTAAAATCTAATTTTAAGTGAAAGTATTTGTGAATGAAACTTCGTCACTTGGCATTACACAAAAACTCAAATTTAAGTAGATAGCATGAAACAAAAGTGCTGACTAACAGAAATAAGCTTAACCAAATATAAGAGTCTCTAACTTGATGATTGGGGCAAGAAACCGTAATTCGTTTTTGTAACTTCAATATTGACCAAGAAAAGAAAAGCCTCTAAATTTCGCTTTGAATATTTGGCATGCTAAGACTGCAAAACATCAAGTTTTTTTTGTTCCCTTTTTCACACAATTATTACTGGCTACGAAGTTTCTAATTCGTTTACTCGCAACATTGAAAATTTTTTATTTGAAGGTGAAAAGTTGCTACAAAGGCCAACACTTTCCAGGGTGACATGCTGAGTAAGAACTGAAAGGATTAGAAAGAGATAACCTAGGCCTTAGCATTTCTTTCAAGGCGTCTTTCATGAAGCATTCATGACTTTCATACAAGTAAACATTTCTGTAGACTGTAAATAAAGAACTCAAACATCATCAGTTTCATTCCATCTTATAAACTCAAGAACATCATCAGTTTCATTCCATCTTATAAACTCAAGACTGACATTTGCATTTTTCCACTGGAGCTTTAAGCAACAATGGGCTTGGACATCCAGCTCAAAGTAGCATGAAAAAGCTTACGTGTAAACACACACTTCATAGTCATGCTGTCAATTTAGCTGCTCTCAAAAGGAAAAATAAAATGCAGAGACCGCATTATCTATTTTTTTTAAGGAAGAACATCTAATTTTTAAAACCAAAGAAATGTCAATTTTATAGACACGATCATTTGCTTCACAAGATTCAAGAACATGAAAATCAACAAGGTGAATGCGCAACAACAAGAAAACCTAGATTTCATCAGTAATTTGTTGTCTTAATTGGTATCTATGGCAAACATAGACAAGCATCTCACGTGATCAGAGTTCAAGGCTTAAAATACTCAATGTAAATTTTCAAAGGGTCCATTTTACCAGTTTCACAGCTAATTTCTTTCTATGTTTTCAGTGGCACATATTCCTGATAAAGCACCAGATTTTCGAAAACCAGCGATGTGAATATAACAAACTGGCCAGAGTAATCAAGACAAGAAAAACAATTAAAACAAACCAACTAGTTAATAAGATGGGTGGCTAAAGACACTGTACCTTCAATCTACAAATCTTCATTTTTCCCTTGACAAATATTTAAAAAAACAAAAAAACAAAAACAATACAGTGCTGTAAAAGATATTGTCAGATAAGGAACTAGATAAGAAAAACCGCATCAATGATAATGAATATTAAATGGAGCGAGCATTTAAGATAGAGCAAGGAGCCTTACTACATGGAATGATTATCAACCCGTCATTTTCTGCAACATCTATATGGCTATTAACTTGAGAATTACTCTCCCCACTAGAACTTGTGGCGCTCCCATTCTCACCCTCATAATCGTGGTTTTCTGCATTGCGAGTTCCGGAAGGTGTACTCTCTGGAAGTGAATCATCAGAAAAAAGACCCTCTAACGTAGTAGTGGGTCTTGGCTCATAATTCACCTCCAGCTGAGTCTCTTGAATGGACGGCTCCTGAATTGCCGTCTGACTTTGAGTCCTCATCATTAGGAAATTCATTTCCCACCAAAATCCTTCCTGAAACACCAAACAAGATAGCAACTATTGAATTAAAACATTCCAAACTTCAAAGAAATCCGAACTCCATTTTACAACCAATGACATAACACACCACACGTTTAACTTGGACCTTTTTTGGCACCACCATTTACATACATACATTTTCAGAACAACAATTTTCAATCTGTTAGCTGTGCAAAGAAACTCCAACAACGGCATTGTGGCTGATACATATGCATTTCTACGCACATCGACATAGTGCTGAATTTGAAACATTTATTTCAAAATATAAATAACAAAGTTTCTTTGAAGCATGCAAATACATCCACTCTGTAAAACTAACCTAGGGCTTCAACTTCAAGAATTCAGATCCATCGAAACTCAAAAAAATCGCAAGTACTATTCAGCAAATTCATAAGCAATTACACACAGAACACGTAGATTACGGATGAAACCAGATGCAGATGACAACATAAACAAACAGCATATTCAAATCATCGCGAAAAATCACCTGATCGAATCAGGGATAGATTACGGATCGCCGAAGACAGTATCGAACTCAGAGATCAACTACGATGCAATTGAGACTGAGGGTTGGATCTGTCCCTAGTGCTGATGTTTAATGTTTACCTCTGTTTCTGCTCGAAAATTTAAAGTAATCTCGCAAAATAAAATTAAATTAATATAACAATAACATAAATGTGTTTTTTTTCCTCAAAAATATTATGAAATTAAAATATAATTTCGTGGTTATATATATAATTTCGATTTTTTTATGGAATAATTTATTGTGGGCAAAAACTACTATGAGACGGTCTCAAGGATCATATTTATGAGACGGATCTTTTATATGGGTTATCCATTAAAAAATATTACAATTTATGTCAAAAGTATTACTTATTATTATAAATATGGGTACAATTGATCCGTCTCACGGATGAAACCGTCTCACAAGAGTGTTACTCTTTATTGTGATAGATGTATGATGATATCCACTTTGATAAAACTATCATAAACTTTTCGGTTATTGTATTTTTGAAAATGTTTTTAGAAAACGATCAAAAAGCCTCATTCTTTTAATACTGAGTAATTTTTATGTACAAATTTTAAAAATGATTTTTTGGATTCTGAATCAATATGAATATTTTTAAGTGTGATAATTTGGTGTGATTATTTTTTTATTTTGCATCACACATCTATTATGGTATGGTACTAGAGATTTGAATTTTTTATTATGCATCGAGATAACTTAAAGTCGTTGGAGTGAATAGATCCAACCAAAATAAGTTGATTGAAGCGGGGATCGACCTCCGCCCAATAGTTTTCTTACTTCAATGAGAAGTTATCTTAGATAGTGTTTGTAATTTTAAAAGTGATTGATTATGAATTTTTTTCTTAATAAATTACACTCTATTCGAATAGAATAAAATTATTTTCGAACTAGTGTATATGTCGCCAGTTTGTTTATATAACTGTTTTTTGTGGATGATAGTTCTTTATTTGTACTTAATTATGATAATTTATTTTGTTTTAATACTTTATGATGATTTATTATAATCTCATTGAGGGCTATAAGATCCGGTATAATCAATTAGAATGAATTTAATAGTTAGTAAGGATAACCATAGAAGTGGTGAAGTATGATAATTTGTTCCTATTACTTGGAGCAGTTTGCTTTAAAAGTTATTAGTAGGGGGTTAGTTTATGCTATATCGGGCGTGTTTCACCCCCTAATTTAATATCATTAGATCATGTGGGACCCTTATATTTTTATGAAAATTAATTGTGCGTGGATAATCCAATGACTAATATTTGACCACATCATGGGGGGAGAAGTACTCCAGGTGTGGCATAGAATAATCCATTAGTAGGCATATTATGAGACGGTTTTATGGATCTTTATCAATGATAACTCTACTCATAATTATAATAAAAATAATATTTTTTGACATAAAAATAATATTTTTTAACGAACTTAGGTCGATCGATTTCAATTTTGAATCATGAATTGAAATTAACTCTCCAAATCCCTCCGTGGAGCAAGAATTTGAATTCTATCAATGTGATAATAATAAAAATAATAAAACATTTCAAATGTATTGATTCGAGATTTATTTTTAAAAAAATTGAATTTCGTTCAAACACAAATCATTGTTTTAGTAAAAAATTTTTTTTTTTACAGAAAATCATGTTTTAGTATTTCATGCCACGAGTTTTCTGAAAATTGGAAAGAGAAAAGGAAGTTATAAAGAGAAAAGAGACCCAAAATTTGCTTGGTTATATTAGCCCGATATGCCCAAAATATGAAAGCCCATAATTATTTGGATCTATCCACTCTTCAGCAGTGAAAAACGAGAAGAGGCCCATTATGTTCTAAACTATTTTATTGTTCTTTCTACTTTTATCTTTTATTTATTATTTGCAAAATTAAAAATCAGTAAATCACAGGGATATTATATTTATTTAATTTTTTTTAGAGGAAAACAACGATCCATTAGGAAGATGACCTCAAAGCAGCGTCTACAATATTTGATAGCCAACAAGGTAAAAAGCCGGTTAACCATTCGAAATTTGAAGACGAAGAAAGTGACATATGTGCTAGGCTACAAGCCACGGTATTTGTTGATCTTCTCGTGTGTTGCAAAGAGATAAAAATTAGATTACGAAGAAGTGCTCGAATTTCCAGCATTAAAGCACAGGTCGATCCAAGATCCTCTTCCGGTTGAGTTACTACTCGAATTGCTTTAAGATAATCTGAAAAAATGCAAGCATTATTAAAAACATGGTGCAAACAAAGATCCATACCATATCAAAGAGCTATCAGCCTCGCTCCTTTCACAAAGATTGGGTTCTTTATAATTTCATCCCTCTCCTCCTCACCAAGCTTTGAAAAATCTCGGACCACTAATCCCACATTGTACAGATTCCTCGAATTGACCTAACCCGCATCAACATTCAATCTAAAGATTATTTGATATTTGATGATGGAGGCTTCCAAACCGAGTCTGAACTACTCGTTCTTTGGGAATACATTGTGTTGCACTTCATATTTGAATTTCACCAAGAAAAAAAAAAAAAAAAAAAAAACTCTTGTGAGACGGTCTGTCAATTGCGTGAGACAAATCCTGTATTTGGGTCACCCATAAAAAAATATTGAAAGAAATTATTTCCTTGATATATTTTTCATGTTTTGAAACAGGAACGTAATTATGATTTTTCTTCAAGGGGGGCTAAATTTTAGGTACAAAAAAATTATAGACATTGGATATTCTAATCTATCATATATATATATATGTTTATATAATCTAATTAACTCTCTAAATTTATATATCATTTAGTTTTTCATAAGTTTTTAATTTTATTAAATATCAATATCATAAAAATGATATAAAAATCTAAATTTTATTATATTAGCTCCCTTAAAGACAATATTATATTATATCATTACACAATTTTTTTTTGAAAAAAATAAAGCATTTTCCATTTGAAATCTAATAAACGGATGGATACTTGTTTAATTTTTAATTAGTTATCTTTATAATATAATTTACTATTAGTATAATATAATTAAATTTCTCAAACTCCATTTAAAAATTTAGTTAGTCCAAATCAAAGTATATGTTTGATAGAACCCAAAACAAAAAAATATTTTTAGTCTATATCAAATATTGAAAGAGCCCAAAATAAAACTTTTTTTGAAAGAGCCCAAAAAGGAAAAAAACTACATTATATTGGACCTTAAAAATATACACATATATATTAATATATGGGCTAAGGCTACTGTTGGTCCGTCCCTGTTTTGAAAGATTATCTTTTTAGGAATTATTTGATATTGTGTTGTTAGAATGACATCCTCATATATTTCATAACCTTGTTTAGTGGACTAATATTGATAGGTGATATTATTTATTTATCTCTTAAATTAGTTATATTTCCTTTATCTTTACAGGGATCTATTAAAAAAAGAAACAAGATTAAGAGATTTGGAGATATGAATATCACCCTCAAAAAGAGAAGTGGTGATTGAGAAGATCACACAGAAAAAAGAGAGAATTCTAGAGCCACAGACTTCAGAAACGTGAAGTCAGTATTATTGAGAGTTCTAAGTTGAAGAGTTTTTACAGCCGTGGATGCTGAATTCCTTTGTTGCCTCGGAGTGTTGGGAGTACATATTGTGTCTTTCGAGTTTTGGCAACTAAGGTCAAGTTCGACTCCCGATGGTCTACGATTTTTCTCCGGTTGATTTTTAGGGAGTTGTTTTTTCTTATGTTTTTATTTTCTCACATGTTTTGAAAAAATTGGTTTTTCATATCATTCACTAGCATTAGGTTTTTGTAAAACACTTTACAATTTTTCTAGTGAAGATTTTTGCCCTGAGGCACCGTACAAGGACTTAATACTTGTGCATAATTATTCTTGAGTATATTTAATATTGGTTTGTTGTTATTTTTTACGCTTTAATTTTTTTTTTTTGAGCCAGACGCTTTAAATATTTCCGTTGCATCATGTGTCAGATGTTGCCAAAATTTAGAGACAATATCTGAATCTGATAATTTTTTTATGTACCCGCATATTCCTTACAAATATTATTTTTTATGTCAAAACACTACAAGAAAAATTGAAAACGATAGCGGATAAAATCCATTGTCGTAGGGAGGGTTAAAATCGTTGTAACTGTTGGTGTTGTAAAAAGCATGCCCAACTACAACAGTTTATATACGTTGTCTTTGGAGACATACCACAACGGTTTTGCAACAGTTTATATCCGTTGTCTTTGGAGGCATATGACAACGGTTCTACAACAGTTTAAATTCGTTGTCTTTTGAGGCTTATGACAACGGTTTTGCAACAGTTTAAATCCGTTGTCTTTGGAGACATACGACAACGGTTTTGTAACAGGTTAAATCCGTTGTCGTTTCTAAAAAACAAAAAAAATTAATATACAAATTTTCAATATTATAAATCAATCAAAATTTAATATTTCAAAAATAAAATTTAATATACATTTTTCAGTATTACAAATCACTCAAAATTCGAATTCTAAATCAATGCATACTAGAAAATAGAGCTATGAACTAATGATCTTGATAAACTTGGAACCCGCCTTTCACAATCTTCAATCTTCAATCCTGCTACCTTGCTGGACAATTCAAATGTAGCAATCTCAGTTATAAGGTTATATTTTTCGAATGATTCAATATAAATCATAAACAATCTCAATTATAAGAACAATACAAATTTAGCAAAACAACATGATAATGTCAATGCATCCCATCAAAATTACATCTAACCAAAGCATTATAAAATAAAACTTTCCATTTTCTCTAAATTTACTTAACCAAGATACATTATATACGAACAACAAATTCATGAAATCAATTAATAAATATGAAAGAAGATTCGATCTTCCATCTTTTGGAAAGATGAAAATTATGAATTTCCCTCTTTGGAGGCATACGACAACGGTTCTACAACAGTTTAAATTCGTTGTCTTTTGAGGCTTATGACAACGGTTTTGCAACAGTTTAAATCCGTTGTCTTTGGAGACATACGAAAACGGTTTTGTAATAGGTTAAATCCGTTGTCGTTTCTAAAAAACAAAAAAAATTAATATACAAATTTTCAATATTATAAATCAATCAAAATTTAATATTTCAAAAATAAAATTTAATATACATTTTTCAGTATTACAAATCACTCAAAATTCGAATTCTAAATCAATGCATACTAGAAAATAGAGCTATGAACTAATGATCTTGATAAACTTGGAACCCGCCTTTCACAATCTTCAATCTTCAATCCTGCTACCTTGCTGGACAATTCAAATGTAGCAATCTCAGTTATAAGGTTATATTTTTCGAATGATTCAATATAAATTATAAACAATCTCAATTATAAGAACAATACAAATTTAGCAAAACAACATGATAATGTCAATGCATCCCATCAAAATTACATCTAACCAAAGCATTATAAAATAAAACTTTCCATTTTCTCTAAATTTACTTAACCAAGATACATTATATACGAACAACAAATTCATGAAATCAATTAATAAATATGAAAGAAGATTTGATCTTCCATCTTTTGGAAAGATGAAAAATATGAATTTCCCTCTTAAAGAAGATTCGAACTTCACTTGACTGTGAAGTGAACTCCCAATCATCATCGATTGTACGAACCCCCCCCCCCCCCCATTCGATGGAATCAATTAAGGTCATCACAGATGAATACATAGTTATAAATTCAACAAGTTATATAGCTTAAACAAAAGAACCATGAATAACCGAATAATTTACAATATGTGATAAACACATAAAAGTCTTATCATAAAGAAATATGCAAATCCTAGTAGTTAACTCTCGTAGTGACAAATATGATACACACCCATCTGCTTTGGACTTGCCAAACTCACCCAAATTGTCTCAACTATTAATAAATGTCAAACTAAGCTAAAGATTTTTGTTTTTGTTCATTAACTTGTAAGCTGTTACATTATTTATAATAGTTTATAAGAACAATTAATGAAAATACATAATTATTGAAAATTTAGAATACACACAGGCATTAGCATATGTAATATATTCTCTAAATCCTAAGTTCCATTAAGATTACAGTGTTTCAACTTAAGTAACTATGCAAGTGATTATCATACTCTACCATTGAAAAACATTTTTACTAATCATTATTCTTCCACTATTCTGAAGCAAATTAAACTCCGTCAGCAAATGCGTAAAGTGTATCGCATGCAAAAATTTTATCCTTGGAGCACACCACAATGAGATGGAATGAAAGAAATTGTTGAATTCTCCTACGTATAGTGTGATTAGACTTCCTAACTCAAGTTTGACACTTCCTTCAAACATTACGCTGCTAATTAGCATACTCTTTCCATCATTTAAAAACTTCATGCAAAAGTTAATCAATAATGTAATTTACACAACGGTCTGCTTAACCTTCCCCTGTCATAAAAATTTTTAAAGCTTTTATCAAATTGCATTCAAACAAATGAACTATGTAGGTTTCCAAATCCATTTGAGGGCAATTTCATGCATGCTTTACCGAAGAAAGTATTCAAAATGTCACCCCTTAGGCTATATGAATTATTAAAAGAAAAAAATTCCTGTCCATGAACCATGACCTATATTGCTAGGACAGAAGAAAATTACGTAGTATTTCAGTGTTACAAAATTTCCTAATAGCTAAATATACGAGTAATGGACTCAAAACTTGACTAATCAATGCTAGAAAGAACTACAAGAATAAAAGGCGAAGAGAAGTAGAGAACTACCCATAACACCAACCTCTTTTGTCATCAAGATGCCCTTTAGCCATAGCAAGTAGTTCATTTCTATTTTTACCCTCTACATGTGTCATGTACTGAGGAAACAAATGTATATCTTTTAGCACTGCTTGAAGAGAAAACAGTTCTTAGAAGAAACTTAATTATTTAAGAAATCGTACCGGTATAGGAAAGTGAGGAGAGTTTAGATAAGCATTCCTATAATGTTCTATACAAGCTTCCTTTGTCTTTGTCCCAACATGCTCCGCAACTTCTGCCCAGTTACACATGCCTTACATTTCAATCCCCTGCTAAACAAACATTTAATGAGGCAAAAAACAAAGCTAAGATTTTCAAGAGAAAAAGGGTGAGGCTTTAAAGATCAAGGGTCTGATAAACACACAAAAGAAGTAACAGATCACCTCCAGAAGTAGCATTTCTTCATCAGCATTCCATTCTGGACATATGAGAGGAAATGATAACATGTCCTATTAAAATTACACTTTGAAGACCATCAGCATTCAGCAATGTGAACAGGTCATCACTCAGCTTTAACAAATAAGAACATTAATTATATGTAACAGAAACACGAGAAAAGATTTGATGGAAAATTCAGCAACATCAATCTACTTAAGCAAAAGCTAAAAAGAAAACAACCTGATCGCCATCAACACACAAAACTCTGTGACTTGAAGCCTCATTTTCTTTTCAAGAATGAAAAAAGCTACACTGACTTGTTGAAGGAACGGAAGTCGTTGATGGTGAATCGGATCCCTCCTTGCTTTCTGCAAGGCACTCTGCAGTGAAACAGATCATGTATATAATACACTTGTTCATGTAAAAGCTAAAAGTAACTACTTTTTGGTATATATGATTTTAATTATTGTTTACCGGTGAAAGTTGACGGGGACGATTCCAGCTCGATACTGGGCAATTTTAAGGAACTTGGGCATGGCGAGATCGAATGTGTCCTAGGAGGATTGCACCAGCAACCATTATCGTTGGAAAAATTATTTCGTATTTGCTAGAAAATTTAAATAATTTGTGTCTGTTTCATATGTACCTATCTCCTCTCTCTCTTTTGTTTACAAATTTTTGAAATGTTATACTGATTCAAAGTAAATTGAAGTGGATAATACTTTTCAGTGCTCTTTTTGTTGCATAATAGTTAATACTAGCATGGAGGAACAAAGTATATATGTGCTTGCATAGTTACACAAAGCCTAGCAGCCAACATAGATACAGCAACAAACAAAAATCACAGTTCACCTCTGTTTCTCTATGTTATAACAATACAAAATTCGACATACATATCAGGATGGTTGCTCTAAGAGTTCCCTCACTCAATGGCTTTGTAACGCCCCAAATTATCTTAATCGACTTTATTTGAGATAATCGGAGATTACAGAGTTCAAGAGCCGACTTGATTTTGATCAAGGTCTATTTTGCAAATTTTGGAATTTTCAGGGACTAAAATGCAAATATAGGTTTTTTAGATATTTAAGAGGAATTTGACTCATTCTTTCATCCCATCTCCTTCCTCCAAGCCGCCTCCTCCATTGAAGAACTCAAACGTGAGTTTCAAGCTTTTATATTTCACCCCGAGCTCGATCCGTCCGTTGGAAATTATTTCTGAAGGCAGATTAGCGATCACGGCTGCGAGAGATTCGTTCTATCGTAAGTTTTTCTCCGATCAGATACATTCTATTTTTCGGATGTCGTTAGAATCGATTGAGTTGCTAGCATGTTGTTCTTGGCAGAGTTCTAATCGTTTATTCTCTATCGGTTTCGAAATAGAGCGTCGTTCGGATTTGTTATAATTTTTGGAAGATTATTCGAAAGTTGAGTTTTTATGATTTGTTGGAATTGGATTGTTATGGTTGAAGGTTGGTTGTTTTGAGTTTATTGGATTGATATTATGTTGTCTGCATTTTCGGTTTGATTAGAATATAGCCGTTATGTCGCCGGTTTGAAATTGGGATTTTGAACCATTTTGAATTGATGATATTTGGCTATTGAGTTTGATCGTTGTTGTTGATCTTCTCTTACCTCCGTACATATTCTTTCGAAGGCCGTTGAGTTGTGAGATTTCAAGAGTTGAATCGCTTTGAAGATTGTAGCCGGTATAGTATCGATTTTCTTACTATCGACTAGGAAGTTTGATTGAATCTTGAATGAGTATTGTTGTTGTTTCCAGGTTGGAGCATCGACGTTTGAAATAGGTATAAGACGACTTAGATTGGAATAGAACGAGTAACTCGAATCCGACTTGATTCGAGTGTTCCGGATAAATCACATACTTGCATGTTAATTGATTTACTTGAATTTATTGAATGAGTTATGTTTTGCATTCATTCATCTTGAGCCAAGAATTCTTGATTTTAGCGGGCAGGACGGCCCTTTGATGTTAGACGTTTTGGGGACTTTTAAGCGAGTGGCCTAGGCGTAGAGGTTCGCCTAGTGCTAGCATACTCCTTATAGTCGCACCAAAGTCTAGAGGATGGAGATACGTAGCACCACCTCGATCGGGAGAGTCGGTGAGTTGTTTACGTGATCTCATCTTCGGGATCCCAAAAGCAATTTCTTGATTATCCGGACTTGATAATCCCAGAGTTTTAAAGACATGCATTTCATTTTGATTTCTCTTGGAATTGCATGATTGATATTGAATATCTGGAAGTTGATATATTTCGTTTTGAGATGATTATCTGATATTGCATGCTAGTCTCTTTTACTGGAAATTGTATTCTCATCGGATTATCCGGCTGTTGTCTTGTCTTTGTACGTGTGCTTGGCAACAGGTGTGGCAGGACCGAGTCAGAGATCGCATGGCTAGGTGGTCGAGTTGATAGAATGAGGCCTTGGTGTTTTTAGAAGTCGAATTGTAATTCGAACCCGATTTGTATTTTGGATTGTAAACTTAGATTGAAAGCATGTTCTAATAGTTTAGAATGGACGATAACTTTGGAACTATATTGTTTGGATCTATGTATGATGTTTGGATGAATTATGTATTGGTGTATGCATGATTTGGATTGAGTTTGGACAAGTTTTCTGCTGTATTTTTAGTTCAGAACTGTCACCGATCGATCGGTAAGATGTTACCGATCGAGCGAGTGAGTTTTAGCCAAGTTTTTGTTTTTCTATAAACTTGCCCGCTCGATCGGTAAGATCTTACCGATCGAGCGGAGCACTATTCACAAAAAAAAAAAAAAAATCCTTTGCTTTTAATCTTTGTTCTTGTTTGCTTAATAATTATTTATCCCGAGATTAGATGATTAGAATCGAGGTCTCACAGGCTTATACTGTATAATTACATTACAAGACACTAGCTTAGACGTGAACCAAGTTGTTGCTTAAATTAGACACTTTCCTGAACAAAATTGTACTCACAATGTGGCAAGCTACAAGAAACTAAAATAAACGATGCAAACCTAAGAGTTTTGTCTTTCAATACACTCGGCAAATATCGCGGAACAAATGTGCTCACGTAACTCAAATCTCACTCATATTTCTAAGCTTTGGACCTTCCTACATACTAGGCTTTTTACCTTTTTACAGTTCAACTATTGTTTAGTACTATTTAGATCACACTGGTCAAGGTCTACGAGTGAAAAAATGGGCTAACCATGAAATCGACAGCTCCGTAGTTCAGAGCGAGAAGCGTGTAATTAGAGAAGTCCATCATTATGAGGATGTTTTTGAATAGAACCTTTTGCGCGACCTCAATTTCTAAGATATTTTCTCTTTATGATGGTCGAATCAGAACATTAAGGTATTGCTAAGAAATTTCTAAGAGATTGAATGCACACAATGTTTGTTCAGTAAAGGATATGGAATACTTATTCAAAATCAAACAGTTCCTCCCAGCCTTATGATTCTTTCCAGCTCATTGAAAACATTTCATTCTCTGCATGGTCCACAAAATGATATATGTTTATGCATAAATTTATTCAATGTTTTATATTGCTAATTTCAGAAAGCCTGGACGGTTTTACCTGTTTTTCAATTTCAACAGCAGAAGCAGCAAGCCTCCTTTTCAATATCTATCTGTCATCCTCACAGGTTTCGGTCTCAGTATCTAAACAAAACCACAAAAAGATAAGTTTATGAAATTCATACTAGAAAACTATGAAAAACAATTATAAAGCACTGAAATTAGAATGCATTTCCTGGCCAGGAAAAAAAATCAAAGTGCTCAACGCAACCGGCGACCTTCTCTTTCAGACTCGAAGAGAGTGAGAACATCACCCTATCTAACAGGTCCCTTGACATTTCTCATGATAAATCGGTTCTGGTCATCAATAAACTTGACTCTCACTTTAGTCACATGCCCATGGGAGCCGGTTCTTCCAATCACCTTCACCACTATGGCATGCTTGATTTGGGATCCCATTTTCTCTTCAGAAGCCAAAAAAGTGCTGAAAGTGAGTAGTGAATATTGAATAACCAGTAATTAGTGACAGCTCAATACTTTGTAAATCAAACAACATTACGATTTTTTTCATCATTAATCAAAAATTAGATTCTCCACAGATGTAGCATTCTAAAAACGGATACTTAGCTGCACATCGAACAAGTGACAAGAAAGATCCAAATACATTTCATGTCAATAGTAATAAACAAAAAAAAACTAACAGATCTCGGGATTCCCTTAGGCTTGCTGAAATATTTTGGGGGTATAATTGGAGTACTCTCATCTTATAAAGATGAGTCATGTTCAAGGCCCACGGCAGAAGGGTAATAATAAGAAAATTAAACAATCCTTCAAGATTTCAACATCATATTTTTTAATAATTAAGATATAATTAAAAGTTCGAAGTCAATATTTAAAAACAAGCTCAAATCCCATTAAAATATCTATTTTTCAGATCCAAACGACCACCGACAAATCCAAAACTAAAATCAATCTATAGAAAATCCAGAATAATCTCAAATCCCAAATCATTTAAACCACCGACACCATAATCTGAATCAAACAAAATGAAATAAATCGTATAAGAATACATATCCATGAATCAATCATGCAAAAACAGTGATATAAAAAACTGGATCGAGAAAATAAAAATTATTGATAAAAAAACTCAAATTCAAACACATAGATCCAAAAATAAAGCAAAATAAACAACAAAACGAAAGATTAGAGACATAAAAATACCTTAAACTGGTAGGATAAGAGAAAATTTAAAGTGACGAAAGATTAGGTTAGAGATTTTAAGATTAGGAGAAGGGATTCTTATGTCACGAGAGCGTACGAAAGCTGCTTGATATAGCCTCTACCTCCTTTTCTTCTCCCAAACCACGAGAGCGTACAAAATATATCATCTCAAAGCGCCGGAGGATGTATGTAGGGTGGCCCTCCGCCAAGCTTGCCTAGACAAAGCAAGGAAAGAAAGGGGATGTGAGAATGAGAGCGGCGGCGTAAGGAAAGGAGCGGACGGAGATAAAAGGGGCAAATGATTTGCTTAGGACTTGGCTTATTTTTCTTAAAAGGGGTATAGTATATGCGTTTATCATAAAAAAAAATTGAAAAATCAAAGACAACGGTTTTAATTAACCGTTGTCGTAGGTCATAAAAAACCAGCTCTTAGACAATGGTTTTAAAAACCGTTGTCTTTGACATATATAAGACAACGGTTTTAAAAACAAACCGTTGTCATTTTTCATTAAAATACGGTCAACGACAATGGTTTTTGTAAAAACCGTTGTTAAAAGTCAAAATACAACAGATTGTGTATAAAACCGTTGTCTTTTTAGTGTGGTTAATTAGCGTATTTGTTGTAGTGAAAATATTACTTTTTATTACTATGAGTTGAGTTGTCTCGTCTCACAGATAAAAATCACTACAAGAAAAACCGGAAACGACAACGGATATTATCCGTTGTCGTAGGGGTCGAAAAACCGTTGTACTTTTATGTGTTGTCGTAAGTATAACATACGACAATGGTTTATATTCGTTGTGGATTCCAACATATGACAACGGATATGCAACATTAAATATCCGTTGTCGTACGTTGTCTTTTACGACAGTTATAAACCGTTGTCTATGTTGGCATGCGACAATAAATTTGAAACCCTTTATATCCGTTGTCGTATGTTTAGAAATAACCACGTTTTAAAAATGATGTCTTATCTACGTGTACGACAACACATATGCAACTTCTTATATCCGTTGTCGTTTGCTTATTATTCAACCACGTTTTAAAACCGTTGTCGTATGTTATTTTTAACAACAATTTATAACCATTGTCTTAAATTGCCTTTTCACAACAGTTATTATTCACAATGAATTCAAAAACCATTGTCTATTTTAATTAGTGGTATATACCCATGCAAAATAAAATATTTACTACATACATAAAATATGTGAAATAATATATATCTTCAAGTCTCAAAAGCTGTGACATACATCTAAATACTTTTGAAGAAATTGTAGCACTAGTAATTTCGAACCCAACATGTCATGGAAGTTGTACAAAAAATATAGATCTACTTATCTGACCGAATTTACAAGTATTTTCGATCACGATTTTCAAAAACAGCTTCTCCTCAATTGTTAAGAGTTCGATCTTGAAACAAAGCGCTTCTCCTCAATTTCCCAAAACAGCTAGTTCATTCCACATTCCCAAAATAGCTAGTTCATTCCACGGATTCATGCCCATGCCCGACATGATTTCCAGTCACCCGACAGCCAAAACTACAAGTAACAACAAATACCAAATAGTGTTACAAGCCAATTACAAAATTAGGGCACATTAGTGTCCTATAACAGGCACATTTTAATACTTTACGTATTGTCATATTCAATTCATTTGCATACATTTTCAGACGTCAACACTGCATAAAATATCTTAGAGTTCCCTACAGAATTTGAGCATCTTGGCAACACAACCCCGTTCTGGCTCCAAAAGATCCAGACTCGGGTAAAACATCAATTTGAGGCGACTCCCTATGGGTAAAGCTTCTAATTTCTCAATTTCTTAAATTATCAATAATGTCGAAAACAAAAATTACATAAGATCCCCAAACAAAGAAGGGTTAGAAGAACAATTTACCTGTGTCAGAATGAAAAAGGCTCTCAGATTTAACTTGGCTACTCAAGCAACTCCCCATTACAATTCCCAAAAACAGCTTAAAAAAGACTGAATCTTTCTGAATAGTAAACAGCTCAAAGAAACAGGCCAAAATTCCACAGCCCACCTCAAGATTTTCTTTCCAATCAGTAAATGCAAAAAAAACAACAAACTAGCTTAGCTCACAGGCCCGAATGAACAAAAAAAACCACCATTACCATCCCCTGCAACCTTTCTCAATCAGCTGGTTTTATTGTGCTCTTAAGCCGTTCATAGCAGAGTTTATGTAACACCCGGAAATTTTAATACGTAAATTCACATGCATAATTAGGGAAAATAATTATTTAAAAATTTATATTTGGTTTAAATGACATTTATGTGTTATTATGTGAATTATATGCATGATTTAAATTTTATTTTAGCATTTAATCCGTAATTATTGTATTTTTAGATTTTTGAGTAAATAAGTTATTTGATCGCGTAGACGGGACCGTGGACGGACGATATACCAACTTTTGAGCCAAAAATATTTTATGAGTTTTATGAGCCTTAAAATATTATTTTAAGGTATTTTGTCAAGAAAATTTTAATATTTAGTTATATATTTATTTAATAATTTATTTTTGGCCAAAATAAGTCATTTTATTGACTTTTATTAATATTTAAAAATCTCTTAAGTCTTAATTTCGGGATAATGGTTTTTAGTATCAGATTATTATTATTTTTAAGAGTTTTAAAGATTTTGCTTAAGGTATAATATCTTTATTTTGAGTAATATCTATTATTAATATATTATCTACCCAAAATTTAAACCTAAAACACTCCCTAATCTATTCCAAACCCCATCAGACGCCTCCACCCTTTTCTTCAACCCCTTTTCACGCCTCTTAGCAGAAAACTCATCCCCCATAGCCGATCAAGCTCTAGTTTTGAAGATTTTGGTTCGTTCGTCGTCCCGGGGACCCGTATACGCATCCACTTTCGTCAATCAATTAAAAAGGCATGTTTAATTCCTTTCCTTTACCACCATATAAGCTACTACTCACGTTTTTATAAGAATGTATGAGTTTGACACTGATTTTTATGAGTTCATGCAAGAATTTAATGGTTTTTCCTTTGAATCATGAGTTTGCTTTTGTTTGATGCATGTTCATAACGTTTTTATGGTATGGGTTCGAACCAACTGCTGGTCCATGGTTCAGAGGGTGAGTAAGGGTCCCTAGGGTAGAGCTAAGTCGGGATTTTAAGCTGGGGTAGGCTAAAATCAAAGATGGAGTTTTCTGCCCAGCATCGCAGATTAGGGTTTCGGGGAAGAGAGCTTCGTCCTCCTTCCTCAGACCACGACTTGGGGTAAAGCTTGTTGGGTTAGAACTTCCTAGATTTTTTATAAGTTTTGAAAGTGGTTTCACGGTCTTTGGTTGTCGGAGGAAGCCGCACGAACGAAAGTTTGGCGACTGCACAGTCTGCGCGCGAGGAGGAGGAAGGCGTCTGGTGCAGAGCTTCGTTCTCACTCCTCAGGCAATGGTTTTGGATGAGGTCTGAGTTTGAACCCCATAGATGTTGGCTAGGATTGAGAAGTGGTTTCACGGAAAAATATGGCCGGAGTAGGGAGAACGATCGGATTTACGGCAGCCGCTCAGGGCTGGACGCGAGCTGGGAGAACAGCCTGTTGCAGGGCTTCGTTCTCCTTCCTCGAACCACCGTTTGGGCTGATTTTTAGCTTGATGGAAACGTCTTGATGTTAGCTAAGTGCTAGAAGTGGTTTCATGGTCAAATATTGTCTGATCAGAGAGAAAGAAAGGAATTAGTACAGCTGCACGGAGTTGGTTCTGTGCAGAAATATGCTTGGGTTAAGTTTTGAACTTCTGGGTTTTATTTCGGGCTGGGCTTGGGCTGGGTGGTCCGGGTCGGGTTTGGGTTGTCATGGATCGGGTCAGTAGGGTCGGGGTCCGGGTTAGGTGGGCCGGGCTCGGGTATTTTAAATTTTTAAATGTTTAATGTTTTAATTGGTTTTTGGGCAAATTAAATAGAAATAAAATTATTTGGACCTCCAAATAATTTTATTTGGGACTTAAATAATTTATTTAAGTTAGCACAATGATTTTTATGGGCTTGGGAGTCCATGAGAATTTTTGGGCAAGTCAGTGGATTTTGGGCCAGTCTAGAGTTTTATTGGGCTTAAGTTAAGTAATTGGGATTAAATATTTTATTTAGGTCAAGTTAAGTTTAATTAAGTTATTTGGGCTAAAATATGATTATTGGATTTTATTTAAGTTTAATGGGCTTAGAGTTAGTGATCAGCAGTCTGGACCAACCCATGAAAATAAATTAAGTCCGGAATATATATTTAATTATTTTTATGCATGAAGTCTATTTTAAGTAAAAGTATATTTATTATTAAAATTAATTAAATATATATTACGGACATATTTTAAGTGCATGCATACATGAAATATTTTATGATGTGTTTATGATTAAGAATTGAGCATGAAAAATATTTTTATGGAAATTGAAGTGATGTGACAGCATAGAAGTGGTTTTACCACTGACACAGAGGTAGTTCTACTATCGGCATAGAAGTGGTTTTATCACTGGCACAGAGGTAGTTTACTACCAGCATAGAGGTGGATTTATCCACCGCCACGTACGATGGTTCTTTAGACTGATCAGTCGGCACAGTTATTAGTCACATTCATGGATATGACCATACTCAGTTTTTATGTTTATGACATGCTCAATTATGTTATGTATGATGAAGAAATTTATGTTATGTTTGTGATTTATGATTCAGCATTTATGTTATGAAAAATGTTTCCATGCATGCTCATGTACATGTATATGTATTAGTATCTACGTGATGCATTATTTTTAACCTTGTTATAAAGGATTAGACATGTTGAGCCCCTAGGCTCACTACGCTTATATGGTGCAGGTGAGCATGATGACATTTATGTAGCTCCTACCGGTGGTGAGGACGTATGAGCTCACGGAGCAGTGGACCCCGTGACCGTCGCAGTTATTTAGTCTATTATGATGGAATTTTGAAACATGTTTTATTTTATTATTATTCCGCATATGAGATTTTTCAGCAGCATTGTTTATCATTTTAAATTGATGCATGAAACATTTTAAGGATTTATTTATTTATTTAATATTTTTCAGGTTATTTAAGAAATATATGTTATTTTTATATACATATATGTATGGGCGTACATGTATAGTATTATTTTTTTTTAAAAAAAGTTTTTCCGCATTTTATTAGTAGTAGGCGTTTCAGTTTAACCTATCTCAACTATTATCTAACAAAACATTTTCGGTTACGATCAAGCACAAGGAATTATATATCACAAACCAAATACGATGATATCCTCATTCCGACATCATCATTTGGAGAACCATTTAAGAAGAACATACACACTTTATTTTTCTTATCATGATAATCAAATAGACGGTAAAAAATTAAGTTGTGTAACATGGTAGCTAAAAATATTTTCCAAATGAAGATTTTTTTTCCCGAAATACCATTTAATCTGCAGTTAATTCAACAATATTTTTACAATACACGAAACAAAAAATCCAAGGAGATCACAAATTACCAAACAGGAAAAGAATCTCAACTCCCACAGAAAACAGAGAGAAACTACAACGGGATGAGTAAATAAATGCAAACCATGACTTTATAATGAACAAACAGATAAAAAAAATATTAAAGAATTTTTAAGACCTTGGATTCATCAATTTCAGAGGGGGAGACAGGGGGACTGTCAGTTAGAGAGCCACAGCTCTGGCCTCCATTGAGAGGGCCAGATTTGAACAAAACTTTGTTTAAAAATGCAAGATTTGAACCAAATTAATCTTGCATATAACCAAATTAAACAAAACACTTAAATATTAAACCAAGAAATCTTGGACATACAAACAAGAATACTCTGCCAACCGTCTTGTTATACCACTTCATAATTCAACAAACCTATAATGCCCAGCATGCAAATGGAAAATTTTCTACAAGGAGCCTTGACTTGGCCAGTAGAAATAGCAACTAAGTGGACTCACCAATATTTATTATGTGAGAACAAACGACTAATAGCAACTAAGTGTCCAGTAGAAATAGCAACTAAGTGGACTCACCAATATTCTACATGCAAACGACAAAATCATCAGGTCCTGTAGGTCTTGGCATAAACATGCAGCTGGAGATTTAAATCTGATAAGCATAAAAGAATACTTAATTCACACTGACAGTCATAGGTAGAGTACCTTATCTGTAAAATTTCCGTTGTTCGTCCATAAATATATGTACCTAGTAATGTATATAATCTTGTATGCATTCCGCCCATTCGGAACGAACTTCATTAATTTCTTCTATTGAGTACTCTGTTTTCACGAACTTCAAACCACAAATAAATTATATTATTACCCAAATAAATGTAAATGACTTTGGAAAAAAAATAACAAGACAATTATTTGAGAAGATTTACTATAGCGGACAGTGAATGCTTTTCACTGTTAACGTTTCCTTCAATAATATCTTTCATAAATCTCATCACATAATAACCACATTATTTTGTATCTGGTTGTCGAGGACCCTGTGTAGAAAAAAGCAGAATGTCTCATCTACAAATAATATTTTTAGATGAATCACAAGTAGACATGCATACATACCTTTACTGTTTCCCATATTGCCTGTTTTCTGCCTTTTCTCTCTTTGTTTGAATTAAACAATTTCAAGCTCCTTCATACATAATGTAGTGACCATTACCCGGATCACCTACTAAACAGAACTTAGGCATGCAATTAACTTAATAAAACAGATATCAGAATAAAACTGCGGAAACCATTAACATTATACAATCCCAAGTAAAGGAATCTGTAATTATCCAATAATATACAACCAAATCGAATAGCTGTATAAACCCAAACAACAGTAATAAAACCTAGACGAAGCTCCAGCTGGCCAACCACTGACTAGCCCCTCCTGGATCCACCCTCCTCGTCCAATCGCAAACCTGCCCCATGGAATAGGGTGTCCAGAAAATACAGAGTACGAGACGTGAGCATACAACGCTCAGTACGAGAGTATGACTATACATGCATGCAAAGTGAACTCCCTATAGACTCGAGATCAAGGATCAGATAACAGAGACAGACCGGGCCCTGGTATGTAGCACGCTGTGCCGTCGCTTCAGGAGGTGGCTCCCATACCGAGATAATCGTGAATACGCCGGACCCAAATCGATGGAAGTCCATCCACTAACAGGATAAGGTACAACCCTACTACAGACATCTCGAAGGAGATACAGCAAGATGCAAATGAATGCAGCATAATATCATGGCATATAAATCATGCAGTCATATAATACATGCATACTCAGTCAGGATATCTCGAACAGTACTTTCGTACCTCAAAACAGTGAAAGCTCTACCAACTCTAGGTCCACGCCTATAGTCTGCTCTACACTGCCAAATGATACTACTATCATTAAAGTGCTCTAAAAGCCTTAACTAAGCTATTGCATACTCCTAAATATTTATAGGGAGCAAAAGCTATACCTTCGTCCGTCGTTAGCCCTTTGATGTCGATGCCTCCAGAACTTGGGCACAACTCCGCTACGGCTACCGAACGCCTCTCCGACCTCCGGACCAAGCCTAAGAAGACCAGAACAGCTCCAAAAGGACTAGAAAGGAAAGGAGAACTTGGAATTGGCAAATGAAAGTGAAGTCTCGGCCTTCTATTTATAGACAACGATCGGAACTTCCGATCCTTGATCGGAACGTCCGAACCTCGATCGGAACGTCCGATCCTGCCATCGGAGCTTCCGAAGATCCTGATCTGCCACGTGTCAAAATATCACTTGTTGACTCCGGATAGGGGTGATCGAAGCTTCCGGTCCTGATCGGAGCTTCCGATCCAACCACACGTCATGCCTGACGTAATATCGATCGGTGCCTCCGATCGCTCATCGGAGCTTTTGATCCTGTTCGGAGCTTCCGATCGTGCCTTCGGAGCTTCCGATCCGTCCGATACCTAATTCAATTAATTAGCATTAATCCTTTAATTACTCAATTAGGGTACGGGCTACTACATTCTCCCCCACTTAAGATATTTCGTCCTCGAAATCAGATCTTAAGTACCGAACGCAAATACAGAAATCAGAAACATTCTTTATTCAAATCAAACGTTTACAGAGTTTGCAACTGAATACAACTTAAAGAATGAAATCAAAACAACTCAGGATGGTCTTTACGCATCCTGTCCTCAAGCTCCCAAGTAGCTTCCTCAGTGCCTCGGCGCTGCCACTGAACTAAAACCAAAGGAATGACTTTGTTCCGTAAAACCTTATCCTTATAATCAAGGATGCGAAGAGGTTTCTCAACATAAGTCAAATCCTTGTCTACCTGAACCTCAGACCACTGCAGAATATGAGATTCATCCGCCACATACCGTCGCAACAGAGATACGTGGAACACGTTGTGAATGCTTGATAGATGCGGTGGCAATGCTAGTCGATAAGCCAAATCGCCAATACTCTCCAAGATCTCAAACGGACCGATAAATCTGGGAGACAACTTGCCCTTAAGGCCAAATCTGAGAATCTTGCGGAAAGGTGACACTCTCAGAAACACTTTCTCCCCGACCTCGAACTGCAAAGGCCTACGCTTGATATTAGCATAACTGGCTTGACGATCCTGGGCAGTCTTAATCCGTTTCTTGATCTGATCAACAATGTCTATCGCCTGCTGGATAAACTCCGGTCCTTCAGCCTGTCTCTCCCCCACTTCTTCCCAGAAGAGTGGAGTACGACAACGTCGCCCATACAACGCTTCAAAAGGTGACATCCCAATACTAGTGTGATAGCTGTTGTTGTAAGAGAACTCGATCAACGGCAAATGATCCTGCCAGGCTAAACCAAAATCCAAGACGCACGCTCTAAGCATATCCTCTAACGTACGGATAGTGCGCTCTGACTGACCATCAGTCTCTGGATGATAGGCTGTACTCAAACTGAGAGTAGTACCCATCGCACGCTGAACACTCCCCCAGAATCTAGAAGTAAACCTGGGGTCCCGATCGCTGACAATGCTCACAGGCACTCCATGAAGTCAAACGATCTCCTGTATGTACATCCGTGCCATGCGATCCACAGAGTACTCTTGGCTATAGGCAATGAAATGCGCTGACTTGGTGAGTCGGTCCACCACCACCCAGATAGCATCACAGTTCCTCGGGGATACCGGCAAATGGGTCACAAAGTCCATAGTGATAAACTCCCATTTCCATTCAGGAATAGGCAGACTGTGAAGCAATCCTCCAGGTCGTCGGTGCTCTGCCTTGACATGTTGACACACCAAACATCTCGAAACAAACTGATAAACACTGCGTTTCATTCCCTTCCACCAGAAACGAGTACGTAGATCCTTGTACATCTTGTTGTTCCCAGGATGAATACTCAACTTAGTGCGATGTGCCTGAGATAAAATCTCCTCTCGCAACTCTTCATCCTGTGGAATCACAAGCCTACCAGACAAACACAGAAAGTCATCTGACTGATAATGAAATCCAGACGAGCTACCCTCGTTAGCTAGACGAGCTAAATGCTGGGTCTTTGAATCAGACATCTGAGCATCTCGGATCCGCGAATACAAGGCTGGCTCAGATAATATCGCAAACATCTGGATACTCTGCATACCTTTCTTATGCTTGAAGGTAAAACCTGAAGTACAACAGTCACTGATCGCACTAGACATCGAACAAGTCTGAAGTGCGGATAGTCGCACCTTGCGACTCAAAGCATCAGCGGTGAGATTAGCAGCTCCCGGATGGTACTTAATCTCGCAATCATAGTCCTTAAGCAAGTCCATCCAACGTCTCTGCCTCATGTTCAACTCCGCCTGAGTGAACAAATACTTGAGACTCTTATGGTCGGTGAAGATCTCAAATTTCTCGCCATACAGATAATGACGCCAGATCTTCAAAGCGAACACAATGGCTGCCAATTCCAAATCATGGACTGGGTAGTTGTCCTCGTGAAGCTTCAGCTGTCTAGAAGCGTATGCGATCACATGCCCATTCTGAGTCAGGACACAACCTAACCCCTGAAGAGAAGCATCCGTGTAAACTACATACCCTCCAGATCCTGACGGTAATGCTAACACCGGCGCAGAAGTCAACCGTCGTCGAAGCTCACGGAAATTCTCCTCACACTCGGAGGACCACTCAAAATCCACACCCTTGCGGGTAAGCTGCGTCAACGGTCGAGCTAACTGAGAGAAGTTCAGAATGAAGCGACGATAATACCCTGCTAGACCCAGAAAACTACGGATCTCAGCAACTGTCGTCGGACGCGACCAATTAAGTACCGCTTCAATCTTGCTTGGATCAACGGAAATCCCCTCCCTGGATATGATATGGCCAAGAAAGACCACTCTATCCATCCAGAACTCACACTTGCTCAGCTTGGCGTACAATTGCTCATCTCGAAGAGTCTGCAGTACCAACCGCAAGTGAGAAACATGCTCTTCCGTATTACGCGAATAAACCAGGATGTCGTCAATGAAGACCACGACAAACTTGTCCAAATACTCCCTGAAGACACGGTTCATCAGATCCATGAATATAGCAGGCGCATTAGTCAAACCAAATGGCATCACTAGGAACTCGTAATGCCCATAGCGAGTACGGAATGCAGTCTTGGCTACGTCCTGATCACGGACTCTCAACTGATGATACCCAGATCTCAAGTCAATCTTGGAGTAAATTGATGTGCCCTGCAGCTGGTCAAACAAGTCATCAACACGAGGCAACGGATACTTGTTCTTCACAGTCACTCGATTCAGCTGCCGATAGTCAATGCACAGCCGCATCGACCCATCCTTCTTCTTCACGAAGAGAACAGGAGCTCCCCAAGGAGATACACTAGGACGAATGTACCCCTTGTCCAAAAGATCCTGTAGCTGATTCTTTAACTCACGCATCTCTGACGGAGCCAGACGATACGGTGCTCTAGAAATAGGCGAAGTACCCGGCATCAACTCTATGCCAAACTCGACTTCCCTAGCAGGAGGAAAACCCGGAATCTCATCAGGAAACACATCTGGAAATTCATCCACAATAGGAATGCTCTCTATCCCAATACTCTCAGCGGACAAATCAACTGCATAGATAAGGAAGCCTTCCCCGCCAGACTCTAGAGCTCGACAGGCTCTCAAAGCGGATACCAAAGGCATCGGGGGTCGCGCTCCCTCACCATAGAAAAACCAACTCTCACTCCCTTCCGGATGAAAGCGCACTAATCTCTGATAGCAGTCCACTGAAGCTCGATAGGTAGTCAACATATCTATCCCCAGAATGCAATCAAAGTCGTCCATCGCCAGGACCATGAGATTCATCAACAGAACGTTCCCTTCGAACTCTAAAGGGCAACCCATCACTAGACGCTTAGCCAAAGCAGATTGGCCCGTCGGAGTAGAAACAGATATCACTACGTCTAGTGCAATGCATGGTAACTTATGCCTCTTAACAAAACGTGCAGAAATGAAGGAATGAGATGCACCAGTGTCAATAAGTACAAGAGCAGGTATACCATAAAGCAGAAATGTACCTGCGATGACTTTCTCATTTTCCTCCACAGCCTGATCATGTCTCAGGGCAAACACCTGGCCAGAAGCTCGTGGCCTCAAATGAGAACTCCCAGCAGACTGTCCCTGCGACCTTTGCTGTACGGTGGCCTGAGAACCAGATCCTGAACCAGATCCAGAACCGCCTCCCCCAGATAGTGGACAATCTCTCCGGATATGACCAGTCTCTCCACAACGGAAACAAGCTCCAGAAGCTCTACGGCACTTGTCGGATGGATGGTTCTTCCCACAGTGATCACACTTGTCCTTCTTACCGAAACGGACAACACCTCCAGAACCAGAGGAAGAAGAAGATCCAGACTTCTTGAAAGTTTGGGCACGGGGACCCAAAGAACTAGCAGGCCTCGACTGAGGGAAAGACCAGTTCCGCCGAATGCTGTCCTCTGCCTGATGACAACGGCTCACCAAACCCTCGTAGGACATGTCGTCACCAACCGCCACACGGTCATGGATCTCAGGGTTAAGGCCCTGAAGAAACAGATTATACTTCATCTCTGAGCTATCAGCAATCTCGGGGCAATAGGATAACAGATCAAAGAACCTCTGCTGATACTCATCGATAGACATGGCTCCCTGTCGCAGACTCAGTAGCTCGCCTGCCTTCGACTGTCGGAGTGCAGGAGGAAAATACCGCTTTTGGAAAGCTGTGCGGAACTCGGCCCAGGTGGCCACTCCTCTTGCCGCAACAAAAGGTGTAGAAGTAAACCTCCACCACCTGCGCGCACGCCCATCCAGAAGATAGCCAAGGGTCTCCACCTTCTGTTCATCGGTGCATTGGAAAGTCTGAAAAGTCGTCTCCATGCGGTCTAACCAGTTCTCCGCATCCTCCAGAGACTCACCTCCAACTAAGGGCTTGGGACCCATAGCTAAGAATCGACGCACAGTGAAACGCTCGTCGTCATGGTGACGATGACGCCGTTCTCGACGAGGCTCCCGGTCGGCATCACCCCAACGCCCACCAACACTGCCATGAGAACTCTGGTCGTCACGATTTGACATCTACAAAAATACCTCAAGATGAGACTAAATCCCAAGAAATCTTTTGCATGCTCTGATACCATAAATGTAGTGACCATTACCCGGATCACCTACTAAACAGAACTTAGGCATGCAATTAACTTAATAAAACAGATATCAGAATAAAACTGCGGAAACCATTAACATTATACAATCCCAAGTAAAGGAATCTGTAATTATCCAATAATATACAACCAAATCGAATAGCTGTATAAACCCAAACAACAGTAATAAAACCTAGACGAAGCTCCAGCTGGCCAACCACTGACTAGCCCCTCCTGGATCCACCCTCCTCGTCCAATCGCAAACCTGCCCCATGGAATAGGGTGTCCAGAAAATACAGAGTACGAGACGTGAGCATACAACGCTCAGTACGAGAGTATGAGTATACATGCATGCAAAGTGAACTCCCTATAGACTCGAGATCAAGGATCAGATAACAGAGACAGACCGGGCCCTGGTATGTAGCACGCTGTGCCGTCGCTTCAGGAGGTGGCTCCCATACCGAGATAATCGTGAATACGCCGGACCCAAATCGATGGAAGTCCATCCACTAACAGGATAGGGTACAACCCTACTACAGACATCTCGAAGGAGATACAGCAAGATGCAAATGAATGCAGCATAATATCATGGCATATAAATCATGCAGTCATATAATACATGCATACTCAGTCAGGATATCTCGAACAGTACTTTCGTACCTCAAAATAGTGAAAGCTCTACCAACTCTAGGTCCACGCCTATAGTCTGCTCTACACTGCCAAATGATACTACTATCATTAAAGTGCTCTAAAAGCCTTAACTAAGCTATTGCATACTCCTAAATATTTATAGGGAGCAAAAGCTATACCTTCGTCCGTTAGCCCTTTGATGTCGATGCCTCCAGAACTTGGGCACAACTCCGCTACGACTACCGAACGCCTCTCCGACCTCCGGACCAAGCCTAAGAAGACCAGAACAGCTCCAAAAGGACTAGAAAGGAAAGGAGAACTTGGAATTGGCAAATGAAAGTGAAGTCTCGGCCTTCTATTTATAGACAACGATCGGAACTTCCGATCCTTGATCGGAACGTCCGAACCTCGATCGGAACGTCCGATCCTGCCATCGGAGCTTCCGAAGATCCTGATCTGCCACGTGTCAAAATATCACTTGTTGACTCCGGATAGGGGTGATCGGAGCTTCCGGTCCTGATCGGAGCTTCCGATCCAACCACACGTCATGCCTGACGTAATATCGATCGGTGCCTCCGATCGCTCATCGGAGCTTCCGATCCTGTTCGGAGCTTCCGATCGTGCCTTCGGAGCTTCCGATCCGTCCGATACCTAATTCAATTAATTAGCATTAATCCTTTAATTACTCAATTAGGGTACGGGCTACTACACATAATATTAACACATCAATGTTGAATCACATAATTAACTCCTCGATAAAGACAAAAATATGTACTCACATATTCACTACATATTTCCAGTATTCATAACGATTACGATGACTCAGTGGATCCAAAAAATAAACCATCTCTATGTAAGGATCAATAACAGTGAGAATCCAATGAAACCTATGCGTAACAATATATTATTAGTGCATACATTTCCCTAAACAGTTTCCAAAAATCAATTTCATATGATATTATAACATTTGCTTACCCAACATTAACTGGCACCAAAACTAGTTGATTTCTCGATGAACCATTCAACCTATCTGCCAAAACAGTCGCTCTTTCATTAAAGTGTTCAATTTTACCATTTCTGTCAAGGTTGGTCACAAATGGAATGAATTGGATGGTGTGTGGATTCATGAACCTATATTTCTCAACCTTATTATCACTTTTCATCTTTCTGTAAAGATGCCTGCCATTATCAACAGAAAAATGTTATTATGCTGAATTAATTAAAGTATGTACAACTTATATGCTAAAAAAATTAAGGTATAAAAGTTCATGTTAATTGAACACCTACCAAATGTAAACAACCATACAATTGGCAGATACTGGCTCCAACTCATAAAAGGGAATGATGTCTTCAAGGTGCACAAGTAGTTCGTATTCTTCGTCAAACAAATCATGATCTAAATTGATTGATATATTCTTTTCCTCATCAAGAGCATGTTTGCAGAAAAAATGCAACATATTCAAGGACTTCGGTATATGCGATGCCAAAACAGAACTACTTGTTTTCTTCACATTTTTCTTCTTTCCATGCTTCTAAAAATTGCAAATGTAGATGTATATGTTAGGTACAGTGCACTAAATTTTTTTGGACAAGTTAAATCCAACTATAATATCATATTTACCTCATCCCGCATCAATACCAAGTGCACAGGCCAAGCCACGTGAGAACCTACAGCATCACCAATAGTATCACATTCATTTGGAATTCGAAATGGCAGCTGTGCTGATTTCTTCACAGCCTCATCAATGGCAATGCACATACAATTTACGGGCAATGGAACTCCATGAAGTAAGTTACCACCTCCATTGACATGAACAATTGTACCGTATGCAACTATAATATTAGATTCCAGTGTCAACGTAACCAACTTGCCCTATAAAACAAAGTTTCATCATGTTATAAATTGATTCAACTCCCGGGTGACATTCATTCAATTACATAATAACAGTAGCGTAGGCAATACCTGCAAGAAATCGTCTTTGCTCAGAATTTGCATGTCATCATCAATGAAAGTTTCATAATATGGGGCACTCTTTTCTGTTTTGATTTTGTCTTCATTCCTGAGATGTAACTTTACGAAGCAACTACCTTTCTCTTCAATGTCAGAGGCGCATGCACCATTTTTGAATATTTCTTCCAACTTTTTTATGCGTTCGTCTTGATCTGCAAGGCGAGTAGATTGTTCTGAAATCAATAGTTTTGCCTCTGACAACTCCTTTTTATGCTGCATCAATAAGTGGCCATCACCAGTAGGACTCTTCCATAATGTACCAACATTAAAGTAGACAGTTGGAGTTATATGACCTCCAACACCCCTGACACGTCCACCATGTATTCTGAATCAAGTACATTTGAAAGGATATCCTTTTTTGACCCTTCAAAGTGCAACTTACCATCCCGTTTTTTTTTGCACATATTCATCCTGTCAAGCACAAGAAATTTTTTTTTACCAAAAACCAGTTTAGTTGAATAGATACTATTGGAATCATGTACTTATTACATACAATCTTTTCTATTTTCATTTTCAGATCATCTCCTTCAACTTCACCCTCCTTATTCACCCGTCCTTTCTTCCAAATAAGAGCCCGATTGACATCATCATCATCACATAATTCACTTGCCTTCAAACAAGATAAAAAATATCAAATGATTGCCATTGTTATAGAAGATAGGTTATGAAAAAAATACTTACTATTTCATCAGCAAATTGTGCATAACCTTTACGGGATAGCCGATGTGGGTATATGTTCTGCATTCTTCTCTTCTTTTGCTCAGCACTTAAGTTCTAGATAATTCTCCACATGTGTTAATGTATCGGTATATATAATAATGACATGTTAAATTGTATTTAAGAACTAATTAATAATCGATCTTACAATGAAGTCAACGGACATGCGAGTGATTACAAAGGAACTCCAATCATCCCGTGGAATACCGTAGCCACTTGGCGGTTCTTTCAACTCCTCTGGTTTATCAAGCTTCGAGAAAATGAACTTCTCAGTTAGATGCACCTTGTATTGTCGCCACTTACTATTCGCTGAATGCAAACAGCCCTTCCTCCAGCTTGGGCTAATATTGTATGTCAGTTGTAAAGAAAAATATATATCAACCCATACATAACATTTAATTTATTTAAACTGTGAAATACTTCTTACTTACATTAACTGATTCCCATATTAATTCTTTAACATCACTTGGAACTTGCTTCCAAGTCTTGTAACTGATCTTAATCTTTTCTCGAGCGAGAACTCCTATATAACTCTGCATTTCAGCCGCAAACTCTCCTATTGGCTGTCCAATTTTATTGAACATTACATCCTTTCTAACTCCCTGAACCCTTTGCCTAATGACCTTATCCAAACGTGTACGTCCTCTAGAACTTCTTGTCATCTCGGTCTCAGTAGATTCCACCGGTTCTGCCTCATTGTTTTCAGCAGCTTTACCATTGTGATAACCCTTACGAAACTGTTCACGAGCTTCCATAGTGCCAGAAATTAGAAGATTATTCAATGCCAAATCAGACCTCAAGTTTCCCCAATGACAGTTCCTGCAAACGAAAAAAAGAGTGATAATGAAAATGAACTATAAATTTCAAGATAAAATACAAAGAAAATAGATTAACGAGATTTATATACTAAACAGTAAAAAAAGGATTTCAGTGGGTTACATTATGCATTGTCAACCCAAGTTCCATCACAATCTTCACGAATGCATGGTGGTTCATTTTCATCTTTTTCATCAACATCCAATGGTTCCATTGGTAGAAATCCTCTAGTAAAAGATTGATAATGAATTACAGAGTTTTCCAACACATCCTCAGATATGAATTCAATGTACTCCTTGGTAGGAGTAGTAAGTACAACATGCCATGTAGGATCTTGAGGATCTTCAATATAAAACACCTGCTTTGCTTGACTGGCTAAGATAAAAGAGTCAGATTTGAATCCAACTCTTTTCAAGTTCACCAATGTAAAACCAAGATCATCAACTTTAATGTCGTTATTATTCTCAACCCAATTACATTTAAACATTGGAACTTGATATTTGTGGTAATCGAGTATCCATATCTCTTGAATGACTCCAAAAAAAATCATGTCTGACACAACTGGATGTTTGTCCTTTGCACTGGCAACTTGCATTGTTTTTGCAATTAAGCTTACTCCAGAGTTTTGAACAACTCGTGTATCATCACACTCTTTTGTATGATTAGTTACCCCATCAATCAGATAGCTAGAGTACTTTAACACTTGATTGCTAGGTCCACGGGCTATCCACTTCAATCTTTATGATATTTGACAGGTGGAATGACCAACAACACTTCCAACCTACATTTCACAATGTGATAAATTTTATCACGAACTTCAAAACTTATATTTCAATGCTTATGACACTTACACGGTCACGTAACCAGTTAGAAAATGCGCGGTTGTGCTCATCTTATAACCACTTTTTGGACTTAGCTTTATTGGGAAATTTTTCATTCAGAAATGTCATGTGTTCCCTAATAAAAAAAATAAATGTGTTTATGTTAACCAATAGATCAAAAAAGTTGAAAGAAATTACTAATAAGTTAGAGAAATTACTCGATATATGGATCAACGTCAACATCATTTTCCAACACATAGCGATGCGCTTGATGCAACTCATCAAGGCTAGTGGAGTGCACTACGGCACCTGATAAAGGCCTAGTAAATTGTAATTGGCGATGCCTTGTTGGGATCCCAATTGTATGAACATTAGACATGTAGTCGGAGCAAAATTCCACAGCCTCTTCAGCAACGTAACATTCGGCTATACACCCTTCAGGCCGATTGCGATTTCGCACATAGCCTTTCAAGATCTTCATGAATCTTTCAAATGGGTACATCTGCCTATACCAAACAGGTCCACACAATTTTACCTCCCGCACAAGATGGACAGTTAAATGAACCATTATATCGAAAAACGATGGTGGAAAATATTTTTCAAGCATACACAATAGGGTAACAATCTCTCTTTGCAGACCATCCAACTTTGAGACATCTATCACTTTATTGCATAAAACATTGAAGAAGCCACACAACAGGATGATAGTATCTCTAACATGTTTCGGCAAGACATCGCGGATGGCGATTGAAAACAATTGTTGCATCAAAGTGTGGTAGTCATGTGACTTGAGGCCAACAAGTTTCAAGTCGTTCATTGACACCAGATTTTTAACATTAGAGGAGTAACCTGTCGGGACTTTCATTCCAAACAAAGAATTGCAAAGTTTTCTTTTCTCAGCCCTACTTAGTGTATAACAAGCTGCTGGCAAAAAAGTTCTATTCTCCTCCATCTTTGGTGCCAAATCAGTTCTCACATTCATCTCCACAAGGTCTAGTCTAGCGGCTACCCCATCCTTTGTTTTTCCTGGAACATTAAGTAGCGTACCAATAAGACTTTCACAAACATTTTTTTCAATGTGCATCACATCAAGCACATGTCGAACATGTAGATGTTTCCAATACTCTAGTTCAAAGAATATAGATTTTTTTTCCAACATGATTTTGTTTCCAACTCCTTGCGCTTAAGCTTCCCACTCATTTTTCCCGAACGATAGTTAATCTTATCAACTCTTTCCAACACTTCAAGCCCAGTTAATGGTTTTGGTGCGGGGTTAAACTCTTGTTTCCCATTAAAAGCTTTTTTTTGCCTTCGATAAGGATGATTTCTAGGAAGAAACCTTCGATGACCTGTATATGATATTTTTCTACTATGCTTCAACCTGGTCGAATATGTTTCTTCCCCACAGATAGGGCATGCTTGATATCCTTTCACAACACAACCTGACATGTTCCCATAAGCAGGAAAATCATTGATTGTCCATAGTAAGACAGCTCTGAGCGAGAAATATTCTTTCCGATATGCATCATACGCATCAACACCTATCTCCCATAAGCATTTTAAGTCATCAACTAGAGGTGCTAAATAAACGTCAATATCATTTCCAGGTTGTTTGGGTCCAGAAATCAATAAAGTCAGCATCATAAATTTTCTCTTCATACACAACCATGGAGGAAGGTTGTAAGTGATCATCACAACTGGCCAACAGCTATATGCAGAACTCATCAAACTATGGGGATTGATCCCATCTGCTGATATGGCCAATCTAAGATTTCTTGACTCCGATGCAAAATCCGGCCATTTGTGATCCACTACTTTTCAAGCCGGCGAATCAGCTGGATGACGCAAGTATCCATCACAAATTTTTTTATCAGCATGCCAAGTTAACTCTTTAGACACCTCTTTGTTTCGAAATAATCTTTGAAATCTTGGAATAGGTGGGAAGTACCAAAGAACCTTTGCAGGAATACCTTCATTTACCTCAGAATTATTACCCAAATTCCACCTAGACATACCGCAAATAGGACAATTGGACAAGTCCTCAAACTCTTTCCGGTACAAGATATAATCATTAGGGCAAGCATGTATTTTCACATAATTCATTCCTAATGCACTGAAGCTTTTCTTTGCATCATAGTAGGATAAATGCAATTCATTGTGATCAGGAAGCATTTCTCCTAACAAACTAAGCAAGTCAGTGAAACTTTTATCGCTCCAACTATATTTTGCTTTCAAATTAAATAATTTCACAAGTGCTGTTAACTTTGTAAATTTTGTGCATCCAGAGTATAAAGGTTTCTCGGCATCTTCAAGTATCTTATGAAATTGGCTTGGATTCTCAGCATAGCTATCATATGCATCATGTACCATATCTATAGTTTCCTCTGCAAAATATTTGTGTTCATCTGGTCCTACTTGATCACTATCATTCATTGGGTTCTTGACCGTAGATCTTTCCCCGTGCCAAATCCATGTATGATATGTTAAATCCATGCCATTACAACACAAATGTGCCCTTATAGTGCGAACATCTTTCATCTGTAGATTACCACATCTTGTACAGGGGCAAGATATTTCATTTGGATCGTTGGCATTTTGCATTGCAAATTGTAGAAAAGATTCTACCCCAACCTCATATTCATGTGATAATCTGTTCTTTGACATCCAAGCTTTGTCCATTACTCATACAAATAAGCAACCAGCACTGAGTCTAATCCTTCAAAACTTAAAAAAAATTAATCAATGTTTTATCATTCTAGTTTGTTGAAGAAATATCCCAGTTAACACTAATTTTCTAATCTTTATAATAAAATCCTTAAATATTGATCTAATCCACCAATCAACGGACTCTGGAAAAATAAGGAAAGAACTGATTCTACTAAGCTGCAATATTTGAGTGAAAAGGAGCGAATTTCTCAGAAAAATAAATTTTATGATTTGATATTCAACCAGAAACATAATGAAAAATTGTGAAAAAAATTCAATGGCAAAGTAAGAACAAAAAATTAAATATTTATATTTTTCGACAAACAAAATGAATTTACCAAGTAAGAACCACTTTTTGATGGTCATATTTCAAAAATCAAAAATAAGAAATGAAGAAGAGGATTGTCTTACCAGCAGTATACCACAGGCAAGATTCACAGATCAGTTCCCATCCACAGAGACATTGGCACTGAAGTTATCTAACACAGCTGGAAATAATCCTGTATCAATTTAGAACACGCACCATTATGGCCAAGAAAACACACAGAGAAGTTATCTAACACAACTGGAAATAATCGCTATTTTATGCAAATATTTCCACCTTTTTCTTTCATGGATACCTTGAGTACTGTTGCATTCGAAATATAAATGATTTGTTAATGACAGCTAGCAAACCATCAAATGTAAAAATCAGAACATATCTTAGAAACATAAAGATTCAACACATACCATATAAGAGATCTGTTATCTAAATCTTGCTTTGGCACATCACGGCCACGCATTGTCACCAAATCTAGAAAAATAGCTTTGTTCTCACAGCATATGACAAGAAAATGACGTCCTTTTGTGGATGGTGCAAGGGAATTGAAAGCTGAAGTTAGATTATTGACAGCTGATGGAGCTTCAGCAGCAGCAGAACGATTACGCGAATGTTGCCAATAGCGAACATCATCATCGTAAAAGCTAACCTGTTTGACACTTGAACCATGTGCAATGATATCAGGCTCAGGCCAAAGAAGTCACAACAGTATTAAAATCTAGGCACTGATAAATCTAGACCAAACTGTCTCCTCCATAAAGGAATGGCAATGTCATAAGATACCCCCTAAACAGTGTCAGCTAATTTACAAATTCTCGATATTATGTTAAAAAAAAAAAGTATCCAAACAAGATAAAGGAAAATAAATAGGGTCAAACCAGATCAGTTGAAACCCGATAGTCATCAATAAAAACAGCAGAAAATGTCTATGTCCATGACCATAACCTAAACACGTATAAATTTCAGGGTAATACCAAAAGAAGAAAAGGAAATTTTCCAAACAGGTTCTCCATTAAGCAGTCTGGATTCTTTCTAGACTTTGGCAGGAATCAAAATAAAAACCAATAAGCCACCTTTATTTCTCAAGTATAAATTAAGCAGTCTAGACTTTGTATAATTGATTGGATACGACTGCACCCAATTTGGAAACACAGAGACGGCAGTCTACAGTGTGGATATGTGGAAACATATTACTACATAATTTTATGGCTTGAATAAATATAATAATAAATAAAAAAAGTTATATATAATTTTTTTTTCGAAAGGATCAATATAGATATAATTATATGTATATATATATATGTGTAGACAAAAACGTAAACTTTTCTAAGCATTTGTTTATGGGGGGTTCTTGCACTAAAATTCTCTCACATTAAGTTTTCTTCTATTTATAGATAAGCTTATGGATAATATTTTTCTTTAAGGATCAATATAGATAATTATATATATACTAGCAAAAAGCAGGTAGGTTAGTGGACAATTTTGGAAAAAACAATCCAAGACACCACGGTTTTTATATAGTACTTAAATTTAATAAATAGTAAAGATATAGATATACACACAAGTATTATTATCTTTTCCAAACATTTGTTTATATGATTCTTAGCATTTGTTTTCCAAGCATTTGTTTACACTAAAATCCTTTTACATTACCTTTCTTCTATTTAAGTTCTCTAGCAACTATTTTTGCATTCAATGTGACACACACATTTGTTTTTAGATTGAATGCAGTAAAATGAATGCGTCAAATCTTACTTTGTGAGAGATCCATATAATATCCAACGAGAAGTGAAACTGGAAAAACATCAAAACAGAGGATAACCCTACGAATGCCATGACCAAATACTAATGTCTCATAATTATAATTTATATATATAATTTGAACATGAGATTACTTTCAAAATACTAGCTTCTAATGTCTTCGTTATAATAACCCCTTCATGGTTTTTCATATAGCCAACAATTTCTAATGTCAGCAGCCTAACATTTCATCTTCTTTCACTAATACACATCTTATATTCATTCACTTCACAAGGTATACCTATTTACAGATATTTCATCTTAACCATTCATGCCTCAACGACCCCATTCGAGACAGACCAACGGAGATTGATAGCTCAAAGGCGACGTACTTACAAAGTCGTTTCTCAAGTATAAATTAAATTTGACAGCAAAAACTTTCTAAATTTAATATACCAAAATAAAAACCAATAAGCCACCTTTATTTCGTACAGTATCCAATCAACTATACAAGGAAAAAAAGGTCCATGCAAAAGCCTCTGTCGAATACATTGCAAATCCATATGCAGATTAAACTAATAAACAAACAGCCATAATTTTAGGCAGTAAAACCATCGCCGAATTTCAGATGCACAAAAGAGGAATAAGATAATACCATCGCTAAACTAATATAAAAAAAAACATGATAAGCAGAATGCCAAAGCTGATTATTCATACTTACATAAAGATTCAGCTTTATCGTAGATATACTCAACGGGGTAGCTCAATTCGCTGTAAATTCCTGCAAACAAAACAAATCAAAAATAGTTATGCAAGAAATCCGTATTAAAATTATTTCATTTCATCACACAAAATTCAGAAAATGCTCATGGTAGATTGAAATCGTGACTGCCTCGGGGAAATATTCGGAAACCCTAGAGAATCATAAACGACAACTACATCTGCTTCTCAGTGTCGCTTCTTTATCTGAGTTTTTTGGCTTAATTTGAATGAGAGTAAAGCACAAATATTATGTGCTTCGTCTATGCTATGAACATTTCGACATTCGGAGGTGCCCAAACAAGAAGGAACCCAAAAAAAAAAAAAAAAACCCAAACAGATGAGCTAATGAAAGAACCCGAAAAAAAAAACACAAAATAGAGTCTCGTTTTTCACCCTTTTCTCGACATTCACCGAAAACCCAAACAACAATAAATCTAGACCCTCAACATCTACTAAAAATACCAAGAAACATGAGCCCGAAGCAAGAGAAGAAAGCAACGAAATGTACACAGTGAAAGTCGCGACACTGAAGCTCCGATCCAAGCTTTAAACTCACGATTGAAGTCACGATTGGCGTTGCCAAGGCTTGGGCTAGATGCAAAGAGGTCGGACGATCATTTTTCGGCGATCCATCGGCGCCGGAGGTGAGCTGGGTTGAAGGGGGCGAAGGGTTTGGCTAGGGATTGGGTTTCTCTGGTTCGATCTTCTTAAGGCAGACGTGTAGTGTAGTACTATATGGGTTAATATTATATTTTTAAAAATAGTATTATATTTTTTAAAATATTAAAAAAAATAAATAAATAAATAAATAAAAACGACAACAGATTACAATCTGTTGTCTTATACCTTCAAAAAAATCTCATTGACAACGGTTAATTAAAACCATTGTCGTAGATCATAAAAAATGCGCTCATTGACAACGGTTACCGTTGTCTTTGACAAATATAAGACAACGGATTTTTAAACACCGTTGTCGTTTTTATTAAAAATACGGTCAACGACAACGGTTTTTGTAAAAACCGTTGTTGAAGGCCAAAAGACAACAGTTTGTGTATAAAACCGTTGTCTTTTTAGTGTTGTTAATTAGCATATTTGTTGTAGTGAATCCGTGAAACAGTCTCACAAGAGACAAAAGACATAGTTTTTACATTTCGAAAACTTTCAGAAAGACAATGGCCCAATCAACTTTGATCTCTACCATTTTTCGGGTTGGTTCGTGCATTCTCTTTTAAATTTCATACCACACTGCTCAAGCCATTATCGTGAACAATCTAACTCATCTTGTTTCATTGCCTCCAAAACACAGATCCACATCAACAAACGGTGCCTTACGAAGACGAAACAGATATTTCCAAAATATAGAATGCTTCCAAATATTCTTTACAAAAGGAACAAAATAAGATACAATGACTGGTAATAGCAAAATTAAACTTGCATAAAGATGAAATATCATTAATCGAAACGTGGTGCATGAACAAATTTGCGATAATATAAATAATATATCTAGAGGCTCTCCGCATGAAGATCCAAATTTTGGGAGGAACTTGAAGGTGCCATGTGAGCTTTCACCACGATCCCAAAGTATGAGATGATTGAAAAGGCAAAGGAATTAAGTTATTTGTCTCCAAAAGGTATCTATATTTAACTGAGTATACGTCATTCGGACTTTCATGCGAATATCTAGAATCACACACTCTGTCGATTCAATGGAATATCCAAAATGACAACAACTTAATGTATAAGAAAAACTTGCTAACAAGGCTTTCATTCCGAACACCCGCGATGGTAAATGAGTCTGACCACTTTCAAGTTAGAATCTACTAGATAAAGTAATCGACTCTTGAAAGCAGGAAGGGTAACACAAAAATTCCTGTAAGATTGTTTCACAGATCAATATTGTGAGACGAATATCTTATTTGGGTCATCCAAGAAAATGTACTATTTTTTATTTCAAAAATATCACTTGTTATTTTAAATATAGATAGGACTTGTTATTTTAAATATGGATAGAATTAATATATCTTAATTATAGATAAAGATCGTCTCACAAAAGGTCTAATCGAAAAACAAGAGGATCATATTTTTCAATGCCATGTTTATTTAAAAAGTATTCAATGTTGTATTTTGTTAAAAGGTATTCATCAATAAGACACTGGTTGCGAATCAACAAATGAGAAGACTTCGTATTATTATTTCATCAGAATTTATAAGCTCGAGTTTTACTATGCTTAGAGTAAGAAATAACCGTCATACATTATTTGTAATTTACTATCTACGTATTATATTTTTTGAAATTTCGTATGTTATAATTTCATTTATGTAAACAGATAGTATTTTAATTTGTTAGAGAATATTAACACTTACTATATAATAATTAATAAGTAATATACTCAAGTGAAAATTCGTTTGCATAGATAATTTAAGTTATGACAAAAATAAATTATTTTTAAATTGAAAAAATAAATATGAAATGTAAACGAAGTAAACCGCTAAGGGCATCTCCATCCGTTCTCCATTTTGGAGAACATCTCCAAAATGGAGAACCCAATTCACTCCAACCCATTTTATTTTGGAGATCCAAAATAGAGATGGCTACAGTGATTCTCCAACTGTAGATTTGGAGTGTTAATTTGGAGAATGATTTTTATTACGAAAATGTCATTCTCAAATATTGCAATTTTATCCTTTTGTATTTTTTGAATTATTTTTTGATTCAATCATATATATATATATATATATATATATATATATATATATATATATTTTTGTTCATTTCAATCCTTTTATTTAATTTAAATTTTTTGGTGTTTTTTAAATGTATTCAATTTTTTATTCTTATTTATTTATTATAATTAAATTATATTGAAGTCAAAAAATATAAATAATAATTAAATAAGATCGTGACTAAAAAATACATTACATATTTGATCACGAATTGAAATCGAATTAATTAACTTGAAATAAATATGCAATCACATGTATTGTTTTTAAAAATAATCGAGTCATCTTTAATTTTATTTTATTTATATAATTATTATTTTTCTTATGTTAAATAATTTAGAATTAAAAATAATAAAATAGAAAATTTTATTAAAAATAGAAAATATGAGTTGGAGAAGATTTTTGAAATAAAAAATTTAATACTTTATTTTGGATAATAGAATACTCTAAAATAAAGAATGACATTGTAAATGCCCTAAGAACACAACCATGAGGAACTCTAGCTACCTACACGACAGAGACTAGAGGTTGTCATATATAAGATGGCAACTGGGTGGGTTCAGGGCGGGTTTGGATAAACCCGGGACCTGCTCCGCCTTTCCTTGGACACGTCCTGCCCCGTTCCGTGAACTCAGCGGGTCTAATTCGGGTTGGATCCGTTGGATCCGTCAAATTTTGTATAATTTAAATTTTATTAAATAAGTTAAAAAATTAACAAATCATCATTAAATTTATTTTTAAAATTTATATTAATAATATTTATGACAAAAAATATTCTCATAAGTTAAAATGTATCATTTTTTATTTAATTAATAATTAATAACAAAAAAATTATAATAATATATTTCTATATTAAAATATCATGATATATTAAAATCATTTCAATCCAAAAATATTATAAATTCAAATTATGAATAAAGTATTGATTATTAATATAAAAAAATTTAATTATATATTATTAATATATATACATATATATTTTATATTTATATATTAATATACATATTTTTTGTGGGGCGGATCCGGCCAAATCCCAGACCCACCTCGGACCCGCATGTGGATCCGTTTGATCGAGTTTAGACCCGTCCCGTCGGGTCAGTTTTAATGTGGTGTCGGATTTAGATCCAACGTATTGTCATCCATAGTCATATAATCGCATGTGATTATAGCACCATTTTTCGAAAAGAATGAGATATTTATTTTTTACATTATATGATAATTATAAGTAATATATAATAATAAAAAATTATTAAAATATTATGTGAATCTATTAAAAATAAAATTAATTACTCTAACAAGGTTGAAAAAGTACTTGACCTCGTACATTAAATTAACAATTTCATACAACTTTTTATTCATAAAAATGATAAAACCCCTGTAAAGGATACAAGTCAAGGGTTTCTAAATTTGGAGGGTCGAAAAAATTCATCTTTATAACATAGCACAAAACAATGTTAAGACTATCTTAAATATCGATTTTATTGCACGGATTTCTAAACAAATTCAATTATTAATGTAAAATACTATTTTTTATGTTAATATAAATAATTTTTATTCCACGAAAAGGCTATTTCAGCCCTGGGGATTGAGACGACCAATTTTTGGTATTTTTTATTTAATTTTATTTATTTGTTGGGGGAAGGCATTTCAATTACCTAGGAGACATGCGTGCTGTTGTTTTTACCTAAAAAATCTGCAAACATCAGAGAATCAATTTTGCAGTCAGTTCCTAATATTTATTTTTGAGAAGCAAAATAAAATAAATATTGGCCAATGAAAACACGTCTTCACTGAAAATAAGACAGGGATTCCATTTTATTTTATTTTATTTTTATTCCGAGTCTCCCCTCGCATTGGGAAACATGAATATAAAGTGTACCCAATTTTAGAAAGCACAACTTTGATTTTGTCAAAAATATTGGGAGCTTACACGATTTGAAAAAAAAATACTATTTCCGTGGTCAGTGCTTTTTTACCCCTCAAATATGTGTATATATCACTTTTTCATCTCATATATGTAATTTAATTTTCATATTTAATACTCCTTACATTTCATGTATTTAATTTTATGTGTGTTTTTCGTACGTATCAAAGAAGTTATTGTAATAGTAACTCAGTAAGTTTTAAAAGAAGATTATAATTTTACCCATATTTTATGAATGTTTTACACTTTTATTGTAGAAATTTTTTTGGATAACATGAAAATTTGTGGTCATTATCATTTGATATACTGTGTAAACCAAATAAATTCTATATTATGACAATAATTTATAAATTATGTTAGACAATTAATCATACTGGAAAAACACTGTACAACATACTTGTACGAAAAAGCTACTCTCTTGCTCTTAAAACAACAAATGAGTTTTTTTTTTTTCAAAAAAAGTATATGATATAAATAAATAAAATTTATTTATTTACTAATAGATTCCACAACATCTATTCACAAGTCCCCTCTTACTCTCACCCTTTCGTAGCATTCATATTACATTAAATATTTGAATCACATATTATCTTGACATGTACGCCTCTCGATTTGATTACGTTGCTCATTATTAAATGTGTAATTTCATAATAAAAACGTATATGTAAAGTAAAAAAAAATATATGTTTAACGTGTGTGCCAAATAATTAATTTAAAACTAGTGAGAGTTGTCTTTGGATGCAAATTAACTATAATTTCAAGAAAACAAATCATGCAATCAATTTTTCACACAAACTAAATAGTTTAACATATAAATTTTATGAAATAGTCTTTTATCAACCCGACCCACGAAAAACTATTATCTTTTATGTCAAAAAAATTAATTTTTATTTTATATAGATAGAATCAACTCGTCAACAATAATAAATATATATGAGAGCATTTCATCAAAAATACACATTTAATTTTTTTGAGTTTAATAAAAAGATGTCGACATTTCCTATCATGCTACGATATTATTTTTTTTAATAGACTACTACTATATATATTTTGGATCTATTAATTTAGTAGTGGGACGTGGGTCCATAAAATTTGTAGGATATATTCAGAAAGATAAATTTTCAGTATATAATACAAAATTTAAAGGCAAAAAACATTTAAAAAATAATGATATGTTTATTTTATTTTATTTTTTGAGTATATTATTATATATTTATTTTTGGTGTACGGTTGATAGCACAATATATCTCTATACATCCATTGAATTTTGATGCTATTTAAAATTGGAGAGACACCTAAGGATAGTGATTGATTGGAACGTTGTGTTTGTAGTTTTCGCACATCATCCTTCTCATTTTTAATTCCTCCTACCTATGAATTTACTTATTGCACCCCTCAAATTCATTATTTTTAGTTAGAATTAAATAACCATTTAATATTGTACGACATTTTGGATAGGTGAGAAATAATGAAATATAGGGTCGAACTCAAGATTTTTGAATTTTCTTATAAAATTTAAATTTTAGGAATTATAAAAATTATATATATAAATAGTTGAGATACAATAATTGCACTTGCTAGCTAATAGCGATGAAAACGTGTTGTTAAAATTCTTTTATAATTTAAAAGATTTGAGTTACACAGACTATATCTTCTGATAAAGCTTGCGAACATTTGATCCTTCAAATTTAATTATTGATGTCTATTTTTTCATCATCCTCGGTTTTTTTTTTTTTTTTTAAGTTTAGAGGGGGATTTATTACAATTGAAATTCAAACTTAATGTGTCATCATAAATTTGATATCACATGAGCTATAGACCGAATATTGATGAAATTTTCTCACTTGAATTTGTTATAATGTATGGTATTTATGGTCAATGTCTAAAGTTGATATATAATAATATAATAATCCTAGGGCTAAAAACGTGCGTTTTAATTTATGTAAACACAGGGAGATAATTAAAATCATAGGCCAAAGTCAACTTCTATGTACTTACTTCTTAAGATTAAATTAAATTTTCGGGGGTAAAATATAGCAAATTAATTTCATTGTGTCGACAAAAAACATTATTAAATTCGTGTCCTAGTTGAAATCGTTGATTGCACCGTTCATAGTATTCTATACTATATTTATTTTATTTCATTCATTAACATTTTGACAAGTAGAATTAATCATAATTCATTCGTCACAACTTTAGATCTTTCAATTGATCGTTCGTTCTATAAATTGCAAATATGTCATTAACAAACTACCAATATGTTTGATAAGCCCATCGAGAAGTTCGAGGGATTTTTTTTATTATCCGTCATTAACTTTTATTCGGCTCATACTTTGGATTAAAAAGTAATATTTTTAATATAAAAAATAATAATTTTTATGAATCGGATCAGATATGATATATATTTCACAAGATTGATTCATGAGACAATCTCATAAAAAATTTTCTGAAAAAAATATTAGAAATTTGGATGCGGCAGCTTTCATAATTCAATCGGACATGGATCTTCGACAGCCATGGCAAGATGTTCATATTGTTTCTATCAATCCTATTTTAAGTCATCAACAACAAGCCACCCCAAGATGGAGTGCACCCCTTGATAATTTTCAGAAATGCAACGTTGATGCTGCAATTTTTAATAATCCTTTTTCACACCGGCTTTGGATGCATTATTAGAGATTCTCTTTGGCTCTGTTGTAGCAGCTTCTCCTGGCAGCTTTCCAGATGAATTTTATCCCTCTACAACTACAACAAAGGTTTTATGCATTCGAGATGCTCTCAATTGGATCAAAGAGTTTTATGTCTCATATATCATTATTGAATCCGATGCGCGTTTGGTCATAATTGCTTTTAAACAATCATGTTAAAGACTATTCTTGTTTAAAATTGATTATAGATGATTGTAAAAACACGCTTTTGATATTTTGTCATGTTCTTTTGTTTTTGCTAGTCAATCAACTAATCATACTACTCATGCGCTCGCTCGAACAGTTGGTTCTATGTCTGGTTTAAAATACCGAGTTTCTTCTTTGCCTTATGTCATTTATGAAGTTATTGTTTCCGAATCAGTTTAATGAAAAGTTCTTAGTTTTATTTCCAAAAAAAAAATCAGACCTATTTGCGGACCAATTTTGTATTATTATTTTTTTTTCAAGTTTTTGGATAAAAAAGGATTGTATACATTATCGATAATAAACGAAAATCTATAAAAAAAAAAATTCAAAAAAAAGAAAAGAAAGGGTAAATTAGTAACTTCACATACATAATTGGAAAGAATCGACTTGTTATATTCCCCCTCGAAGCTCTTCTTCCCATACATCTCTGATCTCTCTCTCTCTCCTCTCTCTTTTTCTTGCGCATAGTTTTCTGTAAATTTCAGCTCTGATTCGGCACAGTAATGGGTTTGAGCCCTCGTTACTCTTACTCTTCCCACATCACCATTATCCTCAACACCACTTACTTTCGTCACAAGTCTTAAATTTGTTTTTCGGAATTCGCACTTCTTTCTCCGAGCAAGAAATTCAGTGTTTCTTTGAATTTTACAGCTAAAAAATCCCATCTTTTTAGTAAGAAAAAAACATGGAGAGTGGCGGGGTTTATGATGATTCCCGCGTGGCTAATGTTTTGCTGAGGAATGAAATGATCCCTTGCACTTCTGATGTTCTTGATTCTCTCTGGGTTCCGAATTCTTCCCACCCTTTTCATGGTAATTTGATTTTCAAGTGAAAAAAGAGACAACTTTGGATTTTTTTTTGTGTTCGTTCTTCATGGGGTTTTCTTGGTTTCTTGCTTTGATCTTTTGCTATGTTCGTACGGATTTTTTTCCCTCTTATGTATACTCTGTAATTTGCTGGTGTTCGCCCCAATGCTTGGCTAAAATGGTGTGTAAATGTTTGTTTATTGGACCTGATTTTCTTTGATTAACGATCTAAAGAGATCCCATTTTTCGTGATTTGGATTTGGATTTGTTTTTGTTCACTCTATTCGTGAATCTTTTTTTTTTCTCTGCCGTGTTGAGTGTCCCAAATTTCAAAATCTTGGATGCTTTTGGTGGTGTCCCTTGCAGTGGAAAAAGGGGACTTTTTGGAAACCAGTCAGTCTCTTGCTTTATTTGATGCCTTTAACCCTTTGATTTCTTGTGTTGGTGTTGTGGTAAAGTGACTTTTGATTTGAAAATTTCCCCTCAACTCTGCGTATGTAGAATCCAATGAATTTAGGAGATTGACCGACCCATCTTCTAAATTCCAAGTAAAAACTATTGTGATAAGATTTCGGTTTTGCTTGTTTTAGGATCTACTTCAATGATGAACTTCGAAGATATAAGAGCTGAAAACATTGTTACCGAGGATGAGAATCAAGATTCTGACGAATGCTTCCGCCAACCGGAGAAAAAGAGGCGGCTTTCGCCGGAACAAGTCCGGCTTCTTGAGCAGAGTTTCGAGGTTGAAAACAAGCTTGAACCAGAGAGGAAGGTTCAGCTGGCTAAAGATCTTGGTCTGCAGCCAAGACAAGTCGCTATATGGTACCAAAATCGACGAGCCCGGTGCAAAACCAAGCATCTCGAGAAGGAATTCGACATTTTGAAAGCAAGCTATGACAGATTGAAGGCAGATTGTGACTCCCTTTACCAAGAAAACGAGAACTTAAGAAACGAGGTATCGTAATAACATTCAAGCACGTTCTTGATTCATATTGGCTATGCATCATTATGTATAATCGTTACCTCGTTTATCGAACTAAATGGTGACTCGATTGTTATGACTCAATTGTTTCTCACAAGATTTCCTTTTGGTTACCACAGGTTCGATTGCTGAGTGAGAAGTCTAGGAAGAAGCCCAAGAAAGAACCATATGATCATCCCACTGTTCCATCAAATGCCGAACCAAAGAAGCCGCTGATCCTCACTACAAATGCTGCTGCATCAAACGTAACCCCGGAAGCCGCTAGCTCCGCGAAGAGCGACGTTTTCGATTCGGACAGCCCCGATGGAAACCATTCGGCGGCAATGTTGGAGCCAGCGGATTCTTCCCACGTCTTTTTCGAGACGGAACATTCCGATTTCTCTCAAGACGAAGATGACAGCCTGGGCAGAGGGATGCCGTCTGCTTCATGCTTCCCAAAACTTGAAACCGAATGGTGTGATGATTTGCAGCCAAATTCTTGCAATTTGGGGTTCCCTATTCAAGATCAAGGGACTTGGTTCTGGTCATATTGAGCTCAAATTTGGTACATTTTGAATGGGATTTAGGCAAAAACCATATGTTAGTGTGTTCTGTGGATGTTTTTGTAAAATATGTGTAGAATCAATAATAAATATTTTAGGTACTCTCCAAGACCATATGGGGTATTTGGAGCCTATAGAGCTTATGTCTTTTGCCCACTTTTGATGGAAGAAATCAATGTTTTCTCTGGTAGAATGTTATGCATAGCCAAAAAAAAGTAAAAAAAAATATCCATTCAATTCGCGATCAATATATATTTGTGGGGTACGGTTTTGTGGTTTTGGACGTGGATTTGACGGTAAAAGATGTATGACGAGGTATAAATCAATATGTATAGATTATAATATGTATATTTAACAAAAAAATATTAGTTTTATTTAGATTAGTACTTTATAAAATATTTTGGTAAAAGTCTTTTTTTATTTATATAAAAGATTTTAAAGTGTGTTTCAAGAACAAAAATGTGTTTCTATGAAGTTTTAATTTCTAAAACATAAAAAAAACACCTCTATTTAGAAAAAAAAAATTACTTAAAAAAACCAACATCATTTTAAAGAACTTGTTCGTGAAACTTAATCTCCACAATTTCCCTATGCTTAACAGAGGATGTTTTTGTAAGTCGGTCTCATGAATTTTTATCCGTAAGACGGATCAATTTTATTTATTTTTATAATAAAAAATAATTTTTTTATGGATATATTAGATAGGATATTTTCACCGAATTAAATTGTTAGACTGTTTTGCCAGAGTTTTTATATACTTAATATCGTTTTTCTTGGAAAATTCAATTCATCTTTGTGTTTTTTTATAATTGCATGTGATTAATATAGATGATAATGTTGAACCAAATAGAATTGATTTGCGTAAAATAGGATCAAAATACGGTAGTGTCAGTGGTGCACGAAAGTCGAAATTGAATACATTTTTTTTTTTGTAGTGATAAAATAAAATTATTATAGTGAAAGAAAAAACTTCCGCAAGAATTAAATATTAAATTACTTTAAAAAATCGAAATTATTTCTATGATGGTTCCCATTTTAGCTCCCTCGCCTCGGAGAATGTAAACAAAAGCTTTACGACCCCGCGTTATTATTCAAGTATATATCCTTTGTCTCTGGTATATAGATTATATTTGTTTTTCATTCATCCAGAGGGTATACAATCAAGTAGTATATATATACTTTAGTACTATATTTCTGTCATTGATTACGTCACAAAAATTCATATGAAACAGTTTGTATAATTTCGTATGATAGATCTTCGATTCGATTTGATAAATAAAAAAATATTTTTTTTATATCAAAACTATTTTTATTTACTTCAAAAGTATCCGTTTTTGTAGTATTTTATGCAAAAATATTGTGTAACATGTTGAGTTGAGTGGAAAAACATATTATAGTTTTATGTCCAAACTATATTGCATATAGTTTTACTATCTTATTAAGACTGAGAGCTTTAAAAAAACTATTTTGGTGTCTTGGTTTGGATTTTTTTAATTCAAAAATACCACTTCACTCACCCATGTTATTTATATTATTTTCAATTTACACTTTTTTTTTATTTTTCACCCCTTTTCAATTATATTCATGTATTACGTCGCACACACATTGGATGTGCCTCAATTGCTAATAGTTAATTATTCATGAACTTATTCCATAAATAATAATTAATAAGCAGCAGCCAAAGATAAAAATTTGAAGTCTCACTATCCATTATCTTTTATAACAATCATATACATTCAACAAAATAATCAATTTCGAAGAGAGATCAAAAGTTTTTGCAAAAAAAAAAAAAAAAAAAACCTCCACTATTCTAAGAAAATCAAACTCGCTATCACTCGATTTATATCTATTGTCTGTTCCAGGATATTTTTCGATAGTTAGCTGAATAATTTTTGTGATCCATCAAAAGTTGTAATTGCCGAAAATAGTTTTTTCAAGTTGAAGTTGCTCGAAATTTATATCCGGTCAATATGTTATAAAAAAGATTAAATAATTTGGCTATGATATTGATTAAGAAAAAATTGGTTGAGAACACTGATTTTGCAATCAATATTTTCGCTTCCAAAACTGCGAGTTGAGAAATATTCAATTGATTATGTATTGATTCAAAACATGAATTTTATATTTTATTTGGATAGCCTTAGATTTATTAATATTTGTTTATGACATTATTTTAGATTATATATTATGTCTCTCTCTTATTTTTAGAATCCGTGTTAATCTATCATTTATCTATACTATACTATTATATAAAGGTTGAGAACCTTTAAATAACTGTTTTTTGACATACCAAAAATATCTTACAATTTTATTTTTTTAATCCACAATTTTCTCCATTTTTTCCTTCTACCTTTTTGAATATATTATATTCCCAATAAATAATTTTTAACTATTAAATAATATATTATTTCATAAATAAAAAATCATAAAATATCATATATTATATTGTACACACATTATAATTGTGTGTACTTCTATCGCTAGTATCAATAAATAAATATATCAATATTAAGCTTTAAGTGCATCAATTCATTGTGCTCGCCTCCATCGGCTAGCCTTTCAAAACTCAAATTCTACACTGATCAGACTAAATCGAAATACATTAACACTTTTAATAATTTATTTGTATGATTGATGTTTTAATGATATTCTTAGTGTGTGTATATATAAAATTTAGTAATTAAGTAAATTGTTGATATATAAATGATTATCCCCCCAAAAATATTGATATTTCATATTTCCCAATTTTAAATATATATATATATATATATATATATATATATATAAGCTTATAAAATCTGGAAATATCAAATATCAAATATCAAGGATTTTTTGGGGGATAATCATTTATATGTCAAGAATTTACTTAAATTCTTTATTTTTTAGGATTATAAATGGTTATATTCAAATCATGCTTCTTTGATGGCTTCTAGAAGATTGAAAAAGATGTGGTGGATAATATACAACAGCTATAATAAATAAATAATAAATTAATTAAAAAATAATACAATGACGTGGTACAATTCAAAATCCTACAAATAATATAATAAAAATAGGGGGAGGGTGGAGGTTATTCGCCAAATTAATTTTTTATTCATGGGGTTACTTCAACTTTGTGCCATATTCAAAGACTTTTTGGCTCAATCAGATGATGACTTTTGCTTCTCAGCGATTAAACCACTCCTTCCATCTCAAATTTATAAATTTCTCACATAAATTAAAACAATTGTTAAAAAACAAATTTAACAAACAAATGTGTTATTTATCCTTATGTAATTCATTTAAAAATTTATTGTACAAATGTGTTATTTATCCTTATGTAATTCATTTAAAAATTTATTACAGTTTTTTAAGATTAAGAATGATATATTAGTTAAAAAAATTACCAATTAAATGTAAAAAATTAAAATATATATTTGAGAAAAAAACTCATATAATTGAGAAGGATACAGTATTTTTCAATAAATTATTTGTTTTGAGACTCGTGTGAAAAACCGAAAAGATATATAACGTTTTGTATGAAATTAACGATCTTTTAGAACTTTATATTTTAAAATAATCCAGCGTAAAATCAGTGTCAAATGTACAAATGGATTTTAAAAAAATATAGCATTGTAAATTACCTTTAATTTAAGGATTTATTTGTATTCAAAGTCGTCGTAAAATATTGAAAAACACACTTCATCATATGAAACTTAAATAGTGTCAAATTTTAATTTTATAAAAAAATTCACGACTTTCCCTTATTATTACGAATTTTTTGGACATACGCACATGTTGCGGCTAGAAACTCAAATAATATTAAGCTGAATGTATAGAAATAATATTTTATTCTCGAGGGAAAACTGCAAATTTGGTCATGTATGTTTGTCACTTTGCGATTTTGGTCCTCTATGTTTTCATATTTCAGTTTTAGTCCTACATGTTCTGATTTTTAGCAATTTTGGTTATTTTTATTCGAAAATGCTTACGTGACACTGTAGATGTCAGCTCCACATTAGCACTGAATCGGTGCCACGTCAGCGCCACGTCGGAAAAAGGACTAAAATTGCAAAAAAAAAAATATAGCGGACTAAAATTGAAATTTGAAAATATAAAGGACTGAAATCGCAAAGTGACAAACATACCGGACCAAAAAAGCAATTTTTTCTATTCTCGATCATCTTTTCTAAATTCATACACCATTGAAATATCATTTTCCAAATTCAAACAACAAGGTTGAGTAAGAAAGTATGGAACTTCGAGTAAGATTCTACAATTTCTTGCTTGGGAATTCTCAACTCATTGTTCGCCATTGTGTTTAACGTTGATTTTTTAGCCGCAACACGAACATATATTCAAAAAATCACGTTAACCTGAGTAAATAGTGCAATTCTTATAAAATATCGAGAACTTAAATCCTATTTAATTTTCATAAAAGTGAACACACACATTTTCAATATTCACAGGGTTTTGGTAAAAACATGCAACTCTTTAATTTAGCACATGGTTTTTATTTCATGAATATTTCACTGTGATGATAATTACAATCTGTTATTTTCTTCTTGTCTTAATAAGCCCTTTTGATAAATTGTCGGCTTGTATATTATATTTTAAAATTAATACTATAGTCAAATTTATGTTATGCTTTATTGATTTTTAATATTTTCAAAGGAGTCATTTTCTAACATGAAAATATTTCCAATTAAGTAGGGACACATGCAAAATATTTTAGTATTTAAAATAGATTTTAAATGGTTAATTAATTATATCTCAAGACACGAGTAGATAAACTTAATTTATGGTACATTTTAAGGTTCTCATCATTTAATATTTAATAAAAAAAATTGATAAGAATATCATTTACGTTGAAAATTAAAGGAGATGGAAGCAATGCAAGTACATGAGCCAAGTATAGGGATCCATGTGGCCATTTGAGATGGGACTTGAGGAGATAGTCTCTTCGACCTCATCTGAAGCACGTACCTAGATATATTGACGGTTTGGTATGACTAATAAATCGATTTATGTTATCATTATTCGAGATATCTCAAAAGATCAAATGTTTTTTTTAAAAAAAAGAAAACACCGTTGAAAGCTGGGGTTATGCAGACCCCTACCTGTATATAAACATAAATAAGCAATACAAGGAAATCATAAAGGATGAGGGGATTAGGCCAAGACCTTCTTAAAAGGTCACACAATATAAAAGTCACATCCAAACAACTAGGGTATCAAACCAAGACAACCCTAGGAACTGAGTGAAAATAAACAAAATATCAGTGACAACTAACAAATCATAAGCAGAAGTCATCCTGCGCAGCAAAAGGACAGCAAAATTCACGACTCTAGCTAGGAAAAATCCAAACAGACACTGAGACGCGAATGTAGCGCTTTCAACATCCTGATCTGGACTAGAAGGTGAAAGCTAGGCTATAAATATATCCCGAAAGTCACGATCAGCTGCAGAGTCAACGAACAAAATAGAAGATATTCTGTGGCATAAATATCATTAATAGAAAAACTAATACATACAATAATAACCAATGTATAATTGATTATCTACCGTGGGTACATATCCGACTTATTGAATGTAGTAGATGGAACTCTTGTCTTGTTTAGTGATGATGGTTGTAATGTAAACTGACACCACGTTGGAAGATACCCGAGCACGCGAAATCGTTAAGGAAATTTTTTTGATTACATCCGAATAACCAACTTTTGGTATGTCGACAAAGTTTTTCTTTTCAAATTCAAAAATTACTCTGTAATCAAAATATTTTATATTTTTTTATACGAACGACATGTATCACGTGTGTCGACGGTCGAATCCATCTTATGCCTATACATATTTAAAAATATTATAATCTAAATATAAGGCACGTGAAAACAAAATGGTGCTTCAACAAATTAAATAATAAAAACAAAAAAAATTGGGGCAATGGAATTGCTTTCCGTCCTCCATCGAATCAGTGACACCAAATCAAATTCCATAAAATGTTAAAACGACATAAAAAGTTAAAGATGTGATGAGTTCGATCTGCGCCACGTGTCGGACCTGCATATGGCTCGGGATCCACCGTACACGTGTCGGCCTAAGATTCGGCCTTCGCCAAATTATCGCACGCAACTCGGCAGAAGCTTACACCGCTCGTCTTGGGCCCACTCAGGGCCCATCGACACCGACTGGGCCTTCGACGTGTCTGGCATCCTACGGAGTTAGAATACAATGGGCCGGGCCCACCCGTCGCTTACTTTGTCAGAGATAAGAACAATTTTTAGCGGAATTGAGTGATGAAGCTCTACTTTCCTCAGGGCCCAAATGAAATTGGGCCTATGTTTGGAAAGGACCCCATTCTATTTGTTGATTTGTCGTTTTGCTGAGTTTTATCATCTACCAAACAACGCGGAAAACGACCATAAACAATGAAATTTTAATTTATTTTATATAATAATATATATAGATAGAATCTATTATCTACTTTAAATTTGTAGTGCAAATTAAGAGTCATCAACATGTAGTATGTGGTTTTTTCTGTAATTTAAAATATTTGAGTTATATTATTATCATAAGTTATAATTTTTGGAAAACGATGGATTTTAGATCTCACATGTTTATTATAACATCAAGGTAATTTCAAAATAAGGAGGACATGAATGGATTTTTGTTGTATTATTTTTAAATTAAAGTTGTAAAAATTTGAACGTGATGTTGACATAATATTCCATAAATTTTACAGAAAATAACTTTTAAAATTGGAATAAGACTAGGGGCCATAATGGTCCGACCCCACTTAAAAAATTATGATGGAAATGAATGTTATAAAATTGTTTAGGGCCGAAAATATTTTGTAGGGATTGGCGGTACTTTATAATTTTTTATTAAAAAAATAAAAATAAAGCATGCAGATTCCTTATCATTTATTTTTTTAAAGTATATATACATACACATATATAACAGTAATCAAATTGAAAAGCTATGGATCTTCTGAAAAATCGACCACCTTATTCTTGCTTGAAACGTGTACAAGAGAGAAATCTAAAATATGTTTATGGTATTTTATGTATTATTCGTCGTGCTTCGAGGACCATAATCGTATATAAATCACTTAAGTAGTTTTCAATCCATCACAAAAGATACCATCATCAAATGTATGGATCGTTTCCACTTAAAACATGAGAATTATGTATTTGGAGATGATCTTTTAAATATTTGTTGCGGTTTTGTGAGACCTAATACAATAACATGGATAGTATAAGATCAAAATTCAAATGTTTGATATTTTACTAAATATCACAACTATCTGTGAGTGCGTAACTCAAATTTTATAAATCTTATACGAGATAGTTAATTAATTGCAAACAATTGTAAGAAAAATGACTATATTTGTAAAATTTCATTCACATCAAGTAAATCATACCTTTATCACATGAGCTAAGTGTGACGCCTCATTCAATCCATATACATTGTCATCACGAGTCATGAGATGAAATTAAATTAATGAAAAAATGAGATCAACTTGAAATGAATACAAATTCGTGACTAATCCTATTTTCATCTATTGAACAAACGATACCTACCGTATAAGATGAATAGAGATATAATTTATTTATTTTAGATAAGAGGGATATAATTTATGGTATCAAGTTTTTCCATTTGTGCAACAACCATCATGCCCACATGCTGTGATTCCTGTGGAACATTTGGACACTGTTTCCTCGTATCTCGTGAATGGATGTCGGATTTCGTGGGGGCACAGGACCAATGGTGGTTAATGAAAAATCCAGCGATTTAGTACTTTGTTGAGGAAACTATTTCCCGATTCATGCTCCTTGTCGTTGGGGAAGGCCCAATTCAGATCCGTATATTTGATATTTTTTTATCTCCTCAAATATTTTGAGGTTTTCGATTATATCTAAACGTTTCCAAATTTGTTCGAGTTGATCATTTCGTCAATTTCATTGTTAAAATTTAATAAGGGAGAGAACATGTTTAGTTTCGAATGTTTGACACATTAATTTTTCGATTTGATTTCAAATGTTTCGGTGTTCTCCATTTAGTCCTAAACAATTTACAAATATTGACCAATTTTAGGAACATGACTAACACATATTATTTTTACTGTTAATTGTAACTATTAAACGTCATTTTCACAGTAAAATTTTTGTTAAAAGATTGAAGCTTTTGTCAGCTGTAGTGGACCTATGGTAGGATGCGTCCTGCTATACCCAAACCTGCCTTACACTCTACTATGAGTAAGGACTAATTTGTGGTTTTGTAAAGATCATATCGGTCAAAATTTGTAAACTTTTAGAGTTAAATCAGGAAAATCGAAATATTTTGAACCAAACTAAGAAGCCAAATATCTAGGATTGAACCGGATGCCACTAAGAGACTTGTAGAAAAAACTATGGCATTTACATGTTATGTACAGTCACAAATTGTAGTTAATTAACATGTAAACAATCACAAATTGTAGTTAGTGTTATTTGTCGTTAACATAAATCTTGATATTCTTATTTGAGTTATTTATTATAATGATACAATCTAGTTAGGCATGTTTCAATGCCCTGTTAATGTCAAATTAATAGAGTGATTTAAGAGAAACGTAAGTTCGAATCCAATATATATATATATAGTTTTGATATTATGGGCAACCATCATGGGCATCTACATGGGCAACAGCTGACGTGGCACCTTGTACATCCAATCAGTGATTGCCACCGTCAGCTGTTGCCCATGTAGGTGCCCATGATGGTTGCCCATAATATCAAAACTATATATATATATATATATATATATATATATATATATATAGTTTCTTTCAAGTGCCTACCTATCATGCCCACTACCATGCCCATCAATGATGTGACACTATTCTATTGGACCTACAATTTATCACATCTTTATCACATCCAATAGAATAGTGTCACATCATTGGTGGGCATGGTAGTGGGCATGATATGTGGGTACTTGAAAGAAACTCTATATATATATATATATATATATATATATATATATATATATATATATATATATATATAAGAGTTTTTTTATGGTGCCCAACACTATATGCCCACTTAATGTCCATCATGTACAAGTCAACTCATCTATTGTACATGGTGGGTAAAGCCGTCAATTTGGGTTAGGCCCGCCGGATCGGCCCGGCCCGCCACACAATTTAAGTGGGTTGGGTTGACATTTTTTCAACCCAACAAAAGGTGGGCCTAGATGGGCCAACCCGCCAAGGCCCGTCGCGGGCCTTGAGGATTAATAATTTATTTTTATTTTTATTATGATATATGTATTTTTTTAATAAAAATTATGAATTTTTTTTTGTATTAATTACTTTATATAAAATTTACACACATAAAATCAATAATTTAAATTTTTATTAATATATTTCTATTAATATTTATTTATGAAATGATATTTATAATTAATTATAATTTTATTATTTATTTTTATTTGTCGTGAGCCAACCCACGGGCCGGCCTGCCTAACCCACAACCCATCTTGGGTTGGGTTGGGTTGAGGATTTTCGGCCCGCCATTGACCCGCCAAAAGGTGGGTTTTTGGTGGGCCGGCCCGCCCCGCCATGGGTTGGCCTGTTTGACAGCTCTAATGGTGGGCATGAAGTGGGCATATAGTGTTGGGCACCATAAAATAACTCTATTATATAATGATATAAATATATAACAAACATTTGGTCTTTAGATTTTACATATAAATACAATACAACTGTAATGTTTCCTTAATAGATAAAATTTATAAAACTTTTATGTATGATAGTGTACTGAAGAATGCATGCTTTCATTATTCTCAATGTCAGAAATTTTGGTTGATGTTTTATATCGACTATTTAAATTAAAGTTTTAAGTATTTCTGTAAAAACGAGTGTATCTAAGAATGTAGCATTTTAATTATCATTAAAATATCATTGGTTTACTTTATAAACTCTAACGGGACCATATTAATTAAATTTTAGGTTGCAAATTTTATGTCGTGTATAATTTTATTAATTATTTAAAGTATCATTCAATCATTTTTGCTAAAATAGTTACTAAAAATATTTTTTCTTTTATCAATTTAAGATGTTCGGAGTAAAGTTTTCTTTTTCTACTACACATATATATACTATTTGTACCCCATCCGATAACACATATACTCCACTTATTTGATAAAATTTTCATAGAAAATAGAACATATATATGTAATATAATATGGAGTAGGATATATAACATCATATATAAATGTTATGATCAAACTATTATCACCAAAAAAAACTTCAGTAATTATAAGCAAATACAACTTTATTTCCTTATACTTTTGATTGCAAAGTCTCATTCTAAGCTACAACTGTGATGTTGTAATTGGAATCTTCAAGATTTGAATCGAATCTAAAATTTTGAATATCAACTCTGAAGACAATAAAATTATTAATTTTTTTTTCTCCGGACTAGATGAGGGCTTTTCAAAAATAAATATATGACGTGCATGTAAACTCAATTATGCTGAAAACAAATAATTATTTTTAAAAAGGTCAACAAGCATCCAATCCGGAACAGAAATCGGTCCAATTCACCACCCTAGAACCGGGCCGGTAATTCTGAAGAATCCGATTCAATTGGACCGTGGTAAAACCTTGGAACTGGAATCATTAATTTGGAAGCCGATATTGGACCAGTTCATGAGGAACCTTTAAACATGCCTACAAGGTCATCAGTCCTACTAGTAATTCTCTCACCAAAGTGTGATTCATCAAATACACACACACAAACAAATTATTCGTCGTACACTGGTATACAGATGATACATGGGCGCTAGCCAAATTTATTTTTTAAAAAGTTTTTTTGAGATGTTCGCACGAAAGTCTTGAAATGTATTTAATGTTAATGTGGCATTTCAAAAGATATTCGTAGAATATTTGAAAAATATTTAATGATGATGTAATATTGCACGAGATGTTCGTGTGAACATATCAAACAAATATTTAAAAAAATAATAAAGTTGGGCGACAGCTCGTGTATACGGTAAAAAAAGATTATATATATATAATATCAATTTTACGTAGTGTTTGACATTTGGTAATTTACATTCACATGCACATTCTTTACACCTTTTGTTTTTGACATTCGTTTTTGATGATGTCGGAATTTTACCTCGGGTTCGGTCTGGTAGAATGGATCCTCCAACTCCTTTATGAAGCAGGTCGGGTCGGGTACCACCAAGTTCTGCGCAAGCAACAACTAGGTCAAGGGGCGCCGAAAGTGTTTTTGGCGTGACCCCTCCGATGACTAAGTCAGTGTCTTGAAGGCAGAGGGTATGATTAATGCGAAAACGAGAGTATGGGTGCGTGAATAATGAGAGTGAATGTGTGATGAATAGTGAATAGTTAGTAATGAATGAACACAACCATAACAGTACCTGTATTTATAGGAAAAAGTAGAGTAAGTTACCTAGTCGAATTATAACATGTCCTGGAGTAGGACTCTTCACTCATTGGACCACCTTCAAGTTTATCCCTACCTCGTTAATATCTGGAGATGGTCAAACTTATCCTCAATGCATATAACTCCCAGACTTAGAAAAGCCTGTCCAGCCCATTGGGCCCAGCTCAGGTCAGCCCATTAAATAAGAGCCCAGGTCAGGTCAAGCCCTAACAGGTATAAAACTGGGCTGGATCTTTCCTAATAATAATAATTTAATAATTGGGCCAACCCTCATAAACCCATAATGAACGAGTTCGGGTTAAAATAATTTCACGGAATATCAATAGTACCTCCCTAACTGGTTTAAAAGAAGAATGAGTTTAGACCAATAATGCAGTCCTGATCCCGAACTACACATGTTTCATTTGGAAAACCCAGAATGGAATCCACGTTGTGTTTATTTTGAACGGTTCAGATCAGGATCCGCGTGATGTGCTTTCTACGAACGGCCCAGATGTCTTAGGATGGTTCACCTTCCAAAGCTGAGAAGGCCCTGACTTGTCCCGTCCCGAGCCGTAGATCGAGATAACAAATCAACGGCCGAGATCAATTCATTACTCCTATAAATAGGTCAGTAAAAAATTTTGTTTTTTACCTTTTACTCTTGTACTGTTACGCTGCCAAGATTTTGAGAGCTCGCCCGACCCGAACTACTTGCTCCCGACCTGTGTGCTTTCGTACCGAGCTACACCACTGCAGCCCTTCCATCTGTAAGTTTTATCTCTTTCGTGTAGGTTAGCTTAATGTCTTCCCCAGATGAAACTTCCCTTAGGTAAATAGTAGATTTTATGGAAGCACCCAGTTCCCCTCAAAACAACCCCGATCCATCTGACTCTGATAACCCAAGCTCAGAATTGGATTTATCTGAAACCCGAGAGGAAAAATTGAAGCGATTACATAGACTTAGGTCGGATGAGGCCCGATTAACTGCTAAGGGTAAACAATGGTTTGAAATATTAGCCTCCCACCTAAGTCCTGACTCGGGTCCTAGTATTAGAGAGAGATCGGGTATGCCAGCGGGTTATGAGCTTTTAATCCCAGGTCGAAAGGACTGGCTCACAAGCCTCCCCTTGACTTTCTAAGTTTTAGCCTAGATCAGGTAAAAATGGGCTTGAGATTTCCTCTCCCGAGCTGTGTGTCACAACTCTGTCAATATTTTTGCATCTGTCCGAGTCAGTTGTCCCCGAACTCCTTTAGTTCGATCTTATCATTAGCTGTCCTATTCTGTTTTTTTAGAATTCCTTTAGACTTGGGAAATTTCATCTATTTCCTACAAATTAAGAAACCGCCCTGGGACGTTTATATATTTCCATGCGACCCGAATACCCCTTTTTGAATGGTAAGCCTACCTCACACAAGGGTTGGACAAACATGTATTTTTTTTTGTTAAACCTAACCAGTCCTGGGAATGCCGGTCCAATTGGGCTATGAATTTCACAACTCCTGAACCCCCAGCTCTACCCTCTCATGACTTCACCAACTTTGTCAACACCATGTCCGCGCAAAACCTTTAATATTGAAAGCCTGATTGAGGATGATCTGCTCCGTCATTACGGCTTCAGTGGGAAGGGAGTAGAGATCCAAGGGGATGTAGGTAGTACCCATGTACCCGTGCTATCCTTATATTAGACTGATTTAACCTGTGCCTTTTATTTACTGTATTTTTTATTTGTTTAGACGACAGGATCATATCTGCCGCTATGCCTGCAAACTTCAGAGCTGCTTTGAAGAATTTGAAGAGGAAGAAACCCGAGGATGCGGAGGCTAGCTCGAAACCCGAGCCCGAAACCACTGCGCAATCCAAGAAAAAATCTTCTAAGTCCAAAGAACAAGGACCTCTTGTACCTCCCGAGCTGTCGCCCCAGCCATCAACTTTGCCCCCCCCCCCCCCCCCCCCCCGAGCTCATGGAAAAGGCCCGATAGAGAAGTTTGAGTCTCTATCGGACGCGTGCCTCGTGGTATGGCCTTCCAGTCCGGGACACCAGATATGTCTTTTTTCTCACAGCCCGACCCCCAAGGGTGCCTGGGCATAATGCAGAACTTGATTTCCCGATCTGACTTGAAAATCCTACAAGCGGTGCCAAACTTGGAAGCTGGACAGAACTTTGCTCTGGCATCCCTGCAGGAATGTTGCTATTTTTCAATTTTTTCTTGCATACCGAGCTAGCATTTACCCTTGTATATTTTTGTAGGCTCTAGCTTGGGGAGGGGAGATCACCAGCCGAGCTTTTAAAGCCCAGGAGGAACACACCATGAACCAGGAGGCCTTCGTAGCTCGGATTTCTGAACTCACACGGAAATCTTGTGAAATGAAGAAAGATTATGAGGAAGAGCGGGTCGGGATGAAGGCAAAAGTTGAGTCAAGCCGTACTGCTCTAGAGACTGCCAACACCAAAATTGCTGAGCTAGAGGTGGAGAAGATCGAGTTGGAGAGCAAAGTGCGGGCCCTGACCACAGAGCTTGAGGCTGCCAAGGAGGTCGGGAAGCAAGAGTTCCTGAATTCCGCGGACTTTGCTAACTCGGTGGCGGAGAAGGCGGCTACCTTCTTTGATAAGGGCTTTAAAGGGTGTTTAGCCCAGTTCCGGGCTAATGGATACTCCGAGGCCGAGTACCCCGCCACTTTCCTGGACTGTACCAAGGCTCTTGATGACATGCCTGATGAAGATTCGGAGGAGGCCGAGCCAGAGAAAACATCTGATGCCGACCCGAACTCCAGGCCCCAAGATGCCTATGCCCCTTAGTTATTCTCTGTTTATGTTATGAATAGTGTTTAAAAAACATGATCCGTATGAGACCCTGCGAGGTCATTTAATTTTTTTTGTTGCCCAGGTCGGGCTGATACATTGCTTTGTTGTTTTGTGAATGTTTTTGCCCAGCTCGGGTTTTTTATATGTGCCCAGAATGGCCAGGTGAGTCACCATAACTTATCAAGTTTAATTATTTGAAGACCTGACCTACCTGTGCCCGGACCAGCTTAGACAGGAATTCATTAAGTGCCACTCATTAAAGGCCCGACCTATATACACCCGGACTGGCCGAATAACAAAAGGCCATAAAATTCATTGTAAATTTGTAAGGTCCCGACCTAGATACACCCGGATTGGTCAAATAACAAAAGGCCATAAAATTCATTGTAAATTTGTAAGGTCCCGACCTAGATACACCCGGACTGGCCAAATAACAAAAGGCCACAAAATTGTTGTAAATTTGTAAGGGTCCGGGTGCAGTCCTGGAGATCGAACCCCCTTTGGATTTTTTACCATCCGTGGGTTGTTTAACCAGTCCTGCCTGATCATTTAATAAAACTGATGAATTTGATATGACAGACCTGCTTGGTTTTTGAATTCCACTGATGTGGGCCACTGATGTGGACTTTGAGTGTCAGACCTGCCTGGACTTTGAATTCCACTGATATGGGCCACAGAGTTGGACTTTGAGTGCCAGACCTGTCTGGACTTTGAATTCCACTGATGTGGTGTAGTAGCCCGTACCCTAATTGAGTAATTAAAGGGTTAATGCTAATTAAATAAATTGGGTATCGAACGGATCGGAAGCTCCGATCAGGATCGGAAGCTCCGATGAGCGATCGGAGGCACCGATGATATTACGTCATCCATGACGTGTGGTTGGATCGGAAGGTCCGATCAGGATCGGAAGCTCCGATCACCCCTATCCGAAGACAACAAGTGATATTTTGACATGTGGCAGATCAGGATCTTCGAAAGCTCCGATGGCAGGATCGGACATTCCGATCGAGGTTTGGAAGTTTCGATCGAGGATCGGAGGCTCCGATCGTTGTCTATAAATAGAAGGCCGAGAATTCACTTTCAATTGCCAATTCCGGATTTTCTCTCTACTCTAGTCGTATTCGAGTTGTTCTAGCCTTCCTAGGCTTGACCCGGGAGTCGTCGAGGCGTTCGGAAGTCATAGCAGAGTTGTGCCCAAGTTTTGGTGGCATCGACATCAAAGGGCTAACGACGGACGAAGGTATAGTTTTTGCTTCCTATAAATATTTAGGAGTATGCAATAGCTTAGTTAAGGCTTTTAGAGCACTATAATGATAATAGTATCATCTGACAGTGTAGAGCAGACTATAAGCGTGGACCTAGAGTTGGTAGAGCTTGCATTGATACTGTTCGAGATATCCTGACTGAGTATGCATGTATTATGTGACTACGTGGTTTATATGTCATTGATTTATGCTGCATTCATTTGCATACTGAGCCATCTCCTTTGAGATGTCTGTTAGTAGGATTTTTCCCTATCCTGTTAGTGGTTGGACTTCCATCGATTTGGGTCCGGCATATCCACTGGTATTATAGTATGGGAGCCACCTCCTGAAGCGACGACACAACGTGCTACATACCAGGGCCCGGTCTATCTCTGTTATCTGATCCTTGACCTCGAGTTTATAAGGAGTTCACTTAGCATGCATGTATACTCATACTCTCGTACTGAGCGTTTTATGCTCACGTCTCATACTCTGTGTTTCTGGACACCCTATTCCATGGGGCAGGTTTGCGATTGGATGAGGCGGGTGGATCCAAGAGGGGCTAGGCAGTGGTTGGTCAGCTGGAGCTTCGCCTAGGTTTTATTTATGTTGTCATTGGATTGATACAGCTATTCGATTTGGTTGTATTATATTTGGGTATTTACAGATTCCTTGCCTTGGGATTGTAATTTTAGTAATGTTTTTCGCAATTTATTCTGATATCTGTTTATTAAGTTAATTGCATGTCTAAGTTCTGTTTAGTAGGTGATCCGGGTAAGGGTCACTACATTTATGGTATCAGAGCATGCAAAGTATTCTTAGGATTTAGATTCTACATAAAGATAACCGTTAGGTTAATTTTGTAGATGGCAGATCGTGACGACCAGAGTTCTCATGGCAGTATTGGTGGGCGTTGGGGTGATGCCGACCGGGAGCCTCGTCGGGAACGCCGCCATCATCATCGAGATGATGACCGTTTCAGTGTTCGTCGATTCTTACAGATGGCACCTAAGCCCTTGGTTGGAGGTGAGTCTCCGGAGGATGCGGAGAACTGGTTAGACCGCATGGAGACGACTTTTCAGACTTTCCAATGCACCGAGGAGCAGAAGATGGAGACACTGGGTTATCTTCTGGATGGACGTGCGCGCAGGTGGTTGAGGTTTACTTCTGCACCTTTTGTTGCGGCGAGAGGAGTGGCCACCTGGGCTGAGTTCCGCACAGCTTTTCAGAAACTGTATTTTCCTCCTGCACTCCGTCAGTCGAAGGCGGGCAAGCTACTGAGTCTGCGACAGGGAGCCATGTCTATTGATGAGTATCAGCAGAAGTTCTTTGATCTGCTATCCTATTGCCCCGAGATTGCCGACAGCTCCGAGATGAAGTATAATCTGTTCCTTCAGGGCCTTAACCCTGAGATCCATGACCGTGTGGCGGTTGGTGACGACATGTCCTACGAGGGTTTGGTGAGCCGTTGTCACCAGGCGGAGGACAGCATTCGACGGAACAGGTCTTTCTCTCAGTCGAGACCTACTAGTTCTTTGGGTCCCCGTGCCCAATCTTTTAAGAAGTCTGGATCTACTTCTTCCTCTGGTTCTGGAGGTGTTGTCCGTTTCGGAAAGAAGGACAAGTGTGATCACTGTGGGAAGATCCATCCATCCGACAAGTGCCGTAGAGCTTCTGGAGCTTGTTTTCATAGCGGCGAGGTGGGTCATATCCGGAGGGATTGTCCACTATCTGGGGGAGGCGGTTTTGGTTCTGGTTCAGGATCTGGTTCTCAGGCCACTGTTCAGCAGAGGTCGCAGGGACAGCCTGCTGGGAGTTCTCATTTGAGGCCATGAGCTTCTGGCCAGGTGTTTGCCTTGAGGCATGATCAGGCAGTGGAGGAGAATGAGAAAGTCATCGCATGTACATTTCTGCTTTATGGTATACCTGCTCTTGTACTTATTGACACTGGTGCATCTCATTCCTTCATTTTTGCACGTTTTGTTAAGAGGCATAAGTTACCATGCATTGCACTAGATGTAGTGATGTCTGTTTCTACTCCGACGGGCCAATCTGCTTTGGCTAAGCATCTAGTGATGGGTTGCTCTTTAGAGTTCGAGTGGAACATTCTGTTAGCGAATCTCATGGTTCTTGCGATGGATGACTTTGATTGCATTCTGGGAATAGATATGTTGACTACCTATCGAGCTTCAGTGGACTGCTATCAGAGATTAATACGCTTTCATCCGGAAGGGAGTGAGAGCTAGTTTTTCTATGGAGAGGGAGCGCGACCCCCGATGCCTTTGGTATCAGCTTTGCGAGCCTGTCAAGCTCTAGAGTTTGGCGGGGAAGGCTACCTTATCTATGCAGTTGATTTGTTCGCTGAGAGTATTGGGATAGAGAGTATTCCTGTTGTGGATGAATTTTCCGATGTATTTCCCGATGAGATTCCGGGTTTTCCTCCTGTTAGGGAAGTCGAGTTTGGCATAGAGTTGATGCCGGGTACTTCACCTATTTCTCGAGCACCGTATCGTCTGGCTCCATCAGAGATGCGTGAGTTGAAGAATCAGCTACATGATCTTTTGGACAAGGGGTACATTCGTCCTAGTGTATCTCCTTGGGGAGCTCCTGTTCTTTTTGTAAAGAAGAAGGATGGGTCTATGCGGTTGTGCATTGACTATCGGCAGCTGAATCGAGTTACTGTGAAGAACAAGTATCCTTTGCCTCGTATTGATGACTTGTTTGATCAGCTGCAGGGCACTTCAGTTTACTCCAAGATTGACTTGAGATCTAGGTATCATCAGTTGAGAGTCCGAGATCAGGACGTAGCCAAGACTGCATTCCGTACTCGCTATGGGCATTACGAGTTTCTAGTGATGCCATTTGGCTTGACTAATGCGCCGGCTTTATTCATGGATCTGATGAACCGTGTCTTTAGGGAGTATTTGGACAAGTTTGTCGTGGTCTTCATTGACGACATCTTGGTGTATTCGCGTAATATGGAAGAGCACGTTTCTCACTTGCGATTGGTACTGCAGACTCTTCGGGATGAGCAGTTATACGCCAAGCTGAGCAAGTGTGAGTTCTGGATGGATCGAGTGGTCTTTATTGGCCATATCATATCCAGGGAGGGGATTTCTGTTGATTCAAGCAAGATTGAGGCGGTGCTTAATTGGTCGCGTTCGACGACAGTTGCTGAGATCCGTAGTTTTCTGGGTCTAGCAGGGTATTATCGTCGCTTCATTCTGAACTTCTCTCAGTTATCTCGACCTTTGACGCAACTTATCCGCAAGGGTGTTGATTTCAAGTGGTCCTCCGAGTGTGAGGAGAACTTCTGTGAGCTTCGACGGCGGTTGACTTCTGCGCCGTGTTGGCATTACCGTCAGGATCTGGAGGGTATGTGGTGTACACTGATACTTCTCTGCAGGGGTTAGGTTGTGTCCTGACTTAGAATGGGCATGTGATCGCATACGCTTCTAGACAACTGAAGCTTCACGAGGACAACTACCCAGTCCATGATTTGGAATTGGCAGCCATTGTGTTCGCTTTGAAGATCTGGCGTCATTATCTGTATGGAGAGAAATTTGAGATCTTCACCGACCACAAGAGTCTCAAATATTTGTTCACTCAGGCGGAATTGAACATGAGGCAGAGACGTTGGATGGACTTGCTTAAGGACTATGATTGCAAGATTAAGTACCATCTGGGAGCTGCTAATCTCACCGCTGATGCTTTGAGTCGCAAGGTGCGACTATCCGCACTTCAGACTTGTTCGATGTCTAGTGCGATCAGTGACTGTTGTACTTCAGGATATACTTTCAAGCATAAGAAAGGTATGCAGGGTATCCAGATGTTTGCGATATTATCTAAGCCAGCATTGTATTCGCGGATTCGAGATGCTCAGATGTCTGATTCGAAGACCCAGCGTTTATCTCGTCTAGATAACGAGGGTAGCTCGTCTGGATTTTACTATCAGTCAGATGGCTTTCTGTGTTTGTCTGGTAGGCTTGTGATTCCGCAGGATGTAGAGTTGCGAGAGGAGATTTTGTCTCAGGCGCATCGCACTAAGTTGAGTATTCATCCTGGGAGCAACAAGATGTACAAGGATCTACGTACTCATTTCTGGTGAAAAAGAATGAAACGCAGTGTTTATCAGTTTGTTTCGAGATGTTTGGTGTGTCAACAGGTCAAGGCAGAGCACCGACGACCTGGAGGATTGCTTCACAGTCTGCCTATTCCTGAATGGAAATTGGAGTTTATCACAATGGACTTTATGACCCATTTGCCGGTATCCCCGAGGAACTGTGATGCTATCTGGGTTGTGGTGGACCGACTCACCAAGTCAACGCATTTCATTGCCTATAGCCGGGAGTACAATGTGGATCGTATGGCTTGGTTGTACATTCAGGAGATCGTTCGACTTCATGGAGTGCCTGTGAGCATTGTCAGCGATCGGGACCCCAGGTTTACTTCTAGATTCTGGGGGAGTGTTCAGCGTGCGATGGGTACTACTCTCAGTTTGAGTACTGCCTATCATCCGGAGACTGATGGTCAGTCAGAGCGCACTATCCGTACTTTGGAGGATATGCTTAGAGCGTGCGTCATGGATTTTGGTTCAGCCTGGCAGGATCATTTGCCATTGATCGAGTTCGCGTACAACAACAGCTATCATACTAGTATTGGGATGACACCTTTTGAGGCATTGTACGGGCGACGTTGTCGTACTCCACTCTTCTGGGAAGAAGTGGGGGAGAGACAGGCTGAGGGACCAGAGTTTATCCAGCAGGCGGTAGACATTGTTGATCAGATCAAGAAACGGATTAAGACTGCACAGGATCGTCAGGCCAGCTATGCTAACACCAAGCGTAGGCCTTTGCAGTTCGATGTCGGGGAGAAAGTGTTTTTGAGAGTGTCACCTTTTCGCAAAATTCTCAGATTTGGCCTTAAGGGCAAGTTGTCTCCCAGATTTATCGGTCCGTTTGAGATCTTGGAGAGCATTGACGATTTGGCTTATCGACTAGCTTTGCCACCGCATCTTTCCAGTATTCACGACGTACGTATCTCTGTTGCGACGATATGTGGCGGATGAGTCTCATATTTTACAGCGGTCTGAGGTTCAGGTGAGCAAGGATTTGACCTATGTTGAGAAACCTATTCGTATCCTGGATTATAAGGATAAGGTTTTGCGGAACAAATTCATTCCTTTGATTTTAGTTCAGTGGCAGTGCCGAGGCACTGAGTAAGCTGCTTGGGAGCTTGAGGATAGGATGCGTGAAGACCATCCTGAGTTGTTTTGATTTCATTCTTAAGTTGTATTCAGTGGCAAACTCTGTAAACGTTTGATTTGAATAAAGAATGTTTCTGATTTCTGTATTACATTCAGTACTTAAGATCTGATTTCGAGGATGAAATATCTTAAGTGGGGGAGAATGTAGTAGCCCGTACCCTAATTGAGTAATTAAAGGGTTAATTCTAATTAAATAAATTGGGTATCGGACGGATCGAAAGCTCCGAAGGCACGATCGGAAGCTCCGATCAGGATCGGAAGCTCCGATGAGCGATTGGAGGCACCGATGATATTACGTCATCCATGACGTGTGGTTGGATCGAAAGCTCCAATCACCCCTATCCGAAGACAACAAGTGATATTTTGACACGTGGCGGATCAGGATCTTCGGAAGATCCGATCGAGGTTCGGAAGTTCCGATCGAGGATCGGAGACTCCGATCGTTGTCTATAAATAGAAGGCCGAGAATTCACTTTCAATTGCCAATTTCGGATTTCCTCTCTACTCTAATCGTATTCGAGTTGTTCTAGTCTTCCTAGGCTTGACCCGGGAGTCGTCGAGGCGTTCGGAAGTCATAGCAGAGTTGTACCCAAGTTCTGGTGGCATCGACATCAAAGGGCTAACGACGGACGAAGATATATCTTTTGCTTCCTATAAATATTTAGGAGTATGCAATAGCTTAGTTAAGGCTTTTAGAGCACTATAATGATAGTAGTATTATCTGACAGCGTAGAGCAGACTATAGGCGTGGACCTAGAGTTGGTAGAGCTTGCACTGATTTGAGGTACGAAAGTACTGTTCGAGATATCCTGACTGAGTATGCATGTATTATGTGACTGCGTTGTTTATATGTAATTGATTTATGCTGCATTCATTTGCATACTGAGCTATCTCCTTCGAAATGTCTGTTAGTAGGGTTTTTTCCTATCCTGTTAGTGGTTGGACTTCCATCGATTTGGGTCCGGCATATCCACTGGTATTATGGTATGGGAGCCACCTCCTGAAGCGACGGCACAACGTGCTACATACTAGGGCCCGGTCTGTCTCTGTTATCTGATCCTTGACCTCGAGTTTATAGGGAGTTCACTTAGCATGCATGTATACTCATACTCTCGTACTGAGCGTTTTATGCTTACGTCTCATACTCTGTGTTTCTGGACACCCTATTCCATGGGGCAGGTTTGCGATTGGATGAGGCGGGTGGATCCAAGAGGGGCTAGACAGTGGTTGGTCAGCTGGAGCTTCGCCTAGGTTTTATTTCTGTTGTCATTGGATTGATACAACTATTCGATTTGGTTGTATTATATTTGGGTATTTACAAATTTCTTGCCTTGGGATTGTAATTTTAGTAATGTTTTCCGCAATTTATTCTGATATATGTTTATTAAGTTAATTGCATGCCTAAGTTCTGTTTAGTAGGTGATCCGGGTAAGGGTCACTACATGTGGGCCACTGAGGTGGACTTTGAGTGCCAGACCTGCCTGGGCTTTGAATTCCACTGATCTGGGCCACTGAGGTGGAATTTGAGTGCCAAACCTGCTTGGACTTTGAAAAGAACTGCCAAGTGATAATAAGAAAGCTAAGGAGACAAAACGAAGAGCACTTCGTTTCGTCATAATAGATCAAATCCTGTTCAAAAGCAGTGGAATTTGAGTGCCAAACCTGCTTGGACTTTGAAAAGAACTGCCAAGTGATAATAATAAAGCTAAGGAGACAAAACGAAGAGCACTTCGTTTCGTCATAATAGATCAAATCCTGTTCAAAAGATCTTTTTCTCAACCTTTATTAAAGTGTTTGGGCCCCGATGAATCAAATTACGTATTACGGGAAATTCATGAAGGATCTTGCGAAAGTCATCTAGGCAGTCTTGCCCTATCTTGGAAAGCCCTTCTTGCTGGTTTCTTTTGGCCTACTATGCGGAAAGACTCCTCAGATCTGGTTCATTCGTGCTATAATTGCCAGAGACATGCTAACCTACAGCGGAGACCTGCAGAATACATGAAGGCAGTGGTGGCCGCTTGTCCTTTTGATTGGTGGGGAATGGACATTGTAGGACCATTCCCTGTTAGCACAGGGCAGAGAAAATTCTTGTTGGTCGCGGTCGACTATTTTTATAAATGGGTGGAGGCCGAGCCCCCTAACTAAAATTACAGAAAACGAAGTGCTCAATTTTCTATGGAAAAATATAGTGTGCCGCTTCGGAATCCCTCGCAGGTTGGCATCAGATAATGGGAGACAGTTCCGTGGATCCAAAGTTCGAGCATGGTGCCAGGAAATGAAGACCGAACCCGAGGTAAAATTCCGACATCATCAATTGGCGCCGTCTGTGGGAATTTGAAGAAAAAATAGTTTCGATGGCTAATCAGAATGGAGATCACCCATTTAGAGGAATTAGTAACTCAGGCTGTTCAGAGGGCTTTGGGTGAAAGGGGTGAGGCCAATCATCTGCGCCCCGATCATAATGCCCACCTCGATGAGATAAAAAAGTTGAAGGAAGAGATGGAGCAGCTAAGGAAGAAGCAGGCTGGGTACCTAGCTACCACAACCAGAAACATTCCTTTTACTCAGGAAATATTGGACGCCGACCTCCCTAAACAGTTTAAATTGCCTCACATCGGGGAGTATGATGGTAAAGGAGATCCTGAAGACCATTTGGCACGCTTCGAGAATGCAGGTTTGTTGCATAAATATTCTGATCAGATCAAGTGTAGGGATTTCCTTACTACTCTCATAGGACCAGCCCAGCAATGGTTCAATATGCTACGCCCGGGGGATATCAAGGAATTCAAAGATTTTAGCAAATCCTTTTTGCATCACTTTGCTAGCAGCAAAAAACATCCTACCACTACCTTCAGCCTTTTTGCAATCAAGCAACGGGAACATGAAAATTTAAGAGCTTATATCCGCAGGTTTAGTACCTTGGCTCTCGAGGTACCCATGGCGACGCCAGACCTGCTCATCAGTGCCTTCATGCAAGGGCTGGATACAAAAGATTTTCTTAAATCTCTAATAAAGAGGCCGCCAGAAACATATGAAGAATTACTTGCCCGAGCTGAAAAATATGTCAACATGGAAGAAATACAGGTTTCTCGAGCAACTGTAAAGAGGGAGCGACCTAAAAGTCCTAAGAACAATAGGGTTCCGAGCAGCAATTCAGGGATGGGACAACCATTCCGACCTGCATTGTTAGGAGAATTCACCTCTTTCACTCCTTTACGTATGAGTAAAGTCCGAGCTCTACAAATTTGTGACGATCGGAAACTCACGCAAAGTCCTCCATGAACTGAGAAGGGACCTCGAAATAGGGAATCAGATAGATATTGTCACTTTCACAATGAGTACGGGCATACTACAGAGGACTGTCGTCAACTAGATCAAGAGATTGAAAGGATAATACAACAACATTCCGAATTAAAAAAATATATTGACCCATCAAGAGGGGTATCACCCGAGCAGGAAACAACGAGGAAGATCGAGACAAAGAGCCAGGACTACTCCTCCCAAAGAAGACTTCAATCGCCTAAATCAGGACCAGCCCAGGGATGACCGAGCTCATCAAAGACCGGCTCCGCCTGCTCGAGGAATTATCAACATGATTTCTGGAGGCCCCACTGATGGAGATTCCAATCGAGCTAGGAAAACTAGTAGCAGAAAATTAGTAAATATGGATCGGCAATCAGATTGTCCATACCGGCCCGACCCTCTCTTTTGGGCTGGAGGATTTGAAAAGGATTTCTTACAACCATAATGATGTGTTGGTAATAAGGGCCACGGTCGCAAACTATGATGTAGCTCGGATATTTGTGGATTCAGGCAGTTCTGTCAACGTTCTATTCCAGGAATCAATAAATCAAATGGACTTGGGACAGTACAAGATGGAGCCCGTTGTAACATCACTCTTTGGTTTCACGGGTCATGACATTCGACCTGTTGGGTTAGTTGTAAGGCCCGAAAATATTCAATTATTAATTATGGAATTTGAGAATTAAATTCCATATTATGGGCTAATATTGATTTGAGAAGTTTTGAAAATGATAGATTTAATTTCCGAGCTGAAAATATTTAATTTGAGAATATGCGGATTTTGAGAATTAAATTCCGAGAATTCTTAAATTAAAAGAATAAATATTCGATTTGAATATTTATGAAATTTAAGATTTAATTCCATGTTTTGGAAATTAAAGAAGATGAATTTTGAAGATACAACTCGATCAGGGACTGATTTGCACATACTGATATTTGAAGGGCTAGAATGCAAACGGTCGGGATTATTTAATTAATCCGAATTTAATTTATTTTAATCCGAGTATATTTAATTTGGGAATATTTAGAGTTTTGATTTAAATTCTAATATTCTTAAATTATTTTGGATTGAAATTGAATTAAAACGACGGCCGAGGACTGAATTGCAATTATTGAAGACTTCAGGGACTAAATTGCAATTTATGCAATAGCTATCCAATTTAATCAGAATGAAACGTGTTTGAAGCAAAAAGGTTTCAGAAAGTTAGAACAGAGGTCGAAACCTCTTCCTTTTTCTTTTGATTTTGATTTCTTCAAATCGCCGTAACTTTTGATCCGTTCGTCCGATTTCGATTCCGAAAGATGTTCTGGAATCCTTGCGACGAGTACTTCGATTTGATGTAAGTTTCTGATTACTTCGGTATGGTTTGAAGATCGAAATATTGCAGAGATCAGATGTTGAGCATGAATATGGCTTTCTATTGAATTATGTAGTTCCGTATCGATGTCGAATCAGTTATTTGATGCCGTATGAATTCCAATGAGTTTTTACAGCATGTATTTCGAATGTATGCTTCTGATATGCTGAGTAGATGATGTTATGTTGCTGATATGTTGATGAGAAACCATAATTGAAATTGAAAATGGTTTCGATATTTCATCAGTTATCGATTTTTAATCGCTACGCCGTCGATTCGTGTTTTGAGACAAGTTTGATAGATGATTTTTGAGATAAGATATTCTTTGATATGTTTATGATAATAGCTGTTGGTTTGAAGAGTTGAATGACAATGAACGGATATGTAAAGCCGTATGAATGGAATTGAAATTAGAAATGAATTCGATACCGTAACGATTCCCGATTGTCAACCGCTACGATGCTTGGTTATGTTTTGAAAACATACTGATAGTCTAAAATTGAGCTAATGATCTTGAGATTGTATACTGATTTTGTTACATGATAATATTTATATGTCAGACGTGTTACGAGCTCAATCAACTTCAGAGGTTGAATTGTGAACCGAGGAAGTTCGCTTGAGATTTGAAATGATTTGATTGAAGATGTGCTGATGATTTCGACTCGATTCTGAAAGGAATGAATTGAACAAAGATTGATGTGCATGTTTTGAGGTTGAAGAATTCAGAACAGACGAAATACGAAGGTAAAAGTAGACTACTATTTGATTGGGATTACAACTCGAGATGGTTTGTATCGAGTTCCCTTAAATCACATACTTGTTTGCTTAATTGCTCTTATGTGCTTTCATTTGAGTTGTTGAATAAGTTTTTGATGTTATGAATGCTTTGATGATGATATATGTTGCATTCATCTTGAAGAGTTATTCCTTGATTTTGAAATGAACGGAAACGTTCGAATAGACGATTTGAGGAATCGTATATGTATGGCCTGGGTGGTTGTTTTAGCCTAGCGTCTGATTTGCATATATGGTTTCTTCAAAGTCTAGAGAAGAAAGATAAGTAACCCCACCTCGAGCGGGAGAGTCGGTGGATTAGTTATGATATCTACTTCTCGGGATCCCAACCGACGAATGATGAAATGAACCTTGTTTTGAAAACATGCATTGTATTTACTTTTATATCATGATCTTGATATATGTTTGATATGCATGTTTAGTTGCTTTTACTGGAAAATATATTTCTCACCGGAGTTATCCGGCTATTGTTATGTTGTATGTGTCATGGCAATAGGAGGAAATGGAGCAGAACAAAGGCAATCTTGAAGAACAAGGGTTGAAGAGATATAGCGTGATGATCCGAGTTAGATGGTTGAGTGAGTTGTCATGTTGTAGAGTTGAATTCTAAACATGAGCATGTGATTTAGATACTTGTACCAAGAATTGTAAATGATCTAGTTGTTGTCTTGTTGATGTTTAGATTTGAGATTTGATGTAAATCCTTAAAACACCATGAAGTATCTTGATCTTGTTATATAGCATTGTGTCTTGCATATTTTGGAAAGTCTTGATTATTATGATGGTAAGGCTTGTTATGATCTAATGGTATCCATTGTATAGCATGTTAGAATGTATGTTAGATGTTGCTATGGATTAGATCATGAATAAATCTTGGTTTGAGTTGATCTTGGATGGAAATATTTGGAGAACCATTTTGATAGCAGCTGAGCATTTTTCTGGTGCAGTGGCCGGCGCACGGGCGAGCAAGTACTCGCGCGCGCGCGAGCCAGCTTTTGAGATCTCGGTCTCATTGGCCGGCGCGCGCGCGAGGGGTGATGTCCGCGCGTGCGCAGGGCAATCTATGTTAATTTTTTTTTTTTATTCTTTTGTTTAGACATTGATTGTTGTCTATTATTGTTGATTAATGTTTATTGAGAGATTAGAACTCGTGTCGTCACAACAGGTGGTATCAGAGCGTAAGTTCTTGGACTGAGATAGAAGCTGAGCGGGGTAGATTGAGTCACATGCATGAATTGTATTGCATGATTATGCATTATTTGATTTGATGATTCGATGATTTGATAAATTGCATGTGAGCATAATCTATCTTTGAAATTCAATTGCCTGATTTACTGATTTGTAAATTCTTGGAATTTTTACCGTTTTGTTATAAGATTTTCCCGAGTGATGTAAGCACCCATACTTGAGTAGAACAGTGTTCTTTGGGTGACGTAAGCACCCTAGACTGACAGACTGGTATGGCCAGACTGAACAGAATGGTATGGTCAGATTGAACAAAACAGAACGGTATTGCTCAGCTGAATGAAGTATCTCTGATTGAACAGAACAGAATATCAGCAAATGAATAGATGATGTTGTAGGTAACATTTGGTTTGAAGAACTTGATTAGTTGTTCAAATATCGAAAATATTCAGATGAATATCGGATCAGAGTGATTGAATACCAACTTCGAAACCTAGCAACCAGCTGGTGGATTTTGATAAAGAAATGATAAGAAGGCAGAGGTATGTTGATTGTTGGTAAGTGCTTAGAACGAAATTATGTTTATAGTTCTTTGCCACAACAGATAGAACTGATGAGAAAGAAAAATATACCATGTAGAAGTTGAATCTTTTGAATTTGAGGAATGCCTTATTAGAATTTTCAAGTCTATTACAATTCTTTGAATTGTAGATGATGAAAAGCTCAAGATTGAGTGAATTATTTAATGGCTTGAATCCGCAGATTATGTCTGATAAATGTTGACGACTGAAACATTTTGTTTAAAGACATAGCCTTGTCTAGGAGAATTGAAGCTGAATGATGAGTTAGGAGAATGAAATTGTAGACATGAAAGAGTATGTGAGATACTCACAACTTTATCTACAAGTTTTATTCCAGAACAGATATGAAGTGCATGATATGAAAATAAATCTCTAACTCTAGCGAATCGAGATGGATTAGTCTGATTCTGAATGCAGAGTATATTAGAAATTATTACACTTTTTGTGGAGGAAGATATCTGAACAAATAGTGTAAGGACAAGTCAGACAGATGTGCTAAAATTTATTCAATGAATAAATTCCAGAAGTATACAGAGGATCAGAATGAAATTGCACCTGAGAATGAAATTTCAGGTAACAGATTTATTTTGTTTTGACCTGGTTATTATTGGTGCAATAGATACATAATAGCTGAAAGCTTATTATATGATTACCTCTATATCAGAAAAGAGATTTTGTGAATTGAACTGAAGATTAGAACTATTGGCTTCGATGAACTGAAACTGAACATGATATTGTTCATGTGAGAATTTACCTAAGTACTGATTAGTGATAGTTGCAGATTATTGAATCACTGGATTTTGTGATTTAACCAATCAGTATGATGATAAGAAGCGATAAAATTAGATCAACAGGAACATGATATGCATATGAATATGATGATATGATATAGAATCTCGAATTAAGATTCTGTGATTTCGGTTTGATATGTGATGTTTGATTACAGAAATATTCCGAAATCAGTATATTCGATGCACGAGATATGTTCAAGATCTAAATTAGCATTGATAAGTATGCTACTGAATAGAGATTACAGATATGTTCCAGTAAGATTTTTAACTTTAGTTTAAGTTGTGAACTGGAATTCAATATTGAAGTGATGAATTGATGAATTTATGAATTACCGACTTGATGAGATTATGAATTATATATATTAATTTTGAGGTTGAGAAGATAAATGATGATATGACAATTGGTTACAGATGAGTCTTTTCTTTGATTATGCTGAATCGATTACATCAACTGGAGATATAATTTTTGAATGATTTAATATTGATTGGCTCTCATGGCACATTGCTTTCGTTTAGAGCCTGTGTTGATTTACTCATTCTGAGTTATGTGATGCAAGTGAGTTGTTTTCACTTTGCAGAGTTTGTTATCCAGAAGATTCGATTTTGGATGACCTTGATTGAGGGATTTTCTCAATCTTGATTTATTTCTTTTGATTTTGAGAATTATTGATCATTTGATGATATTTCAGCGTATTTTAAGATAGTGACTCGTAACTGATAGAAGAATTTGAATATGATCCATGATTTTTGGTTTAGATGATATGAATTGTCGGTATTTGAAGATAGAAATAAGGAATGGAATAGGCATCCGATGAATTGATTTCAGATTTCTGTGTATTCTAGTTTGAATATTCAGATGAATATAACACCAATCAGAATGATTTTTTCGATTGGAAGTAAGGCAGAATTGTTCAGAAGATGAAAGCAACACAAAAAGTAAACTGAAGTAATTAGAATTCAGTACAGAATGCCAGATTGAGATATGAATTGAAGCCTCAGATCCGAATGAATGAATTATATTATGATTGATTATTTGATTGTGCCTGATATTTCCGAAAAGAGATATCAGAATTTGAGGAATTGCACAACAATGAATTCAATATTCATTCGATAATTGTTTTATCAGAAGATAAAGCAAATAGTAGTAACATAATTAGTACGTTTGTGAAGTTAAACATACAGAGATTTTCTGATGAAGTTGAAAATCGTTGATCAGATGAGTTCAATGTTAGTTTGGAAACTCCAAACATTGAACCAAGATTATAATTTGAAAGAATATTTTACAAAAACTACCGTGATGAAACAATATAGATGAGATAAACAGGTGGTAGATATGAACTGATTCATGAACATTACTGTATACGATGATCTGTCTGTATGAACAAGTCACTGAATTATGATTAAATTCGTTGCAAGATGAACAGTAAGCCAGGAAATAATGTTTCAAATTGAAACATTGGGTTTACTATTAATTTTATTGCAGAAGATCCGAAGACTTTGAGTACTTTTTGAGGAAAAGGTACAATATATTATCCTTGAATGGGAAGAATAGTCAGAGATGATAAATCGAATTTGTGAGAATGAATTTTTATCTGATATGATACCGATTATCCACAGTTCTGAATACTTTGAAATCTGTGACTACAACATATTATACTCTGATTAATTGATAGTCCGAATAGACTAATCAGAATTTGGCAGAATACTCTGTATGAGATAGGATGAACAACTATCCATTCAGATCCGTGAAGAAAATAGCAGAGCACAAGCTCAATGTAATAAAAGGCTGTCTCCCTATTATTTAAAAGAAAAGGCACTTTGGTCCTGAAAAAGATGCAGTAATAAAGGAGCAGGTGGACGAGTTACTCAGGGCTGGGCGTATTGAAGAAATCCACTTCCCGACCTAGTTGTCTAACATAGTCCTAGTCCCAAAATCTACGGGAAAATGGCGTATGTGTGTAGATTTTTGAGATTTGAATAAAGCATGCCCTAAAGATTGCTACCCCCTACCTAGAATCGATAAGCTTGTCGATTCAACTGCAGGGCATGAATTACTCAGCTTTTTGGATGCTTACCAAGGGTATCACCAAATTCCCTTAGCAAAAGAGGACAAAGACAAGGTGAGTTTTGTCACATCAACAGGAACTTATTGCTATGTGGTCATGCCGTTTGGACTCAAAAATTCCGGGGAAACATACCAAAGATTAATGGACAAAGTATTCGAACAGCAAATTAGAAAGAATATTGAAGTCTACGTTGATGACATCCTGGTCAAGACCCGCACGACCGACCAGTTTATTACTGACCTGGCTCAAACATTCCAGACGCTGAAAAATTATCAACTGAAGCTAAACCCTAGCAAGTGCACCTTTGGAGTTCGGACTGGAAAATTTCTGGGATACATGGTTACAAGAAGGGGAATCGAAGCTAATCCAGAAAAAGTTCAAGACATCATTTCTATGAGCTCCCCTAAGAATATACAGGAAGTACAAAGATTAACAAGAAGAATTACAGCACTGGCCCGATTTATATGCAGATCGACAGACAAAAGCCTACCTTTCTTTAAAGCACTGCGAAAGACGAAAGATTTTGAATGGAGTGATGAAAGTGAAAAGGCTTTTCAGGATTTAAAAACCTACTTAAAGCAATTGCCTGTCTTGAATAAGCCTACTCAAGGGGAAGAGTTGTTCCTTTATCTGGTTGTTACTCCTCGAGCAACCAGTTCGGTCCTTGTCAAAAAATATGGAATGAATCATCAACCCGTATACTTTGTAAATCACGCCTTGAAGGGACCTGAGCTCAATTACCTAACTCAGGAAAAGCTTGCTCTAGCTCTGGTCATCACAGCGAGAAAATTAAGGCCTTATTTTCTATCGCACCCTATCACCGTACTCACCAATAGTGCTTTGGGAAAAATCGCAGCTAATCCAGATGTATCGGGTAGACTGGTCAAATGGATCACAGAATTAAGCGAGTACGATATCAAATATGAACCTCGAGCAGCCATAAAAGCTCAAGCCCTAGCTGACTTCTTGGCAGAAACAGTTCAGCTAGAACAAGAGGAGCTATGGAAGATTTTTGTAGATGGGTCATCATGTCAGTCGGGGAGCGGAGCTGGAATCGTGATCATCTCACCTTGGGGTGAAGAAACTAACATTTCAATCAGATTGGACTTTAGAGCCTCTAACAATGAAGCAGAATATGAGGCCTTATTACTTGGACTCGAGGCAGCACGGAATTTGGGTATTTCCCGGGCTATTCTATATTCCGATTCCCAATTAGCTATTCAGCAGAGCAATGGAAAGTTTGAGATCAAAGATGATAAGATGGGGAAATATTCCAAGGCATTAGACAAAGCCAAGGAAGGATTCACCGAGCTGAAATTGGAGCTTATCCCCCGAGCCGAGAACATCAAGGCCGACCATTTGGCCCGCCTAGCCAGTGCCTTGAGCGCTCGGCCTGACCCCATCGTTGCAGGTCGGGAGCTCGTATCTCAGTTGGAAACTCTAGATGATATGATAACCCAAGTACCGGAAGGGGATTGGAGATATGATATACACAAATATCTGACTACAAAAGAACTGCCAAGTGATAATAAGAAAGCTAAGGAGACAAAACGAAGAGCACTTCATTTCATCATAATTGACCAAATCCTGTTCAAAAGATCTTTTTCTCAACCTTTGTTAAAGTGTTTGGGCCCCGACAAAGCAAATTACGTATTACGGGAAATTCATGAAGGATCTTGCGAAAGTCATCTAGGCAGTCTTGCCCTAGCTCGGAAAGCCCTTCTTGCTGGTTTTTTTTGGCCTACTATGCGGAAAGACTCCTCAGATCTGGTTCATTCGTGTTATAATTGCCAGAGACATGCTAACCTACAGTGAAAACCTGCATAATACATGAAGGCAGTGGTGGCCGCTTGTCCTTTTGATCAGTAGGGAATGAACATTGTAGGACCATTCCCTGTTAGCACGGGGCAGAGAAAATTTTTGTTGGTCGCGGTCGACTATTTTTCTAAATGGGTGGAGGTCGAGCCCCTAGCTAAAATTACAGAAAACGAAGTGCTCAATTTTCCATGGAAAAATATAGTGTGCCGCTTCGGAATCCCTCGCAGGTTGGCATCAGATAATGGGAGACAGTTCTGTGGATCCAAAGTTCGAGCATGGTGCCAGAAAATGAAGACCGAACCCGAGGTAAAATTTCGACATCATCAATCTCCTTCATATGTTATAATTTTTATACTTGATAAGAAATAAATGTCAAATGTATGAAATATAAGAAAGGTGAATGCGAATTATCAGTTTCAAATTGCTTAAAAAAATTATCTTAGTTTGAAATGTTGAAGCACACAAGAAAGAGACCAGATAATGCCAATTAAAATATGAAGTCCACGAAAAAGAGGCCATATCTGGCCCACGAAGATGTCTTTGTGTTTGGGCACGGATGAGCCCAATTTGGCAAGTAGCATGAATAATCAAATATTAGAACAAATTTTGAGAAATAAAAAACATTTAACAACCCTCATTTTTTTACAGAAATATATAGTTTAATATTATTTATCCTCCAATTTTTATCATTGACACACTTCAATAATAATAATAATGATCATAATTATTATTATAACAATTATTAATATTTTTATTTATAATCATAATAATGTTTTAACCCCATAAAACCAGTATATATAACATATGTAAGTGTTTGGAAGAGGTTATAAGAAACACTTTTCAACTTTTCATTAACAAAATTTTGAAATTTTGTGAAATTTTGTTAACGAGAAGCTGAGAAGTGTTTTTTAGCTAGAAGCTCTTCCAAACACCACCATAAAATGAAGTATATTTCAAAATAAATAATTCAATTGTTGCCCACTTTATATGCTCCATATATATGAACGATTCAAGTAATACCCATGGTTATGTAAGTCAATGTTCTATAACAATTGCATGATTATGTAAGCCAATGCTCCATATCTCTTATTATTAATGAATTATTTGTGGTTATTAATTTTTGAACAATTAATTAGTAATCACTTCATCTAGCTAGTTAAAAATTACTTGAAAATTTATTGTTAAGATTGTCAACATTATGATTTCGCCAAGAACTATAGCATGACGCTTATACCGTAGGACAAAATTTTTGATTCTTATATATGGACCTTATGAAAGCACATAGTATGATGCCCTTACCAGATATAGGAAAATTAAAGAGTTAATAATGTGTTATAATATGCTATAATGAATTTCTGTAATAATTTGTGTTAACTATTTTCGTAAAGCGAAGACATATATATACTTTTAGTTTCTAAAGAGACCCGTTGTATAGTCGTGCTAATGCAGACATAAGTCCGGACATGACAGAATGATAGAATGATATAAGAGACGGTCACTAGTCGGTCGAACCCCTCGAAAACTGTGGAACAAAGTACTACAAGCAGTGGAGCCACGTCTTAAACTTGGAGAAAAGAGTATTATATTATCACAAGAACTACCTCTTGAACCTATAAAAGTCACCTCTAGATTCTCCGGAACTGGTGTATCGAGGTAAGGTCGTGACGAGCACGTTTTGTTCTGAAGGAGGCGGTGATTGTGATGTCCCTATCCCACATTGGGCAAAATACTACATCACGGGAATCACCTTTTGAGCCTGTAGGAACCACCTTATCTTTTGAACCTGTAAGAACCACTTCTTTAGATTTTCGATGCTGGTGGATCGAAAGGCCAGGTCACGATGTCAGCACCTCACCCTTTCAAAAATATAGGAATCACCTCTAAATTCTTGGTGCTGATGAATCGAAAGGCCAGGTCGCGACTATGTCCCGTTCTTAAGGACATGTGATTTTGATGACTCTATCCGACATGAGAAAAATTGAAAAATTAATAATAATTTATAATTGATTACAACGTGACACACAATCTCGTACTAAACAATGAGTAAACACGAGGGATACTCGAGTGCCAACGGGCCAAAGTATGCTAGACCAATGAGTCCGAAGAAAATGTGAATGATCATGAAATAGAGACCAAGCTTCTCATTCCGCTTTGTACGTCTCCACAATATAGATTAGTCTTGGTCACTAAAAAATGTAGGGTCCGTTTGAAGTTATGAATTATTATTAATTTATGTATTAATAATCTTATCTAATCTCACGTTTTTTTGCTATATTATTTACCCATTTTTCAATTATTTATATTACATCAATCAAATCATTAATTATTTATATTACATCAATCAAATTATTAAATTTAAATTACTATATTAACATTTATAAATAATATTATTTATATTTTATTAATTATTAAAATGATAAAATGGTAATTTACTATTTTTATATAAAATATAATCAATCAAATCAAACAAATCATAATCCATCAATTAAATCAAATCTTATATTAACTATATTTTTTATTTATTTTTTTATTACAATATATTATTTATCTCTATATTATTTATCTTATTTCTCACTTTAAACGAACCCTTAGTGTATCCGAAAATCTTATTTTATAGTTCATGCGGCCAATCATATTCTACAATAATTTCAACATCTCGAAACGTAATTAATGTCAGTACTAACTCTCTCACTAACATGCTTTAAACTTTAATATCTCTTCATAAGCAAATCTAATAAACAAGTTAAAGACAGCATTATGAATGAGAAAATTAAAAATCACGTAATTATTTCAACCATTCATATAATTACAATCACTTGAATATATGTTGTAAATTTATTCATATAATTAAAATCTCATATAAAATATGAGATCCCAAAAGTAGAATTTATCGGGTCCTTTAATACAAACTATTTAAAGGTAAATATTTGTGCATAATATCTGATTTTAAAAAGGCATTTAAACTCAATCATATTTATAAAAAAAAATTATATAAATTATATTCTATATTTTGAAATATTTTTTAAACCGAAATTACCAAACTATCCCTGAGATGCCTGCATTAACCCCAAGCTAAACCCATACCCGCCACACTTCCAATAAAAAATATGTACTCACAAGCACCTCCGCTATCCTCCTCGTCGCCGCCGGCATCGCCGCTTCAGCTGGCGGTGGCGGCCTTATTCGGCGCCTCCGTTATGGCGATCTCTGCGTTCTACATCCACAAGCGCAGCGTTGATCAAGTCCTCGATCGCCTCATCAACCTCCGCCGCTGCCACCCCAGCTCCCAACCCCTCTCCGATGAAGAAGAATTCGAATCTCCCGATTTCAATGACAGTGGTAACAGCTTAAATATTTTCCAACACGATAAGAACGGGTTGAGTTCATTTAATGAGGAAGAGGATAATCATAGTCGAGAGTGTAAAGTTTCATCTTCGGCGCCAAATGTGAGTGTTTCCAAGGACGAGTGGATTAATGAGGTATCTGGTGCGTGTACGCAATCGGCGGTTTCAAAATCACTGGACAAGATTGGTTCGATTCTTTCCGATTTCCCGCCACCACGGACAGAGCTAAGAGATAGTATGTTACTTTTTTCTTTCATACTCAACTTTCAACACCATTTTGCCACCATTCTGGATATTCTGTTTCACAATGAAGTAAATACTGAAAATTGCTGGTTTGTCCTTTAAAAATGTGTTAGTCAAGTCTCAATTTACGGAAATGCTATTGGTTTCCAGATTAATTCATTTGGTGTATTTCATTATAGTCGAGTAGTTTTGATTTTTGGGTTACTTACTGACATTGCTCAAAATTTATGCTCAATGTAGTTTTGATGGGTTTTTATGCATCGTAGGACGCATTTTGTGTTTTAATTGATCTTCCTCTGTCCAGGAGAGGAGCTATATGTCAGTCATTGTGGTCCAATTTTGCGGGTTGGATCGGTTGGTAGGCTGGTGACCCCAAGATCAACCGGTGGTTATGCATTTGAAAGTACTGGAGATTCTGACGATGAAAGAACCGAGCTTTCAGAAAGAGAGGATCCTGATCTGTCTTATGAAAATGTAAAATTGGTCCCAGGTTATGTATAGTTTTGACAACTAATTCAACGTGTTTGATTTTTTTTTCCTATTACTTTTCTATGGACTTTAAGAAGTATTACAAGATAACACAGTACATAATGAAATTGTTGTGTGATAGTGGTGTTAAACCTGGTGTTTATTTCTTACTTAGTGAAACTTAGGTGGCATTCTACTACCTAGATGGAGTAATGGAACAAAAAAAAAGTTCAAATTTTTGGATGAAGAACTGAGTACTCATTTCTATGTTTCCCTTCTTTGGCACTAAAATGTTTATTAGGTATCAGTTATCACGATGCTTATGAAAATTCTCTGTGATTTTCAGGATGTTGATGCAGTTGCTCAAGATCCATCTGTTGTTCCTGCACAAGCAGAAAACGGGAGTCACATTCATGTTCTAGAAACTGATTTATTAGTGGCTGAAACAATGGCTGATATGGATCATGGTGCCATAAAGGTTGATACAGCTCCAGCAAATATTTTGGGGAATGATACTATTTCAAGCAACAACATTCTTCCTTTGCACGGTATTTCACCTTCCTGTTATTCAAGAATTTGTCAGAGAATTTTTATTTTTTTTAAGACTTTTTGTCAACACTAGGTTTCATTTCTAATGCTCTTTAAAATGTTCAAAATCAGACTCAGTGAGCGTTGAAGAACTTGAAGTACTGAAACTGATTTGTGACTGCTTAGAATTACGGGAGAAGTATGTATTTAGAGAGACACATGCTCCTTGGTCAAAAAATGTAGAGAAATATGTTTCATCCAAAGTCAAAGAGAAATCTTTTCACTTCACCCCTGTTGAAGCAACTTCTGTGAGTTGTCCTAGCTCTCTCCGCTGCTGTAATTAACTGTAAAATATATCACTTGGGTTGTGTAGTGCTTATTTACGTGACTTTGCTCTGTTACTTGCTTACAGCATCACTTCAAAATGGAAGATGGAGTAGCCCGTGTTTATGCAACCAAGATGGGTAAACTTTCAGGAGGCTACTAACATAGATTGAATAGATTTGTACATGACTCCATTATTATTTGTTATAATAATTCACTAACTATACCTTGAAAACATTTCAGATACTGAAGAGCTTTTTCCCGTCCCCAGTTCAACAACTTTCTTCACGGATATGCATTATCTCCTAAAAGTAATGTCCATTGGAAATGTTCGTTCTGCATGCCACCATCGCTTACGATTTCTGGAAGAAGTAATATTTCTGAATTCCACCCTTTTTTGATCATCTGATGGTCGTCTGCAATTCTTGTGATAGGAATGTTTAGTTTTCGTGTCAATTTGGCCAATTATGAATTGTATCTATTTACAGAAATTCCGCCTCCACTTGCTGGTTACTGCGGATAGGGAGTTTGTAGCTCAGAAGAGCGCACCTCATCGCGATTTCTACAATATTAGGAAAGTAGATACTCACGTGCATCACTCTGCTTGCATGAACCAGAAGCATCTTCTCCGGTTTATCAAATCAAAGTTAAGAAAAGAACCTGATGAGGTATACAAATTGTGATATTATTGCTCACATTATGCTTTATATTTTAGGTTGCTTTGTACATTTCAGCATTAAGTTTCCTCCCTTTGATGCTTCACTGAATGGTAACTTTATCGTGAGGCAGGTGGTTATCTATCGCGATGGACAGTATCTTACGCTGAAGGAAGTCTTTGACAGTTTGGACTTGACTGGGTTTGAATTACTGAGTCATCTACATATTTTTTTTTCACTGTGTAGCTTTTTATCGTTTTATTTATTGATACAATGATTGGCTCTGTTTCAGGTATGATCTTAATGTCGATTTGTTAGATGTGCATGCTGATAAGAGTACCTTTCACCGATTTGACAAATTCAATCTCAAGTACAACCCTTGTGGACAGAGTCGACTTAGGGAGATCTTTCTGAAGCAGGACAACCTCATCCAAGGTCTATTCCGTATGCAAAGTAGTATATGCATGCCTTTTAAAGCGATGCTTGATGATATCTAATGTGACTAATTTGCGGGAGATATTAATATGTGCGGAAAAGCTAGTCTCGATGCATTACATTTCTGTAGCAACTGTTGATATTATGTGGGCGAAAATTTACTCTCTTTCTATCCAAAATCTCTTAAAACTTGGCACCTGTTAAACTTAGATATCATTTTAATGACAATGAAATGGCACTGTGAAATCTGTTAACTTGATGCTAGATCATTAATATTTCACTGCTTTAAGATGAGGTGAAATTTCCAGGCTAATCAGCGGTGGGATAGCTAGAATAATCTTCAAAGCTTTTCCTTTTGAGAAACTTGATCAGGAATGTGTAAAACGTGAGGACAAAATGACTTCAAATTGTCTTCTCTTTCCAGGGCGCTTCCTGGCTGAAGTGACAAAGCAGGTTCTGTCAGATCTGGAAGTGAGCAAGTACCAGGTAAGGCTACATTTGCGGTTGTTTTTTCTTTTCTTTTTCCTGCTTTTGGATGATACCCCAGTAACTAGTGCGCACTTCCAATATCCTACATTTTAAATATAATAATGCCGTCTACTGATGGAATCATATGCATTTACAATATTCTGAATGTTGAAGAATTGAACAGACCAAACCAATCAAGACATTTATTCAATCCATAAAGCTTCACCATCATATTACTATTTATTGCATTTGGAACATAACTCTATTTAAATCACTCGATGCACATCCTACGTCTGTGTCAAAGGAGGATTCTTATTTTCTCCATTTGTCCGCCCACAGGTTACCTCCCATCATTATGGATAAGATGATTGATTTCTTGTTCATTTTCATCCTGAAAGGTCAACGCATAGGCGAACTAAAATGTTACTCTGGTGACCAATATCATCACTCACGTTTACTTGAGACTAATACAAAAAAAAATTCTTGTGTAAAATATGTAAGTAGTAATTTAAAATAATAAATATATAGATTATTTTATATGATTTTTGTTTTTTATAATACCTTTTAAATGAGAGATGATATGATAATTTGAATTTGGATTAGATATAGATAAAATTCGAACATATTTGTATGCTGAATAGATTTTTTCTTGAATAACGAATGTTAAATAAAATAAGGGTAAATTTGATGTTGAATAGAAGACGGACTACACCAAAGTTTGTTAGTGTTGGTAAATTTGGTGTTGAATAGAAGACGGACCATGACACCAAAGTTTGTTAGTATAAGATCTCAAATTTAATAATATAAACTATATCGTATAGATATGTGGTGTGACTGAAATCTGGACATTGACGATTTTGAAGCTTTTCATTCTGTTGAGTTTGTGAGACAATGCTGCATTTCTGGGGTCTAATGTGACATGACTTGGTGTTTGTCTTTACTTATAGTCTCTTGGTTAATGACAAATAAAGTCTTTTGTCCAGATGAGATAGGCACGGTATCTCTATACTATATTATCATCCTTTAGAGCTGGGTGCTTCTTGCCATGCGTTTGAAATGCTCATTAGTCATTAATTTATATTTTTGACATCAATCAAATATATGCATGCCAAATGAGGCCATTATCACTCTCAGCTAAGTAAATGCTAATTTTTTTTTGAGGTCCATAAAGGAGGTACCAGAGAATGATTTATATATTATATTGTCCATTCTTGTAAAAGAACCAACTTACACTTTTGCAACAGAGAGTTTGACAAGGTCAATTATTTAAGTGGTAATCGATGAAATTAAATTGTGAATTTCACCAACTTTACTTAGTTTCCATGAGTTCCAATTTCATCATATTCCTTGTAGTTGGCTGAGTATCGGATATCAGTCTATGGGAGGAAGCAGAGTGAATGGGATCAGCTGGCAAGTTGGTTCGTGAACAATTGCATTTATAGCGATAATGCAGTTTGGTTGATTCAGGTAACTTGAAATAATGTTTTGGTTACATTTGTTATAATGCCTGAATGTATAAACTAAGGGTGTATTTGGCTTGATGTATTTGAAACGAAAGATTTCAAATCCATGATAATAAATTTATTGGTTTGTTTTGATAAATTCATTTTATAACGGATTTTTAATCCTTAACTAGTTTATTTTTGAATAATTGTTGTGGATTTAATCCTTTTGAATATGGAATAATTTCAAATACTTCCTCCAAATATTCTCTCCAATCCAAATGCAACCGTAAATGGTTGTCTATATATTGGAATACTTAACTTTTGCCTTTTCTTTTTAACAGCGTCACATTTAACCTTTACATGACTGTGATTCTGGTTTACTAACCTTTGGACCGAGGAGGAGTTATTGACAAGCGCATCCATACTTACCATTTTATGCTAGTTGGTTTTGAATTTTTAGTTACTTGAAATTTAGGATCATGCCTTTCGGAGGAGTACCTATACTCTGGTTGCTTAATTCCTGTACGGTGAGCATTTGAATTGACCTTTAAAGGCTCACCATTATGGTAAAAGTAGACAAGTGGACTAACAATGCAAAATGTTGGCTGGTTTGGTTGCTTGATCCTGTCCTGTACATTATTTTATCCCATCTCTTTAGCAACTTTTGAGCTATTCAGTTATTTGCTCCCCCCTGTCCCTACTCCCTTATGTAGTCGATGGCCTTTTTTAGCGGTTAGCCCCCTTTCATTGCTTGTGGGTTGCGCCTCACATCGCGATGTTTCTACAAGTTTATATCTCACGGATTTTTTGGAGTTATCTTTGTTTGACATGTATTTGTTTTATTGGTTCAATTTTGCAGCTACCAAGGTTATACAATGTCTATAGGAGTATGGGAACGGTCACATCCTTTCAGAATATATTAGACAATATCTTTATTCCTCTTTTTGAGGTCACAGTGGATCCAAATTCACACCCTCACCTGCATCTTTTCTTATTGCAGGTTTGCATTAGAATTCTCTCTTTAAATCTTGCCATTTGCCCTTTTTGATTTGATTAATCATTAAAATCTTCTTGTGCAAGTTTTATGCTTTATCAACCACAGTCCAGATCCAGACTCTTTGTATCATTCACTTTTAGTCGAGGATCATTCAACGTTCAATGTTATGACTTTTTCGATTCTCTTTGGTGCATTAAATCTGAGAGTATCGGTATCCTATAAAAAAACGTATTTTCATTATACAAACATTCCTCTCCCCCAAGGGATATATTTGATTAAGCACAGAATTGGCGGCCCGTTACAGTTACAATTATTCGAGTGATTTATGATTTTATTGTTGAGCATTAAGTGTTTTTGTTTTAGTTTCCTCTTTATGACCATGACTCACCACAGGTGAGGATATTAATTCGACTGAATTTTTTTTTTCCATCTAATGCTTGCTATTTGCATGGTAGTTTGATAAATTTCTTTATGTTTTAGCCTGGATGGCTGGTATTTTTTGATGGTTTCTCATCTTACGTCAGTAATTTACTTGGCACAAGTCTTGTTTGGTATACCAAGTTTAAAATCAACAGGGTGATATCAGTTGTATGCAGGCTCTTCCTCACTTGTTTTGCTAGAGGAATTACAGACACTTATCAACTAGCATGAAATAAGCTTGAAAAAAATATGTCAGTTTCTTCTAATTTAATTTGCCAACATGCTGTCAAAGTTGCTTTCCCCATATCCAAACAATCAATTTACAGTTGTTTAACACAACACTGCATGATTTTCTCCTCATTTTCTTTGTGCACAGTGACTTTTTTTTTCCTCTTATGAGATGGCTAACTTTGTGCCTTATGCTTCTCAATGAAGGTTGTAGGATTCGACATTGTAGATGATGAAAGTAAACCAGAGAGACGCCCTACAAAACACATGCCACATCCTTCAGAGTGGACAAATGGATTCAATCCTGCCTTTTCTTATTATGCTTATTACTGCTATGCAAACTTGTATATGCTTAATAAGGTCAGTTTTGTTTGAATTACGTGAACTGCAGCAGTGTTCGCTTTGATAAACATCTAAATCTTTGCTAGAAGTTTTGCTTGTTGACTTTTAATTTCAATTTCTCACACACATGTTAATTCATTTTTGATAAATTTCCTTCAGCTACGCGAAGTAAAAGGATTGCCAACAATAAGATTTAGGCCTCACTGTGGGGAGGTTGTATTCTGACGTACCTTTTTCTAACAAGACAATGTCTTATAGTTTTTATCCTAAAATTTGTTTATCGTCAAGCAGGCTGGTGATACTGATCATTTAGCCGCTGGGTTTCTTCTCTCCCATAATATATCACATGGTATTAATTTGCGGAAGTCCCCGGTCTTGCAATATCTTTACTATCTTGCTCAGGTTTGTTACTTAACCGTTGCCTCGTTATTTAGCTGAGATCGAGCGTAACTTTTTTTTAATAAATTCACACAAAATATGAAATGGAACTCTTGTGCACAGTTTAGAATTTTGAATTCTGAAAAATGCTATATCACTTGAAGTCGCAAAAGCAAGTTAAATAACAATAAAAACTCTTCAATCTAGATGCCACATCTTTTGTAACATCTCAGCGCAAGCTTTTCTGGAAATAAAAACGAATGCAAAATCAACTGTTTAGATTGAGCATTTCATGGTGGCTGCTAATTTGTTGTAAAACATCTGTGTTCGAGTTCGTCCTCTAATTACTCCTGTTTTGATTTCTTTCTTCCTATATTTTTTGCATTTGAGATATAACCAGTCTCACTAAGCTGATTTGCGTTTCCAGATTGGTTTAGCCATGTCTCCGCTAAGCAACAATTCACTTTTCTTGGATTACCATCGGAATCCATTTCCCATATTTTTCCAACGTGGCTTAAATGTCTCCCTCTCCACTGATGATCCTCTACAAATTCACTTGACAAAAGAGCCTCTTGTGGAAGAATATAGTGTAGCCGCTAAGGTTTCTTTCCTTCCATCTCTCCCATTTTTTTATTTCCAACACATGCATATATCTTAAAAATGATTATCAGGTGTGGAAGCTTAGTTCATGCGATCTCTGTGAAATAGCTCGGAATTCTGTCTACCAGTCTGGTTTTAGTCATGCAGCCAAGGTTAGAATTTTTAAGATAAGATGCTTTATTAGTATTATAAATTGACTGTTCACACGACTTTTGAATTTTGTTTGAATATATATACGAATGTGGAATTCAAAGAAGGTTTAATGATTTTTATTTAACTTTAGATTAGATAAAATAAATGTATCCTGAAAGTCTCTACATTGATATATTTTAGTTACTTGTGGCAATAACTGATATCGCCTCGGCTTATCAAATTTTTCGTGGCCATTTCTTCAAGTATATCAAAGAAACAGTCAGTTTGGACATTCTTCAACGTGTTGATTGTTAATAGGTATGACCTTTATTGTGCTTCTAGTTACACTGGCTTGGAGATGAATATTTCAAAAGGGGCCCTTTAGGAAATGAAATACACAAGACTAATGTACCCAACATACGCATTTCCTTCAGACACGAGGTTAGCTTTCATTCGTGTTTCTTCCTTGTATCATCAGTTGTGGTAAATATACTTAATTTTCTGAAAGATCAAGGGTTCTTGAACTGATTTAGTTGAAAAAATCGCTACTTGGTGTTCATTGTAACATGCTAGTTACTTTCAATTTCTACCTTCTCTAATGGGGCATTTTTGCAGACATGGGTAGCGGAGATGCAGTATGTTTATAGAGGAAAAGCCAGGCTCCCTTTGGAAGTTGAGCACTAAGGGAAATTTTCATGGTAACAGAATTCAATAGCCTTTCTATAACACAAGTTACAATTTGAACCACCATTCACGGTTCCAAAATAGCCAAACCATTACCCTCCACATGAGCCAATGGGTCTCTGACTCATGTGAAATGGGTCCCCTTCGGGTTCAACACTTTTTTTTTTAAAAAAAAAAAATAGCCAAACCATTGAATTCATCACACCGGTTCGATTTTTTTTAGCATTTACGTGCCTAATGGAGCATTCTCTTGAAAAACTGAATGCTCTATCATCGTGTTTGTTGCTCAACCATATATCAGATCATTTGATGCTCGAATTCTGAAGAAGTTGTTCATTTTCGGCCTAGTTTTGTCTCTTCATGTGGTGAACACTGAAGAGGATATATGCACCATGGTATTTATCCAACATTTTCAGTTATATCGATATGTTAGCAATAAAATATTGGAATTCTGTAATTTGATTTGATATTATCAATTTGTGATCAACAAGAAGATTTTATCATAATTAATTTCTTAGATAATTAGACCAGACCAAACTCGGATTGGTTCTGGATTAATATGGTAAGCATACTTTCTTGTGTTTGCGCTAGTCGATGTCAATGATAATAATGATAAATATGCCAAGTATTTTATTTTCATCAATGTTTTTATTTTATAATATCTCTACACATAGGCGTAATTAATGATACATTATTGATGTGATAAATCATAAGACATTAGATTTATCGTTAAGGTAATAACCGTAAGATAAGTTGAACTCTACCGTATCACATTGTACTCGATCAATGCATCATCGTACTCGAGTCAAAATTGTCAAAAGAAAATGCTGTTAGCTGTATGTCTTCTGGAGTGTGATGTTTGGATCTGGACAGCGCAGCAGCGTGTTTTCTCTCATGAATTTGACACAGAACGTAGTCGTGTAGCTGCAAAAGTCATGAACAAACTATGTGTCGGATTAGTCTCTGCACCATATTTATGAAATACACTATAAACATGATATTCAAATGAAACCATATATTAATGCAATACGTAAATATAATAATTAACATGCACACATCGGGGAAAAAAACACGAACATGATTCATGGTTAAAGACAAGAAAGTGAGAGTGTGCTCGAGATTATTGATGGAATACTTCTTTTTATGCTGGTGAAATTTTTTTTATGTAACTAAATTTTTTTTAAAAATATTTTAAAAAATATATTTTTCGGATGATTGACGATCATGTAACTTACATGTTTTTCATTTTATTTTGGTTGACAATCGATTTTTATGCTTTTAGACTATTAATTTGCATTTTTTTCTCGTATTTTAGTCATTTTTCATCAGAGTGCTGACGTGACACCGAAAAATATATTGTTAAAAGAAATTGTTTGTTAATGGATTAAAATTGTAGATTGACTTTTAGTTGGACCAAAAATATAATTTACTTTTACGATAGTAATTTATTTCTAAAATAAAATAAAAATTCTATTAGTAATCTTTTAATCTTTTATGTTAATAATGTAACATAAATGGAAAATCAATTAGTTCCTAAAGCATTGGTTAATTTAGAAGTGCCCATCAAGAAAATAAATGTGAACATAACAATTCCATATTACAAAAATAATATAATTTCTTTAATGAGAATTATAGGATCAATGGATATATAATTTGTTAATAATTATTTAAAGATTCTTTTGAAAAAAATTATATATTGGTCAATATTCAACCTGCCCAATAATATTCACCTCTTGAAATCATCGTATGTTGAAAAAAATAATACATATAAAAATATGCAAAAATATGATTGAAGAATGATATAGTGTCATAAATAATGAAATAAAAACATAATGAAAGAAAATAATTATTTTTTTGACGTATAAAGAAAATAATTAGTCTACATTAGTATCATCGACAATTTGGCATGTATAATAAATACAAGAAAATATGTTACCCTGTTAATCCGGAACCAATCCAAGTTCGGCCCAGTTCAGTATAAAACCAATAGAAATGGTTCTAGAATATCAAAATATTAAATAAATAAAAATAGCTTGGGATCGCATTGGGAGATAAAAACGATTCATCTTATTTTATGTACAAAAAAAATTCGTGCTTTAATTATCACAACTAAAATTAGTTGATTTTATTTATTTATTTGTATAAATCATGAAACATAAATTTGATAATATATAACAATAAAATAATATGTTTATTTAATTTGAAATATATTCAAGTTTAAATTTTATTTTTGAACATGAGAGTGTGAAGTCATTATTAATGATAGTTATAATTATTAATTATATATTCGCGAGACGTTACGATTGTGAGAAGATTTTAATATTTATTTTATAATAATTATTATTATGCTTGAAATGAGTTGATTTTATTTTTCAACCAAACAGAGAGAATAAATATTTATGTACAAAATCAAAATAAAAAATCTCGGGCCTCTAATTATAATTAGAATAAGATTATTTTAGCTAGCTATAAAATGATATGTTTAACTTTTAAATTTGATGGTTGAATATAGAAGGGTGCATATTATAGAGTAATAATATTATGATAATTGGTGAATATAATTATTCTAGAAAAAATATAAATTTCATTTTTATTTGTTACATTAGCTAATTTTATTTTAAATTAAATAAAATTGTTTCTTCGTACAAAACACGTGCGCTTTTAATACAAGTGCGATTTTCGTGCCTTTTCGTACAAATCTCGTGCGCTTTCTAAATTACTATTCAACTTTTCACGAAACAAGATTAATAAATATATATGTACAAAATCAAAATAAAAAATCGCACGCTCTAAAAATAAGTTGATTATCTTTTATTTATTTGCTTGTAAAAATATGTAAAATAAATATTTATTTTCAAAAAATTAATTTTATTATGTTTTTTTTTAAAAAAAAAATAAATAGTTCGATGCTAATATGACCAGTGAGGTAGTGACCCCTCACCGCCCTACAATCAATAATCACACTGATAAATCTCAGTAACTGCTAACACCGCCCACTCCCTCTGTCACTCTAAAACCCCCCAGCCGCCGCCTCCTGCGACCCCAAACCCCCGGCTCCACCCCTGATTCAGCCGTTCCGGAGGCCGGAACACTAGATTCTCTCCTATTTTCCCCTCAATTTCAACCCGAGATGGCGGCAGCGGCGGCATCTTCCTTGACCGAATCAACGAACGACGGTCCAGTTCTTAACGTTGTCAACAAACGCCTCCGCGCCTTGCGTAAGAAGTTGAACCGCATAGCGCAGATGGAGGAATCTGTGTCTCAGGGGAAAACCCTAAACAAGGAGCAGGACGAGACCCTGAGGTCTAAACCCTCCGTTGTGGCGGGGATTGATGAGCTCGAGAAGCTTCGTCAACCTCTATTGGAAGCGGTTGGCCAGGAGATTTCGCTCGCCTTGGAGAAGGAGCGAAGTCTGGGGGCTGAAGATAGCCGCGAGGAAGAAGTTCGGGAGCTCGATGTGAAGGAAGGGAACGGCGGTGTTTCGGATGTTTCGGATCTGCTCAGTTTGCTCTATTTTGGGAGTGTTTTTGATGTTCAGACGCTGATGAGGGCGCACGACAACATGATTACAAGGTCTCATGAGAGGAGCTCCTGCTTGACGTATGATTATGTTACGGATGATGATGCCTCCGGGGCGCCCCTCAAAGAGTGGGATTTGGATTTGATTTCGATGCTTGGTAGTACGCTGATTTCACGGCCGTTTAACTCAAATTTGCCGCACAAGAACGCACTGGAGAAATGCGTCGAGCATGCTAGGCTCTGGCTTACAAATTCGGAACAACGCATTGATCCCAATGCGGATATCACTTGTATGGATATTGCACAAAGTTTCTTTTACCATAATTGTTCCATCTGCTTTCCATATCTTACTATCATGTCATTTTACGTGTATGTAGCTTTCTTTCCTTTTCTTTTCATACTTATGTGATTAAGAATTTAGAAGTTAATATGTACTGGATTTGATTTTTCTCAAAAGTAGAAGAGCTCTGGCTTGCAGGCTGCTTGGAGTAGTCTGAATCCCACTCGTTTTTTTTTTATGAATAATAATTATACAGTCTTTCCTGCACAGAGAAGAGATGCAATTGTCTCTGTTAATGGTTGTACTGCAACGAATGTGGATGCATGATTCTGTTATTTATGTAGTATGACTATGGGCAACCTCGGAGTATATTTTTGAATATTTTGGAAAATATAAGCAATTGTTTGTTTTTGAGCCCCTGAAAATGTTAATTGGAGTCCCCAAAAAGCTAGGTGCCTTCTTCTATACCTTTGGTTTGATTGAGAAGGAGTATAGTTGTACATTCTACATTTGTTAACATCATTTCTTATATATAAAAGCAAATGTGTCCTAGGAATTATGTTTATCATGCCTGAAAGTCACTCATTTGGCTGGTCTTAAGACAATTTAGGAACAGAACTCTTGCGTGTTTAAATCCGGATGCTTTTATTTATGGTTCTCCTTCATGATTTTCTTCATTAATAATAATTTGCACTAACATGAGAAGTTGTATTTGTTATTTCCCATTATGCTCGAGGGATGTTTTCTGTAACTTTTGAGGTTGAAGGTTTCTTCTTTAGGGAAAAACATTTCTATTTGAAACTAGAATTCGTTTCTTTGTGAGGTTTAGGAAGATACAGTATTTTGAAACTGGATAAGCATTAAGTGTGTATGCTCCCGTGGATCTACTTCCATATGATTGATTACTTCTGTAGCATTTTGTGTCTTCCATGGTGATTTTTTATGATGAAGAAGGAAATTGGAGTTAGCATGTCCACAGTTAGATTTCCCCACATCCCACCCGAGTCCCAACCCCTCTTTTAATGTAAGTTTGATTGTGATATTTAAAAGGTCTTACTTTGTGATACCTTAAAGGTCTTACCTTTTTTAGCATAGTAAATGCCATGGCATCTAGAGTATAAAAGTATTGACTTCAGTTTTATCATTTTAGACGCTGGATTAAGGGAGAAACTGGATAAAATTATGGCTTCAGAATACTTTACAACAACTCCAGCTATCAAGGCTACTGTTGACGTGGCTGCTGCTGCCGAGAATTACAAGTCTTTTCAGGTCCCAGTTCATGGGTCTGTGGTTCCTGTTAGTGTGACGTCCGAAGGATCAGCATCGGAGTATCAGCCACAGGTAATTTAGATTTAGTTGCATTTTGTTCCCTGTCTTTTCACTTTCAGTTTTATTTTTAATTGGATTTTACATGAATTATGATTGATGAACCATAGGTTTAATGGGTTCTGCAAAGTGTGTTTATGAACGATGTTCTGTTATATTTGATCTACCAATTTCTAATGGCACATCATTTTCTTGAACCATGATACATGATCTTCACGTAGCTTTGTGACAGAAATCGATCCCTCTGGCTGTTTGTATACTGGTTCTTGTATTTCACACCTTCAAGGCCTCAACTCTAGTTACTCTACTTCTTGACTTTGCTTCTGAAAGCTTAAATTTTTAGGATGTCATTATAATTGTCAGTGTTCTCTGCATTCTGGATATCACGTATAAGTTTTAAGTTCCTTTTTTCTCTACCGTCTTTTTTGTGCATCAGTAGACTCTCCAATCAGTTGTTGATTATGTGCATACAGTCTAAATTGATCAAAAGTGAAGGCCGGTGGAAATAACTAATCTCGTCTTCCAGTAGATGATGCGGACAAACCTACACAAAACTCCGGTGACTTCAAAACATTATAGGGGACTTACAATAGAATCTTCAACATAAATTACTCCTGAGCAATTGGCTTTACATATGAAGTATTCCTATAGTATACACTAGGATTGTAATTTACTAAAACCTGTGTTCAAATACGCAAAATGGTCATAGTGATTTGCATTGCCTGATACTAGTTCTATGTGTACCTTAATGATTCTTTCCCATATTATTTGGACATCGGTTCACTTGTTCCTTCCATTTGTTGTCCTTTTATATTCCTCACTCGTGTCTTTCAGGAAGAGGACTCACCAAATTCCCACAGCGAGGAAATCTACAATGATAAAACTGAACCAGTTGAAGAATTTCATCAGATGGTTTGTTTTCCTCTTGTTAGAAGATTGGAATCACGTGGAGGAAATCAAAATCCTCTTCTCCCAATATTTTTTGGTTGTAATAATAACAGTAATTTAACAAGAATATATTTTGCTTTTAGGGAGGACAAGAGCTAGATAATTCACCAGAAGTTCAGGTTCAAACAGAGGTGGCAATACCAGAAACCGAAGTGGATCAAGACCCTAGAGATCTGGATCTGAACGAGCAGCAGCATGCTACTCACAGGGCACACCAGCGGAACTATAGAGGTGGTGGTCGTGGCAGCGGCGGTAGTGGTGGACGCAGAGGGTACGCTAATGGTGGTCGTGGGGGGCGAGGCATTGGGAGGGTAAACTATCAGAATGGACGAGGCCAATTTTATGATCAACCAGGCGGTTATTACCCGAGGAACCACTACAATTTTAGAGGTCGAGGGGGCAGGGGAATGGGAAACAATAACTACAATCATGCTTCTGCAGGTCATGCCGGGCACATTCCAGCAGCTTCTTGAGCTTTATGTCAAGGGGTTAGTGATGTGGTTTCTTGGCCTTTCGGGAGTTTTTCTTCTGTGGTCATTTTCTTTATGATTGGACGGGTATGGAAGTGGTGGTTTTGTAGAACTCTTGGCACTTTTGTTATGGCACAATGAATGGGAAGGATAAATATTTATCTTTCTTTTTGGCATCGTTTGGTTTAATCCGTGGGACGATGAGTGCTTATTTATCAAGCTTTTATAGGTAGGAATTAAATAAAATAATTAACCAGTAAATTAAACGTGCGATGAATAGGTATCATAAATATATCTTTATTTCCCATCTACCAAACAATGCCTTAAGTTGATGAGACATACCGGCACTGTTTGGTTAATGGATTGGATGGTGATGGATTAATAATATAAAGATTTTAAATCAATATATTTGGATTAAACAATGGTGTATGACATTAATATTTGGAAGAACTTGAGCCAAACATTGAACAAAATAATAATTATTAATTAATCAATGTGTTATCCTTCACATCAAACGGAAGGTAGTATTTTTATACTACATTAACGTGTCTAATTATAATTTGCTCTGTATTTCTATAGATTTCACATGTCCAAGTCAATTTTAGATCATTAGATTTAGAATGAAAGTAATATTTTTACAGTAGCATTAACTCCATCGCCAAAAAAAAAACACACACATGCATGATGCAATTTTCACCCTCAGGCAAGCCTTTCGAATCCCATCGATTCGCTTACAAGACTCACTTTAGATATAAATGCTTGTTAATACACACAACGTCTCTTTTAAAACAATTCAGTTGTTATTTTGAACACTGGACTTCACACTTGGATGGCTAAGATTTAGACTTGCTTTTAACTTCGAGGCATCAAGTAGTACATACAATATGAGAATGATCTTTGGAGTCATGAAATGATGCGTCACGTCTCACATTTTGATTTACCCGCATTTTAACAGATGGTTGACCAAAAAAATAATGCCATATTTACCTTCAAGGTTCAAAATAACAGGGGTTTGGGGGTGGGTTGGGGGCTAAACTACTAACCCTTTAGGAAACCACTGCATCACCAAGCAAGTAGGGTCGGATATTTACATGTTACTCACCAAAAGTTGCACTTTTAGATTAAAATTTTAGATGATTCTTTAGCTAAAAGCTAGTAATGAATAATACTCTTTAAAGAAAGTGGGAGCCAATGCCAACTTTTATACTCATAAAGAGAGTAAAAGAAGTTGACAGGGTTTTAAAAAGCTGCCCAGCTTGGTTCAGTGATATCGACCCGCTCCTTTCGTGTCCATTTCATCCCTCCTAAAAAAGATGATAGAGCTTGCTGCTCGCACAAGCAATATGGTGGTTCTTTTGTAATTCTTGGATCACGAATACAACAGTGTTTTCGCAGTCGTCCCGTATTCGAGTAGAGTTCATATAAAGTAATCATACGGAATCCTCCTTTTGATTAAGGAGGAGTTGCTGAATTTACATGTTTTCACAGCAATCACAAAAAAGTTGTCATGCAGTTGAATTAGCAGCTGAATTCAAGTTAAGACAATTCTAAATAGCGAAAAGAAAAGAAAAAAAAAAAAAACTACTCAATCTAATTCTTCTACTATGAACAATAAAGAATCTAGCCCGAAAACGTTTGAAGTATATACACCAAGTTCGACTTCGATGACGGGAGATGACGATCGACTTCGACGACGGAAGATGACGATAAGTTACCTTCGAACTGAATCCAGCATTACTCAGCAGTCCTGCCTAACACCCGCCGTAGATCTGATTTCTGGTCCGAACTAAGCCTTGAAGGGAACTTGACATCAAACTTGATCCTTAAATTTCCATTCTTACCAGGTTCTTTTGATATGGGCATTCCTTCATTTTGGATCACAATCTCTTTGCCTGGTTTGATGATATCTGATACTGGAACAGCCAAATCTCGTCCATCCAAAGTTGCTAGGTTGAGAGTCTTGCCTGTAAGAGCATCGAGCAGGGAGATTTTCTTATTGACGAGTAGATCATTGCCATCCCTTTTAAAGATTGGATGCGGCTTTTCGTCTATCACAAAGATGAGGTCTCCAGGGGCGTGACCTGGTTCGTGGTTCCCTTTCTCAGGAAAAGTGATTTTTGTACCCTTCTTCCAACCAGGTTTAATATGAATGGTCAAGACTTCTTCAATGGTGCTAGGCTTTCTGCAATCATGACTCCACATTAATAATAACCAATGGAATTCAATGGCAGGAAGAGAAACTAGAGCATTGATAATTTTGATCTCATCAAGCACTCAAATCTTAACATTTATTGGGTTGTTGAAAGCCATTTGTATATTTTATTTAAATTATATCACTTTTCATCAAGGCCTTAAAAGAACTTGACAAGGTAGAAGAGCTTCCACTTTACCTATAACAAGCATATAGCCCCAAAAATATTACAGCCTTTTGTTACTTGCTTTGTTGTTTGCATGTCCAAGCAACTGTACTTTCCTAGACTCATTATTTTCGAAAACATGCCGCACAAATTGAACCTCAAATATGAGGTATCTAACAAGTACTCATGCGAAAACCACAGAAAATGAAGTTACAGAACTAACAAAAAGAAACAAAATCTGCTAAAAGCATGAAGTTAAGGTGAATTTTTCTTGTACAAATGTTTCATTCGTTTGACCAACCAGAATAGAAGACGACTAACTTCACTGAAGATAGAGATTTTTCTGATGGACATAGCGCCATGATAAGAAAATACATTAAATCCACCTCACATCTTGGTTACTCGAGAGAGTCCTGTACCATATGTTACGTCGCATCACAATTCACAACGGTTTGGCCTCACTAACCATCGAGCCCGACAACTATGATTAGACATATGCATGATTAACTCTATTTACAACGTACAATACTAAATCATACAGTGAAGATTTTAGATAAAATTGCAGGCTTGAGGTCTCTTCTGTCGCACCACAACAAAGTAGACATAATTAAGCAATGATACATCAACATCACCCCTAAACAAATACAACTACGAATGCAACTACAACAAGATTTGTCTCTGAATTGTGCTCATATTTATTTCATGGAATCCATATCCTCTCGTCATACTAAAAATCCATCTCAGCAATCATAGCCGAAGCATCGAAAAACATCGTTTGCAATCCATTGCAAGGCAAGTATAACATATGTGATCGGAAAGTATTTAACCAATTATGATCAATTTCAGTTTATGCCAATTCAACATTGAAATTAAGGGAAAAATTAACCAAACAAGGCAAGAAAACTCAAATGTACCAACCCATTATCATCAAGAACAATTCTTGAAATCTGCATCTTCCTCTTCGAGCCCTTGAACAGCTCCTCCAAACTACACGGCAACTTGCTCTCCATCGCCTCAGCCTTCACCAACCTACCTCCCCCTCCTCCACCAGCATTGCCGCCACCGCCACCGCCACCGCCGCCGCCGGCACTCCTTCCAGTCCCACCATCCAACCCACCAAAAAACTCCTCAAAAATAGCCTCCGCGTCCCTCGGATTAAACATAAACCCCCTTCCTCCTCCTCCCCCGCCGTAATCTTTCGGCGGCGCATACAACCCAGATTTCAACCCCTCCTCCCCGTGCAAATCATAGATCTGCCTCTTCTGTGGATCACTCAACACATCGTAAGCCTCAGATATCTGCTTGAACTTGGCCTCCGCTTCCTGGGTGTTCACCGAATTCTTGTCCGGATGCCATTTCATCGCCAATCTCTTGTAAGATTTCTTGATGTCATCTTCACCAGCGTCCCTCGAAACTTTCAGGATGTTATAGTAATCAACGCCCATTCTCGCGAGTAAAAGCTTGGAAGAAAAATTCTTGAAATGTCAGCACATGCAATGAACGGATAAGGATGGAAATCGAAATGGGTCGGCGGCGAGAGGTCGGCGGACAGTCAACCTCGCGGATGCGTAGCCTAGCCGAATGGCGGATGTTGTGCTAAGGTACGCGTAATGCGCGATATTTTAAAGGAGAGCAGACGTTGGAGATACCCTCTTGGTTGAAGAAACTGCTGATCCAGCACTCTCCTTTACTTTCAACCTTTTTTAAAAACCACTGTATAAATAAAACAAACATAACAAATATATTTTATTTAATACATAAATTTTAAAAAAATATCATTTGGATACAAGATTCTAAATTAGGTGTCAGATGATATATAGAAGTGAGAATAATAATTTTCTCGCAAACTTGGAATGATATTTATAGCTTTGTTTTAAGCATGTGACATATACTTGTTGTAATTGAATCTCGAATCTTCGTATGAACAATAAGTTGTAAACGATTTTTGGCGCCATTTGATGCGGCAAATAATGAGGGTATGCGTTAATAAATCTCTCAACGTCTCTTATCTGGTTTACGAAAAAACTTATTTTAACGAGATGACCGTTATAATTTTCCATAATTTACGCAATTTCAACATACAAATATTAAATAGTTCGCCAATTTTTTTTTTTTATATTTTAAATTCTGATGCTTTTGATTATACATCTCTCACTTATGTCAATCATTTTTATTCGTTCACGTTGGATGAAACACAGACGTAAAATTAATCGAAATATAAAATAAGGTTGATTGCACCAATCTCTCGTGTGAAAAGTCTAAAAGATATGAGCATCCTAAGAAATTTTATTATGATGACAATTTATGGAAAACCAACTTCAAGTAAAATACTATGTAATTAATATAATTTTTAAGCACGATAGTTTAAAAAATATCATTTTTATTCTTAAAAAATCTAAAATAAAAATATATTCTCAAACTTTTATATGTAATTAAATCAACTTTACACTAAAAAAATACTCATAATTGAACTTGAATACCCTTAGGTTGCTTTTGAATGATCAAATTTACAGATTTCAGACGACATTCATCTTGAGGTATTTAAAATTGTCATAATTAATATTGAAAAACACATTATCTTTTACTATTAATTAAGTTTGAGCACCTTATAAAAAATATTTGTTCCTGTCTTGGTTTATTTTTCAAATGTCCAAAAATACCCTTTACACCCACATTCTTTTTCAACTACTTTCTTCCTAACATAATTCCTACCACAATTTTGACTATCTCAAAATCCACTATGTTATTTTTATGTCATTTTAACCTTTTCATTTCCCACATTTTCCACTTGAGAAAAAAAAACACGATATTTGTTCGTTACACACGCATTGCGTGTGCCCCTACTACTAATTTGATATAATACAACTCCACTTCAATTTTGTCTTACCCCAAGCAAGTCAAGAAAATCGGTATCAATCCAAACGCAACACTAGATCGAATAAATTATTCCGACATAATCGTCATAACTCATATATGTATATATATGTGTATATATAATGTATATGTATATGTATATGTATATGTGTATGTATATGTGTATGTATAATGTATATGTATATGTATATGTATATGTATATGTATGTGTATAATGGGTATCATTTGATGAGGTAGGTGAGAGGCAGGTTGTAGAAAAGAGGAGAGGGGAGGGGAGGGGGGGGGCCTCAAAACAGAAAAGGCGGGTGGGGTTGGGAGAGAACGTGCAACCGCGTTAACGCTGGGGCCCACCCAACTCCCAGTATCTTTGTGTTTTACGTTAAAAAAATGAAAAGGAGGAATCGAATCTCTTTGGCGTCTACGCCAATACGGCGCCGTCTCCATGGCATCCGACAACGGCGTCGTTTTTGTCACGTTTTTTTTTCCGACAATATGACAAAGATGACGGTATGGGATCTTCAAAATCACGGGTTTGGGCCTTGGCCCAAAAATATTATTGGGCCCATCGTTGCTCAGCAACATGCATCTGGAAATTAAGACATGCCGATAAATCATAAATATGAAGTCCCGCGCAAATATACATATATACTGATATACATATACATCTATACCTGTCTCAAAAACATATACATCTATACCCCTCTCTCTCTCTATATATATATATATATATATATATATATATTATTTTAGTACGATGAATACCCTATCGTATGTGATATAATATATGAATATTTTGTAATAAATATGAGTCTTATATTTTGATGTTAAAATACAATATTGTATAATCGAGCATCATTCGTTATATCAAATAATCAGAAGCTGTAGCTGATGGTGCAACTTAAATCATTCAATCGCATAGCAACTCAAACATCACGTTTCGATTGTTCCATCCAGCAAAGACACTTATTGCACTCGACAATCTCACTCTCAATAATTGCACTTCTTGCAATAAATGCAAATCGAACTCGTGACCTCGACTTTGATGACAATCGTAAGACCGAACACTTTTCGTTTTACCAAAAAGTTATAGCTGGTGGTATCTTTTACACAAAAATCCTGCGAGACAGTTTCAAAGATTCAATTTTATGAGATAAATATCCTAATTGAGCAACGCATGAAAAAATATAAATTTTTATGTCAAAAATATTATTATTTTTTATTGTAAACATGGTGAGTACTGTCTCGACTCACGAATAAAGATCAATGTGACTGTTTTATAAGAGACATGTTCAATCTTTGAACCGCACGACAGCTTCTTCAATTACTTTATCCAAGAAGAACAATTATTGCATCAAAACCAAGACACGATACAGTTGTAATATTTTGAAAAATGAATGTTATTATTTAATGATGTGATCTGATTCGATAATCTTTTTTTTTCTTATTGGTCTTCTCAAGCAATTTTCTTTTGCCCATATCATACATTTTTTTAAACAAAGAATGATTGAATGACTGTATAGGTTGTATAACAAAATGTAAAAAGAAATTCTTTGGAGTTCATTAATTGTTTTTTTTATAATTAGTTGGATTTTTGATAAAATAAAGATCATATCATAATTAAGAAAATTGACCAAGATATAGTTTTGTGATTTTGGAAATCGAGGCCGTACCGTGAGAGTAGACCAATTGTCGGTCACGTGGGTTGAGCATTATATATATATATATATATATATATATATATATATATATATATATATATATATATATATAATATAATATAATAATGTAAATTAACCCTTTCAAAAAAATAAAAATAAAATGTAAATGAACTGAAAAGGTATTACATTGGAGTGATCATACCAAAGAGATATTTACATGTCTTTCATAAATATTTGATTTAATTTGATAGAGTAAGTGACTATTAGAATAATGATCGATAGTTCAATTCATTTTACCAATATTTTATCGAACGGGCATTTTATATAAAATTTGTCCAATGCGGTTTACCTAACTATTATGTTTGCAAATTATTGCGTTAATCAAGAAATTTACTCAGTATACACAAAGAAAACGCACGTGCATCGCACATGAAAAACTTATAATTAAATATATGTTTATTAATATCTAATACATAATAGTGAAGAGAAATTTGATTGACAAAATTAATAAAGACACAATATGATTAATTAATGGTGGGATAATAAAGTAGAAAATGAGTACAAAAAAAATTCACAATTTAAAGTGACATATTTATATATACTAAGAAAGTGCACGTGTTGCACGTAGATAATTAACATTTGAAAACATAATTAAGAAATTTAAAATATTTAAAGTAATGGTGGATTAACAAAGAAGAAAATGAGGTTTAATTAACATAAAATAAATGATATTAAAAAAATTCACAATTGAAAGTGGTATATTTATATATTAAAAAATGTTAAATTATATATAATGTATATATTTATAATATTTATACATAATATATATATATATATATATAGATATAGATAGATACAGGTATAGAATAGATAAAGATAGATATAAACATGTTATTATCAGTAAATTCACATACATTTGAGGTTATTATTCTTTCAGGAATTGAGTCATTTATAATTATTAAATTAATAGAAACACTTATTATTGTTAAATTCGATAACACTTATTTAGACCTCTACAAGACAATAATGTACACATGGGAACATAATTCTGCACTCGTTATCTAAGTGAAATATGCGGCTTCTAACTCCCTGGCTTTCTTGCCATAGCTTGCAGCTTCTTCTGCCCTTCCCAACATTAAAGAAGCCTTCTCCTATATCATCAAATCGACGATGATCGGAGCCAGCACTTATTTATAGGAACAAATAATGCGAAAACATCAAAAAGAAAAGACGTACCAAGAGACACCACAAGAATGGCACGCCTTCCCGCTGCTTCAACTGCTTTTCAATACCTTGGATTGCTAAAAGGAGCATAAGTAATGAGTTTAGTAAACTAATGCACTGCAGAGAGCAGAGACGTGACCAGGAGTGTTCAGAATCAGGTGAGCCAAAATTGAAATAGTATTTTTAGGAGCGCAAAAAAAAACTAACAGAGAGTAAACCGATTACTGCTAGGTTGAGCCACTCGCAAGTAACTCAGTCAAATCTTGGATCAGGCATTTACAAGAGTCGAGCTCGAGTAGTTGTTTTTAACCGTGTTTCGAGCTGTTAGTGCTGACTCTGTTTTCAAGTACATGTTTGATTTATTTTATTCATCTTGAGGTGCTTATTTCTTTTATGGAGTCAAGCTCACAGTTCGTACCTTTCTTGGGTTCCCCGGTATTAAGAAGCAAACTGATATATACTTCAGTGAATACATCAAGCTGTTCATCAGATGCCCCGATTATCTAGCACAACAACGATAGATGGATGTTTCCCGACCAGCATATATTAGAATAAGGCGAAAAATAAGAATTCGGGTGTATCTGTCAAGGTACCTTAAAGTTAACAGCATCGAATTCATGTCCAAGGAATTCCAGTGCCTGTTCGTAGTCTCCCTTCCCGTACTTAAAGAGACATTCTGCAAGCTAAAATGGTGTGTTTATATTACCAAGACTCTAAAGGAAAAGGTTCACTGATTATTTTCCACTTAAGACGAGCACTCAAAGTTCAAAGCGCGCTCAAGATGTCTAAAATCATTCTTCAAGTCCATTCTATTGACATCTAAGTATCTAACAAAGAATCAAAATGCTGGATTGGAAATTATAATTAGCCAGAAACAACCACTGATTGCAATTCTCAAGGTGGCGCAGAATTGAACACGTTTCAAATGCATGGAAAAAGAAAGAAACGAACCGAAAGGCCCCTCAGCATTAATTGTCGTTTCTTCTCGCTCATCATAGAAACTCTACATAAAGAAATATACATCAAATCATATACCAGATTCGTGTGCAAACATAGTATGGGAGAGAACAATAAGAACTCCACACCTTGATTTCAAACCCTTGAGAAGATCTTCAGCTTTGGTGAATTCTCCAGTAAATGATAGCGCCCACAGTATCAGGATATCAAGGTGCCACTCCAGAAACCAAAATGCCTAAAGCAGGTGGTTCATGTTCGAATAATCAGACTAACAGAGTACCACATCTGAGTAGTTATGCCATACTTGTATAATGAAGTCTCATATACAAAGCATGAAATAGCAACTTCCAAAAAATAAGATAAAAAGATCAAACAAGTGCAGTGAACAAGCCTCTTTATTTCACTCTTCTCTTCCATTGATGCAAACTATTTTTTCCTCCGATGGAAGATAAACTAATTTGTGCATTTTTTTAAATGAGGGAGAGAGATATGAGAAGATGACGACGAGTGGCCACTCACTTGATTTGCTACATTATTGGCTAAAACCCTTAGGCGGTCACCAAACGCGTCAAGCTCACCACGGACATATACACGCAGTAACAAACCAACAGCGTTTAAGTAGACCTGCAAGAATAGAACCCAATTGTACATTATAAACAACGAATAAATAAAATTGCCATAAAAGAGAAGCATCATGTTAACCTCTGCAGGCACCGCATCGCTTCTTTCCAGTTCTTTCAAGATACAATGATCATAAATATCTCGTACGTTAGTCATCGGCGCCTGGCCTTCTAAGTAGCACAGAGCAACATGCCACCAGTTGTGTGTCAACCTAATAAAAATGCATCTTTATGATCTGAATGGAAAAGGTACGTGGAAAATAACAATATGCTATTTGTGAATATCTACAAACATAAAAGACGATAAAGAATGCCATGATCTTGCACAGTTTTCCATGAATTCCACGGCTTCCTTGAAACGACAATCAAACTGGTAAACATGGCAAAGCTGCATAAAGAAAATATCATGATCCTGTAAGAGTCCATTGAAGTACAAAGCTTTTATTGGACAATCAAGCAAATATTTACTTCTAGCCACAAGTAAATTTTATCTATGTAGGAATCTCACACTCCATATACAAAAGCTAATAATGCTTCAAGTTGAGCTACAAAATATGAAAAACTGGCGTTAGTAAAGCCAAAAGAATTTTCAATGATCATATGATTAAATAATGTATCCAAGGAATATCTTTGAATCTCATGTAATTAAATGAAAAAAATATTTCCTACAACAAGTAAAACACATGGATAGGTGATGATGCGGTTCCAATTTAGTGCTATATATTGAATAAGAGAAGTTGAATCCACACAAACTTACAGCATGTTGTGACCAAGGGTCATCTTTATTGATCTCGTATCCTTTCTTTCCAGCTTCCTCTGCATCTTCCATTCTGCCAAGCTCTAATAAAGGAAAGGCAAGCATGCCATATATATAATTCTCATTCCCATTAATTGGCAGGACCTGGTACAAGAATTAATTTTACAAATCTAGGAGGTTCGATTTTCAACTTTTATTGATCTGTTTCCGAAACAGTTGTCTGTGATTATACACAAGAAGATGATATTTGAAATATTGTCACTGAAATGTAAAAGCCATTTCAAAATCATAACTGGGAATGAAGTCACATACGAGATTGGTTCAACCATAACTTCAATGAGTACCTGTTCTACAAGTTTCAGAGATAGATCCGGTCGACCCATATAAAAGCATAGAATTTGAGCTCTCTTAAGTGATACAAGATCTCTAGGGAAATCTTGTAAGAGCTGTAACAAAGCCAATAGAAAGAACCTTAAATAATGAGTACAGATTATATGTAAGACATTTTTATATTTTACTTTAAACATCCAAAGCAGTCTGAAAACTCCAATAATAATCACATCATGACCATACTATCATAATAAATCGACAAAATCTAAGGAAAACAAGATATAAACTAGATCAAGAAAAGGAAAACAGAGAGTGATCAAGATTCAGCAGTAACCTTGGAATGCAACTCCACAGCCAGATCATCGTCTCTATCAGGAGAAACAAAATACAGCAAAACATCAAACATGGCTTTCTCATATGGACTAGCATGATTCTGTTCAAATTCAAAAAGTCCATCCATTAATTTAGAAGATAAGAGAAAGAATAGGCACCAGAAAGTAGGAAAAGCTTAATTATAAGAACCCAAAACTAAACCCATTAATAATATCGAATCAACAAGATATATACGAGATAAGACTTGGCTGCCTCAATGTGCGGCTGAGCACGAGATGAATCCGCGGAGCAGAGAAAATGAGCTGCCAAAATGTTTCCAAGAACACATTGTGGATCGCTTTTTGGAGCATCCAATATCACATACCTTTTTCTCCCATAACTAAGCACCTAAGCAAAATGTAAATTCAAGAACTCATTCATTCCAAGAACCAAAAAGGGCCGAAATCTAAGAACTAAAAGGAAATGACAATTTCACATAAAATAATTCAAGCAATCCAAAAACCACACCATAATTAACATTTCAAAAAAAAAAAAAAAAGCATTTCGAGGGATCAAAGAGCTACACCACAAATAACAATCTAGAAACCAAAGAACTACACAGTAAACAACGTATATAAAATAACCCTCAAGCAATCAAAGAACTTGACAAAAAAAATAACATCAAGAAAACATCTTTCAAGAAATAAAATAAGAAACTAGACCAACATTTACCTGTTGATAGTATGAATTGATGGCAGACATACAAGCATCTGAACAAGTTCTTACTTGGTAACCCCAACAGTCTAATTTCATTTCACCTTCCATCTCTTTCTCTTGGGAGAAATTAAATTAAATCAAATTATGGGTTTGGGTGAGAGTGATTTCTGGAAACCTGGGATTTCTCTTGTGGCCTGTGTGGGCTACACCTACCTATATATATTTGGAACTTGGAAGCTTGAAAATGCTATTTTCTTTCCCTTTCATGGTATATGGGCGTGGGCGTTTTCTCCAAATTTATCCACTTTTAAATTTAATTTAATTAAATTAATAATTTACTCCAACTCCAAAGGACTCATATGAGGTTAGATAATTATAATTACATAGTATTGGCAAATATTTTATTATACAAGTTCAAAACATAAAATTAAAATTTTATGATATATAGAAGGATGAATCCAGAAATTTTGTTGAGGAATACTGGAGGACGAAGAGCAGAGATAATATATATATATAATAAAATTTCAAATATAGCAGCAAAATTTAAATATATGGTTATATTTCAAATTTAATTTACAATTGACCTCAAAACTTTATATTTTTTTTCTGAATAATTAATAATTTCATTTTTCAAAACATATATTATTTTTAATATAAGCAATTAAACTATCGTTCAGACTAGATATTGACATCATTTTATGTGTATAATTTAAATTTTAAAAACATAAGACATTTTATTAATTTCATATCGAGAGCAGCTGCCCCCTCGTCCTTCACTTTTCATGAGCTCCCTATATATCTACAAAAAAAAAAAAACACACACACACATACACACACACATATATATATATATATATGTTTTATATCTACAAAAAAATCTATGTTCGACCACTAAAACCCGGTCAGTGGTAAAAAAAAAAAAAAAATCAGAAAAATCCGATATCAAATTGTAATGGTCTCGCACAAATTTCTTGCATCCTAAAATGCAGGTGGGGCATTTCTCTGCCACATCACATGTAATATTCTTATATAGAAATAATAATATTATTAATTATCATTTTCGTAATATCCAAGTTGAAGAAACAGAAAAATTTAAATAACAAAAATCAGTTTGATTTTTTTTACGAATATTTTTTCGAATGATCTTGTCGTATTAAATTTATCCAATATAGTTCACCTGAGTAACGTGATTTGCATACTATTATATTAATTTGAATATTTATCCAAAGTTCAGTGAAAGATGCAAGTTTCATTATCATAAAAAGATATTATTATTTATTAATAATAGATATAAGTCTAACTTTATTCTGTAATAAAATATATTATCACTAAGAGGCGAACATCCCAAATTTTTAGTAGGATAGAGAATTTTGATTTAGGAACATCCCAAATTTTTAGTAGGATAGAGAATTTTGATTTAGTCATACTAAACGATTCAACTAATTTAAGTTAAATATTTTGATTATTAATTTGATAAATTTATTACTAAATTTTTATTAATCTGTCAATTCATCTCGATTATTTATGAAACAAAGTCTGAACATACTAAATAAATGGAAATTTTTGAGAAAATATTTTATTTTTCATTTTCAAATTATTATTATTTTTCTCCAATTATTTGAATGAACTATTATGTCATAACAAATCAATTCTGAATTTGATGATATTAATCTAGTTGATTGGAAACAATAAAATTTATAACTATCAATAACTTTTAAAATAAAATAATATAAAAGGTAATATATTATATATAATTTCTTTGTTGTGTGACACTATAAATAAAAATTAACACAATTTTTTTTAAAATTATTTTGTATGTGTAAGTGGATGAAGGGAAAATATATATTTTTTGGTAAAGTTAAATTTTCTTACCAAAATTATTTGATAAATATTTCTTTTCTAATTTTTTGTTGCCATATTCATAATTTAAATTAATTATAATATGATAATTATTGAACAGTACAATTTTATGTGTTGCCGTCCCTGAATTAATAGCTAGTCGTGAAGAAGACAAGACATTATATATAAGTAAATATATTGAATTAATTATTAAGCTGATGCATTTTTTTCATCGTAGAAATGGATTCTTCAAAGAATTTTTGTCAACTAGGAAATTATGACTATGAGTGGCCGAGCGTAAATATTCCTCAAATTTCTAATAATTTCAATCTTTCGGAGTCTTAAAAGAACAAAATTGATATTATAATTTTAATCAAAATGTATTTTTGTGCCGAAAGTTTGTACACTTTATTAATTAAATTATGTCTTCTTGTGGTATTTATATTGATTCGACTATGTTACATCACGAGATCTGTAGCAGTTCTACTACTAATTTAACTAATCTATTTTCTAAAACATGATTAAGTAGTTCTTAAATGAGTTAAATGAGTGAAAAATTGGATCCATGATGCTCGAAAATGGCTCAGAAGAACTCCAAATGTTCGAGGAGTTCAGACGCTCCGAACTACAAAATTGGAGGATGCGATCTGTTCGGAGGCATAGGATCAAGTTCAGAGGCTAAGGGTGCGATCGGACGATCCGATTGCGTTTGGATAAGGAGTATGAGCTTTGATTTGATTACACCAGGAGATCGGATGATTCGAAGTAGGATCAGAAGATCCGATCAGGTGTAGGCAGCTGTCAGGATACGTGTTCGGAGGGGTTGATTGGAAGGGATCGGACGATCCGATCTCGGAGATCGGGCCATCTGATCGTCGCTTATATATAGAGGTCCGAGAGCTCAGTTTAATTTGCTCATTCCAACTTCTCCTATCTAGATTTTTACTAGCTTTTAGGGTCTTTTAAGCGTCTACTCGAGGACCAAGAGGCGACGGAGCGATACTGGGGTTGTAGCAGAGTTGTGCCCAAGTTTTGGGGCTATTGTCATTAGTGGACTAACGACAAACACATGTATACTACTAGACTCGGTTTAGCTTAAGTGAGTATCTATTAGTTTAATTAAGGATTTTAGAGGATAAATAGTGATACAATGATTGTCTGCTTATAGGCTTGGATTAGAGGACTTGTGTCGCTATGTTGCTTGCTTTGAGGTACAGACGTACTATCCGAGTTATCCTGGTTGAGTATGGTTGTTTTATGTGGCATTTTGTATATGTGCATGGATTATGTCACAGATATTATATATGCTGCATGCATTACACATTGAGCCTTTATTTATTATTGTTATAACCGGTAGAGGAGTCGCTTAGTCCCATTATATTTTTGGATGAATGTCATGGTTTTGAATCCGGATATGTCCACGGTTAACTGTTTATGGTATGGGAGCCATCTCCTGATACGCCGGCCTAGCGTGCTACATACCATGGAGCCTTTGACTGAGCAATATTCTTTATAGGTTCCCGGTACCCTTCACTTGCATTTTCACTCATAGCACTTGTATACTCATGCTTTCGTACTGAGCTTGTTATGCTCACGTACGGTTTAGTTCTGGACACCCCATTTCATGGGGCAGGACTCAGGTTGGATGGACCCGATGGTAGCAGTCGTTGAACTACAGTAGGGTAGATTGTACTGTACCAATTTTCCGTATTTGAGATTTTTAGCATTATCTTCGATGAGGTTGTATAATGTTTTAGTTTTGCTATTGGACCGGTTGTATTCTGCCGGAGGATGTTAGTTATATTATGTAAGTTTTTGCTGGATTTTCTGATTATTGTTTTTAAGTTAAATTTAGGAGTGTGCAATCGGTTTTAACCAAACCGACCGAACTGAAATTTTAAAAAATCGAACCTACCGATCTATTTTTTAACAAACCGAACCGGCCAAATTTGTATATTAAAACTGACTAAACCAAACCGATAAAAAATCGGTTATTTCGATTTTGACCAAAATAATCGATTTTTTATTTTTTTTATTTAAATTACATGTGATAAGTGCAATTTATGCACTTAATTTATATATTATTTGACTTGGTTTTTGTAATGTATTGAGTGGGTATTATGCATATTTGTTGTTTTTGTGAGTTGCAAGGATTGGTGCAAAAGTACCAAGAAGAAGCGAAAGGATGAAATACGGAGCAGAAACTTCAGAAAATTACTGAAAATTATTGAGTCATTCAAATCCGATCTACACCGTTCAGAATAAATTTTGAGATGTTTTGAAACTACTGTCAAAATTTCAGCTAAATCCGACGGATAGATTGTGAGAATGAGTTTTTTGAAAATTGTCGCGCGCTGCAGAATTTCATACCCGAGATCCATGCCGCGAGACTATAGGCGCGCCGTCGCGAAGTCAGATTTTGTGATTTTTTTGGAAGGAAACTTTGGGTTTTCTTTGAGATTTTTTTTGGACGATTTTAGGGGCATATAAAAAGAGATATTTAGGCACAATTAGAGGGATGAGCTGGACAAGAGAAGCCACAAAAAATCAGCCGCACACTTTGGAGATAATTGAGAGGAGAAAAAACGGCACCCAAACAACAGAACCACACAACTACGCATTCAAGTAGGCTTGAGACACAGATTTGAGACATGGGAGCGAACGACGAGGGATAATCGAATCACAAGATAGAAGACATTCATCTGGGGACGGAAAATCAACTCTACTCTGTGATTTTTATTATCTGCCTTGATTTATTATGAGATTTTTTGGACATATCTATGTGTTTAATTATTTCATTATAAACATATTGGTTGTTTCTAGAGATTGACGGATCTTGATTGGAGTTTCATGTTTTGACTATTATTTTGCCTACGATTATTTATTCTTAACAATTTATTTGTATATTTCAGTTTTGATTGTCTTTCAATTACTTGATCACTAATTGAATTGTTATATTTATTTGAAATCTGGCACTCGTAATATGAGATTTTGAATATAATCATAGGAAAAAATAACTTAGGATTTTTGTAGAGGTCGAGAGGCCTACAAGTTCCTTTGAGGTCATTGAAAGATAACCATAGAACTTGATTAAATTATTTTGTTGTTTGCAAACTCCGAAAGGCAATTTACGGTCTCAAACAAGCTCCACAAGCTTGGTACAATGAGCTCAAGGGATTTTTGATTTCTTATGGCTTTGTAAATTCACTAAGTGATACTTCATTATTTATCTATCATACTGCTGCCATAACATTGTATTTTTCAGTCTATGTGGATGATTTAATAGTGACAGGAAACAATACCCAGCTGCCTCAACAAATTCGTGCATGCTTTGGCTGCCCGTTTCTCAATCAAGGACCTTGGTGATCTCAATTATTTCCTTGGTGTGGAGGTACTGCCCACAGACTCTGGTATGCTTCTTACTCAACACAAATATATAAGGGATCTCCTAGCAAAGACAAACATGAATGGAGCCAAAGAGTGCACTACACCGATGTCATCTACTCAGATTTTACGTTTCATGATGGATCTAAGCAAACGGATGCCACGATATCGGAAGGTTGTTGGAGCTCTACAATATCTATCTCTTACTCGGTCAGATGTGTCTTATGCAGTAAACAAATTGGCTCGTTTTATGCATTCTCCAACCGAAACTCATTGGTCTGCTGCCAAACGAGTTCTGCGCTACTTAAAAAGCACCATTCACTTTGGTCTTTTTCTGAAGAGAAACCAGCAGCTCGATGTTACTGCTTTCATCGATGCCGATTGGGCAGGAAATCGTGATGACTACACTTCTACATCAGGTTACATTGTTTACTTGGGAGGTAATGCAACTGAGGTTCTCTGGATGCCGATTGGGCAGGAAATCGTGTAACTGAGGTTCTCTGGATTAAAAATCTGTTACAAGAGCTCCATGTCCTTTCGTCGTCTACTCCTCGAATTCTTTGTGATAATATTGATGCCACATACCTATCTGTGAATCCCGTATTTCATTCACAAATGAAACACATAGCCATTGATTATCACTTTGTACGTGATCATGTTGCTAGAGTCTCCTTCTCTGTTTCACATGTTTCATCCAAGGATCAACTGGATGACACCTTAACGAAACCGCTTGCTTCTGCCTCTTTTCAAGCTTTGCGACCGTCTTGCAGGGGCCTGTAGAAGAATCTGACTCAACAACAAGATCAATTCTTATTAAATCTCCACATCTACGGCAACTGAATAAATTTTGAAATGATGTATTTTATCTACTTCCATGTATATAGGATATAGCTTAGATAAGTTGTTACTTGTACAGTTCTATAAATGCTTGAAATATGTAAATGATATATATCATTAAGAATATACAATCCTTTCACATACCTCCTAGACATTTAGGCTTACGGAGAAAGCCCCATGTTTTTCAATGCATCTTTCTTCTGCCATTCTCCATACCCCACCAGAAATCTGCAAATTCCTTCTCCATAGCTTCACACGTCGACTTAGGAATTTGGAAACAAGCCATGGCATAGATTGGAATCGCCTGTAGAACTGATTTGATTAATACCTCCTTCCCTCCAACCGAAAAGAATTTGCTTCCCCATCCTTTAATTCTGCTAGAGACTCTCTCAACCAGGTAACGAAATTGAGTCTTTTTTTTAAAATTTTGGAATGTTTTGTTAAATGTATAGAAATATAAATGAAAATTAATTTTAAAAGCCAGTAAAATAATTAGTGACAACTTTCCATATTGGTTACTTTGAAATGGAAGAATAATCTTTTTGTTATGTGGCAAAAATCGGCTTGGCTTGGAATGTGTACGTAAACACGACTTTGCTAATTTTTTTGTTATGCTAATAAAAATATTTGTAGCCTTGTCGATTATACGATAATTCAGTAGGCCTTGATTCGGTGATCCCCCCTAAACATGTGTATCGAAACGTAATTAATTTAAGATAAATAAATACTTCCTAAAACATTTCTAAAGAAAGAAAACATAACCTCCGACAGGGGTTTTGTGGAGATATCGGCAGGCTATAGTTGTTCTATTGAAACATATTCCATTCTGATATGCTTCTTGAGTATATGGTCTCGGATAAAATGATGTCTGATGATTGTGTGCTTGGTTCGAGAATGCATTACTGAATTGTATGTGATTTCAATTACACTTGCATTGTCACAAAATATAGGTGATTCCACATCATCAATTCCGTTGTTTTTCAATTGCTATTGAATCCATAATAATTATGCACAACGGCTAGATATTCAGCTTCGACAGTGGAGGTAGCAATGGATGTTTGATTATTGCTGAATCATGAAATAATTGTCACCTAATAATTGCAATGATCCACTTATGTTTTCTTGTCTAATTTACGTCCGGCATAATCGGCATCTGAATATTAATCAATCAAGTTAAATGTATGTAGAATCCTTAGGATACCAAATGCCCACATTTTGCGTTCCTTTAAAGTACTTAAAGGTACTTAAGTTAAATCGGGATTTGGTCTTTAATCTAACGATTTGGTCTTTTTTCCCACTTTGATTCCAATTTTTTGGATTGGTGTGTTGATCCATCAGCACTCTAACAAAACATCATCAAATTATATGAAAGCAAAGATCGATCGACTTATTGAACTACGATCCGACTTTGACAACTGACGTTATCAATGTGATACATGCAAAAGGAAAATTAAGATAACACAGAAGAACATGAAAATCATGCACAAACATTTTCATTCAGCAGCCGCTTCTGGTTTCGTGGCCTGCATTTTCTTGAAGAACTCCAACAACGTCTGAGGATTCAGCATAACATCCTTAACAGAACTGTCCGAATACATCTTATCGACCCATTCCACCAAAAGCGGCGCCTTCTCCTCGTCGAATATTTTATGTCCGATCATAGTTTCTGAAACCTTGATCCATCCCACAATACTCCCCAACGCGATATCGAGATATCCCACGTTTTCTCCTCCGAAGAAGGGTTTCCCTTTGCTGCAATCAGTGAAAGCTTTCTCCAACAACACCAGTCCCTCGGATATTTTATCCAGCAACTCTTTTCTCGCCTCTCCTTCTGATCCGCGAAGTTGCTTGAATGATTCAAACCACTGAAAGAATTGTTCATTTTAAGATTGTGAGCAAGATAGAGGTATTGATTGATTTTATTATATATGATTTTACAGCTACACATAAATTACAGGAAAAATTACAATTTTAATTATATATAATTTTCGATTCTTATTAATCTATACTATATTATCTATAGTAGTCAGTACTATATTATAATACTTCATACCCTTATAAAAACTGTTTTTGGTATGGTCTGAAGACATCAAAATTTTCTTCCAGTTTTGCCCCTTGATTGCAGCCAAATTTTAAGTGGTGGTGAACATTTTTTTTTTCAAAAATATTTTCACGTTGCAGCAGTTTCTATCCTCTAATCTCATTTTCTCTTCAATTAAAAATCTAACTGCCCACCTACATGCATTAATTTTTGGAGCAACTGCAATTTCTTCTTCGAAACTAAAAACACATTTCTTCTCTATTACTTTCCTTAATTTTAATTCTTTTTGTTTCCCCTTTCAATTGGTTTTATGTGTTTTATATTGACAAAAAAATGTTTTGAGCTTATAACATTACACTCACAAAATTTTAATATCATACATTATATTAGTTGTGTGTGCTCCGTAACTAGTTTTAATAGTTTTTCTTCTTAAATACTGATGTGGTACTACGTACGTAATACTTTTGTATACTAACGTAAAATCAATATTGGGCACATAAGTGTGACATAACACATACCTTTCCGTCGATATAATCTGCCCAGAAAAGGGCCATGGCACGATCATAGGGATCCGAAGGGAGAATCGACGGGCCTTCTTTCCACGCCTCGTCGATGTACCCAACAATGATAAGCGATTCGCAGACCGGCTTATCGCCATGGATAAGAACCGGGATCTTCTTGTGCACGGGATTGGCTTCAACAAGGATCCCACTTTTCTCATGTGGGTTCACTTCAATAAGCTCGTATTCCACGGATTTAATCTTCAAAGCCATTACGACCCGATTAACAAACGGGCTTTCCAGGATTCCGACAAGCTTCACGCCACTTGTTTCCATTGCTCAAAATACGTACTCTGTTTTTTTGCCTGAATAATTTGAGGAACTTTCAAGGTTTTAGGATGGTCTTTTTTTATCTTTGAATTTATTGTCCCACTGCCATCTCGCCAGGCTGGCAGATAAATAAATAATAAATGATATCTTGTCGTCTTTGTTTGGGAAAAACCAAGGCCGAAAGGAATCTTGTAGCTTCGATATGATCGACAACATAAATCAACACATTTAATATATATTTTATTCCAATTCAAGCTTTTGAATGGTTCAAAAAGTGTTTTCATGATGTTCGTATAATGTCTGAGATGATTTTATATGCCAATTTTGTGAAATTGATTTTCAACTTGATTTGATTGAAAATAAAAATTAAATTTTATTTCAAAATTATAGTTTTTCATATGAATTGAAATATTAGATCGATCCGTTTTACAGATATAAATTCACGATTTTTGTTTTGGTTCGGATCAAGGACTTGATTTGAGACCCAATTGTATCAAACATTTTATCCAGATAAAAAAGGTCTTTAGAACCCCACCCAAGTGTCAACAAACCATCGTAAGTGTTAGTTTTAGAAAGCTTTTCTACGTACCTACACACGACGCCACCTTATTTTTACATGAAAAATGGCAGAGACTATGGTTTTTCACACACGCATGACATATATATATATATATATATATATATATATATATATACTAGCATCTTGCACACGCAATGCGTGTGTTTATCAAATTATCATATTAAAAAATAATTTATAAATAAAACTTGTTAATCTTTTTAAAAAAAAAGAAACCAACTCAAAGTAGGTAAACATATGCGAAAGTTAATTTTTGAATTTTAAAATTAAAATATGTTAAATTTGAAGCATAAAATGGTGGAAAAGTTACATGAAATTAAATTGAAATTGTTAAACAATATTTTTTTTAAATTTATTGGATAGGGTTAATTTTTAAAGTTCACATAAAAATACCAAAAAGTAATTATTAAGACACCTTCTTGCTTTATTAAAAAATAATAAAAATAGATTAGTTCTTGCCATTTCGAGAAATCTCATTTTCTATTATCGTTTGGTTTGAGTGATATGATAAGTAATACATATATAAGTAATATAATGTAAGAGTAATGATACCCTGCACACCCTTACCCTGCACACCTGTGGGCACCTGCCTACGTGGCGCGCCCACAACCACACAATTGATTTTTACAAAAACTGGCTGACCAATCATGGACCGCCACGTATGCGGTACTCATGTTACCCTGCACACCTAGGGTGCAGGGTATCATTTCTATATAATGTAAATTAAAAATAAATAAGAAATAATAGTTAATACATTATTTGATTTGATGGATATATTATAATTTATTTGATTTAATTGATGTAAAATTAATAATCAATAGATGGATAAATAATATGACGAGAATAACGCGAAATTGAATGAGATAAGTTATACATAGATTAATAATACACCAAACCAAACTATGTCTCAATGTTTTAGATGTATAATTTTGTAGTTAAAACATCACTTTTCAATTTTGTCAAAATATCCTCATATATTGACTTCGAGTCCAGCCTCTATCTGTAAGGAGCGAATGGTCATTATTTTTTATTTAAAGATTTAACAATTTATTTGCTGTCTGAATAGGGTTTTCGGTTACGTTTTGGATAATCTCAATGTTTTAGATGATAATTGACCCATTTTTTCTTCATTTGAAGTTGATTATTTTATTTATTTTTATTTTTATTTTAGTAATGATGAGATTAATTTAGAGCGTTAAAAGATGTTATTCAATGAAATTATTGGACATATTTGTAATTTTTTGTCACATGTATACTGTCGGTTCTCTGCGATTTTGACACAACATCACTGGATTAATCCAAGCAACTTAATTCTGTTCGGATCAAGTTTTTTTATATTTTTTAAATGAAAAAAAGAAAAAAGAAAAAAGAAAAATATACTAAAACCTGAGAATAATCGGACGGTTTTAATTTTTTTTTTTCAAATAATGTATCTTGAGTATTTATTGTCTGGATTAATTTTTGTTTTAAAAAAAACTAACGAATAACCACTAAATAAAATCGGCTGCATGCGTGTGACAACGATTACATTTTCTTAAATTGCCTACCGCCAAACCCCCATTGTTCAAAAAAAGAAAAGAAAAAAAAAACACAGACACACACAAAGCCGACAAATTCAATAATTGATCAATATTGAAAACACAAATCAACACATTTAATAAATGTTTAGACTAACTAAAACCCATATAATGGTGCAGCACAACCCTTAGTCTAAGGGCCTTGGATCAGTGAGCCTACATGTTATATGAGATCTATCGATTAAGGGGTGTGCTTTAGGGCATATATGTATAGCTAGGGTTCCTTCGACCCTACCCATGGGGTATTACTCCCCACATAATTAGACCAATCACAACACTCCACAACACCCATGGGATATTACGGTTCGTTCGACCCTACCCCATGGATTTTACCCTATGGGGTAGGTGGCAGCATGTAAGTGGTCCATTCATGTGAGGCCCACGTCAATTGATGTGGGGCCCACATGAATTGGCCAATTACATGCCTACACGTACCCCATGGGGTAGGACCGAACTTTTCGGGTATTATCCCATGGATAGGTTCGAAATTTTCGTATAGCTAGTCTCGCCCGGCCCATATATGTCCTACTTGACTACATTATAACCAATAATTAAACATCAACAAATGTTATTATTGATATCAATTTATTTCTATTATAAAATGATGAATGAGTGATAAAGTTTTTTCATTGTGTATATACATTTTTACCCTTTCATTCTATATAAATGAGATAATAATGAGGGTTATATAAGTAAAATTACAAAAAAATAAAAAGTGACAAAATTGAAAAATGCACAAGACGTACAATTAATGTAATAATTTCACATATAACTTCTATTTTAATGAACTCTATTTAATTCTATTTCTTTCATTTCAATTCCTTCCTATTATTAATTGGGTCAAATTTTCATACATACATTTTATATGTTATTATTATTATATTTTTTTCATTTCATCCATTATTTAAAATATTCAAATATAAATTTTTTAATAATATATTAATATTATTCAATCAAATAATAGAATATTTTCACCTTGCAAACAAATGCATACACTAAATTTATATACATTTTGTCCACTTTACTTCCTTCATATATACTAATTGTGTTGAATTTTCATACATTAATTTTTTATGTTATTTTATTTTTATTTCTATTATAAACGTATGAATGTAATGGTAAATAATAGAATATTATCACCTTGCAAACAAATGCATACACTAAATTTATATAGATTTTGACAAATTCTCAAAAAATATTTAAAGTAAATAGACTATATCTAATTCTATAACTTTCACTTTAGTTCTATCTTACTATTAATTGTGTCAAATATCTGTCATACATAATTTTTTTTTGAGAGATACATAAAATTTATATGTTCTTCCACTTTACTTCCTTCCTACTATCATGTGTTGAATTTTCATACATTAATTTTATATGTTATTTTATTTTTTTCATTTCGTCCATGAATTTGCAATATTCCAATATAAATTTTGTAATAATATATTAATACCAATCAAAGAATAGATTATTGTCACCAATAAATAGTATGATTGTAATAGTAAAGTTTCTCAAAAAAATATTTTGAGTAAATAAACAAAAATTAATGGACTCTATTTAATTCTATAACTTTCACTTTAGATATATCCTACTGTTAATGGTATCAAATATCCGTCACACATAAAATTTATATGTTTTTCTACTTTATTTCTCTCCTACTATTAATAGTATCAAGTTTTGATACATGCATTTTATATGTTATTATACACCATTTCGTCCATGTATTTGCAATATTCCAATATAAATTTTGTAATAATATATTAATATCAATCGAATAATAGATTATTATCACTAATAAATAACAGAGATGGTAACAATAAAGTTTCTCAATAATTATTAATTATTAATAATTCAATCAAACAGTGTATCCGATTTGATATATGGATGGATTCTTTTGTTAGACGTACGTCTGTCAAAATTTTTTGTAGACAAGATCATAAAGAGCAAATTAGACTACTTTCAATCAAATGGAAAAAAAAATGAATTTATTCATATATATTTTTCAAAAAATTTGCGTTTACATTTATATATATATATTTTTGAACAAATTTATATATTTTTTGTTAGTCCTAAATCGTGTGGAAGGACCATGAACATATTAGGCAATACTTGAAAATTCTAGTTCATATAGATAATAGAATGATTAGAATGTTGTGAAAAATTCTAAGCCTCGAAGTTTCCATGGCCGTCAAGAGAAATGCAAAAACTTAACAAGAAAATCCAGACGATTATAGAGATGTCATCATGTAGCGTGTAGAAGTGTGGGAGGCTAGTGTAGGGAGTTATGAAACAAGAAGTTATATAGAGTAGTGTAGAGTATTCTGGAGATTTGATCTCAACCATTACATTCTAGAAAGATCTAGATAATGTAGATGCATGACTTGTATATATAGGGGCATGAGTTTATTAAAAACTCAAGAATTGACCAACTTATTCTTCATTCAAACAAGTTTAATAGTTTCTCAATCTAAAAATTCTACGAGATTATTGTGTCGACTTATCCATTTAGTCACCCAAGATCATCCATAAGACTGCTTTATGACAAGAGAAGGCTGCATGTCAAATGCTTTGTTTTGTTTTACTGAAAATCATTCACTCATGTTGGAGCACGACTTAAGCTGTCTTTTCATGTCTTTAGTACGTACACAAATAGAAAATAACTCAAAGGACATGAATCCATGAAAGAGCAGACGTTTTCATGTAGTAGTTGATTCTGGTTTCGTGGCTTGAAATTTCTAAATAATATACCACAATGTCAGAGAATTCTGTATGACATCCATAACCCGATCCGCAGAATAAAGAGACCCGTTTTTTCTGAGGCTGTTAAAGCTTTGATCGAACATTGTTGGTGTTTGCAACTTGAAAAAAGGCCTAAGTTTTCTGAGGTTATTAAGGTCTTGGATTAGTTTGCATTCACCTCACACAATTTTGATCAGGTCAACAAATTTTATCATTGAATTCAGAAACTTATTGGTCATACTCACAGACAACTCAATCTTCTTGATTTCTTGACTCTATAATCCTTGAATCTTATGTTCTTTTCAAGGTACGAAACTTTTCTTTTTTGAAAAAATGTAAGAAATAACAAACGGGTCGCCCATGAGGGCCGACCCGACCCGACCCGACCGAAATAATTCAAAAACGATAGTTTGAATTCCGGAGGGAGTAGTTTTTATTAACTACTCTTTTAACTCTCATTATCTTGGATAATAAGAGTAACTTCCAACATCTCAATTAAAAAAAAAATAAAGAGGACCGAGACATTTTCTGAGAGATTTGTATCAAAATCATATCACAATTAATTTGCATTTGGATTGTGCAAAACGTTCGTGATTGGATCCGGATCATCGAAACATAAATATCGTCGGAGGCAAGGTTGGTAAATCAACTACAAACGATCCTATATCGAATTATGTGTTATTCGATTCGAGATATTCGAATATGTTTTTCCGTCAAAAAAAAAATTGTTAATTTAAATAATAGAAGTTTTTTTGTTACCACTTACTTTGCACGCACTATAAAACTATTCGATTGAGAGATTTTATTTGATTCTCTTTGAAAGATAGGATAATTTAATCGTGAATTCAGATTTAATCCATCCTTGTAGTCTAATCACTTGTTCTCAAAGAAAAATCATATGCAGGTTTACTGAAAAAAAAAAACATAACAATAATAATTAAAAAAAATCTACACTAGTATATGGTTGGAAAAAGCTACATTCGCAAATTTAAGGTTAGTGTGAAGTTTCGGTTGGGAAAAAAAAACTACATAAGAAATGAAGTTATTAGAGTGAAGCTACAATAGTCATTGACACTGAAAGAAAGGAAACTCGACCTCACGTGGCATGATGTCGTTTTCGTTTTCCTTTGCCACCCACCCCTGGTCCCCTACTATGATTTGATTTGTCTTCAGAAATTTGTATAAATATGAAATTGAAGAATATGAAATTTGAGTAACTATGAAATTAAATCAATAATTGACAATAAATAAATAATCGAGACTTCGTATTTTGATATCAAGATATAATTGAGAATTAGATTTTTGAGAAAATTGTGTGAAAATTAAAAATGAAAGAGGTTGGGATATTTATAGACAAAAATATTTTTTTAAAAAAATCGTTCAACCCGTCGGGTCGGATCCGAGCCGACCATCCGGGTCGATTGTTGCACGATGGCCATGTAATTGTGGCCGTTGATCATAAAAAGCCACAAAATCGTGGTTTTTTTTTTTATTTCAAAGGCTCGCTCGGCGGGTCGAACCAACAACCCGTCAGGTTGACCCAATGAGACATCAACAATCACTTCATCGTGACCATTGATCTCCAACGTTCACTTGATCAATGCTGAAGAGGGTGGTTACTTACGAAAGGCCCAACGGCCAAAGATGGAGGATGGTGGTTTTCGGGAAAGTTTCAGACGAGAACTAGCAGTGTGCGGACACTATCCCTCGTTGTGCGACTCTGAAACCAATATTCCTCGAGGTAGAATTGGTCGACTTCTAGGCGAAGATGTCCGTTTTCAGTTGTCGGAACAGTGGAAAGCCCTGGTGTGTGATGGATTTCTTGCATCAGAAAGCCGGGGAAATCCGAAAGAGAGTTCAACAAATCCTCCGCTCGTCGGATATCATGATCAAGATTATTATTTCCTTTCTTCCTAGAATCCATAGATTTAATTTTTTTTAAAATATAAAGTATAATTTTGGTAGTTAAAACATCACTTTTCAATTTTTTTAAAATATCCTCATACATTGACTTCGAGTCCAGCCTCTATCTGTAAAGGACCGAATGGTCATTATTTTTGGTTTAAAGATTTAACAATGTATTTGCTGTCTGAATAGGATTTTCATTTACTGTAGTAGTCCGGTCTCATTTTACAAGATTAATTTGGTTAAACATGTTTAAAAATAATAAAACATGATTAAGAGATTTTTAAATATATCAAACGGACCAAGATTGGATCCAGAATGTCCAAAAATGGTTAATGGGCTTATTTGGGCTCGGGTGGTTCGGAAGGTCCGAACCCAATGCATTGTAGAGTTCGAAGGATCCGAAGGGTTCGGAAGCGGCGAAGGAGTTCGAAAGCTCTGGAGAAATCGAAACGTCTGAAGTATGATCGTATTTAGGCCATGCGCATTTGTGACGTGTCATTAACGTTTGAACACGTAGTTGATGCATGGGATCGGAACTTTTGAAGTAGGGATCGGAGCTTCCGATCGTTGCAATTCGGAATGTGGCATGCATGCGGAGATCGAAACGTACAATCGGGAGTTCGAAGCTTCCAATCTCTGTCTATAAATAGGGGTCCGAACTTCAGATTTTTTGGCACCATTTCCACTTCCTCTCTCTCGTGTTCTGATTAGTCTCGAGGGTTTCCAGCCATCTTTATCAAGGGGCGGGTCTCGGCGAAGCCTTCTCTTTTGGGCCCAATCGCTTATATTCGTTTGTTAATTGTTAATTTGGTCACCGACGGGCCTGCCATTTTCACACCTCTAATTTTCAATAATAATTAATAATTGTCTTGGACAATTTATGGTGGTGGTGGTGTTTTTGTTTTTGTTTTATTAATTTATTTATATTTTTTTGGAGATTTGAAGTGTTACTTGAGATTTGAGAATTGAAAACTTTTTACTTGTGATTTGAAGTAGACAGGTATTTCTTTTTTTAAGTTTTTTATTTATTTTAATGGTATAATGATATAATGATAAGTTTCGAATTTGTTTTAGTAGAGAATTTTAATCAACTAATTAACCTAATTAGCAGGGACATTGTTGTTAACCTTTCTCCAAATAAAAATTTTACATTACCAAACAACAAATCAAAATAAGCATCGACAATGACTCGATCGTATCTTAACAAACGTATAATTTAATTTAATATTAATAGTGCTAATACAATAAAAAATAATGTTAGAAGTACAACCAATATATCATATAATGATGTTTACAACAATTATTTCATGATATTTTGCTATTATCTCGTGAGATTTTGATATGATATCGTGAGATTTTACATTCAATGTATTGTGAAATTTGATAAATTAAAATTTTGTATTGAGTTTTTTGTGGTGTAAAAATTGTTGTACAAATTTGATTGTACATATAGCATTACTCTCCAATAAATCATGAAGTACTCTTTTACGCTAGTTTGAACTCGACCCGTACTATGTTTCATTTTATTAGCATCAAAATGAATCAAAACATGGCCTTGTAAAAGCAATGAAGCCACACAAATTCCAGAAATATTGAGCTTATGCAAGAAAAAACAAGTTTTCTGACTAGAGTCATTTTTCGTGTTCTTAGTACAACAATTTAAAATAATTCAAAGGACATGAATACATGAAAAAGAGCCAGTCATTCTCATGCAGCAGCGACGTCTGGTTTCATGGCCTGGAATTTCTTGAAAACCTCCAACAATGTCTGAGGATCCAACATAACATCCTTGACCGAATCCTCCGAATAAATCTTATCGATCCATCCCATCAAAAGCGGAGCCTTTTGCTCGTCGAATATTTCTTGTCCGATCAAAGTTTCTGCAACCTTAACCCATCCAACAATGCTCCCTAGTGCAATATCCACATATCCCACATTTTCTCCTCCGAAGAAGGATTTCCCTTTGCTACAATCCTTGAAAGCCTTCTCCAATAACACTAATCCTTGGGATATTTTATCCAGTGTTTCTTTTCTTGAATCCTCTCCTTGTGATCCGTGTAGTTGCTTGAATAATGGATACCACTGAAATTGTTCATTCCAAGTTTGTGAGCCAAAACAGAGTGGTATTCAAATATAATTTGCAAGGCACGTACCATTTACTTTTTATCACAAGGAAAAATTATGTTTTTGCTCCTACAACTTTTATGTTTCAATTTACCGTCTCTATACTATTTTGTACTTTTTTTTTTCAATTTTGGTTATTTTCATTGGAATGTAGACGTGTAGTCCGAAAACAATGATGTATTATTGGACAACGTATTCGATGTCATGTCAGCTAGAGACAAACTCATAAATTTTGTTTAGATGGATGCAATTCTTATAAAATCACAAAAGCATAACTTATACCCTTGACGGGTTTGCCTCTCATGTCAGTTCTTTCTTGAAAAAGTGCAAGTTAGTGGACTAAATCTGTGACTTGACCAATAACATAACAAAAAATGGAAAAATGAGACATAAGTGTAATTATTTTCTCTTTGTAAAATCATTACCTTATCGTCAATATAAGCTGCCCAAAACAGGGCCATGGCGCGATCATAGGGATCCGAAGGGAGTATAGACGGCCCTTCATTCCACACTTCATCTGCATACTGAACAATGATCAACGACTCACATATCGATTTATCGCCATGGATAAGAACTGGGATTTTCTTGTGCACTGGATTGGCTTTAACAAGGATTTCGCTTTTTTCGTGTGGATTAACTTCAACAAGCTCGTAGTCAATGGATTTAATCTTCAAAGCCAATACAACCCTGTTAACATATGGGCTTGGAAGTGCTCCTAAAAGCTTTACACCACTTGTTTCCATGGCCAGAATACTCGGAAGCCTCCAAAGGGCACTATTAGTCTATTAATGGTTTGATTGCTATAAATGATTATTATTTAGGGTTTTATAATTTTAAATCTTGAATCTGTCGCACATGTACCTTTGGCCGGCTGGCAGATGAATAAAATAATCGGATGATAGAAACTTTATGGTAAAATAAACTATGATGAATGCTTAGTATCTAGTGAACTTTTTTACAAAAACTATGGCCGCAAGGAATCTTACAGCTTCGCGGTTTATTCTGATTTTGGAAGTGTTTGAAAATTTTGTGAAAAAAAAAAAAAAAAGTGCTTCTTAAAACTCTCAAACAGTGCCTCAATTTCTTTACTAACTAGCTACAACGTTGGCGATACCTATATGTCTTTCCCTTTGTCCGACATCGAGTATCACCCTTCGATTACACTGACTATTCGGGAATATGCTGCTTCTATCGATGTAACACAATGAATTTTCCGAGATAGTTAAAAGAAAAATTCGCAATCATTTATTTTTAGAATTTATAAATATTTTTTTAATATAGCAAAAAATAAGATTATCTCACAAATCAATTTTGTTAGATAGATTACTTACGGAAAGGGTATTTCTTCTATAACAGATATGGATCCAATATTCTATCCGTATCACAGATATATATCATAAGATCATCTCACAACAAATTTACGGCTAATTTAGTAGTCCAAAATGTTCATTAACATGATGTAATTTTACAAAGGAAAAATAATTTTTTTGGTCCATTAACTTGTCCATGTTTTGGTTTTGGTGCATAAACTTTTCAAAATTTGGTTTGGTACACTAACTTTTAATTTTAAGTAATTTTGGTCCAACTGCACACGTGTCAGCTAGACGTGACGTGTGTCAATGTCTAGCTGACATGTATGCAGTTGGACCAAAATCACTGAAAATTAAAAGTTAGAATACCAAAATCAAATTTTGAAAAATTTATGGACCAAAACCAAAATATGAACAAGTTAATGGATCAAAAAATATTTCTCACTTATACAAAAATCACAGTTTAGAATATAGATAATATCCGAGTGTGTCAAGATCTGAAAAAGTCTTAAAACTAGGCCCAAGTCCATTAGATCTACGGCGGTTTAAACTTTAGGCCATGCAAGATAACCCATAAGAAACTAAATTGGGCTAATGAAATATTATCAATCGTAAGTGGTAGATGTTCATGGCTTTAGCATTGTATACAAGATGACGCTGACATTTCCGAGCGTTGGTTTCTTTAACAAAAGTTAAAATTAATAATAATTAATAACCTAAATCTTGTAAACTAAATAAAAACTCAAGCATCATGAATCAATTAATGTTTTCTCAGCAGAGACAATTAATAATACCTCTCGTGATATTACAATCCTTGCCATCACATAAATCGCAAATCGGAAATGTGGCTGCTCAACGATTACAATCTTTGCCATGATATATCATATCATCAAGTGATTATCGTTTACCAAAAATTATAACTAGTGATAGTGGTGCAACTCAAATATTTTAAATCATATGGCTACTCAAATTTTATGTCTTGATCCATCTCTTAACAAAGACAATAATTATATCCATAAAATCTGAAATATAATTTTATATAACAGTTAGTATTATAAATTTTCTTATCCCAATCAAATATTTGGCCAATAGTTTGATTGATTGAATATATATTTTTCAATTGTCATATATTAATTCACAATCACTAAAATACAAAAAACAATTAAAAAAATATTGCGCTAAAAATTGAATTTAACGGGCATTGAGATTTGAGAGTATCAACAACTAGTGTCATTTTATTTCCTCCTTACCACAAAAAAAAAAAAAAAAAAAAAACAACTAGTGTCATTTTAACGGTAAACGATGTTGTGTTTAATTAGTCCGAAAATTGATTTAATTGAATTAATCAATTACATAAATTACTTAAATGTAAATTTAATATGTAAATATAATAAATTCATACATATAATTTGTGGGAATATGGAGAAATGACATATATCATCCATGTGAAATCCAGGGTTTACTGATAATCTTCTATGAAAGTTTTTTGAGCTAACAACCCCTGTAATTCTAGATTTTTAGCATACACGCTCATTCTGGCTAAAAAATGACTAAACTATTCTTGAATGACTTTTTTGAACTCTTTATCACTTTTTATTGAAAATTTAAATTAAAACATCGATACATTAACTTATATTTTCAATTAAGGTTATTTATACAATCACTTTAAAAATTTAAATATTAAATTTTATTTAAAAAATAATTAAATTTATTACTTAATTTAATGTAACATTACAATTTATTATTAAAATATATTTCGTGTATAACAAATATTAAGATAAAATAATTATATATAATTTTCATAGTTATTTAAATAAAATTTGATTATTTTATTCAATTAAATATATAATTAAAACAAAATTAATTTAATTATTTATTTAAGTAGGGGTATTTTCGTCATTTTTTAGCTGGAAGTGATGTGTATGCTACAAACCTAAAATCACAGGGGGTTATTAGGTCAAAAAAATTTCATAGTGGGTTATCAACGCACTCGAGATTTAACAAGGATGATATACGCAATTTTCCCAAACATTTTTTCATGTAAATACAAGTAGGAAAATAGTTTTTTTTTCCACTAATTATTCGATTTAGGGCTTTGGTCCACTAAGTTTCATAGTTTGGGTTTCATACGTTAAAATTTAATTTTCAGCAATCGTGGTCCAATTGCTGATGTGTCACCTGAAAATACTAATGTATAACTGGAAAATGATGACGTGATTTTGGAAAATATCGATTTGTCAAGTTACCACGTTAATAATTTGACCAAAATAGCCGAAAATTAAAAATTCATGTACCAAAACCAAAATGAAAAATTAATAAATCAAAACCCAAAAATGGGCAAATTAATAGGTAAAAAAAATATTTCCCAATTACTACACTGATATTCTGTTAAGAGTAATATTTGAAGTACATAAGTTGAATAGACCTTTTATGTTTGGTATGGAAACTAAGCTGTTTTGATGCAAAACCAACATTAAAACAAAATTTCTGATCGGAGATATTCTTTGATGCCATAGTACCGAGTATCGTGATCACATGGTTGCGATCGCGATTCAGACGGCGCGGCGCATTCCTTATAACATCTATATATTGGCACGCGATGTGCATTTTAATAATTTTTTCCACACGAAAAAAAAATTAAAATAATCCAACATTATTTTTTTAAAAAATAAAAATAAAATTCATCATTTGACATGGCATTTAGATTATTTTATCAACCATCTAATAATTTGGCAACGAAAGGGTCCATTCATTTAGGCGAAGGCGATGTATTCAAATTTCATCCATCAACTCACTCAACAGTGGGGCATTTCGAGATAGCTCATATTAGCTGTGGCTGTCTCCACTTTGGGTCCTTAGTTTCACTTCAATTTTTAATAATTTCAATTTCAACATCAATCTTGATTGCGGTTGGCAGCATATCTCACATCAAACTTTTCAACAACTCGTCCATTTTATAATTGAGAAGGCCAAAAAAAATATATGAGAAAATGATTTTTTTTTCTCCACTCACTTGCCCAATTTATGGTTTTAGTACACTAAAATTTTTTATTTTTCGTATATCAATTGACGTGTTATTGGATAAGTCAGAAATTTTTGGTGTCATATCAGCACTATGACGAAATATGATTGAAGGCCAGCAAAATTCAAAGTTAATATATCAAAACTTAGAATTGACAAAATTAATTGACCAAAAAATCTATTTTTCTCAAGACATGCAAATAAGAAGGAAAGATTGAAATTTCTATGTTATGTTTCTAAAAATTAAAATTTATTTATTTTTCGAACAGATTAAGTCTTCGAGCTACTTGTTGAATCCGATATTTTGGTGATAACAAACAACAACTCATTGTATAGGAATGTGCTGCCAACCATTGTATTTCAGGAATCTACTACAACTTCTATCGGAAGCTTGTCAACCGCCTTTGCCCTCGACCGGCTGAAGTCACAAGCCTATCGACTGGCTATCAAAACCAGCAGAGGATAAATCTATCTACCGGAAGCTTGTCAACCGCCTTTATCTCTCGACCGGTTGAAGTCACAAGCTTATCGACTGGTTATTCAAACCAGCAGAGGACAAATATCTCTACCGGTAGAATGCCAACTGCCTATCTAGATATCTCGAGACAAGTACCTGTGACAAGATGTTCTTTGCAGGATCCTTTATTAAAAGCAGAACCGGCGTTTCAGAAGATTTGTTGACTCCTGCAAATCAAGACAACAGGTTGTACCAAAATGGCAAAAACACAGAATGACTGCAGATAAAGCATTCGACCGTTTATTCCAGTTTTGGACCCTGGAAGTTGTCTGCAGTGTACGATCCTCATGCAGAATCATCAATGCATTTATGAGCATTAAATGTGCATTCAATGCAGCATCAGAACGTTCAAAATAAAGACGTTGATGATTGAACTATATAAAGGGAAGATTGCTCAAAAAGAGAACAACAACAAGAACAACAACAAGAACAACAACAAGTGATACGAGACAACGAAGAGAGACAAGCAACTCAGAAAAATTTCAATCACTTGACTAATATCAAAAGTCCTCATCTGATATACTTGAGCACACTTACAAGATCATTCATCTGCTGCTCAAATAAACCCTCGCCTACAGTTCACATATCTGATCGTCAAGGATCATCCTAGGGTTTTCAAGCCTCTCGACCGCTCTGCAGTCTGAGAAGCTCAACTCAACTATACTCAGTGTTGAAGAGACTTGAAGCTGCTCTGAAAGCTTCCACCAGTCTGATAAGAACTGAGAATCTTATCTGTGTAAATCTAGGAGTTTCGGATTAGGCATTGGATAAGTCCTAAGTCTGAAGTGGGTGTATTACAAGACGTTGTAATAACCAAAGTCTTCTAGTGAATTCCTTCCTAAGTGGAAGAAGGGGAGACGTAGAAGGATTAAGCCTTCGAACTTCCATAAAATCGTGCTTTAGCATTTACTGCCATTTATCTTACATCCTGCTCATACATTGCATTATAAACTTTGCATCACTAAAACCTCTGAACTATTTCCGCACTATTTAAGTTGTTCAAAACGTTTTAGAAGTTGAGAAAACTGATTAAGTGAACTAAACCTCACTTGATCATTTTAAAGAAGAAGAAGAAAAGTTTCAGAGTGTATTCACCCCCCCTCTACCCTCTGAACCGATCCCAACAAGTGGTATCAGAGCGGGTTCCTTTCTCAACTGCTGATCTGAAGTTTTCAAATCATGACTTCTTTCAACAGAATTCCTATGTTTTCTAAAGAAGAGTATGATGATTGGAAAATTCGCATGCAGGCACATCTTGCAGCACAGGATGATGACATGCTATATGTCATAACAGACGGTCCTATCAAAATTATGAAGGTCAACCCAGCTCTAGCCGATGGTGCAGGACAAATGATTGAGAAACCAAGAGCTGAGTGGACCACTGAGGACAAAAAGAAGGCCAATCTTGACAATGTGGCCCGGGACATCCTATACAAAACACTGGACAAGAATATGTTCAGCAAAATCAAGTCATGTTCCACAGCAAAGGAGATTTGGGAAAAGCTTACTCAGCTGTGTGAAGGGAATGACCAGACAAAGGAAAACAAGCTCACTCTGGCCATTCAAAAATATGACAACGCCAAAATGAAGCCAGGGGAAACCATGGCTGAATTTGATGAACGGTTCAGTAGTATCATCTGTGATCTTATTGCTTTAGGTAAAACTTATACTAACCGTGAAATTGCTGTGAAGGTTATGAGAGCTCTGCCCAAAGAATGGGAGATCAAGACAGTGGCCATGAGAGAGTCAAAAGACTTGAGCAAGGTTGAACTGCATGATCTCTTTGCAGATCTCAAAGCCTATGAGTTCGAGCTCAACATGAGAACAGAAGATGAACCATCTACTTCTCAACCAACCAAGGCCTTAACCTCAACCGTGATATGTCCACCGGTCGAGGAAGCTCCAAAGAGATCAGCTGAGCAAATCAGCAATGAAGCCATGACACTCTTTGTCAAGAAATTTGGCCACTTCATTGCAGACTGCACCAAGCCTAAGAACAATGATCAGAAGCAATTCTCCGAAAGAAGAAGGGGTAAGGAGGATAAAAGGACGTTTAGAAAAGGAAGAGACCAAAGGGTTCTAGTAGCAGACGAAAGCAAAAGCAAGTGGGCTGAGTCTGACTCTGACAACTCCAATACCGGAAGCTCTTCAGATGACAGCGATGATGAAAAAGTGGAATGCCTTATGGCCGACATCGAAGAAGAAGCTGAGGAGGTATTTGACTTTGGCTCACCTGAATTTACTCACAGTGATTTAGTTACTGCTTTACACGAAATGGCTAATGAATACAAAGCATTATCCAAGGAGTTCGAGGAAGTAAAGGCAGAAAGAGCTGACCTAAAAGATAAGTCAAGCAAATCAAGCTGCATGCAGCAAAAAGAGCTTGATGGTCTTAAGGTCAAGCTAAGTCTGCTGGCTACTGAGAACGACACCTTGAAAAGAGTATTCCAAGCTACCTTGATTGAGAATAAAAAACTACTTGAAACCATTAAGGCTTGGAATAAATCTTCGGTAACCATTGACAAGATTCAAGAAATCCAAAGACCGGTACATGATAAAACCGGTCTAGGGTTTGGAACAAATGAACAGTCCATGGAATCCTGTATTCAGTCAAGCCTGGACAAAGGCAATCTTAACAAAATAAGATTTGTCAGGTCCAGCACGATATATGAACACGATAAGTGCAGCTTTGACAAAAATCAGAAAGTATCGAACGAACGAAGCTCTAAGCATAGAGGGCTGGGATATGTGGATCCCCAGACCTCTAATCAAAGAGGAACTTGGATCAAACCAAAACCTAATGAAAGAAGAAAGGGAAACCAATCTAATTTCAAAAGGCCATGGAATGAGTCTAACTACTCTAAGAAAAGATGGTCAAAGGAGAAGCCTTACCAGTACTTTAATTGCAGGCCAGTTCAAAAGAGGTACAGGCTAACTGATGAAAATAAAAAAGGCAAGCAGCACACAGCAACCTCACAAGCACACACATTTACTGCCTATCGACCGCACAGATTTCTGGACACACACACGGGCAAACCTGTAAGGGTGTTCCAGGTGTGGGTCCCGAAAGGGCTAATCCGACCTGGACCCTACTAGATATGGGTACCAAAAGTTCTTCACTCTTTGCAGGTACTAAAAGTCCAAACGGGCGAGAAAACCACTTCTATCAAGGACACTACCTGGTATTTAGATAGCGGTTGCTCACGACACATGACAGGGAATCCAGAACTTCTAACAGAAGTGGTGTTGTGCAAAGGACCAAAGATCAGCTTTGGAGACAACTCCAAAGGTAAAACCGTGGGTAAGGGTAAGATCATCCATGGTAACATCATTATTAAAGATGTGTTACTTGTTGACAAACTATGCTATAATTTGATAAGTATTAGTCAACTATGTGACAATGATCATTCGGTCGAGTTTCACAAACACACTTGCCTCATAAAAAATGACAAAGGTGAGACTCTTATGACCGGTGTACGAGACCTAAACACCTACAAGGTAAACTGGTCTTGCTCACATATTTCTTCACCTACTTGTCTTACTGCTCATCATGATAAACATTGGTTGTGGCATAAGCGGTTAAATCATCTAAATTTTAAGTCCATTTTTAACTTGAGGAAGCATGATTTGGTTTCTGGTCTGCCCGAAGGAGATTTTATAAAAGACAAAGTTTGTCCTGCTTGTCAACTAGGAAAGCAGGTGAGAGCAACTTTTAAAAATAAAGGGTGTATGTCTTCTTCCAAATGTTTAGACTTACTTCACATGGACCTATTTGGTCCTATTCCAGTAAGAAGCATAGGGGGAATGAGATATGCTCTTGTTGTTATAGATGACTTTTCTCGATTTACTTGGGTCATCTTTCTCTCTTCAAAAGATCAAACTGCACCTCACCTGATTAAGCTTTTTAAACGCTTGCAAAATGAACAATCTACTGTGATAGATAGAATCAGGAGTGATAGAGGGACTGAATTTTTAAACACCACTCTTATGACTTATCTAGATGATCAGGGAATCAAGCATGAGTTGTCAGCTGCTAGATCCCCACAGCAAAATGGGGTGGCTGAAAGAAGGAACCGTACTTTAAAAGAAGCAGCCAGAACTATGATTGCTGATTCAAATGTTTCTCAAAGACTTTGGGCAGAAGCAGTTAACACAGCTTGCTATACTCAAAACAGATCTATGATTAATAAACGATTTAACAAAACTCCATATGAGATCTGGAATGGCACAAAACCTGATATTTCTTATTTCAAAATTTTTGGGTGCAAATGCTTTATCCACAACAATGGCAAAAACCATTTGACAGCCTTCGATGCCAAAGCAGACGAAGGAACTTTTATTGGTTACTCAGCCGTTAGCAGAGCTTATCGAGTGTTCAATCAAAGATCACTAACGGTCGAGGAAACCATTCATGTTGTTTTTGATGAATCTACTCTATGTACAGAACAAACTCAAGGGAGCATAAATGATCTGAGTCACAGACTGGAAAACACAAATCTACAGGAAGAGAGTGACAGTGATCTATATCCTCCAAAGAAGGATGATCCAGTTCCCTCTACCGGGTGTGATCAAACAAGGCCAAAAGTGGATCCACCGGTTGATAACAATCCTCCAGCCAATGATGATCCAGTAAACGAGGACGTTCATCAACCAATTGATGACAACCCTTTAGGGAATTATTTTAGGTGGAACAAAGATCATCCACCTGGGTTGGTCATAGGTGACCCTTCTGCTCCTCGAAAAACGCGTGGTCAAATGATTAATGAATTCTTGCATGCCGCTTTCATATCTCAGGTAGAACCCAAGAAAATAGATGAAGCTCTATCAGATGCCAGCTGGATTGAAGCTATGCAAGAAGAGTTGAATCAATTCACCCGCAACAATGTTTGGCATCTAGTTCCTCGACCGAAAAATCAAAATGTGATTGGAACTAGATGGGTGTTTCGTAACAAGCTCGATGAACATGGCACTGTTGTGCGTAACAAAGCTCGACTTGTTGCTCAAGGATTCAGACAAGAAGAAGGCATAGACTTTGAGGAATCTTTCGCGCCAGTTGCAAGACTAGAAGCAATCCGCATCTTTCTTGCTCATGCAGCCTTCAAGAATTTTAAAGTTTATCAAATGGATGTGAAGTCTGCATTCCTCAATGGTCTACTTCAAGAAGAGGTGTACGTTGAACAACCACCAGGTTTTGTCAATCCTACTCATCCTCAATATATCTATAAACTTGACAAAGCTCTCTATGGATTAAAACAAGCACCGCGTGCTTGGTATGACACTTTGCTAAAATTTTTACTGGAACATGATTTTCAAATTGGAACGGTCGTTAAGACCCTGTTTAAATTTGTAAAAGGTGATCATGTGTTACTAGTACAAATTTATGTTGATGACATTATATTTGGGTCAACTAACCCCAAGTTGTGCTCAAAGTTCTCTAAACTGATGAAGGAGAAGTTTGAAATGAGCATGATGGGCGAGCTAAACTTCTTTCTTGGACTTCAAGTAAAGCAACTTGAAACTGGAATATTCATCAATCAGTCCAAGTATGCCAAGGAATTGGTAAAGAAGTTTGGAATGGAACAATGCTCAACTGTATCTACCCCCATGAGTACATCAATTAAGCTTGATAAAGATGAAGGGGGAATTCCGGTCGAGGTAACCATGTATCGAGGCCTTATTGGTTCACTGCTCTATTTGACTGCCAGTCGACCGGATATCATGTATTCAGTTTGTTTATGTGCTAGATTTCAAGCCGCACCTAAGCAATCTCATTTCATTGCTACCAAACGAATACTTAAATATATTAAAGGAACTACTAATGTGGGTCTTTGGTATCCCAAAGATTCAAATCTTAATCTTATTGGCTATTCAGATGCAGATTATGCAGGTTGTAGAATTGATCGCAAAAGTACAAGTGGCACATGTCAATTCCTTGGAGATAGACTAATTTCGTGGTCAAGTAAGAAGCAGACATCAATTGCTACCTCGACCGCCGAAGCAGAATACCTTGCTGCTGGCAGCTGTTGTGCTCAAATACTCTGGATTCAACAGCAGCTTAATGATTATGGGATTCGGTCGAGTGAAGCTCCAATCTACTGTGACAATACAAGTGCCATAGCCATCACTCACAATCCAGTGATGCACTCTCGGACAAAGCACATTGATGTCAGGCATCACTTTATCCGAGATCATGTCTTAAAGAAGGAAATCAGGCTGGAATACATCTCTACCGATCAGCAAGCAGCAGACATATTCACCAAGCCTCTACCGGACGCTAAGTTTTCATATTTTCGAAATATTCTTGGCTTAGTAGATTTAAGTTAGTATGCATGTGTTTAGGGGAATGATTGTCAATATGACATTAATAGATTAGCTGTTACGTTGCCATTAATATTGGCATATCATCCGCCTTTAACTAGTCTCTGACAGGCTTCGTACTAGCAGCTTGGTGCTTTGAACCAAATGACATTAATTGGGCGCCGTGATTATGCTCTTCAAAACTTTTTGAATTTCAAAAATACTTTTCATGACATCACCCTATGGCCCATAGGTTCCTATATATACTTCTTTACACTCGTATATCAATCTTTCACCTTTGCTAAAAACTTTCATATTGTATTAAACGCTCCATCGAATTACTCTCAAGCTTTTGCTTACTCTTTGCTCGAGTTCTTATCTACAGATATCATGTCGATCCAGAAGACTTGCCTCGCCATCAACTTTGATTCCGTTGTTAAGGCAAACAACGCAGGAATAACTGAGGTCTTCACCATGCTTGAAGCCTCTGGACTGAAGAAATTTCTGGAATGCAGCGCCATCTGCGATTTGCCTGTTCTGAAGGAGTTCTTCGCAACCGCTCAAATCGAGCATGGGACTATCAAATGCTTGATCAAGACAGAGGTCTACTCCTTCAATCAGAAGTTCTTCGCCAGCACATTTGATCTGCCCTCCAGGGGTTTGACAAAATGCACGGATCTTCCAGATGGTAACTGCTCTTATTGGTTGAAGGAGTTCTCAACTACTGATGCTCCGATCAAACTGCCGGCCCAGAAGACATCTCTCAAAGCTCCATTCAGGCTACTGACTAATATCGTGGCCAAGAATCTTCTGGCCAAGGCTGGATCTTACGACAAGGTGACGCTGGAAAAATTTCAATACATGGCTTGTATTGCCTCCAAGATCAACATAAACTGGTCAGACATTCTGTTCAATATTCTATGTGAAATGATCAGGGGCAAAGGGCAATCCGAGGGATTTGCTTTGCAAATCTGCCACATCTTGGGCGTCCTTGGAGTGGACTTTTCCAAGACTGAGCCTCTGCATCCCACCAAATGGCTCAACAAGTCTACGATTCTCAAATTCCTGAACAAGAAAGAGACTGCGGTCGACACCTTGCCCTCAACCGCAAAGGTTATTGCTATCCCTCAACCGCTTTCAACGGTTTCGGTCGTGGCCAAACCAGTCCATACCAAAAAGTCTGCCAAGCGTCAACTGATCATCGAATCTGACTCTGAAGATGAATCACGTGAGAATGTTCCACTGATTCAAGCTTTCAGCAGGTCATCCCCTTCGGTCTCCAAAGCAGCTGTGTCATCCACGCCTGCAGGCGAGAAGAAGAGGCAGCACAAGAAGCTAAAGTCTCTTTCTGGACTTGCTCCTACCCTGCCAACGGTCGAGACTACTACCGTTGTTGCTTCTACTGCTCCTCGTCCTACAAAAGGTGTGATAATCCGGGAAGGTGCCTCATCAGCTCCTGAGGTCACTCTAGCTGATCCCAAAGACAAAGGGAAAGGTGTGATGATCTACACACCCAAGGCTCAACCAGCAGCTACGATAGAACTCAATATGATCATCTCTCACGTGCTCCGTACTGTCAAGCGTCATCTACAACGTTTTGACAGATGGCATCACTCCCGCACTCACTTGACACTCGCTCAAATATTTCCTAAATGGAAATCTCTAAACGTCATTGAGCAGAAGATGCTTCTATTTGCTGATACTGAAGACATCGTGGAGGCTCTGGGAAGAAGACATCTCATAGACTTGAAGCTTCGAGGAAGCCTGCTATCACTGCTAATTAATGAGCGTGTCAAGAATTTCAAATCCAAGAGTCCTACCGCTGCCGATGACTTTGTGATTTTGACTGGACTACAGGATAGTCTACGTCAAATCACTCAACTACTTCAGCACTTCCAAGCTCTCAACAATGTCAAAACACCAGCTTCAGCAGCCTGTTTGCAAGCTTATGTGCTGGAAGCACAAGTGATGATGAAAACCTTTCTCACTCAAGATCAGGGTGAAGAAGACGTCTATGCTCCCTTCTTCAGATGGGATTCTGACCGATCTCATCACTGCTGACCTCTTTCAATCATATGCTCTAAGATCGAGTGTAGCAGCATCTTCATCGGTCGACCCCTCCTCAACCGCAGTCCAAGCAGTTACTCAACCGGAAGCAGTTGTGATTGCTCACTCCTCTCCCGTGACGACCGCTCACACTTCTCCCGGTCATTCACAAGATGTTTTAGAAGTGGTTGCACAAGAGATACCTGTCACCTCTGTGACAGAGGCTCCTTGCAGTAGTGAAGCAACAGTGCCCCCAACGGAGATATCAAGCACTATTGTATCACCTGCATCTCCAGAACAGCAAGTGACTGATGCTGATCCAGCACTTCAACCGTCTCCATCTACTGAAAAGTTTATGGAAGATCTCATTATGGATGAACCAAGTGCTGATCCTGGTACTCCACCAACCATATTGGCTGCAGTCGAAACTATTACATCTCCAACTGTACCATTATTGGAAGGTCCATCGGGTAGCTCTCCAGCAAGTTCACCCGCACCACATCATCGTGAGTCTAGCCCGGTTTCACCAAGAAATGACTCAGAAGGGCAAATGATTCAGACTGATGATTCTTTAATTGAAGCCATGGCCGCAGCTCTAGATCATACCTTGATAAATCGGCTTCATGAGCTCATGCAAACGGTTAGGTCCTTCTCTCAAGACATAACAAACTCATCCTTATCGGTCGATAATTCACGCCAGACGATGATTCGGCATTTCGAGACCGTGTCTCGAGACCTTGCTCGTCTGTCCACAGAGATCACTAATCATCATCGCACTCAAATCAACACGCTCTCTACCGTCTCCGAACAAGTTATCCGATTCGAAAATCGCCTTCATAAGCAGTTGAATGATCGGATGGACACTATGCAAGCCACTCTACTTGCTCAAATCGATGCAAAAATAGACACTATGCAAGCCTGCCTTGGCACTCAACTCACTGAGGTCATCCTTCGGCTCAACCAAGGTGATGCCAAAAAGGGGGAAGAAGAGCAACGTAGAGCAGCAGAGGCAAGAAGACGTGAAGAAGAGTCCAGAAGAAAAGAAGAAGCCGACAGAAGAAGAAGAGAAGGCGATAGGTCAGGAGGAGCCAGTTGGTTCAAAAGATGAACAACTTATCTCTTCTTTACTTATCACAGCCGCATTTTTTTCTGTAGGTGTAATAAAAATGTTTATTGTACTTAATGAAATTCATTCTCTCAATGAAGTTCATTTTAATGCTTTCATATTGTTCTTGGAGCACTTAAGTTTTGTCATCACCAAAAAGGGGGAAATTGTTGAATCCGATATTTTGGTGATAACAAACAACAACTCATTGTATAGGAATGTGCTGCCAACCATTGTATTTCAGGAATCTACTACAACTTCTACCGGAAGCTTGTCAACCGCCTTTGCCCTCGACCGGCTGAAGTCACAAGCCTATCGACTGGCTATCAAAACCAGCAGAGGATAAATCTATCTACCGGAAGCTTGTCAACCGCCTTTATCTCTCGACCGGTTGAAGTCACAAGCTTATCGACTGGTTATTCAAACCAGCAGAGGACAAATATCTCTACCGGTAGAATGCCAACTGCCTATCTAGATATCTCGAGACAAGTACCTGTGACAAGATGTTCTTTGCAGGATCCTTTATTAAAAGCAGAACCGGCGTTTCAGAAGATTTGTTGACTCCTGCAAATCAAGACAACAGGTTGTACCAAAATGGCAAAAACACAGAATGACTGCAGATAAAGCATTCGACCGTTTATTCCAGTTTTGGACCCTGGAAGTTGTCTGCAGTGTACGATCCTCATGCAGAATCATCAATGCATTTATGAGCATTAAATGTGCATTCAATGCAGCATCAGAACGTTCAAAATAAAGACGTTGATGATTGACCTATATAAAGGGAAGATTGCTCAAAAAGAGAACAACAACAAGAACAACAACAAGAACAACAACAAGTGATACGAGACAACGAAGAGAGACAAGCAACTCAGAAAAATTTCAATCACTTGACTAATATCAAAAGTCCTCATCTGATATACTTGAGCACACTTACAAGATCATTCATCTGCTGCTCAAATAAACCCTCGCCTACAGTTCACATATCTGATCGTCAAGGATCATCCTAGGGTTTTCAAGCCTCTCGACCGCTCTGCAGTCTGAGAAGCTCAACTCAACTATACTCAGTGTTGAAGAGACTTGAAGCTGCTCTGAAAGCTTCCACCAGTCTGATAAGAACTGAGAATCTTATCTGTGTAAATCTAGGAGTTTCGGATTAGGCATTGGATAAGTCCTAAGTCTGAAGTGGGTGTATTACAAGACGTTGTAATAACCAAAGTCTTCTAGTGAATTCCTTCCTAAGTGGAAGAAGGGGAGACGTAGAAGGATTAAGCCTTCGAACTTCCATAAAATCGTGCTTTAGCATTTACTGCCATTTATCTTACATCCTGCTCATACATTGCATTATAAACTTTGCATCACTAAAACCTCTGAACTATTTCCGCACTATTTAAGTTGTTCAAAACGTTTTAGAAGTTGAGAAAACTGATTAAGTGAACTAAACCTCACTTGATCATTTTAAAGAAGAAGAAGAAAAGTTTCAGAGTGTATTCACCCCCCCTCTACCCTCTGAACCGATCCCAACACTACTCTTCATCGAAATTTTTGTACCAATCACGATCATATTCGAAAATTAATAACAAATTTGTCGGGTTTTATCGTATCTGTCATGATCATGTTCTTCATCGAAATTTTTGTATCCAACATGGTCATATTCAAAAATTGACCACTGTGTCGGATTTTTTAATCCGTCTGATCATATTGGAAAACTGCACAATAGTAACTAAATTAATTTTCATTGCTATATATAAATGCTGCTAAAAAATGATAGATTCAAAATTTTGTTTAATTTAAAATTAATATTAATAAACTTTATAACATCCTAAAATGTATAGGGTCAGCAATATCATAAATGCATGCATATACAAATTTCGTAGCTCCAGTTAATTTGTTAGATGCATGTACAGGCCGTACGTCGTGTCCCCGAAGAACTATCTTCCAACCGTTTGATCCTTTGATGGGACTGCAAAATTATTCTCTTTCCATTATTATTATTATTATTATTATTATTATTAGGTTAGGTTATATATATATTTTTTAAAAAAACTAATTTTTAGGTTATTTTATGAAACATTACATGGACAACTATGAGTGTCACAAGATCGATGTTCTTGGGGAATCACACTTTAGATTTAATACTGAGAGAGGTCGCATAGACGCTTTGTATAATTAATAATAGTAATATTTTGGTGCACATGTTGTGTTTGTACAATTTATTTTTTAAACGAGAACGGAAAAATGGAAAAATTTGGAAAATAAAAGGAGAGTGCATGTTTTAAATAAAATAATATCAAATTACACAAAAGTGTGTGACATTTTGATTTTAAAAAAAGGAAAACATATATTGGCTAAAAAAAAATGAGGTCATATAAAATGACTAATTTGTTCAATAATTTTAGTTTTGTTGATAATTAAGTTTGGTTAAAATCGTAATTTTATCTCAAATTTAACCAATTAATTAGAAGGAAGTTAATTAAATACTTATAGTAAGATTTTCTTTAAAAATCACGCATCATCCAAAACTAATCACAAAATATAATAAAATAATCACAATATATCATATTCACTATAATTGTTCGTAGTTTTTTTTATATATATAAAAACGAGCTAAACTCCAAAATTAATCACGCATAAGAAATCGATTGTACGCACAAAATGTGCACAATTACATTAGAGTCTATGTAACCCACACACACACGTGTAGACACTTGATAAAAAAAGTTACAAAGTCATTAGAGATCATTATATATATATATATATATATATATATATATATATTATGATCTCTAATGACTTTGTAACTTTTTTTATCAAGTGTCTACACGTGTATATATATATATATATATATATTATGGTGTCCAACACTATATGCCCACTTCATGCTCAACATGTACAATAAATGAGTTGACCGGTACAATAGATGATTTGACTTGTACATGGTGAGCATGAAGTGAGCATATAACTCTATATATTATATGGAGTATTTTTCTATTTATGATGTGCTCAAATGTTAGCTTTTGGATCATTAACACGTGTTTCAAAGATAACCTCAGTACTTGTGCATGTGATAGACTAAATTAACTTCATTTTCAAGTTTTCGGTTTGGCTTTCACAATAATTGTAATAGAAATTATATTATTGTATTATCCTTATGTTTTCAACTTTCATTTCTCATTAATTATATATTAACTGCTTTTATAATCTTATTTTCTAGTAAGTGGTGGAATAATAAAATTTATCAATGAACAAAGTTAAAAAAACCGATAAAATTATATTTCCTATACTTTTTAATTCTTATATAGGAAGAAAATTGTATGAATAATATAAACAATAATGGAATAATATAATAAATTAAATCATAATAAAATAATAAGAATTTCGTAATTATGTAAATGAAATAAAAATAATATTTAATGGCCATTATGTAAAACATAATATAATATGAAATATATATGAAGGACATTTTGGAAACAAAAATCTGATGAAATTGCAAGTTTTCAATGTTTCAAATGTAGTACTATATCTGTGATATGTATTTAAAATCAAATTTAGTCTTAGAAATTTTTCAATGAACAGAATCTTAACGATCTATCCTAGCGGAGTGCATGACTATTGACTACTGCGGCTCAACAGAAATATAACCATTGACATTATTGTGTTCGGTGAAATACCCTATAAATAATTTATAATATTACTATTTTAAAAAAATGAAAAATAGTTTTTTTTCGACTAACTTGTTTAAATTTTGAGTTTTGCTTTACTAAGTTTTCAAATTTGGTTTTGGTAAATTAAATTTTAATTTTCAGTTATTTTTGTACTGCCTTATATATATTTATTCAAAGACCAATTTGTGTCTTTCTTATGTATATATATTTTCATTCACTTGCAACCTCGAAAACTTCCTAGGGTTACTTATCCTAGAATTTTACCAAGTCAAGCACACTTTTTTTAAGTTTTATGTTGTCGAAAAAGATGCATCTTGCTGATATTAGTAGTACATATCAAACTTTTATATCTATCACTCTGTTGTGAAATCGAGTTCATTCATGCTCTCATCACCCAATTACTTGTTTGGTTTTCATATGGATCATGTACCACCTTGCCCGGCCCTTGGGAATTACGGTTCTAGGTATTATAATTTTGGTCCAATTGTTCTTGTCAAGACGAAAAATATTGTTATGATATCGAAACATGTTAATATGGTATCAAAAATTAGTAACTTATCAGATATTACGTCAACAATGATTGAAAATTAAAATTTTGCGTAAAAAAATTAAACTTCGACAGTGTGCTGGCCAAAATGGAGAATCGGACAAGTTAATTGAATAATATAATAATAATAATATAAAATAACATTGAAAATTTGGATAATCACAAGAAGTATCATATCATAATATAAAAGCATGAAGATGGGGCCCCACTATCCATAGCATTTGTCAATTTCAAAATCTTCAAAAGCTTTAACTTTATTTAAGTAATTAGGCGTTACTCTTTAGTATGATTATTGATGTCTAACTAAATTAGATCAACTGTATGTAAAGTTAGGCATAATGGTAGCTTTAAGAGGCTTTCAACTTCGTTATAGACTCATCACTTTCACAAGCTACGGGTATTTAAGTATCAACGTCATAAGGTTGTTGGACAAAATAAAATTATTTACGAATTCGCGTACGACCAAACACTTGATATTTTATTGAAAAATTATATATCACCGTAGATAGGCAAATTTTTGCTGTTTTACTGAAAAGTATAGTCGTGATAATAATATAACTCAATTGTTTTAACCCGTAGAACAACTCAAATATCATGATTTGATTATTATACCTCAACAGTAAACATATAATTACATTTTTTTTATATTAAAAAAAAATCATTCACCAACTCAAACGTTATATTTTAACTGCCTATTCGATTTTTTATAATTATCCAACAACTCAAACATTACACTTCATGGGTCTTTTAGCAGGGATTAATGTTTACTTTCTTGAACACAATTTTGAGCAGACAATTTATTATCAAATGGTATACTTTAAGTTTCACGAGTAATTTTTTTTATTTATTTAAAAAATGATATCATTTTCATCTCCTATTACAGTAATATTAGTCCTCCTGTCAAATTAATTTTTTTCTATGAATAATTTTGTATTTAGGTAAAAATAAATAAAAATGAGCATGCACAGTGAAAAGTAGAGCTTTCAGCTTTGCGTGGACAAAATTAACGAAAACAATTTTAATATAGAAACAAAAGCAACTGTTCAAACCATCTAACAACTTGCTTTTTATATACATGCATGCCTAATCTCCAATATAATTACAGCAAACCTAGAACATTCACACTTGATATCGTTTCACAAACTAATAAACATATGTTTTTTTTAAAAAAAAACATATAAAAATTCACAATAATTTAATTTTATGATGTAAAAGGCGCCAATTTATTAAACAAAGAGTTAGAATGTGGAGGAATATAGGTTCATGTTTCCAAAACTCATCATAAGTATACGGTCGTTGAGAAATGAATGTTTGTTATAATAGAGTTTCGAATTATAGAACTTGTTCAATCACAAGTTACTATGATCAAGTTAGTTTTAAAATAAACTAATGTTTGTTGATTTAGAGCGAGAAGTAGTCAAAGATTATACGGACGTGATACTAATTGAGATTGCAAAAATCTTAGCTAGAGTATTCGATCCAATATCAATAAATTCATTGAATTTTGCCCATTTTCTCATAGTAGTTATAACACCATTACATAAAACCAAGAGCATTAGCATCATGTATGCAACCAATCCGTTCGACGGAAATCCTAGCAAACCAGATGATGAAAGACAATGACTCTCAGATATTGATATAGAGAATAACGCGGTTTTTTTGGGTTTTTGTTTGAGTACAAAATGCCATTCGTTCGATTAATTTCTAACATGTGTATATTACATCTCAATTTTGTACCATGAATCAATTCTCCTGATCCAAAAACAATATCTAAAATGAAAAATTAAAATATGGTACATTGTTAGGCACACACCAAACTAAAAATCTAAAAAATGTGGGGCAATAAATGAGAGTTGCAATCATTATCAATACAGATTTCAGATCATTCCAAGTTTAGTGAAACTTCCAGATAATTTTTGTTTCTTCCAGATCCTAATTCCATCGAATGACGATTTTACCCCTAAAATTATGGATATTAAAAAAATGATGAAATTATGAAGCAACTTAAATAAAATAATTATGCATAAAACTCAAGGAATTTATAATTAAAATTATTAATTATTATAAAAAATCAATTGCATTACATATAAACAATTTTATGAAAAAATAAAATAATAATCTATTAAATTCTAAAAAATTATGTAAGTTCTGGATCATTTGTATAATCATTACTTTTAACTCTAAAAAAATTATAAAAATGGAAAATTGAATATTTTTCGTCATATATAATTGTTTCTTTGGAAATTCTGATCCTCTACATCATTAAATTTCAGTCTTGTTTTAATATCTTGCGATAATTGACAATTTTCATCATTTCTCATAAAGAATGTTAATATGACATTATACAGTCAATACCACTTAGAAAAAATAAATAAAATTCTCAAAATTAAAAGCAACGAACTAAGAATGAAATATTGAAATATGGAAAAACAAAGTCACAAATAGAAATATTACAAATATAATTTTCCTTTGTAATAAACATATAATGTCAGCAATTTTTTCCCCATTAACTATCATTTTTATCTACGCAATGATTGGAGGATATAGTTGGCAATGAACTCCAAAACTCACTCAAATTGATCAAAACTATCATTATCACTAACCTTTCTACCAAATTGTTTCCTTAATCATAATCAAGACATCATTAAACAAACACAAACTTTAAATCCCATATTAATTAATTAATTGATTAATATTCTAAACAATCCAATCAAACAAAGCATATTGATGTCTCGCATCCCATCTGTTCCCGGATATGACTTCTTCTTTTAGGAGCGCCAATAATTTTATATTCGTTTTGCGTGGATTTATTTAATTTTGTAATTTGTGTTTGTCTTCTGTTAATTCGTTCGCTTTATCATTTATTATTGAAACAATTTAATTGTAAGTTGTTATAAATAATTAATGCAAGTCAGGGAAATGCTTGTTTATCTTCTAGTAAATATTTTTATTTTACGAATAATAAAAACACGTTTATTCATTTTTTAATTTTTAATATACGTTTTTTCCATTTCCATTTTTTTCACATTTCGTTATAACATCTTAATTTCTCTTATACAAAACCTTTTAAAAAATGTACAAAATAAATTAATATATGCTTGACATTGTTGTTGTTGTTGTCTCGCTTGCTTCATGTGTTGCATAATGAAACAAATTATGTCTGTTGAGAGAACAATCAAAGTGTAATATCTGTTTGGATTCCCATAAAATTTAAAAAAAATTATAAATTTAAAAGGGAGAATTATAATTTTGGTCTTGTTCTTTCCACAATTTTCACATTTGGTCATATGTTAACAGTGAATTTGTATTTTCAGTCTTGTAAGTTGCATTTTTTTTCTTTTTTGGTCCTTTTACGATCAATTTCATTTTTAGCCATGTAACTTATATATTGTTTGCATTTTTTGTCCTGTAGTTATATTCATTTTTTATCTTTTTTTTATCGATCATAAATGACCAAAAATATAAAAAAATACAAGTTAAATGATCAAAAATGAAAACAATACACAAGTTAGAGAACTAAAAATGAAAATTTACCGTAACATGACAAAAAATGAAAAAAATTATGTAAGTTACAGAACTATAAACACAAATTCACCGCTAACATGACCAAAAATAAAAAAAAAATGCAAATAACCGTGACTAAAAATGTTATCCCAATTTAAAATTCGTATATTTGACTAGGGGTAGAATTGGGTCGAGACCCGTCCCGTAATCCTCCTACCTAATTTCTGTCTCGAAAAGAATCAGGTGAATTTTTTTCTCCCGATCCCGCGTACTTGACATATTTCGGGACTCGAATATTCCCCATCCTGTAGGCTATGGAGAAAAAAATCCTAAAGTTTTTTTCATGTTTAATATTTCGTTCAAAAACAAAAAAATAGTGATTATTTTATTAACAAAAAATAATATTTAGAAATTTATATTTCTAAATAAAAATAAATATTCAACATATAACATATAATATTAAAATATTTCGAATAATGTTTCAAAGTTTTGTCAAAATAAGAATATCATATCATACTTTGCATCGAATAATTATTGATAAAATGTTCAGATAGAAATTACTAAATAAATTTTTTAATTAAATAATTATAAATATGAATTAATTAAATCATTAATTTATTTTTTTTAAAAAATACAAAAAATAAAATATTATTTCGTGATTTTACAATTCGATCGTTGAAACAATAAACAATTATATGAATAAGTTCATAATTAATTGTTATATGGGTAGAAACCCAATATTATTTAGTTGATCTATTAATAAAATTATTAATAAAATATATAATAATATTATTTCGGGACGGGATTGGTCGGAAATCTCGTCGGAATAAGGTTTTATTCTTGATCCCTTTCAATTGATATTAATCGGGACGAAAAAAATCCCAAAAATTCGGGTCGAAAATACGTTGTTTTTCGAGATGAAAATAAGAAAGGATTCGACAAGAGTTGGGGATTTCGGAAATATTTACCACCCCGGTTAATTTGACAGTTTGACTGCCAAACAGTTCGGTCCACGTGAGCCGGTCGCAGACGAAAACACTCGTCTTGCTGAAAGACATCAGCGCTGGACGCTCCGAATAAATCTCGAAGTCACTTCCAAACTGAACAAAAAAGAAGTGAGCCACTGAATGCTGCCGCTGCTCGCAACCGTACGCCGCCGTGCCCCGAACCAACTCCGCTGCTGAAGGGTGGGGAGAGATCTATTGCTTCCTCGTCCCTGTACATGCTCCTCTCCTGTGAATGATCTTCCGTTTTGTGTGAAATGGATCCGCAGGAGGGGATGATGAGCGGCGGCGGAGGAGTTTACTACTCGGAGATCTGGTCGGGGTTTCAGATGAACGCCAATGCGGCGCAGTATAATGTGGATCCGATGGTGGTGGACCACGGATCGAATCACGGTCCGTCCGGCCACAATTCGAGGAAGCGCCGCGAGGAGGATGAGTGTGCGAGAGGAGGAGCTTCCACCAGCCACTGCTATGGCAACAATATTGATGTTTCGGTAGTGTTTCGGTTGAGTGCGAGAAATCGTTAATTTTCGAATGTAGATTGTGCAGTGAGAGGATGGTTGTGTTTTGCTATGTGATTTAGGGATTATTCGTCATTCCGTGGCTTTGATCACCTAATTCAGATGCTGTGTTTTACATGTGTATTTTTTGCATTTAATATTTTCCGGCAACTCAAAACTATGCCAAATTCAGTAAATTCCCTGCCAATTTTCCATCTTTTGATTTAACCATTGATTTTTCTTGTTTTGGTTTGTGTTTGACTTTGGTAATAATTTTGGCTTTGAGCAGTATGACGGTGAGAGTAAAAGGCTTAAGGCCGAGGGATCGAATGAGGACGACGAAAACAAAGTAGATACAGAGGGAAATTCAGGAAAAGCAGTGGATCAACGTCCGAAACCAGCTGAACAGCCGAAGCAAGACTACATCCATGTGCGAGCAAGAAGAGGACAAGCTACTGATAGTCATAGTCTGGCTGAAAGAGTAATGACCTTACTGTAATTGAATTTGGTTTGTGTGTAAAGATTTTGTCTTTCCTGGATTTCTCAACATACGACATTATTGGTGAAAAGTAAATAATTATTTTTCCATTGTTTCTTTTGCCTTTGTATGCAGGCTAGGAGAGAAAAGATTAGCGAGAGAATGAAAATTCTCCAAGATTTAGTGCCTGGTTGCAATAAAGTGAGTATTGGCAGCCTTTGAACTTAAAAGAACTAAAGAAATATTTCGAAATTGCACTTAATGATAATGGCCCTCGTGACCCTGATTCATGTATTCTCCGTTTCTGTTACTTCTCGACATATACAGTATCCCGGACTATACTTGTCTGCCTTGCAAACATCAACTTTAGTTTTGTCATTTCCTCTTGGATATAGGAGGATTCCATTGGATTAGGATCGATGCAAAAAGAGGCTAGTCTTTGAGTCCACCACATAGGAGTTTGACATGTGACCATGTGTCAATGTTACTTCTAAAAATTCTCTTATCCAACTTAACATTTGTCCGCTTCCATATTTGCTGTGAAAAAGGCCTCTTAGTTGGTATTGATGTTTCAGGACTTTGTGCCTGCTGATGTGCCTGTGAAGTCGCAAAAATTGGACATGCACAAGAATATTACAGTAGTATCAGATTATTTTTTCATCTTCAATTGCGCAAGGGAACTTGGTGTTTCCTGCAATGCCCAAACTTTCATCTGAATGAACAATTTTAAGGGCGGAAACATAAAACTCTTGGTCTTGGAAGTGGTATGGGAAAATTTTATATAAAAGTTTATTGGCCAAATGATGCATATGCTGTAACTATAGTTCTGGCTCATGTAGTAGAATGCACGACCTGTGGTTTGCTTCTGTGTCGAATTCTAGAATTTATTCACTTTTTTGGGGCTGTTTTCTTTCTCTAATGCCCAGCTTGTCAAGATAATTCTGATTCTAGTAATTATGTGAAATTTTCCAATGATTTTAGTGTTGCATCATCGTCTAACCTGACTTATCTACTCCTGAATTTAGTTCCTCCTTTTAACCCCTTTTCTGGAATAACAAATTGAATGAATTGTTCGTTGGGCTTCAGGTTATTGGTAAAGCACTGGTACTTGATGAGATAATTAATTATATACAATCATTACAGCACCAGGTTGAGGTAAATCCTCTCCTTTCTCCAAATCCCCCTTTCCTCAGTAGATGCTGTGTGTACATGGCACATTTTTACATCATACTTTTTTTTTTCTTAAAGAATCGTATTTAATCATATACAATTGATGGTGTCCAACAGTTCCTGTCAATGAAGCTGGAAGCAGTTAATTCAAGAGTAGGCCTTGACGGGTATCCTTCAAAAGATGTAAGTTCTTGAATCACGATCATCAACTCCTCAAATTTTCAGTTGTTCCTACTTAATGATGTTCGGTAAACCTTTATCCATGCCTTGAAAGTTTCCAACGTTTGTTATGTCTTTTACGATTTTGCAGTTTGCGCAGCAAAATTTAGATGCTCCTGGAATGACATATGGTTCCCAAGGTGTGAGAGAATATGGCAGGAGTTTGTCTCCGGAATGGCTGCATATGCAGACTGGTGGCAGATTTGAACGAACATCGTGAAATCAGTTGTATCTTCCTCAAAGTATACTTATTACTTGAACCGTAATATAATTCCATAAACAAAAATCGAATCACGGTGTGGAAGACGGTTGCATCGCATAAGCAGGCTTCGCCTTCTCGTCCTGTAGATTAGAAGATTCCAAGAATCAAGGGACCTTGTGTAAAGCCTGTGACAAATTACTGCTTGTGATATTATCTCTGTCAAAGCTCTGTTTGTAATTGGGATGTATTTGAAAACACAGGTGAACATTCAATAAAGTTCAAGCTTTGTTTGCGCATTTCTTTTAAACCAAATGTGTATCATCGTAGTAACATCGACTTAAAACATCACTCGAATAAAAGAACTGGTAATTCTGTAAATGAAATTGGATTCACCAGTTCACGCATTGGTTTAGTTTTGAAAAATTAAAAAATACGGGCTCATCTTATTCATTAAAAAGTATGTTACATGTGTGATAATATATCTATAATCTATAACTATATATTAAGGCTCAGCACAGAAGACAGGACACAATTTGGTACGTTTGGTGCGGCCTTCAATGCAATTACAACTTTTCGTTTCACGTATATATTTTTTCAATTTCATCGTTTCTTTTTCTCTTTACTTTTCCTTTTTCTTTGGCCAATTTAAACAATTGTCAAAATACCTCCGATTTTGTACAAACACGCGCCGAACACACACACACATATAATATAATAATAATAAATAAAAATATATATATATATAGTTGTATTGTATCAGCGTCATCAGTAACAAATTATCAATTACATTAATACGTTGAAAGTTAATCTAATCCAACAAAACGACTCAAATTTAACAAATTCTTTCTTTCTTTAAAAAAAAAACAATAATATTCTTGGCCAACAATTGTGTCAACAATTATAATAAAAAAACAAATACATTTATTTTCTATCTACGACTCTCCAATTATGACAGAGGCACACATTAATAATTAATTTTAAGTTATAAATGGAACCTGATAGTAAGAAAAGAAAATGCAAAAAATAAAAAATTTCTCGGTGAACTTTAGTTATGCCATTTTGTATATTATATGGATAAGGTGAAACCAAAAATTAAAAAATTAAAAAAACACATGGGCTATTTATTTTTCCCCCCGAAAACCAAAATCCCCGTTAAAAATTACGATTTCTCGAAAAATAAAATGAAATGTGTTAATTACAAAATTATTTATCTTGATTTTATATCGATTCTATATATCTTAATTTTAAATTTAAACTAATTATCTTGATTTTGAAAATCTAATCCTACGTACTATATACGCATCATGAAATTGTTATTATTAGAATCCAAACAAATGAAAAACCGACCTATAAATTAAATACTTCTCATATTTCCATCATCTTCTTCTCATATTTGGACCATCTTCTTCTTTCGACCATCTTCTTTTCTTGATCATCTTCTTCCCTCGATCATATATTTCGATATTAATCAGCTTCTTCTCCTTTCTTGATCGAATAATAATTAATGGATAACGACATTGGTGAATTAGAGATGGCCTCGGTGCAGGCATATGTGGTGTTCTCGGAAGTGGTAACCAGACGTGAAGCTGATCATGATCAATTTCATGTGGATATGGATTTTTGTTGCGACCTGTACGTGTTCGACTGCTATGATAATGTCCCCTTGGGACATACAACGCGACTAGGATTCATGACAAAATCAGTCCGGTTGGATATCAAGCAATTACTAAGGGATCCCGAAGAGTCGTGCGGAATGTGAAAGAGTGGGTGCCCTGCTAGCCAACTTGTGGCTAAAAGCCTTTTTGACTCTATTTGTAAACAATATTTGTTTAACATAATTTACACTTTATATTGACATTTACTTTATCTTTTATCATATTGTTATGTTGTGACGTGCTATACGATGTTTAGATAAAAACCTTGAATATACTAAATATGTTGTGACGTGCTATACGATGTTTAGATAAAAACCTTGAATATACTAAAGTGCATGCAAGATGTGATAGTGGATATGGATGACTATCATGAAACACATCTTGTAATCACTGTATATTCTAAACCAGTTCCTAGTCAATTGAGCCATCCGCAATAAGGATAAGGATCGCTCAAGATTGAGACTAGCATTTGCAATGCCGAGTATCACGTTTCATTGGTATGTAACATAGAGATGTTCGAAACATGCAAATGGATATTCATTGGATGAATGATCGAACTACCCTATTCGGACTTTCCAAGTGATTTTCACTAATTGAGTGGAAAAGTTCGTGGTTTTGGTTGTACATCATTAGTCCTTACTATTTGAAACATCATGGAGACTCTATATGCTAGTACTGTACTTTGACTCGTTTACCGACTCTATGAGGGTCATCAAGTGTCGAGATTGGGTACAGTTACAATACACATAGGAGTCAATGCTTTGTTGTCAAGGATTTACCACATGCTTGCGAGTGTGGATATCCTATGCGATCTGAGGAGATATTAGTGTGACAAATCTCTGGCCAGAGTACATGATGTGTTTTAGGTTACTTGGTTTCCTAGTTGCACATGCGATGTCACTATTTGATCTTCAAGAAGTATTGCATAGTTATCGAATCTCGAACGACTCTCGATATACCAATGGTTGTTGATTCGATCGGGATATATGGATGAAGGGACCGTACTGTACGCTAACCAAAACCCACTGGTTCTTGCAGGTACTATCAGTGATACCTAGGGAATCATGGGGCGATGTTGCTAGGCGCTCTTACCATGATTCGATGGGCAAGTCAGAAATTGTTGTTTCGAGTGACAAAGGAGTTGTGGGCCCACGGCTAGCTGTATCCCTGAACCATTGAGGGTTACACAAGTAATAGATTTCTAATCTCCATTGAGATAATTAAATTTAATGAGTTAAATTTAGCAAATGAGAAGTAGGACTTCTTATTAATGAGTAGAGGGAGTGAGATTTCCTAAAATGACATAGGAATTCCATTTTTGAAAACCTTTGAATTCGGATTCAGAAAATTTATCCTGACTTTAAAATGTACAGAAAATGTTTCTGTACATATTGGTAAAATTGGTTTGTCAAATTAAGTCACGATGAATTTTATATTAATTTCTGAACATGCGGGCTTTGCTTGTCAGGCTTGAACTTATGACTAATGGGCCCTAAGCTGTTAGCAGCCCATGTTATAAATAAGTTATTGCAGTACAGAAATTATATGCAACAACTCATAATTTTCGAAACCTAGAGAGCTCTCTCCCTAGGGTTTTCGGCCGCCCCCTTCCTCCTCTGTGTTCGAAAATTCCATTCTGCAATTTTCGAAATTGCAGTCTGGTTTAACATATCAAATCTGTTAATTCTCTTCGTAGAAACTTCTGATAGACTTTCTAGTGCAGTCTGGCAGAGGGTTTTAGAATTCTGTTCGTGGACCTGATTCAGGAGTTGATCGATCGAGTTATCAGTTCCTGGGATATACAAAAAGAGCAGATTTTATCTGTTGGAGTCCATAACCTCAAGTTGAGACTTGAGAGGTAAAATTTAATTGTTATTTTATTTTACTTATTTGCTTATTTGTTTTAATCGTAAGGATTTGATATCCATGATCTGGAATCGTTCCAGATCAGAAAATAAAATTTTTAAACTTCCGATGCATATCAAATCTGACAGATCCGAGAACGTGTTCCAACAGAATGATCGCTCGGGGAGTTGGGATAATGGCCTCTGCTGGACGATCGCAACCGTGGCAAGTTGAGCGAATTCGCGTTCAAAATGGCGAAAGATATCACGAGGAGGTTTATGCCTCCGCAGCACAATGTTTTGGTCATTCCTTTCCGTGTTATGTTGGATTGCAACAGACACGTCGACCAGAATGTCCCTGAATGGATGGATGATCCACTTTCGTCTGATATTGAGGATGATTTTGAGATGGTTCCTCCGGCTTCAGATTCCGTGGATTTTGAGATGGTTCCGGCTGATTATGAATATTTGAAGATGAAGATTACTACTACCGAAGACGAAGACCAGAGTTGTTGCATCTGTCTTGATGATTTCTATGCCGGATGTCAAGTTTTATCGATGCCTTGCTCGCATATTTTTCATGAAGATTGCATCAACAAGTGGCTCCAGTCTAACAATTGCTGTCCTATGTGCCATTTCCAAATATTGCCTACCAGTTAGATGTCTAGTACTTTTTTTTTTTTTATTTTATGTTGTATAATTCTATTGGAATTAAACATTCTTGTGATAAACTTTAGCTATATCGATCATTGTTTGAGTAATGGCAATTCATGTCGAACAAATAATCATCTAAAATACCATCTTTGTAATGACTGTCGTTCTCTTTAGTGTCTCAATATTATACCATATTGTTTTTTTATTATATAATGTCGATAACAATTTACTCTTCTTTAATTAAACCATGTTTCATTTTTTCTAATGGTTTGCTTCTCCAATTGTTCATAGAGTAAATCATGGCGTGTTTATATTTCTGATGTTTGTTTTTAGCTAACTTTATGTTAATTGTGAAGTTTGGAAGAAAGTAGAAGGCTCTCACATATCTTTTATTAATATAATAGCTTTACAATATATACACGTATGAATTCTTTGCAGAAAGGAAAGTGCAAAACTTATTGCGTCAGTCAATCTTTAATTGTGTAATTTATCCTTGAATTGATTTTTTTCTTGATATGCTGCTCGCCTTGATCTTTGAAGGTATCCTTGACATGCTCCTTCAAACTGGAGTGTGGGAGATGGCAAACACCCAGTTTGTATCTGAATTTTTGAAAGGCATATTTAGATAAAGGTTTTGTAAAGATGTCAGCAGGTTGAGACGATGTCGGAATGTATCTTGTGACAAGATAGCCCATTGCAACTTTCTCCCTTACAAAATGATAGTCAAGCTCAATGTGTTTTGACCGTGCATGAAAAACCGGATTGACTGACATGTGGAGTGCACTGATATTGTCACAAAACAACTGTGGTGGTTGTGCTAGTTTAATCCCAACGTCTCGAAGTATAAAAGTTAGCCATGTTATTTCTGCTGTTGTGGAGGCCATGGACCGGTATTCGGCTTCAGAGCTAGAGCGAGACACTGTAGGCTATTTTTTTGAACACCAAGATATGCAGTTTGCACTAAGAAATGCACAAAATCCAGTGGTACTTCTCCTGGTGGTTGGACAACCAGCCCAATCCGCATCGCTAAAGGCATAGAGAGTTGTAGGAGTTTGAGTTATGTAACGAACACCAAAATTTCGTGTACCATTTAAGTAACTTAAAATACGCTTCACTGCCTTTAAATGAACTAGTGTAGGACTGCTGAGAAATTGAGAAACCTTATTGACTGCATAAATTATATCTGGCCTTGTGAAAGTGAGGTATTGTAGTGCACCTACTATGCTTCGAAAAATAGTCGCATCTACGGATTCTGAATCTGTGGGTTGCTCTTTGTCTTTTATCGTCATGGTTCAAGCATTTGTGTTCTATGCAGCAAGTCATGAGTGTACTTTTGTTGTGATAAGAACACACCACCAGAAAAGTTCTTCACTTCTACACCAAGAAAATAATGTAGTAAGCCGAGGTCCTTGATGGGGAATTCTTGGCCCAGCTTATCAATAAGACCTTGAACAAAGACATCATTGTTTCCTGTAAGGAGAACATCATCCACATATATGAGAATAATAACAGTGATATCATTTGCACGATAGATAAAAAGTGAGGCATCAGATTTGCTACAAGAAAAACCAAGTTGTAGCAGATATTGAGAAAGTCTATCAAACCAAGCACGAGGTGCTTGCTTTAATCCGTAGATTGATTTCTTAAGCAAGCAAACATGATTTTTCTTTGTGGAATCAATGAATCCTGGAGGTTGTTCCATGTAAATAGTTTCCTTGAGATTTCCATGCAAGAAGGCGTTTTTAACGTCGAGTTACCTCATCTTCCATTTCAAGGACAATGAAAGAGCAATCACTAGCCAGATGGTAGTTGGGCGAACTACCGGACTGAAGGTTTCATCGTAGTCAACACCCGAGACTTGTGTGAATCCTTTCGCAACTAAACGAGCTTTGAAGCGATCAATTGTTCCATCCTCTTTTGTTTTAATCCGATAGACCTACTTTGAGCCAATAATATTGACATCAGAGGGCATAGGAACCAAATCCCACGTACCATTGGTTTTGAGAGCAAAAAGTTCATCTTCCATAGCATTTATCCAATGTCGATCTTTTAAAGCCTCTTTAAGGTTGTTTGGTTCTGATGGAAAAGATTCTTTTGTAGCAAAAATTGCATAGTCTTGTAAATATGAAGGTGCTTTCTGGCGTCTCACTGGCCGAGATGTAATTTGAGAATTTGCTTCAGAATGTTCGATGATTTGTGCTGGATTTTCCATATTTGGTGACTGTTCGGATGATGGCTCTGTTGGTGGCTCATTGAAATTTCTTTCGGTTTCCTCATAATCATTCTGCAGGATTGGCTCAATCAATGTTTCTGTTGTTAATGATTCTTGTGAGTCCATGATTGGTGGATTTGTATGACCAGCACCGGACACCTCCAAAGTGGAGTTGGTTTGAATGGAAAGGATTCTTCATCAAAAATGACATGCCGAGAGATGTATACTCGTTTTGTTTTTGGATCTAGGCATTGATATCCTTTGTGTATTGGACTGTACCAGATAAAAACACATGAATATGTTTTCTTGACGAACTTTGAACCGCCTTGATGTTTTAAGGAAGGAAAACACAAGCATCCTAGCACCCGCAAGACATTATAATCTGGATGTCCATTATAAAGCTTGCGATAAGGACTTTCATTCTGCAAAACTGATGATGGTAGGCGATTAATCAAATATAAACTAGTACAAAAAACTTCAACCCATAGAGACAATGTCAAATTAGCATGAAATAACATCGTAAGCCCAGTCTCAACTATATGCCGATGTTTTCGTTCCGCTATACCATTCTGCTGAGGAGTGCCAGGACAAGAGACATGCAACTCAATTCCACTATTATGAATATGATCGGTAAAAATATTTGAATTGAACTCCCCACCTCCATCACACTGAAAAATTTTAATTTTTTTGATCGAATTGGTTCTTCGCAAGTTTCTGAAATTTTAGGAAGAAATCTAGAAAGTCAGACTTTTTCTTTAGAGGATATAACCACGTGAATCTACTGAAATCATCAACAAAAACAACATAATATCGAAAGCCTTGATTTGAGGCTGTAGGGGCTGGCCCCCAAAGATCACAATGTATTTTTTGAATAGGAAGCTTAGAAATCTTATTATTAGTTTTAAAAGGGAGTCTACAGCTTTTACCCATTTGACAGCTAATACATATGTTTGGTTTAGCTATCCAATGAGAAACATCAATGACATTTTTCTCCTTTAATAAAGATAATATCTTTGAATTAGGATGTCGTAATCTTTGATGCCAAAGTATAGACGATGAACCTCCTTTTCTTATTGCGCTCAAGGCTTCATGAAAAACTCCATCCAAGGCATATAACTGCCCCTTTTTATGGCCCTTCGCAATTATCCTTTGGTTTTGATCCTTCACAACAAAATCAGAAGATGTGAATTCAAAGGTGCAATAATTATCTGATGCAAATTTCCCAACGGATATCAAATTTTTTTTCAAATGCGGAACGACGAGCACATCATTTAATTTAAAATTTCCTTCTTTTGTAGAAACATGTGCATCACCTACATGAGAGATTGGTAAGGCATTTCCATCACCCACAAAAATCATATCATTTCCCATGTAAGATTTTAAAGAGGACAATTTACCTGCATCATTTGTCATATGAGCAGTAGCCCCAGAATCAATGTAAAATGACGGATCATTTTCATTGTTAAGATTAATTGCAGCAAGAGCTTGGGGCAAGTCATCTGATTGGTAAGAGTAATCAAACATGTACCAACACTCAATGGCAAGATGGTTAGGCTTTCCACATATTTGACACGTGACTTTATCGGGATCATTTGAGTTGTTGGACCACTGAATATCCATCTTCAAAGGGCAATTGAGATTGTTGGGTTGACTTTGATAGTTGGGTGATGGATTTATATTCTAGTTCGGTCGCACTACAACATTTTGGATGTTGTTGTATCGTCCAGCTGGTGTAAATCCTCTGCCGCGAGAGTTGAAGCGTCCTCGTCGTCCATTTTGCCCGCATCCTCTTTGGCTAAAGAAGGCCCGAGCATGTTGTATGCATGTTTTCTCTTCCTCTCGTTGTGATGCTAAGGTTTGTTCATGGCCTTGAAGAGCCAAGACAAACTGGTTGAATGCAGGATCTGGTGGCTTGGTGAGCCACGCATTTTGAAAATCAGTGTACTGGGCACCTAATCCTCTTGAAAATTGGAACACCTTGTCAAGATCTGGAACTGGTTTTTGAATGGCAGCAAGATTATCACATATGAATTTGAATTCTTTCACGTATTCTTCAAGTGTGCGAGAACCTTTCTTGATCACCAACAGCTGATGCTTCAAGTTTCCTTCTTTCTCAATGGTGACAAAAAGTAGTTGTTGTTCTAGTGATGTCCATAAAGCGAAAGAAGTTCCCGCTTCTCCGAAAATCATGCTAAGAACATCTTCTGTCATTGTTCCAAGAAGCCACGAAGTTAGAAGCCCATCATTTGTCAGCCAAATTTGATACTTGGGGTTCGATATTTTTTCTCCTTTTTCACTTGCAACTTCTTCAGCTGGTATTTCATTCATAGTAATGTGATGGTAAATACCAAGGATGCGTATTAGTGGGATGATTTGAGATCGCCACAAAAGAAAATTGCTGGAATTTAGTTTGATGGAAATCAAACTGGAACATTGATGAAATGACACCAAGTTGAGTTCTGGTTCTTTATTTAGTAACGAAGAAGAAGCATAAGACATTTTGGTTTGATTTGGTGATGTAGGGTCCTGCTCTGATACCATGTGAAGTTTGGAAGAAAGTAGAAGGCTCTCACATATCTTTTATTAATATAATAGCTTTACAATATATACACGTATGAATGCTTTGTAGAAAGGAAAGTGCAAAACTTATTGCGTCAGTCAATCTTTAATTGTGTAATTTATCCTTGAATTGATTTTCTTCTTGATATGCTGCTCCTTTATTTATGCCTTGATCTTTGGAGGTATCCTTGACATTAATGATTCTGTAAAATCATTGTTTGACTAATATTCAAGCACACAAATTTAAAACTATACATATAAAATATTTTAATTAATTGAAAATATGAATAAATTATTTTAAAATAATTTCAAAAAACATAATCACCTATATGTATATTGTCTTCTAATTAAAATAGGATCGGAAGAATTTTAAATATATAAAAAAAAATGGAGAAAAAATGTCACCAATAAAGTTATAAAATAACCGTGTAATTGTAATTTGAAATAAGATTTCACCAAAAAAACATTAGGAAATATTAATTATTATATGGTATTTACTCTTTACTTTTCTTTTATATATACTAGTATTTCACCCGTGCGATGCACGGATTATATCTTGTGTATAATATAATTAAATTGGATTAAATTTATATTTCAAATATAAAAGTAAAATATAAACAAATTTAAAAAATTAATTATTTGTATGTACTAAAAGGTATTAATTATCATCATAAGATAAGAAATATATAAAACATTATATTTAAAAAAATGTTACACCTGCTTTAACATTTCCAAATATTGTATTCTTTCGAACATCTTTAATCAAGACATCCAAATTCATTTTAAAGATTTTGGAGACAATATCCGGACGGTCTTCGGCTCTCAATCCTCGAGCCTCGATAAATCTCATAATTTCTGGCCATTTTGGATTACACGTAAATGTAAAAAACAAATCTGGATATCCAGCCCACTTACATATAGTTTTGGCATCTTGGTAATTCTGAATTATATATCTTGCACTCCCAGTAAAAGAAGAAGGCAAGATAATACGTTTTCTTTGTGTAGATGCATTTGTTTCACCACGCAAAAGCGCATCATGAAGACCTTTGTGCATTTCACATCTTAATTGTTTTTTATGCATCTGAACATATGTCAACCTTCCAGATTCAACCATTGTGTATGCATCAACAATAAATTGTTGAAAAAGTTTTCTCGAAGACAAAATACTTGAAAATTCGATGTCCCTATCATGCAGTCGATAGGCAAAAATTCTCTTATACTCACTTTTTTTCTACCTCCAACACTTGACTTGGATTCTGAGAATGGAATATCTTCTCGATAACCATCCTCACTATAGGGAGAAAAGTATAGGATACTAGAGAGATATATGCAGGATTCAACTCATTGATATGTTTTAGTTGACCAATTTGTGTTTCTACTAAAATATCTCTGTCTCCCAAAGCCTCATTAAAATATCCCACGATTAATGCAGCAACCTCGGAAATAGAAGGAAGATTATATCGTTTTCCATCCTTATCTATTCTCCCAATCAGCTGTAATTTAATATCGGATTGTACTATTACCATCATTCTTTCTTTGATCATCCGAAAAAACTTTACCAAAACATTATTTTCATCTAACATGATCTTCAAATTAGAGACTATCTCCAGATGCAGATTATTTGTGTCGCTGTTTTTTCTGAAAAATATGTTTATTCGATATAAATGAATATTTTTTAATAAATTGACAAATACGATAAATACAAAATAAGACATATTTTAAGGCATATCTGACAATAGAAATTCGATTAGTAATTTTATTTTCTGTGTCGTAAATATATAACTGCACAAACTTCGGAGATGCACCTTCACATGGAAGTATGCTTCCAATTAAATGATAATTTTGACCATGAAGTTTAAACACTGAAGCGGAGCCACCTTGATTTAAACTTGAATCTATCTTCCCTCCCATCGACGTGAAATAAAACATACTAATGTACGATATGATATTCTCAAGAAAATGTTTGCTTTTATCATCCACTTCATTTAAAAAATCATGCAATACTTCATGATGTTTTTTTTAAGGAGGAAGTTGTATTTTTCCTTGCATACAACACATGAAGTATTTAGGATTTTGAGATTTTTTTAAAGGAGGAAGTTGTATTTTTCCTTGCATAACCTTTCTTCATACCAGAATATCGCACCACAAAAATCACATTTGTATATTGGATTTCCTATATCCCAGTAATCTATATAAAAAAGGACGTTGTTAACACACACATATTCCAAAAAAAAAAATGAAAAATACGTAACATAAAAAAATTAAATATGTTATAACTGAAAAATAAAAAAAATTCTTTTATAAATTTGAATAAAACAACATAAACTTGTTTTAAACTAAAACAACATAAAACCAATATAATATAATTTTACCAATGGATGATTTTGAGATATTTTTGTCGAGATTGTCATGACTATGTTGAATGTCCAATATGTTAACTTAATTATTTGAATTGAATCAAATTCAATTGCAAAAAAAAAAAAAACGTTATTAATTGATGATTATACTTATATCTTAAATATAATATCTTAAAATTAGGAAAAAAAACACGTGTAGTTATTAAAAAATTATATTGATAAACAAACGACAGTTTGTCGTCAGTATTAACAGTAGAGAGAGAAATCATCATCAATCGTTAGATCAATCATATCTGATTTATTTTTAGTTGAGCTGCTAGGCCTTTAAGAAGAAGAATCTATATCAACTAAGCTCGATGAAGTAGCTGCACGTATACCGATGTTAAAAGAAAACAAATATAATAATTTGAGTAGACAAATAACAAAAAATAACGCATGAAAAAAATATCATACCATTTGTGATCTCACTTAATGGATATTTTGATGTTGTCAATACCATATTAATTTATGTTGGCTGAAAATAGTTTTATTATATGTTAATTCTTTATATTGATTATTTGCATCATGTTATGTATGTTACATCTTGATTTATCAACACTTTGAGATGTTGCTTTTAATTATAAACGATTTTAGGTAATTATTTTATAGATGTTCTCTTAGAAGGATTCGATATATGCATATATTAAAAGTGATTTAAAGTGATTGTTAGCTTAGAATCTTAGATTAGTTAATATAATCATCTGCACAAGTATAATATTAATTCAACAATGTTTTGTTTATTTGCAGGTTATCAATTTAGAAGGACTACTTATATCTTATCAAGAAAGTTAAGTCTATGGTAGATAATGCATTTTTATTAGAAATTTATTGATAAACATCTAGATATCATTTTAAGTTGATGTTTATCCATCTGTATATCAATTTCAGATGCATATAAGCAGAAGGAGTTCGATTGAAAAATGATGCGTAAGGACAATTTTTTCAACTTGTATTTCAAACATTAAATATACGGTATGAATAACTCAAAAATTCAATCCCAAAAAGTAAATTAAAAGTATACTTAATTATCTTTTGCTTGATTGTTAGTTTTCCGTCTCTTGTTGTCTATCCGTAGATTTTGTCAGTCGCTCCATAGTAATTTTGATTCTTCAAAATTCAGCAGCCTTTCATATGTTTGAATGTTCTTCGCTATATCATTGTGGGAACCTTATAGCCGATCTTGAATTTTTTTTTTTATGATAATGTGATAATTGCTTATGAAAATATGTGAGTTTGAATTTGAGATTGTGTCTTGAATTTCTCGAAATTGTAATTTGATGGTAAATGTTTTCAAGAATAATGTGAGAGGAGTGATTTAACTATATATGCTCTATATTTGAGAATCATGACTTATGGGATTGACTCAATAACGGATAACCTATGTTTTCATTTTTTTTAAAAAAATTATTTTGATTTAAATATATTACAATTTTATTATAAATTTTTAAACTTAAATTTTTTTAATCTAAATTTGAAATATATCCTAGTTGCTGTTATTTGATTGAAATTAAATCTGGCATTTAGTTAGATTTAAGTTACGAATTATTTTGATTGATTTGAAAAATCTTTAAATGATATACTTTATTAAGAAAGGAAATATTGCTTATTTTTTTATTGATCACAATGTCTTATAATTTTACATTTAATTTCCAAATTTCAAGTTTTTTTTTTAATATTTTGTGAAATAATTGGTCACAGTTTCTTATAATTTTACATGAAATTTTCGAATTTTAATTTTTTTTTAATCTTTTGTGGAATGTGCCTTATTTGTCCGAAAAATAGAAAGTAAAATGTGTATTTGTGTTGAATATATAATAATTAAAATAAGAAATAATTTTGATTGATTTTTTAAAATTTTGATTGGTAGTTCTATATTTTGAAAACTAAGACAAATATTATGGTATTGATTGACATAATTGTTTGTTTTTCAACATTATTACTTTGTTTACAACCATAATTAGTAAATATTATTCCTAAGCTACCGTGTTATAAATATTTACTATTTTTCATAATATTCATTGTTTAGTGTCGAGTGTTTAAATTTTTTTATGCATTATAAGTTATTTAAAGTCATAAAATTTATCTGTATGTTTACGGTTAGGGATTGAGTCCTATTTTCCTATTTTAATTGCTAAGTTGATTGGCCGGTAAAAAAATTATTACAATATTTGTATCAATTTTAACTTGCATTTTTTAAATCTAATATGGAATATCTCACACTTTAAAGATTTTCTTTGACAATGAATTTTTATTGTTGAATTTTAAATTAAATTAAAGAATCATAATGATGAATGTTTTGATTTGTTAGTCGATACTGTGTATAAAGAAAGTAAATATGTTCGAAAATTTTGTTAGGTGATAATATTGATCGTATTTTGTTGTAATTATTGCATTGATTTTTTAATATGTTTTTTAATCTATTATGGGAGGTATTATATTTGCATGTATTTGATTGAAACTAAAATATGTATTTATGTAGAGATTTAAATTAAATTAAATATTCAGTTTTATTTATAGATGTTTTGAATCGTTTATTTAATTAATAGGTTTTATATTTAAAGTTAGACATTTTGTATTAATAATTAATGCTCACCGTTTACACTATTTTATCTATTTGTATTTTATTAATTTAATTATTTAAAGGTATTAATTTAACCAATAATTTTTTAAATGTTTAAAATTTAAAATAAATTAAGTGATTATTTAAATATTCAGTTTTATTTATAGATATTTTGAATCGTTTATTTAATTATTAGGTTTTATATTTAAAGTTAGACATTCTTTATTAATAATTAATGCTCACCGTTTACACTATTTTATCTATTTGTATTTTATTAATTTAATTATTTGAAGGCATTAATTGAACCAAGATTTTTTATAATGTTTAAAATTTAAAATAATCAAGTGATTATTTTATTTACGGTACATTTTATATGTAATTATTAAATCTTCTAAATTGGTTATATTATTAAAGAAATATATTAATCATTTAAAATTTTATATATTAAAGCATTTATTTAATATATACATATTACTAAAATTATTGAATTTGTAAAGATTAATTGAGAAAATTTTAAAATTATAATTTATTTATTATTATATTTGTATTATTTATTTTTCTACATTTAAAGTGTAAATTTTAGCAAATGAAAACGTTATAAACTATGCAATTTGACTTATCTTTATAAATTATATATATATATATATATATATATATATATATATATATATAATGTATGAAAATAATTGAACCGTTCGTAGCATTTAGAACATAAACAAAAATAAGTTGTCTTAGTTTTCCTTTTTTAGCTAATTATTTTTGGCTGGATTTTTACTATATTTGACAAAAACTCAGTTATTATATATATATATATATATATATATATATATATATATATATAGATTACATTTTTAAACTTTTTAAAAGAGCGTAGTCTAGAATATTTGGTGTATTGACTTTCCATAAATCTATATTATGTATCTTAATTAGAACCTTGATATAAATTTACTTAACATATTCTAAAAAATAATTAACATTTTTAATCAAATTTATTAATCGACAAAAATTTTAATTTTTTGAAAAATATTTATTTTTAAAAAATTCTGATAGAAAAATAATATATGATTTTTTTATAATATCTTTATATATTCTTTTTATTAGTAAGATTTATCTCAACCAAGATAAAGAATTTAATGTAATCACATAAAATTGGTATGTCCATTTAAAGATTATCTCAAATGATATAAGTATTTCTTATAAATATGGTAAATATTTTAAAACGAATCAATTTTTTTCTGCAAATAATATTATCTTATGTATTTTTTTAAGCAAATTTAACCTCCTTAATTCTGTAAACTTTCTAAATTTTAATTCTAAAATAGTTAAATTGCATTATTTATGGAACATTTTATATGTAATTGAGAAATATTCTAAATTCGTTGTATTATTATTGAAATATAGCATTTATTAAAATTTCCCATATATGTGGTACTTTGTTTCAAAATTTGATTTGAAGCAAATTTTCAGACGAATTTTGACCCATATAAATTTTAATTATAAATTACAAAAATTTTATCATTTATTGAAAATTTTATATATAATTGGGAAATCTTCAAAATTGTATTATTATTATTATTATTATTATTATTATTATTATTATTATTATTATTATTATTATTATTATTATTATTATTATTATTATTATTATTATTATTATTATTATTGTTGGGATCGGTTCAGAGGGTAGAGGGGGGGGGGGGTGAATACACTCTGAAACTTATTTTTTTTCTTTTCAAAATGATCAAGTGAAGTTTAGTTCACTTAATCTGTTTTCTCAACTTCTAAAACGGTTTGAACAACTTAAATAGTGCGGAAATAGTTCAGAGGTTTTAGTGATGCAAAGGCAAGTTATAACACGATGTATGAGCAATATATAAGATAAATATGCAGTAAAGACTAAGGCACGATTTATGGAAGTTCGAAGGCTTAATCCTTCTACGTCTCCCCTTCTTCCACTTAGGAAGGAATTCACTAGAAGACTTTGGTTATTACAACGTCTTGCAATACACCCACTTCAGACTTAGGACTTATCCAATGCCTAATCCGAAACTCCTAGATTTACACAGATAAGATTCTCAGTTCTTATCAGACTGGTGGAAGCTTTCAGAGTAGCTTCAAGTCTCTTCAATAATGAATACAGTCCGGTTGAGCTTCTCAAACTGCAGAGCGGTCGAGAGGCTTGGAAACCCTAGGATGATCCTTGAAGATCAGATATGTAAACTGTAGGCGAGGGTTTATTTAAGCAGCAAGTGAATGATCTTGTAAGTGTGCTCAAGTATTGCTTCAGTATATCAGATGAGAACTTCTGATAGTATTCAAGTGATTGAGTTGATTGAGATTTTTCGTGTTGCTTGTCTTCTTCTTGTCACTTCTTGAGCAATCTTCCCTTTATATAGGTCAATCATCAACGTCTTTATTTTGAACGTTCTGATGCTGCATTGAATGCACATTTAATGCTTCATAAATGCATTGATGATTCTGCATGAAGATCGTACACTTCTTTAAATGCAGACAACTTCCAGGGTCCAAAACTGGTATAAACGGTCGAATGCTTTATCTGTAGCCATTTTGCGTTTTTGCCATTTTAGTGCAACCTGTTGTCTCGATGCAAGAGTCAACAGATCTTCTGATACGCCGGTTTATCTCTCGATGCAAGAGTCAACAGATCTTCTGATACGCCGGTTCTGCTTTTGATAAAATATCTTGCAATGAACGTCTTGTCTCAAGTATTTGTCTTGAGATATCTTGATAATCAGTTGTCATTCTACCGGTAGATAGATTTATCCTCTGCTGGTTTGAATAACCAGTCGATAGGCTTGTGACTGCAACCGGTCGAGAGACAAAGGCGGTTGACAAGCTTCCGGTAGATAACTTGAAGGGTTTAGACGGTTGCGGTTGGAGTTGTAGTAGATTCCTGAAATACAAAAGATTGGCAGCACATTCCTATACAATGAGTTGTTGTTTGTTATCACCAAAATGTCGGATTCAACAATTTCCCCCTTTTTGGTGATGACAAAACTTAAGTGCTCCGAAAACAATATGAAAGCATTAAAATGAACTTCATTGAGAGAATGAATTTCATTAATTACAATAAGCATTCTTATTACACCTACTGAAGAAAAACAAAATGAGATACATCTGCGATAAGTAAAGAAGAGACAAGTTGTTCATCTTTTGAACCAACTGGCTCCTCCTGACCTATCGCCTTTTCTTTTTCTTCTGTCGGCTTCTTCCTTTCTTCTGGATTCTTCTTCACGTCTTCTTGCCTCTGCTGCTCTTCGTTGCTCTTCTTCCCCCTTTTTGGCATCACCTTGGTTGAGTCGAAGGACGATCTCAGTGAGTTGAGTGCCAAGGCAGGCTTGCATAGTATCAATTTTTGCATCTAGTTGAGCAATTAGAGTAGCTTGCATAGTGTCCATCCGATCATTCAACTGCCTATGAAGGCGGTTTTCGGATCTGACAACTTGTTCGGAGACGGTAGAGAGCGTTTTGATTTGAGTGCGATGATGGGCAGTGATCTCTTTGGACAGATGAGCAAGGTCTCTAGACACGGTCTCAAAATGCCGAATCATCGTCTTGCGTGAATTGTCAACCCATGAGGATGTGTTTGTGATGTCTTGTGAAAAGGATCGAACTGTTTGCATGAGCTCATGAAGCCTATTTATCAATGTGTGATCCAGAGCTGCTGCCATGGCTTCAATATATGAGTCATCAGTCTGAAGCATTTGACTCTGTGTGTCATTCCTTGGTGAAGCCGGGCCAGACTCAAGATGATGTGATGCTGGTGATCTGGCTGGTGAGCTAGCTGATGGACCTTCCAATAGTGGTACAGTTGGAGATGTAGGGGTCTCGACTGCAGCCAAAATGGTTGGTGGAGTAGCAGGATCAGCACTCGGTTCATCCATTAGGAGATCTTCCACAAACTTTTCAGTAGATGGAGACGGTTGAAGTGCTGGGTCAGCATCAGTCACTGGCTGTTCTGGAGGTGCAAGTGATACAATAGTGCTTGGTATCTCTGTTGGGGGCACTACTGCTTCACTGCTGCAAGGAGCCTCTGTCACAGAGGTGACAGGAATTTCTTGTTCAATCACTTCTAAAAAATCTTGTAGACGACTGGGAGAGGTGTGAGCGGTCGCCGATGGAGATGAGTGAGCAGTCACAGCTGCTTCCGGTTGAATTACTGCTTGGACTGCGGTTGAGGCGGGGTCGACCGATGAAGATGCTGCCACACTCGATCTTAGAGCGGATGATTGAAACAGGTCAGCAGTGATGAGACCGGTCAGAATCCCATCTGAAAGAGTAATAGCAGAGACGTCTTCTTCACCCTGATCTTGGGTAAGAAAAGTCTTCATCATCACCTGTGCTTCCAGTCCATAAGCCTGTATACAAACTGCTGAAGCTGTCGTCTTTACGTTGTTAAGAGCTTGGAAGTGCTGAAGTAGTTGAGTGATTTGACGTAGACTATTCTGTAGTCCAGTCAAAATCACAAAGTCATCGGTGGCGATAGGACTCTTGGATTTGAAGTTCTTGACACGCTCATTAATCAACAGAGATATCAGGCTTCCTCGAAGCTTCAAGTCGATGAGCTGTCTTCTTCCCAGAGCCTCCACGATGTCTTCAGTGTCAGCAAAAAGAAGCATCTTCTGCTCAATAACGTTCAGAGCTTTCCACTTAGGAAATATTTGAGCAAGCGTCAGGTGAGTACGGGAACGATGCCATCTGTCAAAGCGCTGTAGGTGACGCTTGACAGTGCGGAGAACGTGAGAGATGATCAAGTTGAGCTCTACAGTAGCTGCTGGTTGAGCCTTAGGTGAGTAGATCATCACACCTTTCCCTTTGTCCTTGGGATCAGCGAGAGTGACCTTTGGAGTTGATGAGGCACCTTCCATGATTATCACACCCTTGGTAGGACGTGGAGCAGTAGTAGCAGTAGTGGTAGTAGTCTCGACCGTTGGCAGAATTGGTGTTGGAACGGTAGGAGCAAGTCCAGAAAGTGACTTTAACTTCTTGTGCTGCCTCTTCTTCTCGCCTGCAGGCGTGGATGGCACAGCTGCTTTGGAGACAGAAGGAGATGACTTGCTGAAGGCTTGAATCAGTGGAACGTTCTCACGTGATTCTTCTTCAGAGTCAGACTCTATGATAAGTTTTTGCTTGGCAGATTTCTTGGTATGGGCTGGTTTGGCCGCTACCGGGACTGTTGAAAGCGGTTGAGTGACAGCAACAACACTTGCGGTTGAAGGCAGAGTGTCGACCGCAACCTCTTTCTTGTTCAGAAATTTGAAGATTGTAGACTTGTTGAGCCATTTGGTGGGATGCAGAGGCTCAGTCTTGGAGAAGTCTACTCCAAGGACGCTCAAGATGTTGCCAATCTTTTGTATTTCAGGAATCTACTACAACTCCTACCGCAACCGTCTAAACCCTTCAAGTTATCTACCGGAAGCTTGTCAACCGCCTTTGTCTCTCGACCGGTTGCAGTCACAAGCCTATCGACTGGTTATTCAAACCAGCAGAGGATAAATCTATCTACCGGTAGAATGACAACTGATTATCAAGATATCTCAAGACAAATACTTGAGACAAGACGTTCATTGCAAGATCTTTTATCAAAAGCAGAACCGGCGTATGAGAAGATCTGTTGACTCTTGCATCGAGAGATAAACCGGCGTATCAGAAGATCTGTTGACTCTTGCATCGAGACAACAGGTTGCACTAAAATGGCAAAAACGCAGAATGGCTACAGATAAAGCATTCGACCGTTTATACCAGTTTTGGACCCTGGAAGTTGTCTGCATTTAAAGAAGTGCACGATCTTCATGCAGAATCATCAATGCATTTATGAAGCATTAAATGTGCATTCAATGCAGCATCAGAACGTTCAAAAATAAAGACGTTGATGATTGACCTATATAAAGGGAAGATTGCTCAAGAAGTGACAAGAAGACAAGCAACACGAAAAATCTCAATCAACTCAATCACTTGAATATTATCAGAAGTCCTCATCTGATATACTGAAGCAATACTTGAGCACACTTACAAGATCATTCACTTGCTGCTCAAATAAACCCTCGCCTACAGTTTACATATCTGATCTTCAAGGATCATCCTAGGGTTTCCAAGCCTCTCGACCGCTCTGCAGTTTGAGAAGCTCAACCGAACTGTATTCATTATTGAAGAGACTTGAAGCTACTCTGAAAGCTTCCACCAGTCTGATAAGAACTGAGAATCTTATCTGTGTAAATCTAGGAGTTTCGGATTAGGCATTGGATAAGTCCTAAGTCTGAAGTGGGTGTATTGCAAGACGTTGTAATAACCAAAGTCTTCTAGTGAATTCCTTCCTAAGTGGAAGAAGGGGAGACGTAGAAGGATTAAGCCTTCGAACTTCCATAAATCGTGCCTTAGTCTTTACTGCATATTTATCTTATATATTGCTCATACATCATGTTATAACTTGCCTTTGCATCACTAAAACCTCTGAACTATTTCCGCACTATTTAAGTTGCTCAAACCGTTTTAGAAGTTGAGAAAACAGATTAAGTGAACTAAACTTCACTTGATCATTTTGAAAAGAAAAAAAATAAGTTTCAGAGTGTATTCACCCCCCTCTACCCTCTGAACCGATCCCAACAAGTGGTATCAGAGAGGGTTCCTTTCTCAACTGCTGATCTAAAGTTTTAAAATCATGACTTCTTTCAACAAAATTCCTATGTTTTCTAAAGAAGATTATGATGACTGGAAAATTTGCATGCAGGCACATCTTGCAGCACAGGACGATGACATGCTATATGTCATAACAGAAGGTCCTATCAAAATCATGAAGGTCAACCCAGCTCTAACCGATGGTGCAGGACAAATGATTGAGAAGCCAAGAGCTGAGTGGACTACTGAGGACAAAAAGAAGGCCAATCTTGACAATGTGGCCCGGGACATCCTATACAAAACACTGGACAAGAACATGTTCAGCAAAATCAAGTCATGCTCCACAGCAAAGGAGATTTGGGAGAAGCTCACTCAGCTGTGTGAAGGAAATGACCAGACCAAGGAAAACAAGCTCACCATGGCCATTCAAAAATATGACAATGCCAAAATGAAGCCAGGGGAAACCATGGCTGAATTTGATGAACGGTTCAGTAGTATCATTTGTGACCTTATTGCTTTAGGAAAAACTTATACTAACCGTGAAATTGCTGTGAAGGTTATGAGAGCTTTGCCCAAAGAATGGAAAATCAAGACAGTGGCCATGAGGGAGTAAAAAGACTTAAGCAAGGTTGAACTGCATGATCTCTTTGCAGATCTCAAAGCCTACGAGTTCGAGCTCAACATGAGGACAGAAGATGAACCATCTAACTCTCAACCAACCAAGGCCTTAACCTCAACGGTGATGCGTCCACCGGTCGAGGAAGCTCCAAAGAGATCAGCTGAGCAAATCAGCAACGAAGTCATGACACTCTTTGTCAAGAAATTTGGTAGATTTATGCGTAAAAACAATTCTAAATTTAAAAATTATCATAAATCGGACCATACAGACGATGGTCCTACTTGTTTTAACTGTGGCAAGCCAGGCCACTTCATTGCAGATTGCACCAAGTCTAAGAGCAATGATCAGAAGCAAGTCTTCGAAAGAAGAAGAGGCAAGGAGGACAAGAGGACGTTTAGAAAAGGTAGAGACCAAAGGGTTCTAGTAGCAGACGAAAGAAAAAGCAAGTGGGCTGAGTCTGACTCTGACAACCCCGATACCGGAAGCTCTTCAGATGACAGCGAAGATGAAAAGGTGGAATGCCTCATGGCTGACATCGAAGAAGAAGCTGAGGAGGTATTTGACTTTGGTTCACCTGAATTTACTCACAGTGATCTAGTTACTGCTTTACACGAAATGGCTAATGAATACAAAGCATTATCCAAGGAATTCGAGGAGGTAAAGGCAGAAAGAGCTGACCTAAAAGATAAGTCAAGCGAATCAAGCTGCATGCAGCGAAAAGAGCTTGATGGTCTTAAGGTCAAGCTAAGTCTGCTGGCTACTGAGAATGACACCTTGAAAAGAGTGTTCCAAGCAACCTTGACTGAGAACAAAAAACTACTTGAAATAATTAAGGATTGGAATAAATCTTCTGTAACCATTGACAAGATTCAAGAAATCCAAAGACCGGCACATGACAAAACCGGTCTAGGGTTTGGAACAAATGAACAGTCTATGGAATCTTGTATTCAGTCAAGCCTGGACAAAGACAATCTTAACAAAATAAGATTTGTCAGGTCCAGCACGATATATGAACATGATGAGTGCAGCTTTGACAAAAATCAGAAAGTATTTAACGAACGAAGCTCTAAGCATAGAGGGCTGGGATATGTGGATCCCCAGATCTCTAATCAAAGAGGAACTTGGGTCAAACCAAAACCTAATGAAAGAAGAAAGGGAAACCAATCTAATTTCAAAAGGCCATGGAATGAGTCTAACTACTCTAAGAGAAGATGGTCAAAGGATAAGCCTTACCAGTACTTTAACTGCAGGCCAGTTCAAAAGAGGTACAGGCTAACTGATAAAGATCAAAAAGGCAAGCAGCACACAGCAACCTCACAAGCACACACATTTACTGCTTATCGACCGCACAGATTTCTGGACACACACACGGGCAAACCTGTAAGGGTGTTTCAGGTGTGGGTCCCGAAAGGGCTAATCCGACCTAGACCCTACTAGATATGGGTACCAAAGGTTCTTCACTTTTTGCAGGTACTAAAAGTCCAAACGGGCGAGAAGACCACTTCTATCAAGGACACTACCTGGTACTTAGATAGTGGTTGCTCACGGCACATGACAGGGAATCCAGAACTTCTAACAGAAGTGGTGCTGTGCAAAGGACCAAAGATCAGCTTTGGAGACAACTCCAAAGGTAAAACCGTGGGTAAGGGTAAGATTATCCATGGTAACATCATTATTAAAGATGTGTTGCTTGTTGACAAACTGTGCTATAATTTGATAAGTATTAGTCAACTATGTGACAATGATCATTCGGTCGAGTTTCACAAACACACTTGCATCATCAAAAATGACAAAGGTGAGACTCTTATGACCGGTGTAAGAGACCTAAACACCTACAAGGTAAACTGGTCTTGCTCACATATTTCTTCACCTACTTGTCTTACTGCTCATCATGATAAACATTGGTTGTGGCATAAGCGGTTAAATCATCTAAATTTTAAGTCCATTTCTAACTTGAGGAAGCATGATTTGGTTTCTGGTCTGCCTGAAGGAGATTTTATAAAAGATAAAGTTTGTCCTGCTTGTCAACTAGGAAAGCAGGTGAGAGCAACCTTTAAAAATAAAGGGTGTATGTCTTCTTCCAAATGTTTAGATTTACTTCACATGGACCTATTTGGTCCTATACCAGTAAGAAGCATAGGGGGAATGAGATATGCTCTTGTTGTTTTAGATGACTTTTCTCGATTTACCTGGGTCATCTTTCTCTCTTCAAAAGATCAAACTGCACCTCACCTGATTAAGCTTTTTAAACGCTTGCAAAATGAACAATCTACTGTGATAGATAGAATCAGGAGTGATAGAGGGACTGAGTTTTTAAACACCACTCTTATGACTTATCTAGATGATCAGGGAATCAAGCATGAGCTGTCAGCTGCTAGATCCCCACAGCAAAATGGGGTGGCTGAAAGAAGGAACCGTACTTTAAAAGAAGCAGCCAGAACTATGATTGCTGATTCAAATGTTTCTCAAAGGCTTTGGGCAGAAGCAGTTAACACAGTTTGTTATACTCAAAACAGATCTATGATTAATAAACGATTTAACAAAACTCCATATGAGATCTGGAATGGCACAAAACCTGATATTTCTTACTTCAAAATTTTTGGGTGCAAATGCTTTATCCACAACAATGGCAAAAATCATTTGACAGCCTTCGATGCCAAAGCAGACGAAGGAACTTTTATTGGTTACTCAGCCGTTAGCAGAGCTTATCGAGTGTTCAATCAAAGATCACTAACGGTCGAGGAAACCATTCATGTTGTTTTTGATGAATCTACTCTTTGTACAGAACAAACTCAAGGGAGCATAAATGATCTGAGTCATAGACTGGAAAACACAAATCTACAGGAAGAGAGTGACAGTGATCCATATCCTCCAAAGAAGGATGATCCAGTTCCCTCTACCGTGTGTGATCAAACAAGGCCAGAAGAGGATCCACCAGTTGATAATGATCCTCCTGCCAATAATGATCCAGTAAACGAGGACGTTCATCAACCAATTGATGACAACCCTTTAGGGAATTATTTTAGGTGGAACAAAGATCATCCACCTGGGTTGGTCATAGGTGACCCTTCTGCTCCTCGAAAAACACGTGGTCAAATGATTAATGAATTCTTGCATGCAGCTTTCATATCTCAGGTAGAGCCCAAGAAGATAGATGAAGCTCTATCAGATGCCAGCTGGATTGAAGCTATGCAAGAAGAGTTGAATCAATTCACCCGCAACAATGTTTGGCATCTAGTTCCTCGACCGGAAAATCAAAATGTGATTGGAACTAGATGGGTGTTTCGTAACAAGCTCGATGAACATGGCACTGTTGTGCGTAACAAAGCTCGACTTGTTGCCCAAGGATTCAGACAAGAAGAAGGCATAGACTTTGAGGAATCCTTCGCGCCAGTTGTAAGACTAGAAGCAATCCGCATCTTTCTTGCCTATGCAGCTTTCAAGGACTTTAAAGTTTATCAAATGGATGTCAAGTCTGCATTCCTCAATGGTCTACTTCAAGAAGAGGTGTACGTTGAACAACCACCAGGTTTTGTCAATCCTACTCATCCTCAATATATCTATAAACTTGACAAAGCCCTTTATGGATTAAAACAAGCACCGCGTGCATGGTATGATACATTACTAAAATTTTTACTGGAACATGATTTCCAAATTGGAACGGTCGATAAGACCTTGTTTAAATTTGTAAAAGGTGATCATGTGTTACTAGTACAAATTTATGTTGATGACATTATATTTGGGTCAACTAACCCCAAGTTGTGCTCAAAGTTCTCTAAGATGATTCAGGAGAAATTTGAAATGAGCATGATGGGCGAGCTAAACTTCTTTCTTGGACTGCAAGTGAAGCAACTTGAAACTGGAATATTTATCAATCAATCCAAGTATGCCAAGGAATTGGTAAAGAAGTTTGGAATGGAACAGTGCTCAACTGTATCTACCCCCATGAGTACATCAATCAAGCTTGATAAAGATGAAGGGGGGATCCCGGTCGAGGTAACAATGTATCGAGGCCTTATTGGCTCATTGCTTTATTTGACTGCCAGTCGACCGGATATCATGTATTCAGTTTGTTTATGTGCTAGATTTCAAGCAGCACCTAAGCAATCTCATTTCATTGCCGCCAAACGAATAAATAAATATATTAAAGGAACTATTAATGTGGGTCTTTGGTATCCCAAAGATTCAAATCTTAATCTTATTGGCTATTCAGATGCAGATTATGCAGGTTGTAGAATTGATCGCAAAAGTACAAGTGGCACATGTCAATTCCTTGGAGATAGACTAGTTTCGTGGCCAAGTAAGAAGCAGACATCAATTGCTACCTCGACCTCCGAAGCAGAATACCTTGCTGCTGGCAGCTGTTGTGCTCAAATACTCTGGATTCAACAGCAGCTTAATGATTATGGAATCCGGTCGAGTGAAGCTCCAATCTACTGTGACAATACAAGTGCCATAGCCATCACTCACAATCCAGTGATGCACTCTAGGACAAAGCACATTGATGTCAGGCATCACTTTATCCGAGATCATGTCTTAAAGAAGGAAATCAGGCTGGAATACATCTCTACCGATCAGCAAGCAGCAGACATATTCACCAAGCCTTTACCGGACGCTAAGTTTTCATATTTTCGAAATATTCTTGGCTTAGTAGATCTAAGTTAGTATGCATGTTTTTAGGGGGAATGATTGCCAGTATGACGTTAATAGCTTAGCTGTTACATTGCCATAAATGTTGGCATATCATCCGCCTTTAGCTAGTCTCTAACAGGCTCCGTACTAGCAGCTTTGTGCTTTGAACCAAATGACATTAATTGGGCGCGGTGATTATACTCTTCAAAACTTTTTGAATTTCAAAAATACTTTTCATGACGTCACCCTATGGCCCATAGGTTCCTATATATACTTCTTTACACTCGTATATCAACCTTTCACCGTTGCTAAAGCTTTCATATTGCATTAAAAGTTCTATCGTATTACTATCAAGCTTTTGCTTACTCTCTGCTCGAGTTCTTATCTACAGCTATCATGTCGATCCAGAAGACTTGCCTTGCAATCAACTTTGATTCCGTTATTGAGGCAAACAATGCAGGAATCACTGAGGTCTTCACCATGCTTGAAGCCTCTGGACTAAAGAAGTTTCTGGGAAGCAGCGCCATTTGCGATCTACCTGTATTGAAGGAGTTCTTTGCAACCGCTCAAATCGAGCATGGGACTGTCAAATGCTTGATTCGGACAGAGTCCTACTCCTTCAATCAAAAGTTCTTCGCCAGCACATTTGATCTGCCCTCCAGGGGTTTGAGAAAATGCGCGGATCTTCCCGATGGTAACTGCTCATACTGGTTGAAGGAGTTCTCAACCACTGATGCTCCGATCAAACTGCCGGCTCAGAAGACATCTCTTAAAGCTCCATTCAGGCTATTGACCAACATCGTGGCCAAGAATCTTATTGCCAAGGTTGGATCATACGACAAGGTGACGATGGAGAAATTCCAATACATGGCTTGTATCGCCTCCAAAATCAACATCAACTGGTCAGACATATTGTTCACTACCTTATGTGAAATGATCAGGGGAAAAGGGCAATCCGAGGGATTTGCTCTGCAAATTTGCCACATCTTGAGCGTCCTTGGAGTAGACTTCTCCAAGACTGAGCCTCTGCATCCCACCAAATGGCTCAACAAGTCTAAAATCTTCAAATTTCTGAACAAGAAAGAGGTTGCGGTCGACACTCTGCCTTCAACCGCAAGTGTTGTTGCTGTCACTCAACCGCTTTCAACAGTTCCGGTAGCGGCCAAACCAGCCCATACCAAGAAATCTGCCAAGCGTCAACTTATCATAGAGTCTGACTCTGAAGACGAATCACGTGAGAACGTTCCACTGATTCAAGCCTTCAGCAAGTCATCTCCTTCTGTCTCCAAAGCAGATGTGTCATCCATGCCTGCAGGCGAGAAGAAGAGGCAGCACAAGAAGTTAAAGTCCCTTTCTGGACTTGCTCCTACCGTTCCAACACCAATTCTGCCAACGGTTGAGACTACTACCACTGCTGCTACTACTGCTCCACGTCCTACCAAGGGTGTGATAATCAGGGAAGGTGCCTCATCAACTCCAAAGGTCACTCTCGCTGATCCCAAGGACAAAGGGAAAGGTGTGATGATCTACTCACCTAAGGCTCAACCAGCAGCTACTGTAGAGCTCAACTTTATCATCTCTCATGTTCTCCGCACTGTCAAGCGTCACCTACAACGCTTTGACAGATGGCATCATTCCCGTACTCACCTGACGCTTGCTCAAATATTTCCTAAGTGGAAAGCTCTGAACGTTATTGAGCAGAAGATGCTTCTTTTTGCTGACACTGAAGACATCGTGGAGGCTCTGGGAAGAAGACAGCTCATCGACTTGAAGCTTCGAGGAAGCCTGATATCTCTGTTGATTAATGAGCGTGTCAAGAACTTCAAATCCAAGAGTCCTACCGCCACCGATGACTTTGTGATTTTGACTGGACTACAGAATAGTCTACGTCAAATCACTCAACTACTTCAGCACTTCCAAGCTCTTAACAACGTAAAGACGACAACTTCAGCAGCTTGTATATAGGCTTATGGACTGGAAGCACAGGTGATGATGAAGACTTTTTTTACCCAAGATCAGGGTGAAGAAGACGTCTCTGCTATTACTCTTTCAGATGGGATTCTGACCGGTCTCATCACTGCTGACCTGTTTCAATCATCCGCTCTAAGATCGAGTGTGGCAGCATCTTCATCGGTCGACCCCGCCTCAACCGCAGTCCAAGCAGTAATTCAACCGGAAGCAGCTGTGACTGCTCACTCATCTCCAGCGGCGACCGCTCACACCTCTCCCAGTCGTCTACAAGATTTTTTAGAAGTGATTGAACAAGAAATTCCTGTCACCTCTGTGACAGAGGCTCCTTGCAGCAGTGAAGTAGTAGTGCCCCCAACAGAGATACCAAGCACTATTGTATCACTTGCACCTCCAGAACAGCCAGTGACTGATGCTGACCCAGCACTTCAACCGTCTCCATCTACTGAAAAGTTTGTGGAAGATCTCATAATGGATGAACCAAGTGCTGATCCTGCTACTCCACCAACCATCTTGGCTGCAGTCGAGACTCTTACATCTCCAACTGTACCACTATTGGAAGGTCCATCAGCTAGCTCCCCAGCCAGATCACCAGCACCACATCATCTTGAGTCTGGCCCGGTTTCACCAAGGAATGACACACAGAGTCAAATGCTTCCGACTGATGACTCATTAATTGAAGCCATGGCCGCAGCTCTCGATCACACTTTGATAAATAGGCTTCATGAGCTCATGCAAACAGTTCGATCCTTCTCACAAGACATCACAAACGCATCCTTATCGGTTGACAATTCACGCCAGACGATGATTCGGCATTTTGAGACCGTGTCTCGAGACCTTGCTCATCTGTCCAAAGAGATCAGTGCCCATCATCGCACTCAAATCAAAACGCTCTCTACCGTCTCCGAACAAGTTGTCAGATCCGAAAACCGCCTTCATAGGCAGTTGAATGATCGGATGGACACTATGCAAGCTACTCTACTTGCTCAACTAGATGCAAAAATTGATACTATGCAAGCCTGCCTTGGCACTCAACTCACTGAGATCATCCTTCGACTCAACCAAGGTGATGCCAAAAAGGGGGAAGAAGAGCAACGAAGAGCAGCAGAAGCAAGAAGACGTGAGGAAGAAGCCGACAGAAGAAGAAGAGAAGGCGATAGGTCAGGAGGAGCCAGTTGGTTCAAAAGATGAACAACTTGTCTCTTCTTTACTTATCGCAGCTGTATCTCATTTTGTTTTTCTTCAGTAGGTGTAATAAGAATGCTTATTGTAATTAATGAAATTCATTCTCTCAATGAAGTTCATTTTAATGCTTTCATATTGTTTTTGGAGCACTTAAGTTTTGTCATCACCAAAAAGGGGAAAATTGTTGAATCCGACATTTTGGTGATAACAAACAACAACTCATTGTATAGGAATGTGCTACCAATCTTTTGTATTTCAGGAATCTACTACAACTCCTACCGCAACCGTCTAAACCCTTCAAGTTATCTACCGGAAGCTTGTCAACCGCCTTTGTCTCTCGACCGGTTGCAGTCACAAGCCTATCGACTGGTTATTCAAACCAGTAGAGGATAAATCTATCTACCAGTAGAATGCCAACTGCTTATCAAGATATCTCAAGACAAGTACTTGTGACAAGACGTTCATTGCAAAATCTTTATCAAAAGCAGAACCGGCGTTTCAGAAGATCTGTTGACTCTTGCATCGAGACAACAGGTTGCACTAAAATGGCAAAAACGCAGAATGGCTACAGATAAAGCATTCGACCGTTTATACCAGTTTTGGACCCTGAAAGTTGTCTGCATTTAAAGAAGTGTACGATCTTCATGCAGAATCATCAATGCATTTATGAAGCATTAAGTGTGCATTCAATGCAGCATCAGAACGTTCAAAATAAAGACGTTGATGATTGACCTATATAAAGGGAAGATTGCTAAAGAAGTGTGAGTGTAGATAAGAAACACGAAAAATCTCAATCAACTCAATCACTTGAATACTATCAGAAGTCCTCATCTGATATACTGAAGCAATACTTGAGCACACTTTCAAGATCATTCACTTGCTGCTCAAATAAACCATCGCCTACAGCTTACATATCTGATCTTCAAGGATCATCCTAGGGTTTCCAAGCCTCTCAACCGCTCTGCAGTTTGAGAAGCTCAACCGGACTGTACTCATTACTGAAGAGACTTGAAGCTACTCTGAAAGCTTCCACCAGTCTGATAAGAACTGAGAATCTTATCTGTGTAAATCTAGGAGTTTCGGATTAGGCATTGGATAAGTCCTAAGTCTGAAGTGGGTGTATTGCAAGACGTTGTAATAACCAAAGTCTTCTAGTGAATTCCTTCCTAAGTGGAAGAAGGGGAGACGTAGAAGGATTAAGCCTTCGAACTTCCATAAATCGTGCCTTAGTCTTTACTGCTATTTATCTTACATATTGCTCATACATTGTGTTATAAACTTTGCATCACTAAAACCTCTGAACTATTTCCGCACTATTTAAGTTGTTCAAACCGTTTTAGAAGTTGAGAAAACAGATTAAGTGAACTAAACTTCACTTGATCATTTTTGAAAAGAAAGAAGAAAAGTTTCAGAGTGTATTCACCCCCCTCTACCCTCTGAACCGATCCCAACATTAACTTTCCATAAATCTATATTACGTATCTTAATTAGAACCTTGATATAAATTTACTTAACATATTCTAAAAAATAATTATCATTTTTAATCAAATTTATTAATCGACAAAAAATTTGAATTTTTTGAAAAATATTTATTTTTAAAAATTCTGATTGAAAAATAATATATGATTTTTTATAATATCTTTTTATATTCTTTTTATTAATAAGAGTTATATCAACCAAGATAAAAAATTTAATGTAATCACACAAAATTGGTATGTCCATTTAAAGATTATCTCAAATGATATAAGTATTTCTCATAAATATGGTAAATATTTTAAAACGAATCAAATTTTTCTGCGAATAATATTCTAACATAAACTTTTTTTTAAAGAAAAATGAACCTCCTTAATTCTGTAAAATTTCTAAATTTTAATTCTAAATTAGGTAAATTGTATTATTTATGGAACATTTTATATGTAATTGAGAAATATTCTAAATTCGTTGTATTATTATAGAAATTTAGAATTTATTAAAATTTCACATATATGCGGTAATTTGTTTCAAAATTTGATTTGAAGCAAATTTTCAGACGAATTTTGACCCATATAAATTTTAATTCTAAATTACAAAAATTTTATCATTTATTGAAAATTTTATATATAATTGGGAAGTCTGCAAAATTTTGTTGTATTATTATTATTATTATTATTATTATTGTTGTTGTTGTTGTTGTTGTTGTTGTTGTTGTTGTTGTTGTTATATAATATATATATAGCATTTATTGAAGATTTCACATATATATGATAATTGTTTGAAAAGTTTGTTCGTTGGCATTGAAAGCATGTTTTCAGATGAATTTAGTTCCGTATAAAATTGTTTATGAAGCAAATTCGAAATACTAAATGAAATAAATTGTTATATAATACATTTGTACATTATTATTTATAGTATTGTAAGATATTTTGAAATATATATGAACTCAAATAATTAATTATTTTTTATAAAGTGATTAAGCAAATTTTAAATTAAAGTAAGTTTTTGGCAAATAAAATTATTATAAAATAAGTTAATTTGAATCAATTATATTTGTGCATTATATATATAGATATATATGAAAATGACAACTATTTCTAAGTAATATTTAAAATAAATTTCGGTGCATAAAACATATAAATAGAATTAAATAAAGTTTGTTTCCTATTTTAGCTTAAAGTTTTTGGCGGGATTTTACTATATTTGGCAAAAACTCAGTTATTATATATATATAGACTAGTATTTCCACCTGTGCGATGCACAGTATGTTATTTTTATGTAATTATTGACATAATATGAGCGCTTGAATAAATAATTAAAATATAAATAAATTAAGGTTGAATTGGATTAAATGATTTGAAATCTACATTGCTTAACTTTAAAAAAAAAATTCAACTTGAAATTTATTACACCACAATTGAAGTCATCACAACGGATTTCAAATCCTTAGATTATTGCACTCAATTTAAATTCATTGTTGTTGGAGTGGTGTTTGACAGAGTTTAAAACTTTTGTAAATTTCTTTGAAATTTTTTTTAGAAAATAGTTTTAAGCAATTGAAATAAGTTATTTAACATCTTCTAATATGTTTATATATATATATATATATATTGTTCACCCCTATTTTTTTTTTATAAATATCTTATTTTAATATTTTAGTTTTTCATATTATATTTGTATTAAAAAATTTGTTATTTTCTAAGGGATTTATTTATCCAATAATTATAAATTTGATGCATGCAGTATTTGTATTCTATACAAAAGAAAAATATAATTTTTTTAAATTTTAAAATAAATTTTAAAATTTCAAAGTTTAAATATAAAAATATAAAATATAAAAATAAATATAATAAAATATAGATACATAATATTTTAATAATATAAGTTACATTAAACTTTTTACAATTAGTATAAAATGTTTTTTATATTAACAAAAAATTAATATATAAATTATATAAAATTAAATAAACAAAAAAATTATAAGTATTATAATGAAAACAATTTAAAATTAAATCGTATATTTATCTATATTTTAAAAAACTTTAATCAAATAATATATCACTCAAATCAAAATAATATTTTCTTGAATATCCTATATAATCTCTATCTATAGATTTAAATTCAATCATATCTTATTTGAATTTTTAAATTTGATGATAATGCCTTCACTATTTTCGAAAATAATTTTTCGATTGAAAATACTATAGTTTATATTTTAGAAATCTTTTCATCTTATATATACAAACAAAAATTAATTTTTTTATCACAAAAAAATTTATTTTTAATTTAGTTTAAATTCAAGAATATTTTTATATATATTTTAAATTTTATATTAAATAATATATCGCTCATAACATTATATTTTTTTGAATATTTTTGTTGTGTATATCTACATATGCATATAGACAAACCAATCATCCTATTAAAATAATATTAAATTTTATTTGATAAAAAAATAATATTTTAATTTTTTTCAATTGTATTTTTATGTATATTTATAATTTCTAGATTAAATATAATATCACTAATTTTTATTAAACTTTTTTTAATAATGAAAGTTTTTATCAAACTTTTATTAATTTTTTTTAAAAAAAATCTGTCGAATTTTTATAAAAAAATAAAAAAGTTAAATTTTGTAGAAAGACTATTTTGATTTTTTTTTTAATTCAATCATATTTTTTACTTATATTTTCAAAATTTTAGTTTAAATATTTGCATATGAGTTTTATGTTTTTATATATAAAAATTGCTAAAGGTATAACAAATATCATGTGCAATGATATCTAAAATATCAATATCTTGAAATTTTGCTATGTTATCGCTATATTTTGTATCTAATTTATCATGATATTTTTATATATTAAATTCCTATATAATTTTTTGTGTTGTAAAATTTGGTGTACAAATTTCGTTTTATTGGGCAAAACAACTAACACTAAGAGCAAAAATTAAATTTTGTTTGATCAAAATAAAATATATTTTAATTTTTTAAAATTAAATTGTATTTTTATATATATTTTAAAATTTTTAGATCAAATATTTTATTATTTATAATATCATCTTATTTTTTGAATATTCAATATTTTCTCTATCTATAATTTTAAATTAAATAATATATTATTTTTATTTTTTAATTTTATGATATTTTTACTATTTTTGAAAATATCTTTTGGGCGTGAAAATTTGTTTTATTTCTATTTATGTGACTTTTTTGTTTATATATATATATATATAGATACAAAACAACCACATTATTAAAAACAAAAATGAAATTTTGTTTGATCACTATAAATAGTACTTTAATTTTTTTTAAATTAAATCAGATTTTTATATATATTTTGAAATTTTTAAATCAAATATTTTATCAATCATAATATTATTTTTTTAATCTTCAATATTATCTCTATCTATACTTTTAAATTTAACTATATTTTATTTTCAAATTTAATGATTAATGATAATGTTTTTACTATTTTTATAAATTACTTTTGGACGGAAAAATATTTTTAGCAGACTTTTCTGCTTTTATATAGATATAGATTAATAATATTATTTTTTAATCTTCTTTGTGTATATACATAATTGCCACCGGCTATTAGAAAAAATTTCAATTTTGTTGAATCAAGAAAAATAATATTTTAATTTTTTTAAAAAAAATCACTCGTATTTTAACTATATTTTAAAATTTTTGGATAACATATTTTATCTCTTGTAATATAATATTTGTTTTATTTTTAATATTATCTTTACCTAGTTTAAATTTCAACAATATATTTATTTTTATCTATGCAACATTTTACTAATTTTAGAATAAACTTTAGGCAAGAAAATGTTTATTTTTCTTTTTTTAGCATACTTTCTTGTTTTTTTTATATATATAGATATAGATATATATATATATATATAGTAATACTTTGCGTGCCTTTTTTACCGCTTAAACCCCTTATCCCTATTTATGTCTGTCATTGAGGAGTTTGATCTATCCATCGGCTTCATTATTTTCTAACTCTCTCTGCAAAAACTCTCTGAAACCCTCACTTTGAATCTTTAATAATGGCAGGAAAATTCTTTGATTCTCACGATATACGATCGGAGATGGGTTATTAAGAGGATGACAAGTCTTTGGAGGTTCTTTAATAATTCCGTTTCCAGATATTGCCTAACGTTATTGTTGATTAGTTTCTATATTAAGGCAGGGTATCGACTTTGTACAATATATTGCTTCACATATGCATTTTTTTTAATGGAAATTAATTAATGTCCATAATACGTACTGATATATTTTTATTCCTTTTTAATTTCCCATGCTGAAATCTTCATTAGATATATAAATTTTTTTTATTGTTGTATAATTTGATTGGAATTGCAAATTCATGTGATAAACTTTAGCTATCATTGTTTGAATAATGGCAATTCAATAATTATCTAAAATGCCATCTTTGTAAAGACTCTCGTTAATTCTCTTTAAGAGTCTCAATAGTAATATACCATACTATTTTTATTATATAATGATAACAATTTACTCTTCTTTGAATTGTTAGTTAAAGACTAATTAAATTTTACAATCAAAAGAATATCATGAATTGATAAAGAAATCTACATCGTCTCGATATGATCGTATGAACTCTTGATCTTTAATAGAATAACACGCGTACGAACACAATAAAAAAATTAAATCTTTCTTAATATTATTAATTATTAATATTATTATTGCAAAAGTGCAGCAAACTAATGGATTCTTGAATTATTCAAGAAATAAAATTAATAATTAATAATATTAAGTAATCTAGTAATAATAATAGTTTATGAATAAGCAATCGTCTAGATTTAAGAATTCGATTGGTTGTAATATTTTTTAAGAAAGATTCAAATTGATGAATAATTTTTTTTTCAACATAGGTATTTGAAGGTTCATTACTTTAGTTTAGAGTCTTTATTTTGATTTCGTGCATCTTATTTTATACTTTCTTCAATTTGAATTCTTGCAAAATTCAAAAATCCTACTATCAATTCAATTGAAGGGCAATAACTCAAAATTTTGTTTTAATGAACTATTTCAAAATTTAGTTGATCTCAAAAATTGAAAACAAAAAAATGCAGTTATCACTGAATATTAATAAAAAAAATCCATTTTGAATCAGTCACAATTGACACATTATTTATCCAGAATAATTTCAATAAGTATTTTTGAATGGATTCATCACAAGACATATAGGGTGGTCTATATAGGAATTTCGAGGAAATAGAAAAAGTAAGAAAGCTACAGAAAAGGGTTTCGATTTTTAGTTTCAATTATTTTAGTAACGAAAGATATTTACTCTTTTATAGATATATAGAGAAAAGGATATAGAGAAAGTGAATATATAGAAAAAATAAAAACTTAAATTATTGGAAGAAATAGGTTTATGGGAAAAATAATACTCCCCACCTTGAAAATGAAAAGATATACTAAAAAAAATCGAGTATCTTGTGTTTTTTTGTTAATAAAAAGAAATTATTATTTTCTTTTTTCGAATTTGGTAAGGTAAACAAAAGAATTTTTTCATATATTCTAGATTCTCAAAGAGGCGAGAATTCCATTTTATATTGATAAAAAACTCAGATAGGAAATGGAAATTGAGAATTTTATTTTTGAATGGAAATCAGTCTATTTTTCGAGTCAGGCCGATTCAGATTATTTCAACTTTTTACTATTTATTTTATTTGTTTGTCGCACAAAAAAAACTTTTTGAATTCTCGGTAGAAAGAGATTTCCCTAAGAAAAACGCTTTTAACGATGCACAATACCCCTTCTTTTTCCAAACATTTTTTCGAATACACTTTTTTGATATCGAAGTACGTTTTTTTTGGAACTGCCATTTAAATTAAAATTAAGAGATTACTCATTGGTATAACTAGATGTGAAAGACATCTATTGTTCAAAATAAATATATTTTTTCCTAATTCATTATATATTTAATTTATTAATTTATTAAAAATATATATTTTTTATATATAAAAAAGAATAGGTATAGGTCAATGATATGCAAAAATTGTATAAAATATTATTAAAAAATAGAAAATTAAAAAGAAGAATATTATTTCTTTATTTTTAAAATAAGTTTTTACATTCCATGGAATATATATCCGTAAAAAAAAAGGTTTTACCACTTGGTGTTTGTCATTGATATTCTTTTCGATTCAAATCTATATTTCCAAAATATATTGTGCCATAGAAATGGAATTGCTTGAACTTAATAAAAATAAAAAATCCAAAAGTACATAACTTGACATAAAATGAAAATACCTCATGAAAGGTTTAAGATAAGAAACCGACTTTCTGTTTATAAAAAAACTTTATTAAAATTTGTTCTATTAACTTGTCAAACTCGGGAAAATACTCCGAATTTTATTTAAATTTTGAAATTTGAGCGAGAATAATTTAAATATTTTACATTCATTTGACCAATTGTAATTTCTTGATTTGAATATTTGAAGTAGTTAACATAAACTCCAAAAAAAATAAGTAAAAAGAAAGAAAAATGAAAAAAAAAAATCTATTTAACAAAAATTCTATTTAAGTTAGTATATATCTTAATTTTTTATTGACTCTTTTGAAAAGGGGTACCGGTGAATCGAAAACAATACAATAAATATTAATTACACGAATACACGAATTTAAAAACTTTTTTATGGAATATACCTATCAATACGTATGGATCATAACTTTCCTTCCACTTCCAGTACTTCCTATGTTAATAGGAACTGGACTTCTTCTTTTTTCGATAACAACAAAAGATTTTCATCGTATGTGGGCCTTTACAAGTATTTTATTGTTAAGTATAGTCATGATTTTTTCAACTAATCTGTCTATTCAGTTAATAAATAACAGTTCTATCTATCAACATGTATGTGGTCTTGGACTCTCGATAATGATTTTTCTTTAGAATTTGGATACTTTATCGATTACTTATTTCTATAATGTCAATGTTAATCACTATTGTTGGCATTATGATTCTTATTTATAGTGATAATTATATGACTTACGATCAACGATATTTGAGATTTTTTGCTTATATGAGTTTTTTCGGTATTTCTATGTTGGGATTAGTTACTAGTTCAAATTTGATACAAATTTATATTTTCTGGGAATTGGTTGGAATGTGTCCCTATCTATTAATAGGATTTTGGTTTACACGATCTCTTGCGGTAAATCCTTGTTAAAAAGCGTTTGTAACTAATCGCGTACGGGATTTTGGTTTATTACTAGGAATTTTAGGTTTTTATTGGACAACAGGTAGTTTTAAATTTCGGGATTGATTCAAAATACTCAATAATTTGCTTGGTCATATTTTATTCATGAAATGACTTGGATTGGTATTAGTCTGGATACGACAAAATAATTCTATTAGATCGAATAAGTACATTCGATCTAATAAGTATCTTGTATGAGAATTGAAAAATTTATGGCTCGGATCTTTAGTATTTTCTTATTTATTACCTATGTCTACTATTTAGGCAGAATACCGTCACACATTCATACTAAAAAACTGAAAGAAACCTCAAAAATGGAAGAAAAGGTGGAAAGTGAAGAAAAAAAAAGTAATAAAAAAATTGATACACAAGAGAAATAGAAGAAAAGATAAGAAGGAACGCAGCCACCCCCTATATATTTAATACCTTCAGCTTCAAAAAAACTTATAACACCAACGAATGAGTTGAAGTTTATTCATAATCATTAAGTTTCGGAACATATCTCTAAAATAATTATTCATGATAGGTGATAAGTGCATTTTGTGTGCATTATTTCATGTTATTTTTATGTCTATTTTATGTGCATTCATATTGCTTTTATGTGTTTTTATGTGTTTTAGTTCATGTGTGTGTATTTCACTCCTCGGGTTAATTTTGTAGGAAAATGGATTTTTGAAGAGTGAATTACAGAGCAGCCTTGATCGAAAAATCAAATTTAATTTTAGAGAGATCCAAATCCAATCATCACAATTCAAAATAAAGTTCAAGATGTTTTGAAACTGCTGTCCAAATTTTAGCTCGATCCGACGGCTAGATCTCAAGATATGAATTTTTCAAAATCGTCGCGCGGAGTAGAAAAATTAACTCGCTCGAGCGAGAGTCTATGCTCGCTCGAGCGAGCGAGAACTGGATTGAAAAAAAAAATATTTGGACAGAGAGTTTCTCGCTCGAGCGAGACCTGTGCTCGCTCGAGCGAGCGGAGCGTGCAGAATCTGTATTTTTAGAAACTCTTGCTCGGATTGGATGCTATCTTTTGAAGACCCTTGGGCATTTAAATACGAATCTATTCATCATATTAGGGGTTCCAACACGGGGTTCCAACACGCATAACGCAGACGCAAGGCGGCGGCTGGGAGCAGAGAAGATTTCTTCGCTATTTCTTTCTTCTGTTCTTTATTTTTATTTTATTTTTGTTTAATTCTAGTTTCAATTATTGAGTAGTTATTTTTCAACCAAGACGGCGTGATTGGGCCGAACAAATTCATGTAGAAAACTTGGATGTTTGTTTGGGATTTTTCAGAGTTGATTTTGTTTTATTGATTGTCAGATTTATATTTGTCTTGTGAATAGTCTAATCAACTGTTTGCTTGCATGTTAATCAATTCCAAGTCAACAGAGGAGGTTTTGATTTTGATCACTCTGATAATCAACATATTGTAAAACCGACTAGAAATAGAATTCGGTTTCAGTGTGCGGTTTGGGTGTAAACTGAATTTTCACAAATATTTAATGCATTCAAATTTGATTAGAATTACGAAAGATTAATTCATCAATATATGAATAGGTTTGATTGTTTTAGAAATAGTCCTTTGAACAAATTAGGAGAATTCCCGTGAATTAAGATAAAATCTGAGTCCTGAATCAACTACATGTTACATGATTTGTTCGGTACCTACGCGTGTCTTGGTTGTCTTTGTTTTAATTATTTTTATCTTTAGTTATTTTTATTCTTATTTCTTAATCAGTTTTTATTTTATATTCTTATTTTATTTTAAATCAAATTGCTTTTTATTATTTTGTCTAGATTAAGTAAAATAATTAATTCTTGAGAATTGAGAACAGTCCCTGTGGGATCGATACTTGGACTCTCAGTCCACTTTTGACTTTACTATTACTTGACCTGGTACGCTTGCCAGTAGATTTATATCACACCGATTTAGCCGGTCAAGTTTTTGGCGCCGTTGTCGGGGACTGTTTAGTTAATATTAGGATAGATTATTTGCTTGAGACTAGAAATTGTTTTTCCTATTTTTTTCGTTCCTTTGATTATTTTTAAATTTTAATTTTTTTTCTCTTTTTCTTGTGAGGTACTTGGAGATGGACCATCGACAGGTGTTCACAAGATTTGGCCAGCAATACTTGGAGCCTTTCTATGCTTCTTGGGGGAGATTCAATGATTTGGCGAACAAATTTCAATGACATCAATTTTTGACTTACACCCTTACTAAAATTTTTTATGGTGGTTTGGATGAGATTACAAGAAGTTAGGTAGATTCTGGAGCTTTGGCCACTGGCAGTCAATTGTTTAGAAGAGATGAAGACAGTGCGATGCACTTGTTAAATGATATGGCAGATTTCGACTACCATTGACATTGTGATCCTTCATTACAAGGTTGGAGTCACAAATATCCTCCAGATATCAACTCTAAAAATTTTGCAAACCAACAACCGGAGAGTCAAGAAGAGTGTGTAGGGTGTTCTGAAGATTATGTGGCTCAGTTGGAGAATCTTTTGCGGAAACAGACACAGACAAATCAATTCTTAGAAAGCCGTATCAAGTCTTGGTGTCTTTTGAATGAACAGATTGCGCTTCTTAAGAACCAATTTTTGAGATCTGCCAAGAGAGTGAAGTAACTGAGCCAGCGCATGAAGAAATAATTTTTGAGAAATTTTATTGTGAAGAAGAGCCAATAGTGATAGTGGAGGAGGAAGAAACATACAAGGCTACAGATTTTACCTCGTCAATGGTCGTTCCATGTACACCGTTAGAAGATTCTTTCTTGCCATTGATTCCACTTCAAAAATATTCCATCCTCCATGAGCTTCAGCCTGCAATCCGAGTCTCCTTCCAAACTAATCAGTTCCGACTGAGTGTTGTTGGACCGACGAGCTTACAAAGTATATATCACGCCAAGCTTGAGGGCGAAGGAAATCAAGACCCATACGTAGAGTCGTATGATTCTTACTATGGGCGGCAGCCGCTCTTTGATGGTGTCTTCTGCATAGTCGGGCTGTAGACTATAAATTTAGCACTGACTGGGAGGCAATCCAGTGTTCTTTCCCTTGTTTTTTTTATTTTATTTTTGGTTTTTTTTTGTTTTTTATTTATTTAATTTTTACTTCTTTCCCATTCCAGTTTGCCGAGCCTGCCGATATACACAGTCTGCTGCTGATGTCCCAGCTGATACTGTCAAGAAGGAAGAGGATGAATTGAAAACCAGGGGAGTGTTATTTTTGTTCTCATTGTGTTTTTGTTCGTCTTTGCATTTGTGTTTTTGTTATGCATTCTGTTCATTGTTCTGAAGCATTGAGGGCAATGCTTTGGATAAGTAGGAGGTAGACTAGTATATTGCATTGTTTGTTATGTTTGTGTTGCATCTGTCATGTTTTGTGTTTGTTTGCATTTAGTTTGTTTTTGTTATTGTTTGCATTGTTATGAGTAGAATGAGTCATAATAGCCAATGATGATGAAGTTTATTTGAAAAAAATGGATTTTTTAAAAAAATTTGCTCTTGACTTGACATGAGAAACTGTAGGTTGAACCGTGAATATTTTTAAGCACTAATGTTAGACCAGTGAATTGTAGCGAAATATTTGATGAAGTTTCTGTCTGTTTGACCATTGCACGACAATAGGTGGTTTGTGGATCTTGATTGTGTTCTATGAATTTTGATGAGGCTCTAGTTTACACTTATGATCTTGGGCGCACCTAGAAAAAAAAAATTTCAATTCCATCCGGGTCTTGAAAGGATTAAAATCCTATAAAAGACTAAATTTAAGGCTAAGTATGCGGATTAAATGGGATTGATGCTCCATCCGGGCTATAGATGAGAGGATTAGAAAGAAAAAATAGAATGATTTTTCATATCCTATCCAGTTATAGCTAAGTCAGCGGGTAATTATTGGGGCTAAAGCAATACCGGGTGCAAAATCCGGAGGTGTGTAATTCATTATCTCAAGGGAGGTGGGTTTAGTCTAGAGGTCGTTGGAAGGAATAGGCACTAGATTGTGATACTTGCACTGATTTGTCATAGGTCGCTAAACAGATTTGAGACGAATTCGATCTAAGTTGCATGAAACCGGAATGACATTTCACACACACACGTTCACGTTAAACCGAAAGTGTATTATGAAAAGTTGAGAGCATGTCTCTGTTTTTGGTTTTGTGATTGAACTTTTCGGAGGCTGTGCACATTTATGAATCGTCCTTACTTATATTTTTGTTTGCATTTTGTTTTTGCATGTCTTGCTCGAGGGCGAACAAGGTTTAAGTATGGGGGTGTTGATAAGTGCATTTTGTGTGCATTATTTCATGTTATTTTTATGTCTATTTTATGTGCATTCATATTGATTTTATGTGTTTTTATGTGTTTTAGTTCATGTGTGTGTATTTCACTCCTCGGGTTAATTTTGTAGGAAAATGGATTTTTGAAGAGTGAATTACGGAGCAGCCTTGATCGAAAAATCAAATTTAATTTTAGAAAGATCCAAATCCGATCTCTACCGTTCAGAATAAATTTCAAGATGTTTTGAAGCTTCTGTCCAAATTTCAACTCGATCCGACGGCTAGATCTCAAGATATGAATTTTTCAAAATTGTCGCGCGGAGTAGAAAAATTAACTCGCTCGAGCGAGAGTCTATGCTCGCTCGAGCGAGCGAGACCTGGACTGAAAAAAAAAATATTTGGACAGAGAGTTGCTCGCTCTAGCGAGACCTGTGCTCGCTCGAGCTAGCGGAGCGTGCAGAATTTGTATTTTTAGAAACTCTTGCTCGGATTGGATGCTATCTTTTGAAGACCTTTGGGCATTTAAATACGAATCTATTCATCATATTAGGGGTTCCAACACGGGGTTCCAACACGCATAACGCAGACGCAAGGCGGCGGCTGGGAGCAGAGAAGATTTCTTTGCTATTTCTTTCTTCTGTTCTTTCTTTTTATTTTATTTTTGTTTAATTCTAGTTTCAATTATTGAGTAGTTATTTTTCAACCAAGACGGCGTGATTGGGCCGAACAAATTCATGTAAAAAACTTGGATGTTTGTTTGGGATTTTTCAGAGTTGATTTTGTTTTATTGATTGTCAGATTTATATTTGTCTTGTGAATAGTCTGATCAACTGTTTGCTTGCATGTTAATCAATTCCAAGTCGACAGAGGAGGTTTTGATTTCGATCACTCTGATAATCAACATATTGTAAAACCGACTAGAAATAGAATTCGGTTTCAGTGTGCGGTTTGGGTGTAAACTAAATTTTCACAAATATTTATTGCATTCAATTTTGATTAGAATTACGAAAGATTAGTTCATCAATATTTGAATAGGTTTGATTATTTTAGAAATAGTCCTTTGAACAAATTAGGAGAATTCCCGTGAATTAAGATTAAATCTGAGTCCTGAATCAACTACATGTTACATGATTTGTTCGGTACCTACGTGTGTCTTGGTTGTCTTTGTTTTAATTATTTTTATCTTTAGTTATTTTTATTCTTATTTCTTAATCAGTTTTTATTTTATATTCTTATTTTATTTTAAATCAAATTGCTTTTTATTATTTTGTCTATATTAAGTAAAATAACTAATTCTTGAGAATTGACAACAGTCCCTGTGGGATCGATACTTGGACTCTCAGTCCACTTTTGACTTTACTATTACTTAACCTGGTATGCTTGCCAGTAGATTTATATCACACCGATTTAGCCGGTCAATTGGTGTCCAATTATCAGGGTTTCTAGTTAATATTGTGTTTTATTAAATTAATTGTTTGTATCGATGTATTTTAAATATATTTTTGTTGTTAAAATAATAAACTATATCTCTAGAATTGATGTCCTTTGACTCCTCGATATAGAAAATAATGTGGTTGAACTGCTCTGTTAAGGAGCGTAGGATTTTCTCCACCACTTTAATATCTGGCATGTCTTCTCCAAAGTTCCGCATATTTATATGTTGCATTTATTTGGCATTATTATGTGACATGATGTATGTTTTACCGCTTTCTATACTCATATATCATGTGCACATACACGTTGAGCCTATACCTTGATATACCTGTTTATAGAGCGGCTCAGCTCTATACTCGACAATCTGTCACTGAGAGTACCGCGATGGCGGAGACATGTATGTCTGAATACTCTGGTGTACTAGACGAGTGTGGTTGCACCCAGAGGTTGATCCGTGCGGTGGCAACACTCATGTGGCACCGGTACTGAGCATGACTTTTCAGATGACCCTTTACCAGTCATCATGTTGCATGCATCATATATATATATGTTTACTCATGTTTATGTACTGGGCGTTAGCTCTCACGTCCTAGTTGTTATCTTGGACACCCTATTCCACGGGGCAGGTCGCAGGATGGACGAAGCCGGTAGCTCGAGGCAGGACTAGGGAGCCAGAGCTTTTCAGGGGATTTTATACAACAGGATTTGTTTAGCTGTATAAATGGTTTAGACAGTTTATTTTTAGGTATTTTGATATGGTTGTATCACTACAGTAATAAGCCTGGACAGGTTTTACTAAGCTGATATGTAAATTAATGGTTATGTTTCCGCACGTTTTACTCTGTTAAGCATTTTGCTTATTAAGTTTAATGCATGCTATTAAGTTGCCAGTTAGTAAGTGATTCCATGCAGAGTCACTACATAATCTGTTTATTTAGTTAATAAATAGCAGTTCTATCTATCAACATGTATGGTCTTGGACTCTTGATAATGATTTTTCTTTAGAATTTGGATACTTTATCGATTACTTACTTCTATTATGTCAATGTTAACCACTACTGTTGACATTATGATTCTTATTTATAGTGATAATTATATGACTTACGATCAAGGATATTTGAGATTTTTTTGCTTATATGAGTTTTTTCGGTATTTCTATGTTGGGATTAGTTAATAGTTCGAATTTGATACAAATTTATATTTTTTGGGAATTTGTTGGAATGTGTCCCTATCTATTAATAGGATTTTGGTTTACATGATCTCTTGCGGCAAATCCTTGTTAAAAAGTGTTTGTAACTAATCGCGTACGGGATTTTGGTTTATTACTAGCTAGGCCTAGCTTGTGTAGGCTATCTTTCACCTATGGTTTAACCCATACTTTAAACTCTTGTCATTAGGCCAAGAATTCTGTTGAATCCGATATTTTGGTGATAACAAACAACAACTCATTGTATAGGAATGTGCTGCCAACCATTGTATTTCAGGAACCTACTACAACTTCTACCGAAAGCTTGTCAACCGCCTTTGCTCTCGACCGGCTGAAGTCACAAGCCTATCAACTGGCTATCAAGACCAGCAGAGGATAAATCTATCTACCGGAAGCTTGTCAACCGCCTTTATCTCTCGACCGGTTGAAGTCACAAGCTTATCGACTAGGTTATTCAAACCAGCAGAGGACAAATATCTCTACCGGTAGAATGCCAACTGCCTATCTAGATATCTCGAGACAAGTACCTATGACAAGATGTTCTTTGCAGGATCTTTTATTAAAAGCAGAACCGGCGTTTCAGAAGATTTGTTGACTCCTGCAAATCAAGACAACAGGTTGTACCAAAATGGCAAAAACACAGAATGACTGCAGATAAAGCATTCGACCGTTTATTCCAGTTTTGGACCCTGGAAGTTGTCTGCAGTGTACGATCCTCATGCAGAATCATCAATGCATTTATGAGCATTAAATGTGCATTCAATGCAGCATCAGAACGTTCAAAATAAAGACGTTGATGATTGACCTATATAAAGGGAAGATTGCTCAAACAACAACAACAAGTGATACGAGACAACGAAGAGAGACAAGCAACTCAGAAAAATTTCAATCACTTGACTAATATCAGAAGTCCTCATCTGATATACTTGAGCACACTTACAAGATCAATCATCTGCTGCTCAAATAAACCCTCGCCTACAGTTCACATATCTGATCGTCAAGGATCATCCTAGGGTTTTCAAGCCTCTCGACCGCTCTGTAGTCTGAGAAGCTCAACTCAACTATACTCAGTGTTGAAGAGACTTGAAGCTGCTCTGAAAGCTTCCACCAGTCTGATAAGAACTGAGAATCTTATCTGTGTAAATCTAGGAGTTTCGGATTAGGCATTGGATAAGTCCTAAGTCTGAAGTGGGTGTATTACAAGACGTTGTAATAACCAAAGTCTTCTAGTGAATTCCTTCCTAAGTGGAAGAAGGGGAGACGTAGAAGGATTAAGCCTTCGAACTTCCATAAAATCGTGCTTTAGCATTTACTGCCACTTATCTCACATCCTGCTCATACATTGCATTATAAACTTTGCATCACTAAAACCTCTGAACTATTTCCGCACTATTTAAGTTGTTCAAAACGTTTTAGAAGTTGAGAAAACTGATTAAGTGAACTAAACTTCACTTGATCATTCTAAAGAAGTAGAAGAAAAGTTTCAGAGTGTATTCACCCCCCCCTCTACCCTCTGAACCGATCCCAACAAGTGGTATCAGAGCGGGTTCCTTTCTCAACTGCTGATCTGAAGTTTTCAAATCATGACTTCTTTCAACAGAATTCCTATGTTTTCTAAAGAAGAGTATGATGATTGGAAAATTCGCATGCAGGCACATCTTGCAGCACAGGATGATGACATGCTATATGTCATAACAGACGGTCCTATCAAAATTATGAAGGTCAACCCAGCTCTAGCCGATGGTGCAGGACAAATGATTGAGAAACCAAGAGCTGAGTGGACCACTGAGGACAAAAAGAAGGCCAATCTTGACAATGTGGCCCGGGACATCCTATACAAAACACTGGACAAGAATATGTTCAGCAAAATCAAGTCATGTTCCACAGCAAAGGAGATTTGGGAGAAGCTCACTCAGCTGTGTGAAGGGAATGACCAGACAAAGGAAAACAAGCTCACTCTGGCCATTCAAAAATATGACAACGCCAAAATGAAGCCAGGGGAAACCATGGCTGAATTTGATGAACGGTTCAGTAGTATCATCTGTGATCTTACTGCTTTAGGTAAAACTTATACTAACCGAGAAATTGCTGTGAAGGTTATGAGAGCTCTGCCCAAAGAATGGGAGATCAAGACAGTGGCCATGAGAGAGTCAAAAGACTTGAGCAAGGTTGAACTGCATGATCTCTTTGCTGATCTCAAAGCCTACGAGTTCGAGCTCAACATGAGAACAGAAGATGAACCATCCACATCTCAACCAACCAAGGCCTTAACCTCAACCGTGATACGTCCACCGGTCGAGGAACCTCCAAAGAGATCAGCTGAGCAAATCAGCAATGAAGCCATGACACTCTTTGTCAAGAAATTTGGTAAATTTATGCGTAAAAACAATTCTAAATTTAAAAATTATCATAAATCGGACCATACAAACGATGGTCCTACTTGTTTTAACTGTGGAAAGCCAGGCCATTTCATTGCAGACTGCACCAAGCCTAAGAACAATGATCAGAAGCAATTCTCCGAAAGAAGAAGGGGTAAGGAGGATAAAAGGACGTTTAGAAAAGGAAAAGACCAAAGGGTTCTAGTAGCAGATGAAAGCAAAAGCAAGTGGGCTGAGTCTGACTCTGACAACTCCAATACCGGAAGCTCTTCAGATGACAGCGATGATGAAAAAGTGGAATGCCTTATGGCCGACATCGAAGAAGAAGCTGAGGAGGTATTTGACTTTGGCTCACCTGAATTTACTCACAGTGATTTAGTTACTGCTTTACACGAAATGGCTAATGAATACAAAGCATTATCCAAGGAGTTCGAGGAAGTAAAGGCAGAAAGAGCTAATCTAAAAGATAAGTCAAGCAAATCAAGCTGCATGCAGCAAAAAGAGCTTGATGGTCTTAAGGTCAAGCTAAGTCTGCTGGCTACTGAGAACGACACCTTGAAAAGAGTATTCCAAGCTACCTTGATTGAAAATAAAAAACTACTTGAAACCATTAAGGCTTGGAATAAATCTTCGGTAACCATTGACAAGATTCAAGAAATCCAAAGACCGGTACATGATAAAACCGGTCTAGGGTTTGGAACAAATGAACAGTCTATGGAATCCTGTATTCAGTCAAGCCTGGACAAAGGCAATCTTAACAAAATAAGATTTGTCAGGTCCAGCACGATATATGAACACGATGAGTGCAGCTTTGACAAAAATCAGAAAGTATCGAACGAACGAAGCTCTAAGCATAAAGGGCTGGGATATGTGGATCCCCAGACCTCTAATCAAAGAGGAACTTGGATCAAACCAAAACCTAATGAAAGAAGAAAGGAAAACCAATCTAATTTCAAAAGGCCATGGAATGAGTCTAACTACTCTAAGAAAATATGGTCAAAGGAGAAGCCTTACCAGTACTTTAATTGCAGGCCAGTTCAAAAGAGGTACATGCTAACTGATGAAAATAAAAAAGGCAAGCAGCACACAGCAACCTCACAAGCACACACATTTACTGCCTATCAACCGCACAGATTTCTGGACACACACGGGCAAACCTGTAAGGGTGTTCCAGGTGTGGGTCCCGAAAGGGCTAATCCGACCTGGACCCTACTAGATATGGGTACCAAAAGTTCTTCACTCTTTGCAGGTACTAAAAGTCCAAACGGGCGAGAAAACCACTTCTATCAAGGACACTACCTGGTATTTAGATAGCGGTTGCTCACGACACATGACAGGGAATCCAGAACTTCTAACAGAAGTGGTGTTGTGCAAAGGACCAAAGATCAGCTTTGGAGACAACTCCAAAGGTAAAACCGTGGGTAAGGGTAAGATCATCCATGGTAACATCATATTAAAGATGTGTTACTTGTTGACAAACTATGCTATAATTTGATAAGTATTAGTCAACTATGTGACAATGATCATTCGGTCGAGTTTCACAAACACACTTGCCTCATAAAAAATGACAAAGGTGAGACTCTTATGACCGGTGTACGAGACCTAAACACCTACAAGGTAAACTGGTCTTGCTCACATATTTCTTCACCCACTTGTCTTACTGCTCATCATGATAAACATTGGTTGTGGCATAAGCGGTTAAATCATCTAAATTTTAAGTCCATTTTTAACTTGAGGAAGCATGATTTGGTTTCTGGTCTGCCCGAAGGAGATTTTATAAAAGACAAAGTTTGTCCTGCTTGTCAACTAGGAAAGCAGGTGAGAGCAACTTTTAAAAATAAAGGGTGTATGTCTTCTTCCAAATGTTTAGACTTACTTCACATGGACCTATTTGGTCCTATACCAGTAAGAAGCATAGGGGGAATGAGATATGCTCTTGTTGTTATAGATGACTTTTCTCGATTTACTTGGGTCATCTTTCTCTCCTCAAAAGATCAAACCGCACCTCACCTGATTAAGCTTTTTAAACGCTTGCAAAATGAACAATCTACTGTGATAGATAGAATCAGGAGTGATAGAGGGACTGAATTTTTAAACACCACTCTTATGACTTATCTAGATGATCAGGGAATCAAGCATGAGTTGTCAGCTGCTAGATCCCCACAGCAAAATGGGGTGGCTGAAAGAAGGAACCGTACTTTAAAAGAAGCAGCCAGAACTATGATTGCTGATTCAAATGTTTCTCAAAGACTTTGGGCAGAAGCAGTTAACACAGCTTGCTATACTCAAAACAGATCTATGATTAATAAACGATTTAACAAAACTCCATATGAGATCTGGAATGGCACAAAACCTGACATTTCTTATTTCAAAATTTTTGGGTGCAAATGCTTTATCCACAACAATGGCAAAAACCATTTGACAGCCTTCGATGCCAAAGCAGACGAAGGAACTTTTATTGGTTACTCAGCCGTTAGCAGAGCTTATCGAGTGTTCAATCAAAGATCACTAACGGTCGAGGAAACCATTCATGTTGTTTTTGATGAATCTACTCTATGTACAGAACAAACTCAAGGGAGCATAAATGATCTGAGTCACAGACTGGAAATCACAAATCTACAGGAAGAGAATGACAGTGATCTATATCCTCCAAAGAAGGATGATCCAGTTCCCTCTACCGGGTGTGATCAAACAAGGCCAGAAGTGGATCCACCGGTTGATAACAATCCTCCAGCCAATGATGATCCAGTAAACGAGGACGTTCATCAACCAATTGATGACAACCCTTTAGGGAATTATTTTAGGTGGAACAAAGATCATCCACCTGGGTTGGTCATAGGTGACCCTTCTGCTCCTCGAAAAACACGTGGTCAAATGATTAATGAATTCTTGCATGCAGCTTTCATATCTCAGGTAGAGCCCAAGAAAATAGATGAAGCTCTATCAGATGCCAGCTGGATTGAAGCTATGCAAGAAGAGTTGAATCAATTCACCCGCAACAATGTTTGGCATCTAGTTCCTCGACCGAAAAATCAAAATGTGATTGGAACTAGATGGGTGTTTCGTAACAAGCTCGATGAACATGGCACTGTTGTGCGTAACAAAGCTCGACTTGTTGCTCAAGGATTCAGACAAGAAGAAGGCATAGACTTTGAGGAATCTTTCGCCAGTTGCAAGACTAGAAGCAATCCGCATCTTTCTTGCTTATGCAGCCTTCAAGAATTTTAAAGTTTATCAAATGGATGTGAAGTCTGCATTCCTCAATGGTCTACTTCAAGAAGAGGTGTACGTTGAACAACCACCAGGTTTTGTCAATCCTACTCATCCTCAATATATCTATAAACTTGACAAAGCTCTCTATGGATTAAAACAAGCACCGCGTGCTTGGTATGACACTTTGCTAAAATTTTTACTGGAACATGATTTCCAAATTGGAACGGTCGATAAGACCCTGTTTAAATTTGTAAAAGGTGATCATGTGTTACTAGTACAAATTTTTGTTGATGACATTATATTTGGGTCAACTAACCCCAAGTTGTGCTCAAAGTTCTCTAAACTGATGAAGGAGAAGTTTGAAATGAGCATGATGGGCGAGCTAAACTTCTTTCTTGGACTTCAAGTAAAGCAACTTGAAACTGGAATATTCATCAATCAGTCCAAGTATGCCAAGGAATTGGTAAAGAAGTTTGGAATGGAACAATGCTCAACTGTATCTACCCCCATGAGTACATCAATTAAGCTTGATAAAGATGAAGGGGGAATTCCGGTTGAGGTAACCATGTATCGAGGCCTTATTGGTTCACTGCTCTATTTGACTGCCAGTCGACCGGATATCATGTATTCAGTTTGTTTATGTGCTAGATTTCAAGCCGCACCTAAGCAATCTCATTTCATTGCTACCAAACGAATACTTAAATATATTAAAGGAACTACTAATGTGGGTCTTTGGTATCCCAAAGATTCAAATCTTAATCTTATTGGCTATTCAGATGCAGATTATGCAGGTTGTAGAATTGATCGCAAAAGTACAAGTGGCACATGTCAATTCCTTGGAGATAGACTAATCTCGTGGTCAAGTAAGAAGCAGACATCAATTGCTACCTCGACCGCCGAAGCAGAATACCTTGCTGCTGGCAGCTGTTGTGCTCAAATACTCTGGATTCAACAGCAGCTTAATGATTATGGGATTCGGTCGAGTGAAGCTCCAATCTACTGTGACAATACAAGTGCCATAGCCATCACTCACAATCCAGTGATGCACTCTCGGACAAAGCACATTGATGTCAGGCATCACTTTATCCGAGATCATGTCTTAAAGAAGGAAATTAGGCTGGAATACATCTCTACCGATCAGCAAGCAGCAGACATATTCACCAAGCCTCTACCGGACGCTAAGTTTTCATATTTTCGAAATATTCTTGGCTTAGTAGATTTAAGTTAGTATGCATGTGTTTAGGGGGAATGATTGTCAATATGACATTAATAGATCAGCTGTTACGTTGCCATTAATATTGACATATCATCCGCCTTTAACTAGTCTCTGACAGGCTTCGTACTAGCAGCTTGGTGCTTTGAACCAAATGACATTAATTGGGCGCCGTGATTATGCTCTTCAAAACTTTTTGAATTTCAAAAATACTTTTCATGACATCACCCTATGGCCCATAGGTTCCTATATATACTTCTTTACACTCGTATATCAATTTTTCACCTTTGCTAAAAACTTTCATATTGTATTAAACGCTCCATCGAATTACTCTCAAGCTTTTGCTTACTCTTTGCTCGAGTTCTTATCTATAGATATCATGTCGATCCAGAAGACTTGCCTCGCCATCAACTTTGATTCCGTTGTTAAGGCAAACAACGCAGGAATAACTGAGGTCTTCACCATGCTTGAAGCCTCTGGACTGAGGAAATTTCTGGAATGCAGCGCCATCTGCGATTTGCCTGTTTTGAAGGAGTTCTTCGCAACCGCTCAAATCGAGCATGGGACTATCAAATGCTTGATCAAGACAGAGGTCTACTCCTTCAATCAGAAGTTCTTCGCCAGCACATTTGATCTGCCCTCCAGGGGTTTGACAAAATGCACGGATCTTCCAGATGGTAACTGCTCTTATTGGTTGAAGGAGTTCTCAACTACTGATGCTCCGATCAAACTGCCGGCCCAGAAGACATCTCTCAAAGCTCCATTCAGGCTACTGACTAATATCGTGGCCAAGAATCTTCTGGCCAAGGCTGGATCTTACGACAAGGTGACGCTGGAGAAATTTCAATACATGGCTTGTATTGCCTCCAAGATCAACATAAACTGGTCAGACATTCTGTTCAATATTCTATGTGAAATGATCAGGGGCAAAGGGCAATCCGAGGGATTTGCTTTGCAAATCTGCCACATCTTGGGCGTCCTTGGAGTGGACTTTTCCAAGACTGAGCCTCTGCATCCCACCAAATGGCTCAACAAGTCTACGATTCTCAAATTCCTGAACAAGAAAGAGACTGCGGTCGACACCTTGCCCTCAACCGCAAAGGTTATTGCTATCCCTCAACCGCTTTCAACGGTTTCGGTCGTGGCCAAACCAGTCCATACCAAAAAGTCTGCCAAGCGTCAACTGATCATCGAATCTGACTCTGAGGATGAATCACGTGAGAATGTTCCACTGATTCAAGCTTTCAGCAGGTCATCCCCTTCGGTCTCCAAAGCAGCTGTGTCATCCACGCCTGCAGGCGAGAAGAAGAGGCAGCACAAGAAGCTAAAGTCTCTTTCTGGACTTGCTCCTACCCTGCCAACGGTCGAGACTACTACCGTTGTTGCTTCTACTGCTCCTCGTCCTACAAAAGGTGTGATAATCCGAGAAGGTGCCTCATCAGCTCCTGAGGTCACTCTAGCTGATCCCAAAGACAAAGGGAAAGGTGTGATGATCTACACACCCAAGGCTCAACCAGCAGCTACGATAGAACTCAATATGATCATCTCTCACGTACTCCGTACTATCAAGCGTCATCTACAACGTTTTGACAGATGGCATCACTCCCGCACTCACTTGACACTCGCTCAAATATTTCCTAAATGGAAATCTCTAAACGTCATTGAGCAGAAGATGCTTCTATTTGCTGATACTGAAGACATCGTGGAGGCTCTGGAAGAAGACATCTCATAGACTTGAAGCTTCGAGGAAGCCTGCTATCACTGCTAATTAATGAGCGTGTCAAGAATTTCAAATCCAAGAGTCCTACCGCTGCCGATGACTTTGTGATTTTGACTGGACTACAGGATAGTCTACGTCAAATCACTCAACTACTTCAGCACTTCCAAGCTCTCAACAATGTCAAAACACCAGCTTCAGCAGCCTGTTTGCAAGCTTATGTGCTGGAAGCACAAGTGATGATGAAAACCTTTCTCACTCAAGATCAGGGTGAAGAAGACGTCTATGCTCTTCCTTCTTCAGATGGGATTCTGACCGATCTCATCACTGCTGACCTCTTTCAATCATATGCTCTAAGATCGAGTGTAGCAGCATCTTCATCGGTCGACCCCTCCTCAACCGCAGTCCAAGTAGTTACTCCACCGGAAGCAGTTGTGATTGCTCGCTCCTCTCCCGTGACGACCGCTCACACTTCTCCCGGTCATTCACAAGATGTTTTAGAAGTGGCTGCACAAGAGATACCTGTCACCTCTGTGACAGAGGCTCCTTGCAGTAGTGAAGCAACAGTGCCCCCAACGGAGATATCAAGCACTATTGTATCACCTGCATCTCCAGAACAGCAAGTGACTGATGCTGATCCAGCACTTCAACCGTCTCCATCTATTGAAAAGTTTATGGAAGATCTCATTATGGATGAACCAAGTGCTGATCCTGGTACTCCACCAACCATATTGGCTGCAGTCGAAACTATTACATCTCCAACTGTACCATTATTGGAAGGTCCATCGGGTAGCTCTCCAGCAAGTTCACCCGCGCCACATCATCGTGAGTCTAGCCCTGTTTCACCAAGAAATGACTCAGAAGGGCAAATGATTCAGACTGATGATTCTTTAATTGAAGCCATGGCCGCAGCTCTAGATCATACCTTGATAAATCGGCTTCATGAGCTCATGCAAACGGTTAGGTCCTTCTCTCAAGACATAACAAACTCATCCTTATCGGTCGATAATTCACGCCAGACGATGATTCGGCATTTCGAGACCGTGTCTCGAGACCTCGCTCGTCTGTCCACAGAGATCACTAATCATCATCGCACTCAAATCAACACGCTCTCTACCGTCTCCGAACAAGTTATCCGATCCGAAAATCGCCTTCATAAGCAGTTGAATGATCGGATGGACACTATGCAAGCCACTCTACTTGCTCAAATCGATGCAAAAATAGACACTATGCAAGCCTGCCTTGGCACTCAACTCACTGAGGTCATCCTTCGGCTTAACCAAGGTGATGCCAAAAAGGGGGAAGAAGAGCAACGTAGAGCAGCAGAGGCAAGAAGACGTGAAGAAGAGTCCAGAAGAAAAGAAGAAGCCGACAGAAGAAGAAGAGAAGGCGATAGGTCAGGAGGAGCCAGTTGGTTCAAAAGATGAACAACTTATCTCTTCTTTACTTATCGCAGCCGCATCTTTTTTTCTGTAGGTGTAATAAAAATGCTTATTGTACTTAATGAAATTCATTCTCTCAATGAAGTTCATTTTAATGCTTTCATATTGTTCTTGGAGCACTTAAGTTTTGTCATCACCAAAAAGGGGGAAATTGTTGAATCCGATATTTTGGTGATAACAAACAACAACTCATTGTATAGGAATGTGCTGCCAACCATTGTATTTCAGGAACCTACTACAACTTCTACCGAAAGCTTGTCAACCGCCTTTGCTCTCGACCGGCTGAAGTCACAAGCCTATCAACTGGCTATCAAGACCAGCAGAGGATAAATCTATCTACCGGAAGCTTGTCAACCGCCTTTATCTCTCGACCGGTTGAAGTCACAAGCTTATCGACTAGGTTATTCAAACCAGCAGAGGACAAATATCTCTACCGGTAGAATGCCAACTGCCTATCTAGATATCTCGAGACAAGTACCTATGACAAGATGTTCTTTGCAGGATCTTTTATTAAAAGCAGAACCGGCGTTTCAGAAGATTTGTTGACTCCTGCAAATCAAGACAACAGGTTGTACCAAAATGGCAAAAACACAGAATGACTGCAGATAAAGCATTCGACCGTTTATTCCAGTTTTGGACCCTGGAAGTTGTCTGCAGTGTACGATCCTCATGCAGAATCATCAATGCATTTATGAGCATTAAATGTGCATTCAATGCAGCATCAGAACGTTCAAAATAAAGACGTTGATGATTGACCTATATAAAGGGAAGATTGCTCAAACAACAACAACAAGTGATACGAGACAACAAAGAGAGACAAGCAACTCAGAAAAATTTCAATCACTTGACTAATATCAGAAGTCCTCATCTGATATACTTGAGCACACTTACAAGATCAATCATCTGCTGCTCAAATAAACCCTCGCCTACAGTTCACATATCTGATCGTCAAGGATCATCCTAGGGTTTTCAAGCCTCTCGACCGCTCTGTAGTCTGAGAAGCTCAACTCAACTATACTCAGTGTTGAAGAGACTTGAAGCTGCTCTGAAAGCTTCCACCAGTCTGATAAGAACTGAGAATCTTATCTGTGTAAATCTAGGAGTTTCGGATTAGGCATTGGATAAGTCCTAAGTCTGAAGTGGGTGTATTACAAGACGTTGTAATAACCAAAGTCTTCTAGTGAATTCCTTCCTAAGTGGAAGAAGGGGAGACGTAGAAGGATTAAGCCTTCGAACTTCCATAAAATCGTGCTTTAGCATTTACTGCCACTTATCTCACATCCTGCTCATACATTGCATTATAAACTTTGCATCACTAAAACCTCTGAACTATTTCCGCACTATTTAAGTTGTTCAAAACGTTTTAGAAGTTGAGAAAACTGATTAAGTGAACTAAACTTCACTTGATCATTCTAAAGAAGTAGAAGAAAAGTTTCAGAGTGTATTCACCCCCCCCTCTACCCTCTGAACCGATCCCAACAAATTCCTTGTAACGCTCTAAGAGGGTAGTGAGGCTTAGATTCCATAGAGTTCACTGCATTGGGCTTTAGTTAAGCTACATCCATTTTTGAATAGGATCTTTTATGTAGCCCAACTCATAGAGAGTTCCTCATTATCTAACCGAACCCGGAACATGCCATTGGGAAGTGATTCAGTAATTAAACCTTCATGAATCCATTTTTGTTCTTTCATTCCAGGTAAAGCCCAATTTTAGGTTTTTATTAGACAATAGGTAGTTTTGAATTTTGGGATTTATTCGAAATATTCAATAATTTGCTTGGTCATATTTTATTCATGAAATGACTTGGATTGATATTAGTCTAGATACGACAAAATAATTCTATTAGATCGAATAAGTACATTCGATCTAATAAGTACCTTATATCAGAATTGAATAATTTTATGGCTTGGATCTTTAGTATTTTTTTATTTATTACCTATGTATACTATTTAGACAAAATACGGTCACAGATTCATACTAAAAAACTGAAAGAAACCTAAAAAACGGAAGAAAGGGTGGAAAGTGAAGAAAAAAAAAGTAATAAAAAAATTGATACACAAGAAAAATAGAAGAAAAGATAAGAAGGAACGCATTCACCCCCTATATATATATTTAATACCTTCTGCTACAAAAAAAAAAAAAAAAAACTTGTAACACCAACGCATGAGTTGAAGTTTATTCATAATCATGAAGTTTCGGAACATATCTCTAAAATAATTATTCATGATAGGTGTCCAATTATCAGGGTTTCTAGTTAATCTTGTGTTTTATTAAATTAATTGTTTGTATCGATGTATTTCAAATATATTTTTGTTGTTAAAATAATAAACTATATCTCTAGAATTGATGTCCTTTGACTCCTCGATATAGAAAACAATGTGGTTGAACTGCTCTGTTAAGGAGCGTAGGATTTTCTCCACCACTTTAATATCTGACATGTCTTCTCCAAAGTTCCGCATATTATTATCAACCAACGTAACTCTTAAGAGATAATCTAAAACTGATTCTTCAACCTTCATTTCAGAAATTCGAAATCTCACCGATGTGCCTGGAGTTGTGCATGCTGAAATCTTGCATTTTTTTGAAACTTTCTCTTCATTGAATCCCAAATTTGTTTGGATGTATCCATTTTAAAGATGTTCTTCAAGATTAATTTGTCAAATGACTGAAAAAGATAGTTTTTCACCTTTAAATCCTTCAGCTTTAGCTCATCCAATTTTTTAATTTTTTTTCTGTGCAACTGTCAAAACTTCTCCAACTCCTGGTTCAGAGTACCCAGTTTCGATGAGATTTCAATTATCCTTCGATCTCAGAAGATTTTCATCAGAATACTCCAATGATCGTAATCTCCTTCAAACTTGGGAATGCTCGGTTGAGCAAAACCAGTATTTCTTTCTGCTGCCATCTCTGAATCACTTTCTAAGTGTTTCACTCGTCTCTCAAGTGTTTTAACCTTCCTCACGTTAGGATATATACCTCGGTTTCCTAACCTCACTCAATTTCTCACGATCTGGCCTCTGTGTGAGGCTCTGATACCAATTTGTAAAGCTTTATTTGATCAACAAAGTGAATTAAATCAAATTGATTGCATTGTTGATAACAACGTTTGACTTATATTCTCATACAAACTAACTGAAAATGAGAAAAGAACATTCACAAAATATTGTGGCAACGGCTACCGAAAAACTATAAAATAAGGATTTATTCTAACAATACTTTGAAAAATTCTTAAGCCATCACTTCCAATAGTAACTCCTTTTGAGCTTGATAAAATTGAACGATGACACATAGTTAAACCACATTTTTAATTTCTTCAACACTGCATTGACAACTTGAGTTTAGGTTATACACTATTTTTCTAACCAAAATTTGAGACAATTATACCCTTTGAGCTCTTAGAAATTTAAAAAACCCCAATGTGTTGATAAAATATTTGAAGGAGTTGGTGAATTAAAAAATGGGTTGTTGAAAAAAAGGGTATGGTGTAGAACATACCCAAAAGAAATTATATAAAAAAATAGTTGAAGTTGGAGAATGAGAAGAGAAAAAGTTTGAAGATGATGAAATTGTGTTAACAATTATAATAAAAAAAACAAATGCATTTATTTTCTATCTAAGACTCTCTAATTATGACAGAGGCACACATTAATCATTAATTTTAAGTTATAAAAATGGAACCTTATAGTAAGAAAAAAAAATGCAAAAAATAAAAATAAAAATATCATTTCATAAAGAAACACAAACATTGTTGTAATGGTAGTCGACAGTGGTCACTGATCCTATTTATATGATCTTTAACATATCGGCAACATAATACAACAAAGCGAAAACTTTGTGGATAGAGAGCAATTCTACGAAAAAGCAACAGATAAATAATAAAATACTAACAAGAGTATAATCAAACCCAATAAAATTGGTTGCATTAATTACGTGAATTTACGGAATAGAACATAGTTATATCCATCAATCAAATTAACTGGAAACAAATACTACACATTTAATAATATTCTCATAAACTTGCCGAATGAATTTAATCAACTTGAAATTGAATGCGTAAACATAAATAATAAAATCCTCACCTATAAATTTTTGCTTCGCTTGTGAAGTGCAATGAAAATAAAATATCCAAAATTACGAATTTGCATTTCTCGGTGGATTTTAGTTATGCCATTTTGTATATTATATCGATATAAGGTGAAACCAAAAATAAAAAAACCACATGGGCTATTTATTTTCCCCCTCGAAAACCAAAATCCCCGTTAAAAATTACGATTTCTCGAAAAATAAAATGAAATGTGTTAGTTACAAAATTATTTATCTTGATTTTATATCGATCCTATATATCTAAATTTTAAATTTAAACTAAGTATCTTGATTTTGAGAATCTTATCATGACTCCTAATCCTACGTACTATATACGCATCATGAAATTGTTATTATTAGAATCCAAATGAACAACCGACCTATAAATTAAATACTTGTCATATTTCGATCATCATCTTCTTCTCATATTTGGACCATCTTCTTCTTTTCTTGATCATCTTCTTCCCTCGATCATATATTTCGATATTAATAATCAGCTTCTTCTCCTTCTTGATCGAATAATATTAATGGATATCGATATTGGTGAATTAGAGATCGTCTCGGTGGAGGCATATGCGGTGGTGTCCGAAGTGGTAACCACACGTGAAGCTGATGATCAATTTCATGTGGATATGAATTTTTGTTGCGACCTGGACGTGTGCGAATCGTACGATAATGTCCCCTTCGGACATATCGTGCGACAAGGATTCATGACAAAATCAGTCCGTATGGATATCAAGCAACTTATGGATCCCGAAGAGTCGCGCCGAATGATCGCTCGGGAGTTGGGAGCTGAATGGCCTCTGGACGATCGCAACCGTGGAAAGTTGAGCGAATTCGCTTTCAAAGTGGCGAAAGAAATCGCGAGGTTTATGCCTCCGCAGCACAATGTTTTGGTGATTCCTTTCCGTGTTTTGGTGGATTGCAACAAACACGTCGACCAAAATGACCCTGAATGGATGGATGATGATCCACTGTCGTCTGATCATGAGGAGGATTTGGAGACTTCAGATTCCGCGGATTTTGATCAGATCATGGTTCCGGCTGATGAATATTTGAAGATCAAGACTACTACTACTACCTGCACCGAAAACGAAGAGCGGAGTTGTTGCATCTGTCTTGATGATTTCTACGCGGGATGTCAAGTTTTATCGATGCCGTGCTCGCATATTTTCCACCAAGATTGCATCAACAAGTGGCTCCAGTCTAGCCGTTACTGTCCTATGTGCCGTTTCCAGATATTGCCTACTGCTTATTGTTGATTAGTAGTTTCTAGCAATCGATATATCTTTGTACAATATAAACCATATTGCTTCATATATGCATTCTTTTTTCATAGCACAGCTCTCATATTTTTTAATTTCCCATTCTGAAATGTTCATCAGATTTCCAAATCCATTTTCATGTTGTGCGTACGGACATATATATTTTGGAACATTATTGTAATTTGTATGTGTATGAATAGAATTTACTATAATGACATCAAAAATTATTCAGTAGATCGATGGTTTTGAACCATGCATATAATACTTTTCCAATATAGATTATATTTCGTCGAATTCGGCGTGATCAAACGGAAAATATATGGATATATATATATATATATACCAGTCTAAATAGATCAATTTCATTATAATTATAAATGTATATATAAATGGTTAATTAGTACTTTAAATAATTGTTACGATGGTTGAGAGATAGATCCAATTTGTTCTTAACGGAAAGAGCCATCAATGAGCATCACACGACTCCAAGACTCATAATTCTCTTCTGTGAGTGACTGATAAACGAGAGATATATATATATCCTTTGATTATCAGTGTGGTGGAGGGCTTATTGGATCATCAATGGATGAATGAATGAGATTTTTTTCCCTCTCTCAACTTGTAATAGATTGGATTTCGATTTCTGTACACCGTGTTTTGGTGTTCCTACAAATATTTATGTGAGCAACATATACACTATAACTAGTAGTGTTTCTAAGATTATCAATCCTCTCTGTATGTAAGATTCTGTTGAAGAAAATTGATTTGTAATGGATTTCATTATATGATCTGATTAATATGTAAAAAATTAAATCTTTCTTAATATTATTAATTATTAATATTATTATTGCAAAAGTGCAGCAAACTAATGGATTCTTGAATTATTCAAGAAATAAAATTAATAATTAATAATATTAAGTAATCTAGTAATAATAATAGTTTATGAATAAGCAATCGTCTAGATTTAAGAATTCGATTGGTTGTAATATTTTTTAAGAAAGATTCAAATTGATGAATAAAATTTTTTTCAACATAGGTATTTGAAGGTTCATTATTTTAGTTTAGAGTCTTTATTTTGATTTCGTGCATCTTATTTTATACTCTCTTCAATTTGAATTCTTGCAAAATTCAAAAATCCTACTATCAATTCAATTTAAGGGCAAGAACTCAAATTTCAACATAGGTATTTGAGGGATAATTAATGATTATGTCCCTAAAGTTTCCTAACTTTCCCAAAAATATACTAACACATTTTTCGGGGCCAATTGCATCCCTCTTTTTATAAAAATTTTCCCTGATATGTCCTCCAAACTAAAAATTTCCTATACTACCCTCATATTAATATTTTATATTAATATTTAGTATAAATATTTACCAATGTATAAAAATGGTAACAGAGCCTAGATAATTTTATTCAGACTTTATATTATTCATTAAATCATACTTTTCTTTGTTGAGGAAGAGATTTTCAACAAACCATGATTTCAAACAAGAGTTTGAACCAGAAGGATTTCATTTATGTGAAACCCAAAAACAAGTGAATCTATTTAAAATAGATTCTTTACAAAACTTAAAGAGACTTAGGTCTTATATACTCTCTGAAGAGATTAAGAAATATGATTTCTAATTTTCAATTTCTAGAGATCACACCAGATTCCTCTAAACTCTCCGGAGATCTTAGAGAAATTCAAAAGACGGTACAATATTACAGTAATCAGCTGTACGAAATATTTTTTCCTAATTAATTATATATTTAATTTATTAATTTATTAAAAATATATATTTTTTATATAAAAAAAAAGAATAGTTATAGGTCAACGATATGAAAAAATGTATAAAATAAGTAAAAAGAAAGAAAAATGAAAAAAAAAATCTATTTAACAAAAATTCTATTTAAGTTAGTATATATCTTAATTTTTTATTGACTCTTTTGAAAAAGGGTACGGGTGAATCGAAAACAATACAATAAATATTAATTACACGAATACACAAATTTAAAAACTTTTTTATGGAACATACCTATCAATACGTATGGATCATACCTTTCCTTCCACTTCCAGTTCCTATGTTAATAGGAATTGGACTTCTTCTTTTTTGGATAACAACAAAAGATTTTCGTCTTATGTGGGCCTTTACAAGTATTTTATTGTTAGGTATAGTCATGATTTTTTCAACTAATCTGTCTATTCAGTTAATAAATAGCAGTTCTATCTATCAACATGTATGGTTTTGGACTCTCGATAATGATTTTTCTTTAGAATTTGGATACTTTATCGATTAATTACTTCTATTATGTCAATGTTAATCACTACTGTTGGCATTATGATTCTTATTTATAGTGATAATTATATGACTTACGATCAACGATATTTGAGATTTTTTGCTTATATGAGTTTTTTCGGTATTTCTATGCTGGGATTAGTTACTAGTTCGAATTTGATACAAATTTATATTTTCTGGGAATTGGTTGGAATGTGTCCCTATCTATTAATAGGATTTTGGTTTACACGATCTCTTGCGACAAATCCTTGTTAAAAAGCGTTTGTAACTAATCGCGTACGAGATTTTGGTTTATTACTAGGAATTTTAGGTTTTTATTGGACAACAGGTAGCTTTGAATTTCGGGATTTATTCGAAATATTCAATAATTTGCTTGGTCATATTTTATTCATGAAATGACTTGGATTTCTATTAGTCTGGATACGACAAAATAATTCTATTAGATCGAATAAGTACATTCGATCTAATAAGTATCTTGTATGAGAATTGAAAAATTTTATGGCTCGGATCTTTAGTATTTTCTTATTTATTACCTATGTCTACTATTTAGGCAGAATACCGTCACACATTCATACTAAAAAACTGAAAGAAACCTCAAAAACGGAAGAAAGGGTGGAAAGTGAAGAAAAAAAAAGTAATAAAAAAATTGATACACAAGAGAAATAGAAGAAAAGATAAGAAGGAACGCAGCCACCCCCTATATATTTAATACCTTCTGCTTCAAAAAAACTTATAACACCAACGCATGAGTTGAAGTTTATTCATAATCATTAAGTTTCGGAACATATCTCTAAAATAATTATTCATGATAGGTGTCCAATTATCAGGGTTTCTAGTTAATATTGTGTTTTATTAAATTAATATTTTGTTTATATCGATGTATTTCAATTATATTTTTGTTGTTAAAATAATAAACTTCAAATTAATATATCTCTATAATTGATGTCTTTTGACTCCTCGATAGAGAAAACAATGTGGTTGAACTGCTCTGTTAAGGAGCGTAGGATTTTCTCCACCAATTTAATATCTGGCATGTCTTCTCCAAAGTTTCGCATATTATTATCAACCAACGTAACTCTTGAGAGATAATCTAAAACTGATTCTTCAACCTTCAATTTCAGACATTCGAAATCTCGCCGATGTGCGTGGAGTTGTGCATGCTGAAATCTTGAATTTTTTTTGAAACTTTCTCTTCTTTGAATCCCAATTTTGTTTGGAAGTGTCCTTTTTAAAGATGGTCTTCAAGATTAATTTGTCAATTCACTGAAAAAGATAGTTTTTCACCTTTAAATCCTTCAGCTTTAGCTCATCCAATTTTTAATTTTTTTTCTGTGCAACTGTCAAGACTTCTCCAACTCCAGGTTCAGAATACCCAGTTTTGATGAGATTTCAATTATCCTGCGATCTCAGAAGATTTTTCATCAGCATACTCCAATGATCGTAATCTCCTTCAAACTTGGGAATGCTCGGTTGAGCAAAACCAGTATTTCTTTCTGCTGCCATCTCTGAATCACTCCCTAAGTGTTTCACTCGTCTCTCAAGTGTTTTACCCTTCCTCACGTTAGGATATCGCGGTTTTCTAACCTCACTCAATTTCTCACGATCAGGCCTCTGTGTGAGGCTCTGATACCAATTATTAAAGCTTTATTTGATCAACAAAGTGAATTAAATCAAATTTATTGCATTGTTGATAACAACTTTTGACTTATATTCTTATACAAACTAACTGAAAATGAGAAAAGTGTTAGGGAAAAATGCCCTATAAATCTTAAACCCAGAATCATCTTGCTAAATCATTAAGATTAAATACTGTAAACTGAAGCGGAAGCGTACCTTAATTCTTAACAACTGATACGGTTGTAGATCTACATGGTTTGGCCTTCCAGATCAACACGATTTGCCTTCAGAGTTCCTTCAGTTCTCCCACACTCTCTAGCTATCGATGAAAATAGAATAGAATGACTGTGTCGATGTAGACGTCGTGTGATTTGGGGACCATAAGCCTATATTTATATTTTCGGATTATATTTAAGCCCATCAATCAAATAGAAAAGCCCACTAGTATCTACACATTAAAGGCCACACCCTATTAGATACATTAAAGCCCAAATAAACCAAAACCTTAATTAGATCACTTTTTATGGGCTAACTTTATTTGACAGTCCACAACACATAATTTTTTACATATAAGCTCAACGTTTGATTTATGATCCAACAATCTCCCACTGGGCTATATGTGAAACTTTATAATTATGTTTTGCAAAAATAACCAAATGAGCTCAACTTCGCTGTCATTACCAAATTGTATCTACTGCTAATCTGGTCCATCAATCATACTAACATAGGATCAAAGAGGCTTTTGTCACATTCATCGTAACTCGACCCATCAATGGTCACATATGCCAGATAACTGAACGATATGGATTATGATGTGGATGTGTAGCATGGAAATTTCATGTAATGTGATCTTAACATGCCTATTTCCAACTGGTCCACCCTTAACTTTAGTGAGATCAACCAAAACAGAGTCAGAGTGTGAATAAACCAAAACATTTATTTCTGCAAAAATAACCTTTCCTTATGTATCCATAAACCAAAAAAACTGAATAACTGAAACATGTCTATAAAAGCATTAAAAATTACAAACTCCCACAAAAATTGAATATCCTTAATTGGCAAAAAACCCATACAAATAATGTGCACACAAAACCTTTTGGGTGATATTCCCTTAGCAAGTGGATCCACAATCATGGAGTTTGTACCGATGCGCTTTATAGACATTATTCACTCTGAACTCTTACTTCAATAATCAGAAACTTGATTGGATGCCTTATAACATACTATAAAATCTATTGTCATGACAAAAGAGACTATAACAAGTGACTTTTTAGTACTCTTTTGTGAGATGACACCTGTTGCCAGTAGATTTAAATAGTCCAACATAGTTTTCACACTATCTAGGCATCCCATAAATCAGAGTCAGTATACCAAATGATTTCAAAACCAATCTGACCTCTGATATGTGATCATATAATTCCTTTTATTTTCTGTAAATTCCATAATACGTAATTGACTATTTTTCAATAGTCTACTCCTGAATTATTTAAATATTTGTCCAACATCCCAGTCACGTATATAAAATCTTTACGTGTATATACCTTAGCAATACATTAGATTTTTTACTGCTAAGTCATAAAGAATCTTTTGTATTTCTTTTCTTTAAATCATTATTAGGGCACTGGTTGAGACTAAATTTTCTCCCTCAACTTAGGGTATCAATTGGTTTACAATATTGCATTCCATATCGCTTTAAAACTTTCTCGATATAGCTTTTCTGTGATAATCCAAGAATACATCGAGAGCGATCCCAATGTATCTGGATACCCAGTACAAAAGATGCATCACCAAGATATTTCATCACAAAATTATTAGCTAGAAATCTCTTGGTGTCATGCAAGATATCTATATCGTTGTTAGCGAGTAGGCTATCATCACATAGAAAACCAGAAAAATATTTACTCCCACAGACCTTATGATATATACAATCATCGACAAAATTCATCTCAAAACCGAACGAGATGATCACATGATGAAATGTAAAAATACCATCTATTAATTGAAATTCAGTACTATGTCAATATATTCCTAAAGAGTCTATCAAAGAAACCAAAGAGAAATACTATTTGCAATTGATGTCCTTACTGTGTAAAATCTCATTAATGACAATACGAGCCTTATATATGTGAAGACCCGAAACTTGGCTTCCAAGCCTACACCCATATGGAAATATTCCCCGACTTGGAAGCTGCAATCTTACCATACCAAGATAATGGCTGATACATGGAATTCAGATCAAAACTTTGGAAACAAATAAATCAAGGCTGAAGCTTAGCCTCTTATTAGGTGCAAGAATCAGACCCTTCACTCTCTCAATCACATTTTGCATCTACTCACTCAGAATACTCAGAATTTCACAACAGAAATCCTCCCTCAAGGCTGCTGAATTTTTCAAAGCTCTCTAGGCGTTGTGCTGTTGGTTTTGTTGCTCATTTGAGTCACTTTGGGTCAATAAGTTTGCCTACTTCCTCTGCCTACTTCCTTGATAATTTAGTTATCATATAGTTTAATAATTCTGCCATTTTTATCCCTTAATTCGAAGGATAGGGTCAAGGATTTGAGGAGTAAAATGCTTAAGGAATCTATCCTAGAAGGCTGCCTCGAATTCGAAAATTCAGTAGGCTGAATTTTTGAGTTTTGCTTCCCAAGCTTTGACTGTTAGTTTGATTCAAGAGCAATTCAGTAAGTGGACTTGTTTTAAAACTATTACGTATGCATTAAAGTTTCGATCGTCATATTATGTTTAAACCCTTGCTATGAATTCTGATTTACATGTATGAAACTAAAACTATTTGAGACACTGCTAAGATTCACATTATGAGTGGAAAGGGAATTTACGAACAATGTATGTTATGACCCTGATGCGGTGGGTAACAATAACCGTTCTATGACCTCACCCCTTAGACGGATTACATATAGGGGACTGATCAGTTAGCCACAAGTAATGAGAAGATTTGCAGTGTTTTTGAATGATAATTATGTTATGAATGATTACATGCTATGCTATGAGATGATCTGAATCTGTTTAAATCATTTTATGAATATATATATGTACATGATCGATCGGACCCCACTTGCTGAGTGTTTTCCAAAAGACTCCCCCTTACTTTTTCCCTCCCAGATGTTGAAGAAGACTTAGACGAAATGGAGCAGGATATGTTTTGGGGTTGGTAAAGAGAAGGTCGTGTTTAGTTCGTTGGTTATTCTGAAATTATCATTTTAGTTTTCTGATTTTATCTTAAGGTGTTGAACGCTTCCACAAGTTTTACTAGTGATTAGTGTTTACTTTTTGGCCAAGTTATGTTGGGATGTAAGACAAGTTATTTTGGCTTTTATTTATGAATAAAAGACTGATTTGGCATATACTGTATCTACGAGTCTTGTTGTTTTATAAATTTTTATAAATTCGAAACAATGCCGGTGACACATCTCGAACACGGGGCGTGACATTAAAGTGGTATCAGAGCCAGGTTCATAATCCGGTTGGGAATTCCTTAGAAAAGTTTTTACGTTTTCTTATAGTGGGCCAAAAGGCCAATGTAGTCCCCTCCGAAACAACCTTACGAGCAATAGTTTGTCATGATGAAACCCTAATTTCGGCCGAATTCAATCGTTTAAGCCTCCGAAATCGCGTTTTTTCCGTTTTAGGAAAGTTTTCGGACGCTTATAACTTCACTAAGAAAATTCAAAATCCGATTCCGCGAATTGTCCCTGGACACCCTCGACTTGTACTTTCTACCCATATAGAAATCTCGAAAATTTCCATTTTTGGAAAAATTTTCTCGAAAACGTTGTTCGACGTATTACTGCACGGAATTGATAATATAATTGTTATATTGATCTAAGTTGCAGTTGTTCTTTATTTTTCTGAAAATTTTCCCTTCGATTGGTTCTAGGAAATGGCTCCCCAATCTCGAGCTGATATTCCTCTCCGCATGTCGCGACTAGCTTCGGAACGCCAGAAAGCAGTGATACAACACCTTAGGATGAAACTGGAGGAAGAAAAGTTGATGAAACTCGCGACGCAAAAAAAAAGGGAGTATCTGGAGAAGAAAATGAAACTACAAGCTCAAGAGAAGGAGAAACTTGAGGAGCGCTATGCAGAGCTACTCGAAAACATCAGCACCAGCCGAGTCAAGGAGCTAGATTTGCGAAAAGATATCAAGCTCTATGTTTCTTATCTCAATCGGGCAGACTTGCAAGATGAGGAGAATAAGGAGAAGGTTAGAGCTGCTCAGCTTACCATCTCACAACTTTCTGAGGTCAACTTCAACCACACAAAGCGAGCTGAAAAGTTAGAGAAGCAAAAACAAAGTTGTGAATGAATTTGCACAGTACCGCCAGCAAGCTAATGCTCGCATACAGCAACTAGAAGGAAACAATAGTGCGCTGTACGAGCAGAATGTTTCCTTACTTCAAGAGATTGAATAGTTGCAGCAAGAAGAAGACCCTGTTGAAATAGAAATTGATGAGGGGCAAGGATTAGGAGAAGTCATAGACTAGGCTAGATTAGTCTTGAGTTTTGGGACATCGTTCTTTTCCTTTCTGCTGTTTACATTTATCTTGTCTTGTTGGAACTTATTATCATGTTACTCAGTGTCTGTTTTCCTTACTCTTCGAGTCAGCTATTTGCATGAACCTTTTATATTCGGGATTTTATTATCAATAAAACAATATTCCTCTTACTCATCAAATTTGACTTCCATTATTTAACTATTATCTTTTCGCAACTATCAATCTGTTCTTAGAAAACTCTCGTGCGTTTGTAGGAAATGGAAAGAGGAGCGAGACGAGGTCGCAACCCCCGTTACAATCGCAACCGTGAAGATAACAACAACAATAACAATGAGAATCCACCTCCACCACCGAGAGTCAATCTCAGCCAAGCAGATATGATGGCGATAGCTACGATAGTGGCTACCACCCTCCAAGGTTTGGGTGGGACTCATCCGCCACCGCTACCACCGCCTGCTCAACATGGGACTAAGTATCACTATGAGCCATCAATGAGCATCACACGACTCCAAGACACATAATTCTCTTCTGTGAGTGACTGATAAACGAGAGATATATATATAGCCCTTGATTATCAGTGTGGTGGAGGGCTTATTGGATCATCAATGGATGAATGAATGAGATTTTTTTTCCTCTCTCAACTTGTAATAGACTGGATTTCAATTTCTGTATACCGTGTTTTGGCGTTCCTACAAATATTTATGTGAGCAACATATACACTATAACTAGTAGTGTTTCTAAGATTATCAATCCTCTCTGTATGTAAGATTCTGTTGAAGAAAATTGATTTGTAATGGATTTCATTATATGATCTGATTAATATGTAAAAAATTAAATCTTTCTTAATATTATTAATTATTAATATTATTATTGCAAAAGTGCAGCAAACTAATGGATTCTTGAATTATTCAAGAAATAAAATTAATAATTAATAATATTAAGTAATCTAGTAATAATAATAGTTTATGAATAAGCAATCGTCTAGATTTAAGAATTCGATTGGTTGTAATATTTTTTAAGAAAGATTCAAATTGATGAATAAATTTTTTTTCAACATAGGTATTTGAAGGTTCATTATTTTAGTTTAGAGTCTTTATTTTGATTTCGTGCATCTTATTTTATACTCTCTTCAATTTGAATTCTTGCAAAATTCAAAAATCCTACTATCAATTCAATTTAAGGGCAATAACTCAAAATTTTGTTTTAATGAACTATTTCAAAATTTAGTTGATCTCAAAAATTGAAAAAAAAATGCAATTTATCAGTGAATATTAATAAAAAAAAAAAATCCATTTTGAATCAGTCACAATTGACACATTATTTATCCAGAATAATTTCAATAAGTATTTTTGAATGGATTCATCACAAGACATATAGGGTGGTCTATATAGGAATTTCGAGGAAATAGAAAAGTAAGAAAGTTACACAAAAGGGTTTAGATTTTTAGTTTCAATTATTTTAGTAACGAAAGATATTCACTCTTTTATAGATATATATAGAGAAAAAGATATAGAGAAAGTGAATATATAGAAAAAATAAAAACTTAAATTATTGGAAGAAATAGGTCGATGGGAAAAATAATACTCCCCACCTTGAAAATGAAAAGATATACTAAAAAAAATCGAGTATCTTGTGTTTTTTTGTTAATAAAAATAAATTATTCTTTTCTTTTTTCGAATTTGGTAAGGTAAACAAAAGAATTTTTTATATATATCTAGATTCTCAAAGCGGAGAGAATTCCATTTTATATTGATAAACTCAGATAGGGAATGGAAATCGAGAATTTTATTTTTGAAATGAAATCAGTCTATTTTTCGAGTCAGGCAGATTCAGATTATTTCAACTTTTTACTATTTATTTTATTTATTTGTCGCACAAAAAAACTTTTTGAATTCTCGGTAGAAAGAGATTTCCCTAAGAAAAACGCTTTTAACGATGCACAATACCCCTTCTTTTTCCAAACATTTTTTCGAATACGCTTTTTTGATATAGAAGTACGTTTTTTTTGGAACTGCCATTTAAATTAAAATTAAGAGATTAATCATTGGTATAGCTGGATGTGAAAGACATCTATTGTTCAAAATAAATATATTTTTCCTAATTCATTATATATTTAATTTATTAATTTATTAAAAATATATTTTTTTTTATAAAAAAAGAATAGGTATAGGTCAAAGATATGAAAAAATTGTATAAAATATTATTAAAAAATAGAAAATAAAAAATAAGAATATTATTTCTTTATTTTTAAAATAAGTTTTTACATTCCATGGAATATATATCCGTTAAAAAAAAAAGGTTTTACCACTTGGTGTTTTTTATTGATATTCTTTTCGATTCAAATCTATATTTCCAAAATATATTGTGCCATAGAAATTGAATTGCTTGAACTTAATAAAATTAAAGAATCCAAAATTACTTAACTTGACATAAAATGAAAATACCTCATGAAAGGTTTAAGATCAGAAAACGACTTTCTGTTTATAAAAAAAACTTTATTAAAATTTGTTCTATTAACTTGTCAAACTCGGGAAAATACTCCGAATTTTATTTAAATTCGGAGTATGTAAAAGAATGAAGTAGAATGATCGATATGGATTAAGATTATTCATATGCAGCTTTGTATATATTTGATGTATATATGAGTAAGTTTCTTTTAAGACAGTATCACATATATTGATCTGTCCGTGAGACGAGTCAGCTATATGAATATTTACAATAAAAAAAATAATATTTTTGACATAAATTAAAAATAATAGTTTTTCATGTGTGACCCAAATAAAAACCCCGATTCACGAAATTGACCCCTGAGTTGGTCTCACAAAATTTTTGGGAAAACTGCAAATTTGGTCATGTATGTTTGTCACTTTGAAATTTTGGTTTTCTATGTTTCATATTTCAGTTTTAGTGCTGCATGTTCTGATTTTTGGCAATTTCGGTCCTTTTTATTCGAAAATACTTACGTGGTACTGTACACGTCAGCACTGAATTGGTTCCACTTAGGCGCCACTTTGGAAAAAGGATTAAAATTGCCAAAAAAATAAGGATAGCGGACTAAAACTGAAATCTAAAAATATAAAGGACTGAAATCGCAAAGTGGCAAACATACAGAACCAAAAAAACAATTTCCCCTAAAAAAATTTTATGTTGATGTACAACTTTGTTAGTATTATGTTTGAACTATCTTATTAAATTAAACTTCATTGAATGTCGAATAATAATTATTTATTAAATTTTTTCAAGATGTGTTTGTTAATTTCTTGAAACACAAAAGCTAGAGGAAAAAAATTAAAGATCAAGGTAAAGTTAGAAATTAATGCAACTAAGTAAAATGGTTTGGATAGTAGAAGTGTGCCATGCATTTTATCATGTAGACGAGACAATTAATCTGAAAGATTGGAAAAGTGAATTATCGAAGAAATTAACCATATTGGTTACATGACCAAATTAGTCCGTATGGATATCGAACAACTCATGGACCCGAAATCGTAACTCCGAATGATCTCTCGGCGGCTGTGAGAATGGCCTTTAAACGATTGCAACAGTCGCAAGTTGAGCGCACTCGCACTCATGGCCGCCAAAGAACTTGTGGCCTTTACACCTCCGCAACACAATGTTTTGGTCATTGACATCGATGTTTTAAGGGTATTTAACAAACATCACACCATGGAATTGAAGGATCAAGAAGAGCCCTATTTCTGGATTCGGATGAATATTTAGAGATGAAGACCGCTACTCGCGAAAACAAAGATCATAGTCATTCCATGTGTCATGATGATTCCTATGCGGGTTATCAAGTTTTAGTGATGTCATGCTCCCATATATTACATGAGGATTGCATCAAGATGCATTGATTATTTCTATGCGGGTTGTCAAGTTTCAGCTTCCATAATTTCCACGCCTGCCTTACTTCTTATAGAAATGATAATGGCATCATTATTCGTTAACTATATGAAATTTTGTGTCAGAGGCAAGAGCCCAATTCTTCCCCAATTTTTCTTAAAAGATATCGGCAGCTTTCAGTTCATCCCATATGAAATTTGTTTTAACTTGATACCCACTTTCCCCTTTCACAACATTTGCTTAAAAGATATCTGTAGCTCTCAACTAACCGTCCTCTTTCCTAAATAAAACATTTTGACATAAAATTGTGCATGACACTCGCAATGTGAGTTTGTATGCGTAACCCTTCCTATCAACATAAAAAAACTATTGTCTAAATCCAAAGTTAGCGAAGACATTAACAAAATTCAGAAAAAAGGGGATTGACAATCCGAAACTTCCACCAAGGCTACAACAACTCAATCAAATTAAATTTGCAACTTACCTCACTTCCTCCTCTCAATACTTTTTGTCTTCTCAATTATTTTGTCCTAGATTCTTCTTGCTTTTGTTCGGATAACCCATTCATTGATCGCAAAAAAAAATCCATCGGTTGTTTAGTTGCTCACCTGGCCTAGACTGAAGTTTTTGTTATGCTTCTCGTCATGATTTTCCCTTCACCCCAAGTTTTTTTTTTTTTGATGAGGAACCAAAGTTTCTGGATATTATAGCATTATTATGGATGCAAGAAGAGGACAATTTCCTTCAAGGTATTGGACACCGTTTGGGATAAATCCCTAGTGCATCTCTCGCTCAATAATTTTCTAATGGCCTTTGGGCCCTTTTCATCCCCATCACCCATATCTAGTGACCCAAGTACTATTTTCAAGTCATTAAAATATTAAACATGTTTAAGGATTTTTTTTAAATATAAGCAAATCAAGTGTTTAAACGAGTTTAGAACAAGCAAAATAGGCTTAAAAACCGAAGAGTTTGGATCGTCCAAAATGTAGTTCAGACACATTGACATAGTTGGAGAAAGATTTGGAAGCAGAGAGAGTTTGGAGTATCCGAATAGAGATTGGAACATCCGATGAGAGTTAGGCCATGTAGTTCCGTGAGGTGTCAAGAGTGCACCAACATGTGAGAGATCGGACTTTCCTATTGTGAGTTCGGGGAGTCCCAACACAGCTGTCCACTTAGACGTCAAGGCAAAACAGACACGTCACTGAATCCAAAGTTCGGAGATTCCAAACTCTGCCTATATGTAGGCCACGAGAAACCCATTTTTTCTTGTTCATATCAAATTCTCTCTCTCAAGTCTTGTACATTCTAAGTGTTTAGCCACACACTCGAAGGCCGGGCAATAGCGAAGCGCTTTTGGGAACGTAACGAAATTGTGCCTAAGAGTTGAAGCCTTCGACATCAGCGAGCTGATGATAGACACATGTATAGTTCAAGATCCCTAATTGTTTGTGGGAGTATCTGTTAGCTTATTTAAGGCTTTTAGATCACTATTAATAATATATTAATCACTTGACTGTAGGCTTGAACCCTAGACCCTGATTATACTCGACCTGAATAGTAGATGTATGTAAGTATTGACTGAGATATCTAGCGAGTATGCATTCTTATATGTTGTATTTTTGTGCCATGATACATGTTTAATTGCTTTATTCAAATGTTGCATATGCATATATCACTTTGAGTCGTATCTTTTTCGAGATAGCCTTTCGAGTAAGGTCTCTCAACCCTACATTCTTGATATGCGGTCTAACATCGGGAGATGCTATGATGATGGGGACTGATGCTATGGTGATCTAGATGAGTGTGTGAGCTACTCAACAGATCTAACCCTAGATGGTACTACGCATTCGTTGGCACCTAATTTGAGCAGGAATATTGATCTTGTTACTTGACATACCCAGTCACATCATTACATGAACATATAGGTTTGTACGTATACTCATACTTTACGTGCTGGACGTTAGTCGCTCACATATTTTTTTTTTTTATCTTGGACACACCATTCGATGTGGCAGATCTCAAGTTGGACGAGGAAGATGGTTCGAGGAAGGTTAGGAGCAAAGTTGGTGACCACAGTGGAGGTTTCATGTTTGGTACCGTTTTTTTATTTTGGATTCAAATACAAAATTTCAATTTGGTTGTATAATTTTTATACAGGGTTTTTGTTGTTACTCGTTCCTGGTTGTACTCTACCGGAGTTGCATGAGATGTTTTATTTGGTTTATTTCCGCAAGTTTATTCTCTCTGATTATATTTATTGCTTTAAGTTAAATTTCATGCCTAGGTATTAAGCTAGTAGGTGATCCGAAACTGGTCACTACAAATTAAATGGGCCAATTTCATATCGTTACAGCTGAACCCATGAAACCTTCTCAGACCATCGTTCATTCTAAGCGTCATACCATGGATGGAAGTATCTTCAATAATCTCGCAGAAATATTCTCCTTGATTTCCATTATGCTTCTTCCACCAAGTCCAACAACTGCTTATGTAACTTGGATTTGTATTCTGCTGCCCTTTTTGGCTTGTGTACAGGCTTCTCTCTCTTGACGTCCTTAAAGCCTAAGTCATTTTCTTTCCTTTCTCTAATTTGTTTGTGTGCTTATTTTTGGGTTTAGATACAGTTTCTTTCTATTTGGTTGTATAAAAACTTATGTTGTTTAGTTGCTACAGGTTTATTCTATCAGTTTGAGGTTTTGTTCTGGTTTAAGTTTCCATACTTTATATTTCTCTGATTGAGATAAATTGCATTGTTTAAGTTTTTAGCTAGTAGGTGATCCAGAATGAGTACCTACAATGACGACGTCATTTGAAATTTATAATACTTTGTATAAATAATGAGTAAAAAAAAGTAAAACGTAGATTCAAAATTTAATAAAGGGAAAATTGAATATATCATCCCTGTAAAATTTCGGGTTCGCTGATAATTCCCTATAAAATATTTTTGAGCTAATAAACCCCTGTAATTCTGAATCGGTAGCACACGTACCCTTCCCCTATGATTTGTAGTTCACACGCTATGAGATGCGATAATTGAAGTTTTTTTATAAAAAAGTCTAAAATACCCTTAAATGACTGATATATGTGAATGTATCGTCTCTCGTTTCATCTATTGTTCTCTTGTGGAAAATCTCACTTGTAATTTTTGGAAGATGGAATCAAAGGTTGATGTACATCCTCAAACTCCATGGTGTAAGTTCAATATTAGGGCAGATATTAGAGTTGTCCAAAATGAAACAATACCATCCAAAGGACGGCTGTATTATTGTTGCCCTTCTCAGAAATGTCAGTATTTCCATTGGTATGTCCCGGAAAGTGTACGTGGTGTCTTGGATACTCCGGTGAGGTGAAGTATGAGATGGGCAATGGGCAGCCATCGGCTTCAATGCCATGTCCAACAACCGAAAGCTCAGGCAGTGGGTAGCAATCAACTTCAATTCCAAACCCGACTCCCGAAAACTAGCTTGACAGTGGCAATGAAGAAATGATATTGTAGTTCAAGCTTCTAAAGGTTTGATCCAACAACAAATGCAGCTGCAAGCGTTGATGAAGTTCTGTAAGAGTTCTTAGGGTTCCTTGTGTTAGGTTCATGTAATTTGGGAATTATTCAATTTGGGTTGTTTGATGATGTAATGTGGAAAAATATATTGGAATCATGATCAGAAAGTTTTCTGAAATTTGTGGTTGTTTATGACATAATGTTAACGAATTTTAATAAGTTTCTATTGCAAGTGTTTTTTTGGAATTTGATTAATGAATGATAAAGTTTTGTTGCAAGTTTTTGTTGCAAGTGCTATGCTGGAATAATTGAAGTTCTATCGGAATTCGATGTTAATGTTGCGAGTTTTAATGTTAATGAAGCGATGATGGAATCATTGAAGTTCTATTGCAAGTGTTATGTTGCAATATGATGTTAAGGAATGAAATATGCATTTGCTAATAGAATGAACTCTAATTGTTTTGGAATTTGAAGGTTCAATACACAAATGTAAAAAACATTTCATTGATTAAAATGAAGGTTCAATACACCAAAGTAAATAACAAAATTAAATTTCATAAACTTAGTGCAACCATTCATAAATTTAGTACATCAATTAATCTATATCTATATATATACCTATAAAAGTATGTATATTGGAGAGTGTTTTCTAATTGTGAATTGACACATTTAACCTCCCACTAAATTACCCACATTTTTCTCAACTAATTATTCCCATTAATATAATTACTTTCCATTAAAACATAAAAAATCAATATTCTTTATAAATTTTTCCACCAATATAATTAATTCTTTATAAATTTTCTCACTAATATAATTAATTGTCATTAAAACATAAAAATCAATATTGTTTATAAATTTTCCCACTAATGTAATTAATTCTTTATAAATTTTCCCACTAACATAATTAATTGTCATTAAAACATAAAAAAAACAATATTGTTTATAAAATCAACTTTTTATCCACATTTCTATGTTTAAATATAAAACTTCTATAGTTACATTATATTTTTCATGTATTCAATAGTTAATAATTTATAATTTGTTATAATGATAACTAATTAGTGACAATGATAATAAGTTGTCATATGTATATGCCGTGAAAATTTGAGAATTACTTTAAAATAAATTTCACATGAACCGTTGACAAACGTTAGAAATAGATAGATTTTTTTCAAATCTAAAAGACATGAGAATTTATATTGCTCCACTTTCAACTTTAATTTCATGGACAAATTAATTAACCGTGTATATTTAATTCATGCTCATATTAATTATATGTTTCAATCTAGATTACAATTAGCTTGCTATTTTTGATTGTTATGTTATACACACTTCTATGTTTAAATATTAATTATTATTAGGTTGAATCACCAACTACTTATCCACATTTTTCTCAACTTAGCATTACCGCTAATTAATTATTATTATAACTAATAACTATCTATAAAATGAAAAAAAAATTAAAAATCAAACTTAAAAAAATATATCTATAAAATAAAAAAAATTAAAAATCAAACTTTAAAAATCAATATGACACAGTATGAAGAATTAGATAGATTTTTTTTGAAATTTAAAAGACATGAGAATTTATATTGCTCTACTTATCAACTTTAATTTCATGAACAAATTAATTAACCGTATATATTTACTTCCTCCTCATATTAATTATATGTTTATTTCAATCTGATTACAATTAGATTGTTATTTTTTATTGCTATGTTATACACATGATTTATTAATAATTGGCTATGCATGTGAGTTTTTTTGTGTTATTTTCGTAGGAGTTTTATTTAATTACATTACATTAATTATTTTAAATAATTTATTAAGTTTATTCAACGGATATAAAATAGCGGGGTAATAAATAACATTATTAATTTAATTCATTATTTAAATTGGAGTTCAAGAAAATTATTAAAAATAGAAATGTAAAGTTGAGTTATATTTATATTTGAGTTTGTAGTCATGTATACTTTTAATTTGAAATTATACTGATCTAATAATACATAATTAACTATGATAAAATGGAAAAATTGATAAACAATTAAACGTAAAAGTAATGCGATATTTTCAATGTTTATTTTTATTTTTGCTTTTTATAATTTATTAAATAATTTTAATTTAATTTAAGTGATGTAAATGTCTTAACTTAATTTTACTCAATAGAATATAAAGTAAATTTAATTTAGAATTTATTAAATGGAATCTGTAAAATAGCAACATGATTGTAGTTAGAAGAATATATATATATATATATATATATATATATATATATATATATATATATATATATATATATATATTGTAATCATTATTTAAAATTATACAATTTAGAAGTCATGAAAAAAATATGAATACTTTGGTTATTTTTTTTTTATTAATATTCTAATTTATTGGTAATTAATCAAGTATCATGGTATATTAAAAATATATTAAATTAAATTAATAAAAGGATTAGTTCAATATCCAATAGTTTCCACCTAAATAACATTAAGAACAAATAATTATGAACATTTAAAAATAAATTATTTATCTCACCTATATAAATGTACCAAAGAAATTAACAATCGTAGATATATAATTTAACTTAATGTTATATGTTCAAATTTTTTTATAGACGTTCTTTATATTATATTATAAAATGCTAGATTTACACCTTATTGTGTACGCCTTAGCTTAGACTCACCTAAAATTTCTCTCATTAAATAAAAAAAATACTTATGATAAGAAATAAATATCTCGTTGGTCAAAAAAATTTTGTAATTAATACGTAAGGTGTAAACCAAGATGTACACTAAAGTTTACATACCATTACTCTTATATTAATTATTGGTTATCAACAATATACTTTGATACATATTATATCTCTATCTAAATTGTTGATTTATTATGTTTTGTTACTTTTTATTTTATTGTAATGGTGCGTGGATGGAAACATTTTTCAAAAATTTGTTTCAATCCATTTTGTTATATATGCGTTAATGCTCATTATATTATCGTTTGCTAATAACACAAGTTTAATAGAATAAATTTTTAACTGTATAATTATTTTTAATGTATATTATATTTTTGTGTCAACGTGCATCGCACGTTCTTTTTGCTAGTTTAACAAAAGTATACAAAATGAAGGTTGCACTTTCACTTGAATCACAAAAGTTCATAAAATCAGCCTTCTTTGTAAAGCAAGTTGACCGCTTAAATTGGTGTGAATAAATTCTACTGGCAAGCGCACTAGGTCAAGTTATAATAAAGTCGACAAAGGTCCAGATGTCAGGGACCGTATAAATATGACTACCAGAATATGATTATTCCTACTTAATCTAGACAAATTAATAAGAGCGATTTCAGATTTTAAACTAATAAATAAAATTTCAAATAAATTAAATTCACTAAAACGCAGCAGAGATTAAAGGTTGAATTCAATTTGGGAAAAACTCGATCAAGGACACACGTAGGTGCCAGAAAATTCATGTAACAAGCAGTCGATTTAAGACTCATACTTAATCTTAATTCACGAGAATTTTCCTAATTTGTTCAAGGGCAATTTGCTCAAAAATCCCCAAATTCAAATATGTTTTGCTTTAGGGTCCCTAGTCATAAAATGTGGTACAAAATAATATAAGATGTGGTACAAAACCATACAAGATGTGGTACAAATTAACAAAAATTGTGGTACAAAAAAATGGCTAGGGAGTGCAGAGCAAAACATGTTTGCATTGGGGATTTTTGAGCAATTTGCACTTTGTTCAAAGGACTATTTCTAGAACAATCAAACCTATTCAAATATTGACGGATTAATCTTTCGTAATTCTAATCAAATTTGAATGCATGACGAACTATGAAAATTCAGTTTACACTCAAACCGCATAATGAAACCAAATTCTATTTCTAGTCAGTTTTACACTATGTTGAATATCGAAGTGATCAAAATCAAAACCTCATCTGTCGAATTGGAATCAATTAACATGCAAGAAAATAACTGGCAGGAAATTCACAAGACAAGTATAAATTCGATAATAAATAAAATAAAATCAAGTTTGAAAATCTCAAATAAACAAATCAAGTTTTCTACATAAATTGTCTGGCCCAATCATGTGGCCTTGATCGAAGAAAAACTACTCAATAAATAAATTCATGATTTAAACTAAGTTTTTAATCATGAATAATCAAAAGAAAATAAGAAAGAAGAAATCTTCTCTCCCAAGCAGTATCCGCCTCCTACGTTAACTGCGTCTAAAATTCTGGAACTCGGACCCCTCCAAAGATATTAAAATCCTCTATTTATAGTGTTTGGATCCCCTAAAAAATTAGTTTCCTTCACATAATATAATTCTCGAATTAATCTAACTCCGCGACACGCGCGCGCGCCTGACAAAGAACTCGTGCGCGCAATTATTTAAAACAGTGTCCTCTCGCCTCATTTTGCGCGCGGGTGAGATAGGAGCTCGCCCACGCGCGACCTTCACTCGAACCTACTGGATTTCTCTTCTGCGCTCGTGCGCAAAGTGGATCTCGCTCGCGCGCGAGATTTTTTTTTCTTCATGCACCATAGCCTTGCACGATTGCGCTTCATCCTCTCTTGCTTAAGCGCGATTGCGCTTGTTTCTCTTCTTCCCATTGCGCGATAGCGCCTTGTCAAGCATTGTTCCCATCCTCCATTGCACGTTAGCGCTTGGTTTCTCCCGTTTGCACTACATGAAGTGCAAACAAATTCCTTAGCGCTTGAATCTTCTTTTTAATTTTTTTTTTATTTTATTTTCTCTTATCTTCAAAACTCTTTTAATTTTCATTTTTCCTACAAATAGAACCCGGAGAATGAAATGTACATAAATGCAATAAAATACATAATAACACACAAACTAATATGAATGCACACAAAATATACATAAAAATATCACGAACTAATGCATACAAAATGTATGTATCACAAGTCCAACCCTTTCTCTTGCTCTCCTAATCATTGTTCCATAGCTAAGTTTGCGGGTAAAATGGGATTGATGCTCCATCCGGGCTAGAGACGAGGGGATTAGACAAGAAATTTTTTTTTTGAATCCTATCTTAGTTATAGTTAAGTTGCGGGTAATTATTGGGGCTAAAGCAATACCGGGTGCAAAATCCGGAGGAGTGTAATTCATTATCTCAAGGGAGGTGGGTTTAGTCTAGAGGTCGTTGGAAGGAATGGACACTTGAAGAGTGAAACTTTCACTGATTTGTCATAGGTCGCTAAGCAGTTTTGAAACGAATTTGGTCTAAGTTGTATGAAACTGGAATGACAGTTCACACACACACGTTCACATTAAACCGAAGGTGTATTATGAAAAGTTGAGAGCGTGTGTGATTTTGTTTTTGTGATTGAACTTCTCGAAGACTGTGCACTCTCATGAATCGTCCTTACTTATGTTTTTGTGTGCATATTGTTTTTGCATGTCTTACTCGAGGGCGAGCAAGATTTAAGTATGGGGGTGTTGATAAATACATTTTGTATGCATTAATTCGTGATATTTTTATGTTTATTTTGTGTGCATTCATATTAGTTTGTGTATTATTATGTGTTTTATTGCATTTGTGTGCATTTCATTCTCCGGGTTCTATTTGTAGGAAAAATGAAAATTAAAAGAGTTTTGAAGAGAAGAGAAAAGAAAAGAAAAAATAAATAAATTAAAAAAGAAAAATAATATTCAAGCGCTAAAGAATTTGTTTGCACTACATGTAGTGCAAACGAGAGAAATCAAGCGCTAACGCGCAATGGAGGATGGGAACAACGCTTGACAAGGCGCTATCGCGCAATGGGAAGAAGAGAAACAGGCGCAATCACGCAAGGCTATGGTGCATGAAGAAAAAAAATCTCGCGCGCGAGCGCAGAAGAGAAATCCAGTAGGTTCGAGTGAAGGTCGCGCGCGGGCGCTCGCTCCTATCTCGCGCGCGCGCGAGAGGAGGCGAGAGGACACTGTTTTGAAGAACTGCGCGCGCGCGTGTCGCGGAGTCAGATTAATTCGAGAATTATATTTTGTGAAGGAAACTAATTTTTTAGGGGATCCAAACACTATAAATAGAGGATTTTAATATCTTTGGAGGGGTCCGAGTTCCAAAATTTCAGACGCAATCAACGTGGGAGGCGGCTACTGCTTGGGAGAGAAGATTTCTTCTTCTTTTCTTATTTTCTTTTGATTATTGATGATTAAAAACATAGTTTAAATCATGAATTTATTTATTGAGTAGTTTTTCTTCGATCAAGACCACGTGATTGGGCCAGACAATTTATGTAGAAAACTTGATTTGTTTATTTGAGATTTTCAGACTTGATTTTATTTAATTGATTATCGAATTTATATTTGTCTTGTGAATTTCCTGGCCAGTTATTTGCTTGCATGTTAATTGATTCCAATTCGACAGAGGAGGTTTCGATTTTGATCACTTCGATATTCAACATAGTGTAAAACTGACTAGAAATAGAATTCAGTTTCATTATGCGGTTTGGGTGTAAACTGAATTTTCACATTTCGTCATGCATTCAAATTTGATTATAATTACGAAAAATTAATCCGTCAATATTTGAATAGGTTTGATTATTCTAGAAATAGTTTTTTGAACAAATTAGGAAAATTCCCGTGAATTAAGATTAAGTTCGAGTCTTAAATCGACTGCTTCTTACATGAATTGTTTGGTACCTACGTATGTCCTTGATCGAGTTTTTTTCCAAATTGAATTCAACCTTTAATCTCTGATGCGTTTTAGTGAATTTAATTTATTTGAAATTTAATTTATTAGTTTAAAATCTGAAATCGCTCTTATTAATTTGTCTAGATTAAGTAGGAATAATCATATTCTGGTAGTCATATTTATACAGTCCCTGACATCTGGACCTTTGTCCACTTTATTATAACTTGACCTGATGCGCTTGCCAGTAGAATTTATTCACACCAATTTAAGCGGTGAACTTGCTTTACAAAGAAGCCTGATTTTATGAACTTTTGTGATTCAAGTGAAAGTGCAACCTTCATTTTGTATACTTTTGTTAAACTAGCAAAAAAAACGTGCGATGCACGTTGACACAAAAATATAATATACATTAAAAATAATTATATAGTTAAAAATTTATTCTATTAAACTTGTGTTATTAGCAAACGATAATATAATGAGCATTAACGCATATATAACAAAATGGATTGAAACAAATTTTTAAAAAATGTTTCCATCCATGCACCATTACAATAAAATAAAAAGTAACAAAACATAATAAATCAACAATTTAGATAGAGATATAATATGTATCAAAGTATATTGTTGATAACCAATAATTAATATAAGAGTAATGGTATGTAAAATTTAGTGTACATCTTGGTTTACACCTTACGTATTAATTACAATTTTTTTTTGACCAACGAGATATTTATTTCTTATCATAAGTATTTTTTTTATTTAATGAGCAAAATTTTAGGTGAGTCTAAGCTAAGGCGTACACAATAAGGTGTAAATCTAGCATTTTTTAATATAATATAAAGAACTTCTATAAAAAAAGTAGAACATATAACATTAAGTTAAATTATATATCTACGATTGTTAATTTCTTTGGTACATTTATATAGGTGAGATAAATAATTTATTTTTAAATGTTCATAATTATTTGTTCTTAATGTTATTTAGGTGGAAACTATTGGATATTGAACTAATATTTTTATTAATTTAATTTAATATATTTTTAATATACCATGATACATGATTTATTACCAATAAATTAGAATATTAATAAAAAAAAATTAACCAAAGTATTCATATTTTTTTCATGACTTCTAAATTGAATAATTTTAAATAATGATTACAATATATATATATATATATATATATATATATATAGATAGGATACTCTTCTAACTACAATCATGTTGCTATTTTACAGATTCTATTTAATAAATTCTAAATTAAATTTACCTCATATTCTATTGAGTAAAATTAAGTTAAGACATTTACATCACTTAAATTAAATTAAAATTATTTAATAAATTATAAAAAGCGAAAATAAAAATAAACATTGAAAATATCGCATTACTTTTACGTTTAATTGTTTATCAATTTTTCCATTTTATCATAGTTAATTATGTATTATTAGATAAGTATAATTTCAAATTAAAAGTATACATGACTACAAACTCAAATATAAATATAACTCAACTTTGCATTTCTATTTTTAATAATTTTCTTGAAATCCAATTTAAATAATGAATTAAATTAATAATGTTATTTATTACCCCGCTATTTTATATCCGTTGAATAAACTTAATAAATTATTTAAAATAATTAATGTAATGTAATTAAATAAAACTCCTACGAAAATAACACAAAAAACTCACATGCATAACCAATTATTAATAAATCATGTGTATAACATAGCAGTCAAAAATAACAATCTAATTGTAATCAGATTGAAATAAACATATAATTAATATGAGGAGGAAGTAAATATATACGGTTAATTAATTTGTTCATGAAATTAAAGTTGATAAGTAGAGCAATATAAATTCTCATGTCTTTTAAATTTCAAAAAAAATCTATCTAATTCTTCATACTGTGTCATATTGATTTTTAAAGTTTTATTTTTAATTATTTTTTTATTTTATAGATATATTTTTTTAAGTTTGATTTTTAATTATTTTTTTTCATTTTATAGATAGTTATTAGTTATAATAATAATTAATTAGCGGTAATGCTAAGTTGAGAAAAATGTGGATAAGTAGTTGGTGATTCAACCTAATAATAATTAATATTTAAACATAGAAGTGTGTATAACATAACAATCAAAAATATCAAGCTAATTGTAATCTAGATTGAAACATATAATTAATATGAGCATGAATTAAATATACACGGTTAATTAATTTGTCCATGAAATTAAAGTTGAAAGTGGAGCAATATAAATTCTCATATCTTTTAGATTTGAAAAAAATCTATCTATTTCTAACGTTTGTCAACGGTTCATGTGAAATTTATTTTAAAGTAATTCTCAAATTTTCACGGCATATACATATGACAACTTATTATCATTGTCACTAATTAGTTATCATTATAACAAATTATAAATTATTAACTATTGAATAAATGAAAAATATAATGTAACTATAGAAGTTTTATATTTAAACATAGAAATGTGGATAAAAAGTTGATTTTATAAACAATATTGATTTTTTTATGTTTTAATGACAATTAATTATGTAAGTGGGAAAATTTATAAAGAATTAATTATATTAGTGGGAAAATTTATAAACAATATTGATTTTTATGTTTTAATGACAATTAATTATATTAGTGAGAAAATTTATAAAGAATTAATTATATTGGTGGAAAAATTTATAAAGAATATTGATTTTTTATGTTTTAATGGCAAGTAATTATATTAATGAGAATAATTAGTTGAGAAAAATGTGGGTAATTTAGTGAGAGGTTAAATGTGTCAATTCACAATTAGAAAACACTCTCCAATATCCATACTTTTATAGGTATATAGATATAGATTAATTGATGTACTAAATTTATGAATGGTTGCACTAAGTTTATGAAATTTCATTTTTTTATTTACTTTGGTGTATTGAACCTTCATTTTAATCAATGAAATGTTTTTTACATTTGTGTATTGAACCTTCAAATTCCAAAACAATTAGAGTTCATTCTATTAGCAAATGCATATTTCATTCCTTAACATCATATTGCAACATAACACTTGCAATAGAACTTCAATGATTCCATCATCGCTTCATTAACATTAAAACTCGCAACATTAACATCGAATTCCGATAGAACTTCAATTATTCCAGCATAGCACTTGCAACAAAAACTTGCAACAAAACTTTATCATTCATTAATCAAATTCCAAAAAAACACTTGCAATAGAAACTTATTAAAATTCGTTAACATTATGTCATAAACAACCACAAATTTCAGAAAACTTTCTGATCATGATTCCAATATATTTTTCCACATTACATCATCAAACAACCCAAATTGAATAATTCCGAAATTACATGAACCTAACACAAGGAACCCTAAGAACTCTTACAGAACTTCATCAACGCTTGCAGCTGCATTTGTTGTTGGATCAAACCTTTAGAAGCTTTAATTACAATATCATTTCTTCATTTCCACTGTCACGCTAGTTTTCGGGAGTCGGGTTTGGAATTGAAGTTGATTGCTACCCACTGCCTGAGCTTTCGGTTGTTGGACATGGCATTGAAGCCGATGGCTGCCCACCGCCCATCTCATACTTTACCTCACCGGAGTATCCAAGACACCACGTACACTTTCCGGGACATACCAATGGAAATACTGACATTTCTGAGAAGGGCAACAATAATACAGCCGTCCTTTGGATGGTTTTGTTTCATTTTGGACAACTCTTATATCAGCCCTAATATTGAACTTACACCATGGAGTTTGAGGATACCTTTACATCAACCTTTGATTCCATCTTCCCAAAATTACAAGTGAGATTTGCCACAAGAGAACAATAGATGAGACGAGAGACGATACATTCACATATATCAGTCATTTAAGGGTATTTTAGACTTCTTTATAAAAAAACTTCAATATTCGCATCTCATAGCGTGTGAACTACAAATCATAGGGGAAGGGTACGTGTGCTACCGATTCAGAATTACAGGGGTTTATTAGCTCAAAAAATTTTTATAGGGGATTATCAGCGAACTCGAAATTTTACAGGGATGATATATTCAATTTTCCCTTTATTAAATTTTGAATCTACGTTTTACTTTTTTTTACTCATTATTTATACAAAGTATTATAAATTTCAAATGACGTCGTCATTGTAGGTACTCATTCTGGATCACCTACTAGCTAAAAACTTAAACAATGCAATTTATCTCAATCAGAGAAATATAAAGTGTGGAAACTTAAACCAGAACAAAACCTCAAACCGATAGAATAAAACCGGTAGCAACTAAACAACATAAGTTTTTATACAACCAAATAGAAAGAAACTGTATCTGAACCCAAAAATAAGCACACAAACAAATTAGAGAAAGGAAAGAAAATGACTTAGGCTTTAAGGACTTCAACTGAAAGAAGCCTGTACACAAGCCAAAAAGGGCAGCAGAATACAAATCCAAGTTACATAAGCAGTTGTTGGACTTGGTGGAAGAAGCATAATGGAAATCAAGGAGAATATTTCTGCGAGATTATTGAAGATACTTCCATCCATGGTATGACACTTAGAATGAACGATGGTCTGAGAAGGTTTCATGGGTTCAGCTGTAACGATATGAAATTGGCCCATTTAATTTGTAGTGACCAGTTTTGGATCACCTACTAGCTTAATACCTAGGCATGCAATTTAACTTAAAGCAATAAATATAATCAGAGAGAATAAACTTGCGGAAATAAACCAAATAAAACATCTCATGCAACTCCGGTAAAGTACAACCAGGAACGAGTAACAACAAAAACCCTGTATAAAAATTATACAACCAAATTGAAATTTTGTATTTGAATCCAAAATAAAAAAACGGTACCAAACATGAAACCTCTACTGTGGTCACCAACTTTGCTCCTAACCTGCCTCGAACCATCTTCCTCGTCCAACTTGAGATCTGCCACATCGAATGGTGTGTCCAAGATTAAAAAAAATATGTGAGCGACTAACGTCCAGCACGTAAAGTATGAGTATACGTACAAACCTATATGTTCATGTAATGATGTGACTGGGTACGTCAAGTAACAAGATCAATCCTGCTCAAATTAGGTGCCAACGAATGCGTAGTACCATCTAGGGTTAGATCTGTTGAGTAGCTCACACACTCGTCTAGATCACCATAGCATCAGTCCCCATCATCATAGCGTCTCCCGATGTTAGACCGCATATCAAGAATGTAGGGTTGAGAGACCTTACTCGAAAGGCTATCTCGAAAGAGATACGACTCAAAGTGATATATGCAACATTTGAATAAAGCAATTAAACATGTATCATGGCACAAAAATACAACATATAAGAATGCATACTCGCTAGATATCTCAGTCAATACTTACATACATCTACTATTCAGGTCAAGTATAATCAGGGTCTAGGGTTCAAGCCTACAGTCAAGTGATTAATATATCATTAATAGTGATCTAAAAGCCTTAAATAAGCTAACAGATACTCCCACAAACTATTAGGGATCTTGAACTATACATGTGTCTATCAGCGAGCTGATGTCGAAGGCTTCAACTCTTAGGCACAATTTCGTTACGTTCCCAAAAGCTCTTTGCTATTGCCCGGCCTTCGAGTGTGTGGCTAAACACTTAGAATGTACAAGATTTGAGAGAGAGAATTTGATATGAACAAGAAAAAATGGGTTTCTCATGGCCTACATATAGGCGGAGTTTGGAATCTCCGAACATTGGATTCAGTGACGTGTCTGTTTTGCCTTGACGTCTAAGTGGACAGCTATGTTGGGACTCCCCGAACTCACAATAGGAAAGTCCGATCTCTCACATGTCGGTGCACTCTTGACACCTCACGGAACTACATGGCCTAACTCTCATCGGATGTTCCAATCTCTATTCGGATACTCCGAACTCTCTCTGCTTCCAAATCTTTCTCCAACTATGTCAATGTGTCTGAACTACATTTCGGACGATCCAAACTCTTCGGTTTTGAAGCTTATTTCGCTTGTTCTAAACTCGTTTAAACACTTGATTTGCTTATATTTAAAAAAAACCCTTAAACATGTTTAATATTTTAATGACTTGAAAATAGTACTTGGGTCACTAGATAGTTGAAATGGGTGATGGGGATGAAAAGGGCCCAAAGGCCATTAGAAAATTATTGAGCGAGAGATGCACTAGGGATTTATCCCAAACGGTGTCCAATACCTTGAAGGAAATTGTCCTCTTCTTGCATCCATAATAATGCTATAATATCCAGAAACTTTGGTTCCTCATCAAAAAAAAAAAAAAACTTGGGGTGAAGGGAAAATCATGACGAGAAGCATAACAAAAACTTCAGTCTAGGTCAGGTGAGCAACTAAACAACCGATGGATTTTTTTTTTCGATCAATGAATGGGTTATCCAAACAAAAGCAAGAAGAATCTAGGACAAAATAATTGAGAAGACAAAAAGTATTGAGAGGAGGAAGTGAGGTAAGTTGCAAATTTAATTTGATTGAGTTGTTGTAGCCTTGGTGGAAGTTTCGGATTGTCAATCCCCTTTTTTTTCTGAATTTTGTTAATGTCTTCGCTAACTTTGGATTTAGACAATAGTTTTTTTTATGTTGATGGGAAGGGTTACGCATACAAACTCACATTGCGAGTGTCATGCACAATTTTATGTCAAAATGTTTTATTTAGGAAAGAGGACGGTTAGTTGAGAGCTACCGATATCTTTTAAACAAATGTTGTGAAAGGGGAAAGTGGGTATCAAGTTAAAACAAATTTCATATGGGATGAACTGAAAGCTGCCGATATCTTTTAAGCAAAATTGGGGAAGAATTGGGCTCTTGCCTCTGACACAAAATTTCATATAGTTAACGAATAATGATGCCATTATCATTTCTATAAGAAGTAAGGCAGGCGTGGAAATTATGGAAGCTGAAACTTGACAACCCGCATAGAAATAATCAATGCATCTTGATGCAATCCTCATGTAATATATGGGAGCATGACATCACTAAAACTTGATAACCCGCATAGGAATCATCAAGACACATGGAATGACTATGATCTTTGTTTTCGCGAGTAGCGGTCTTCATCTCTAAATATTCATCCGAATCCAGAAATAGGGCTCTTCTTGATCCTTCAATTCCATGGTGTGATGTTTGTTAAATACCCTTAAAACATCGATGTCAATGACCAAAACATTGTGTTGCGGAGGTGTAAAGGCCACAAGTTCTTTGGCGGCCATGAGTGCGAGTGCGCTCAACTTGCGACTGTTGCAATCGTTTACAGGCCATTCTCACAGCCGCCGAGAGATCATTCGGAGTTACGATTTCGGGTCCATGAGTTGTTCGATATCCATACGGACTAATTTGGTCATGTAACCAATATGGTTAATTTCTTCGATAATTCACTTTTCCAATCTTTCAGATTAATTGTCTCGTCTACATGATAAAATGCATGGCACACTTCTACTATCCAAACCATTTTACTTAGTTGCAATAATTTCTAACTTTACCTTGATCTCTAATTTTTTTCCTCTAGCTTTTGTGTTTCAAGAAATTAACAAACACATCTTGAAAAAATTTAATAAATAATTATTATTCGACATTCAATACTAGTTATAGTGTATATGTTGCTCACATACAGAGAGGATTGATAATCTTAGAAACACTACTAGTTATAGTGTATATGTTGCTCACATAAATATTTGTAGGAACACCAAAACACGGTGTACAGAAATCGAAATCCAATCTATTACAAGTTGAGAGAGGGAAAAAAATCTCATTCATTCATCCATTGATGATCCAATAAGCCCTCCACCACACTGATAATCAAAGGATATATATATATCTCTCGTTTATCAGTCACTCACAGAAGAGAATTATGAGTCTTGGAGTCGTGTGATGCTCATTGATGGCTCTTTCCGTTAAGAACAAATTGGATCTATCTCTCAACCATCGTAACAATTATTTAAAGTACTAATTAACCATTTATATATACATTTATAATTATATATCTAAAATGCATCGAACGCGTGAGCAGATCGATTGGTTGCAACGTAAAATGAAATATAATGAAATTGATCTATTTAGACTGGTATATATATATATATATATATATATATATATATATATATATATATATATATATATATATCCATATATTTTCCGTTTGATCACGCCAAATTCGACGAAATATAATCTATATTGGAAAAGTATTATATGCATGGTTCAAAACCATCGATCTACTGAATAATTTTTGATGTCATTATAGTAAATTCTATTCATACACATACAAATTACAATAATGTTCCAAAATATATATGTCCGTACGCACAACATGAAAATGGATTTGGAAATCTGATGAACATTTCAGAATGGGAAATTAAAAAATATGAGAGCTGTGCTATGAAAAAAGAATGCATATATGAAGCAATATGGTTTATATTGTACAAAGATATATCGATTGCTAGAAACTACTAATCAACAATAAGCAGTAGGCAATATCTGGAAACGGCACATAGGACAGTAACGGCTAGACTGGAGCCACTTGTTGATGCAATCTTGGTGGAAAATATGCGAGCACGGCATCGATAAAACTTGACATCCCGCGTAGAAATCATCAAGACAGATGCAACAACTCCGCTCTTCGTTTTCGGTGCAGGTAGTAGTAGTAGTCTTGATCTTCAAATATTCATCAGCCGGAACCATGATCTGATCAAAATCCGCGGAATCTGAAGTCTCCAAATCCTCCTCATGATCAGACGACAGTGGATCATCATCCATCCATTCAGGGTCATTTTGGTCGACGTGTTTGTTGCAATCCACCAAAACACGGAAAGGAATCACCAAAACATTGTGCTGCGGAGGCATAAACCTCGCGATTTCTTTCGCCACTTTGAAAGCGAATTCGCTCAACTTTCCACGGTTGCGATCGTCCAGAGGCCATTCAGCTCCCAACTCCCGAGCGATCATTCGGCGCGACTCTTCGGGATCCATAAGTTGCTTGATATCCATACGGACTGATTTTGTCATGAATCCTTGTCGCACGATATGTCCGAAGGGGACATTATCGTACGATTCGCACACGTCCAGGTCGCAACAAAAATTCATATCCACATGAAATTGATCATCAGCTTCACGTGTGGTTACCACTTCGGACACCACCGCATATGCCTCCACCGAGGAGATCTCTAATTCACCAATATCGATATCCATTAATATTATTCGATCAAGAAGGAGAAGAAGCTGATTATTAATATCGAAATATATGATCGAGGGAAGAAGATGATCAAGAAAAGAAGAAGATGGTCCAAATATGAGAAGAAGATGATGATCGAAATATGACAAGTATTTAATTTATAGGTCGGTTGTTCATTTGGATTCTAATAATAACAATTTCATGATGCGTATATAGTACGTAGGATTAGGAGTCATGATAAGATTCTCAAAATCAAGATACTTAGTTTAAATTTAAAATTTAGATATATAGGATCGATATAAAATCAAGATAAATAATTTTGTAACTAACACATTTCATTTTATTTTTCGAGAAATCGTAATTTTTAACGGGGATTTTGGTTTTCGAGGGGGAAAATAAATAGCCCATGTGGTTTTTTTATTTTTGGTTTCACCTTATATCGATATAATATACAAAATGGCATAACTAAAATCCACCGAGAAATGCAAATTCGTAATTTTGGATATTTTATTTTCATTGCACTTCACAAGCGAAGCAAAAATTTATAGGTGAGGATTTTATTATTTATGTTTACGCATTCAATTTCAAGTTGATTAAATTCATTCGGCAAGTTTATGAGAATATTATTAAATGTGTAGTATTTGTTTCCAGTTAATTTGATTGATGGATATAACTATGTTCTATTCCGTAAATTCACGTAATTAATGCAACCAATTTTATTGGGTTTGATTATACTCTTGTTAGTATTTTATTATTTATCTGTTGCTTTTTCGTAGAATTGCTCTCTATCCACAAAGTTTTCGCTTTGTTGTATTATGTTGCCGATATGTTAAAGATCATATAAATAGGATCAGTGACCACTGTCGACTACCATTACAACAATGTTTGTGTTTCTTTATGAAATGATATTTTTATTTTTATTTTTTGCATTTTTTTTTCTTACTATAAGGTTCCATTTTTATAACTTAAAATTAATGATTAATGTGTGCCTCTGTCATAATTAGAGAGTCTTAGATAGAAAATAAATGCATTTGTTTTTTTTATTATAATTGTTAACACAATTTCATCATCTTCAAACTTTTTCTCTTCTCATTCTCCAACTTCAACTATTTTTTTATATAATTTCTTTTGGGTATGTTCTACACCATACCCTTTTTTTCAACAACCCATTTTTTAATTCACCAACTCCTTCAAATATTTTATCAACACATTGGGGTTTTTTAAATTTCTAAGAGCTCAAAGGGTATAATTGTCTCAAATTTTGGTTAGAAAAATAGTGTATAACCTAAACTCAAGTTGTCAATGCAGTGTTGAAGAAATTAAAAATGTGGTTTAACTATGTGTCATCGTTCAATTTTATCAAGCTCAAAAGGAGTTACTATTGGAAGTGATGGCTTAAGAATTTTTCAAAGTATTGTTAGAATAAATCCTTATTTTATAGTTTTTCGGTAGCCGTTGCCACAATATTTTGTGAATGTTCTTTTCTCATTTTCAGTTAGTTTGTATGAGAATATAAGTCAAACGTTGTTATCAACAATGCAATCAATTTGATTTAATTCACTTTGTTGATCAAATAAAGCTTTACAAATTGGTATCAGAGCCTCACACAGAGGCCAGATCGTGAGAAATTGAGTGAGGTTAGGAAACCGAGGTATATATCCTAACGTGAGGAAGGTTAAAACACTTGAGAGACGAGTGAAACACTTAGAAAGTGATTCAGAGATGGCAGCAGAAAGAAATACTGGTTTTGCTCAACCGAGCATTCCCAAGTTTGAAGGAGATTACGATCATTGGAGTATTCTGATGAAAATCTTCTGAGATCGAAGGATAATTGAAATCTCATCGAAACTGGGTACTCTGAACCAGGAGTTGGAGAAGTTTTGACAGTTGCACAGAAAAAAAATTAAAAAATTGGATGAGCTAAAGCTGAAGGATTTAAAGGTGAAAAACTATCTTTTTCAGTCATTTGAAAAATTAATCTTGAAGAACATCTTTAAAATGGATACATCCAAACAAATTTGGGATTCAATGAAGAGAAAGTTTCAAAAAAATGCAAGATTTCAGCATGCACAACTCCAGGCACATCGGCGAGATTTCGAATTTCTGAAATGAAGGTTGAAGAATCAGTTTTAGATTATCTCTTAAGAGTTACGTTGGTTGATAATAATATGCGGAACTTTGGAGAAGACATGCCAGATATTAAAGTGGTGGAGAAAATCCTACGCTCCTTAACAGAGCAGTTCAACCACATTGTTTTCTATATCGAGGAGTCAAAGGGCATCAATTCTAGAGATATAGTTTATTATTTTAACAACAAAAATATATTTAAAATACATCGATACAAACAATTAATTTAATAAAACACAAGATTAACTAGAAACCCTGATAATTGGACACCTATCATGAATAATTATTTTAGAGATATGTTCCGAAACTTCATGATTATGAATAAACTTCAACTCATGCGTTGGTGTTACAAGTTTTTTTTGTAGCAGAAGGTATTAAATATATAGGGGTTGGCTGCGTTCCTTCTTATCTTTACTTCTATTTCTCTTGTGTATCAATTTTTTATTACTTTTTTTTCTTCACTTTCCATCCTTTCTTCCGTTTTTGAGGTTTCTTTCAGTTTTTTAGTATGAATGTGTGACGGTATTTTGTCTAAATAGTATACATAGGTAATAATAAAAAAATACTAAAGATCCAAGCCATAAAATTTTTCAATTCTGATACAAGGTACTTATTAGATCGAATGTACTTATTCGATCAAATAGAATTATTTTGTCGTATCCAGACTAATACCAATCCAAGTCATTTCATGAATAAAATATGACCAAGCAAATTATTGAATATTTCGAATAAATCCCGAAATTCAAAACTACCTGTTGTCCAATAAAAACCTAAAATTGGGCTTTACCTGGAATGAAAGAACAAAAATGGATTCATGAAGATTTAATTACTGAATCACTTCCCAATGGCATGTTCCGGGTTCGGTTAGATAATGAGGATCTCTCTATGAGTTGGGCTACATAAAAGATCCTATTCAAAAATGGATGTAGCTTAACTAAAGCCCAATGCAGGTTGAACTCTATGGAATCTAAGCCTCACTACCCTCTTAGAGCGTTACAAGGAATTTTTGGCCTAATGACAAGAGTTTAAAGTATGGGTTAAACCATAGGTGAAAGATAGCCTACACAAGCTAGGCCTTATAGCTAGTAATAAACCAAAATCTCGTACGCGATTAGTTACAAACGCTTTTTAACAAGGATTTGCCGCAAGAGATCGTGTAAACCAAAATCCTATTAATAGATAGGGACACATTCCAACCAATTCCTAGAAAATATAAATTTGTATCAAATTCGAACTAGTAACTAATCCCAACATAGAAATACCGAAAAAACTCATATAAGCAAAAAAATCTCAAATATCCTTGATCGTAAGTCATATAATTATCACTATAAATAAGAATCATAATGCCAACAGTAGTGGTTAACATTGACATAATAGAAGTAAGTAATCGATAAAGTATCCAAATTCTAAAGAAAAATCATTATCAAGAGTCCAAGACCATACATGTTGATAGATAGAACTGCTATTTTTATTAACTAAATAGACAGATTATGTAGTGAACCTGCATGGAATTGCCTACTAACTGGCAACTTAATAGCATGCATTAAACTTAATAAGAAAAATGCTTAACAGAGTAAAACGTGCGGAAACATAACCATTAATTTACATATCAGCTTAGTAAAACCTGTCCAAACTGCTTACTGTAGTGATACAACCATATCGAAATACTTAAATATAAACTGTCTAAACCATTTATACAGCTAAACAAATCATGTTGTATAAAATCCCCTGAAAAACTCTGGCTCCCTAGTCCTGCCTCGAGCTACCGGCTCCGTCCATCCTGCGACCTGCCCCGTGGAATAGGGTGTCCAAGATAACAACTAGGACGTGAGCGCTAACGCCCAATACATAAACATGAGTAAACATATATATATGATGCATGCAACATGATGACTGGTAAAGGGTCATCTGAAAATTCATGCTCAGTACCGATGCCACATGAGTGCTGCCACCGCACGGATCAACCTCTGGGTGCAACCACACTCGTCTAATACACCAGAGTAGTCAGACATACATGTCTCCACCATCGCGGTACTCTCAGTGACAGATTGTCGAGTATAGAGATGAGCGGCTCTATAAACAGGTATATCAAGGTATAGGCTCAACGTGTATGTGCACATGATATATGAGTATAGAAAGCGGTAAAACATACATCATGCCACATAATAATTCCAAATAAATGCAACATATAATCATGTATACTAACAATGTGTACGTACCTCTAGGATAGTTCGGTCTAGTAGGATCCTAGGTTCCAAGCCTATATTCAAAAGTTCACCGCATCACTACACAAGTTCTATAAGCCTTAACTAAGCTAATAAGTACTCCCAAAACTTAAATAGATTCCCGGACCATACATTCGTCTGTAGTAAGCCCTTTGAAGTCGCTAGTCCCGGATGACTATAACCACACCTTGGTTATTCCAGATCCTCTATAATCACCGATAGGGCCCTCAAGTGTATATCTCATACTATATAACTGAAGAAGGAAATTCAAAATGAAATCAAATGAGCCCTATTTATAGGCCAAGACTCGGCCTAGGTTCGGATCCTCCGAACTCGGGTTCGGATTGTCCGATCCAACTCACTGCCTGCATGCGAGACACGTCGAGTTCGGACCATCCGATTGCCACTTTGGGCCATCCGAAGTGTCCTAAATCCGACACTTGTCCAAAACCATGACTGAGTAATCCTGCCTGCTTGGCATAGGGGAAGTTCGGGCCGTCCGATCCTAGTTCGGATCGTCCAAATGTGCCTTAACTCCGAAATCAACAAGTCCATCTTTGGAGCCCCAGGTTGCTGAGTTCGGATCGTCTGAAGTCCTCTTCGGACCGTCCGAACTGGTTCAAATATTGAAAATTCAATTCTTAGTTCTGAAGTCCGATTAAGCCTCGAAATTGGTTATTTACTAACCCTTAATCATGTTTAACATATTATTATCTTAAAATGGATTCTGGGTTACTACATTCTCCCCACCTTTAGATATTTCGTCCGCGAAATAAAATCTAAAGACAATTCAAGATAACAATATGAAACACCATGTTTTATTACAAAAACTGTAATTACATCTTTACATGGTAATCAAAAGTTCAAAGCAAACAACTCAGGATATTCCGCTCGCATACGACTCTCGGTTTCCCAAGTTGCTTCTTCAACGCCTCGACGTTGCCACTGTACCATCACAAGTGGTATAGTATTGTTCCGAAGAACTTTCTCCTTCCTGTCTAGGATACAGAGTGGTCGTTTGACATACGACAGATCTTGATCTAGCTGAACATCAGTAGGCTGAATAATATGTGATTCATTAGCTATGTATTATCAAAGTAACGACACATGAAAAACATCATTTATACTGGAAATATATGGCGGTAACGCCAAACAATATGCAACATCTCCGATCTTCTCCAGTATCTGGAAAGGCCCAATGTAACGAGGTGACAATTTGCCTTTCACACCGAATCTCATCACCTTCTTGAAAGGTGATACTCGAAGAAAAACATATTCACCAGGCTCGAACTGCAGTGGCCTGCGGTGAATATTCGCATAACTGGCTTGCCGATCTTGAGCAACTTTAATCCTCCTCTTGATCAAATCTATCTTGTCTATAATCTGCTGCACCAATTCAGGACCCTCAAATTGTCGTTCCCCGACCTCATCCCAGAATAACGGAGTACGACAACGTCGACCATAAAATGCCTCGAAATGTGTCATATCAATACTACGATGATAACTGTTATTGTAGGCAAATTCGATCAAAGGTAACTGATCCTGCCAAGATAAGACAAAGTCCATTACAGAAGAACATAACATATCCTCCAGTGTACAAATAGTGCGCTCGGACTGCTTATCAGTCTCCGGATGATATGCAGTGCTCAAACTAAGAGTGGTACCCAACGCCTGTTGAAAACTACCCCAGAAACGTGAGGTAAATCGCGGGTCTCAATCACTAACTATGCTCAATGGAACCCCATGTAATCGCACTATCTCCTGGATGTATAAGCGTGCCATGCAATCATAAGAATACTCCCGGTTGTAAGGAATGAAATGTGCTGATTTCGTCAAACGGTCAACAACGACTCAGATAGCATCACACTGACGTGAAGTCATAGGCAAGTGGGTGACAAAATCCATAGTCACATGCTCCCACTTCCATTCGGGAATCTCAAGATTTTGCAGTAATCCACCTGGTCGTCGGTGTTCAGCCTTGACCTATTGACAAACCAAACATCTCGAAACAAACTGATATACTCTTCGCTTCATCCCTTTCCACCAGAATCTAGTTCGCAAGTCCTTATACATTTTCATGCTTCCAGGATGAACTAACAATCGACTCCTGTGAGCTTGAGAAAGAATATCATTCCTAAGCTCCGCAACATCAGGTACAACCACTCGATTCGATAAGCACAATAAACCATATGCCTGATAATGGAATCCAGATGTATTAACTCCATTGGCTAGACATGCCAAACGCTGAGTCTTAACATCAGATATCTGAGCTTCCCTGATCCGGGAATACAATGCTGGCTCAGATAATATAGTATACAAATGAATTCATTTCTTCCTTTCTTGTGCTTGAGTGTAAAACTCAGTGAACAACATTCTTGAACCATATGAGATATTTCACTAGTCTGAAGTGCAGAAAGTCTTATTTGCCGACTCAAGTCATCAGCAGTAAGATTAGCAGAACCTGGATGATATTTGATTTCACAATCATAATCCTTCAAAAGATCCATCCAGCGTCTCTGTCGCATATTCAACTCTACCTGAGTGAATAAATACTTCAAACTCTTGTGATCCGTGAATATCTCAAATTTCTCGCCATAAAGATAATGCCTCCAGATCTTGAGCGCAAATACAATGGCGGCTAACTCGAGATCATGTACTGGATAATTATTCTCATGCGTCTTCAACTGTCGAGAAGCAAAGGCAATCACATGTCCATGTTGTGTTAGAACACATCCTAACCCCTGACCAGAGGCATCAGTATAGACAACATAACCTCCCGATCCAGAAGGTAAAGCTAGCACAGGTGCAGTAGTAAGACGTCTACGCAGCTCATGAAATGACTCCTCACAATCCGAGGACCATATGAAGGTAACATCTTTCCGTGTAAGCTGAGTCAAAGGCCTGGCTAACTGTGTAAAATTCTCGATGAACCGACGGTAATAACCAGCTAGACCCAAGAAACTTCGAATCTCAGCAACCGTCGTCGGACGAGACCAGTTCAGCACTGCCTCTATCTTACTTGGATCAACAGATATTCCTTCACAAGAAATCACATGACCGAGAAACACTACCCGATCAAGCCAGAATTCACACTTGCTCAATTTTGAATACAGCTGCTTCTCTCGTAACGTCTGCAAAACAATTCTCAAATGTTGTGCATGCTCATCCTTGTCATGAGAATAGACAAGAATATCATCAATGAAGACGATGACAAATCTATCCAGATATTCTCGAAATACCTGATTCATCAGATTCATAAAGACTGCCGGTGCATTCTTCAAACCGAATGGCATCACCAGAAATTCATAATGCTCGTATCTGGTCCTGAAAGCAGTCATAGAAATATCCGAGCCTCGTATCCGCATGTGATGGTATCCAGATCTCAGATATATCTTCGACTAGATAGAAGTACCCTGTAATTGATCGAACAGATCATCAATCCATGGCAAAGGATACTTATTCTTGATGGTGACACGATTCAGCTACCTGTAATCAATACATAATCGCATTGATCCATCATTCTTCTTGACAAACAAAACAGGTGCTCCCTACGGAGAAACACTCGGATGAATATATCCCTTATCAAGCAGATCCTGCAATTGCTGTTTCAATTCCCTCATCTCTGACGGCGCCAGACGATAAGGTGCTCGGGATATAGGCGTAGTTTAGGGTACTAGATCAATACCAAATTCAACCTCTCAAATCGGAGGAAAACCAGGAATCTCATCAGGGAATACATCAGGAAACTCGCTGACAACCGATAACTGATCAATACCCGGACTACTCGTGGACATATCAACTGCATAGATGAGGTAGCCCTCCCCACCTGACTCCAAGACATGACATGCCTTTAGAGCCGAAACAAGTGGCATCGGAGGTCGCGCACCCTCACCATAAAAGTACCAGCTATCACCCTCAACAGGATGAAACTGTACCAGACGCTGATAACAATCCACAGTAGCGTGATACAAAGTCAGCATATCTATTCCCAAAATACAGTCAAAATATGTCATCGCTAAGTTCATCAAATTAGCCGATAACACATGACCCTCAAACTCTAGAAGACAACTCATCACTAGACGCTTAGTTACTACCTCCTTCTCCAGCGGAGTAGATACAACTAAATCCATATCTAATGATAAATAAGGTAATCTATGTCTCTTAATGAAGCGACTAGAAATAAAGGAATGCGATGCTCCAGTATCAATTAAAACAAGTGCAGGAATACCACTTAACAAAAAGGTACCTACCAACATGCGATCGCTTCCCTCAGTAGCCTGCTCCGAGACAGAGCAAACACCTGCCCTTGAGTCTGTGGATGGTAACCAGAAGAACTCTGTGGTTCTGGCTGCTTACGTGGAAAAATAGAAGCCTGAGATCCAACCTGTGATCCCGATCCACTAGCAGAACCCATACGCTGAGGACAATCTCTCCGCAAATGTCCCTGCTCACCACAAATATAACAAGCACCAGTAGCCTTCCGACATGAAGCTGCAGGATGCTTCCCACCACAGTGGCTGCAAAACTCCTCCTTCTTCTTCTTCTTCCCAAAATGGAATGTACCTCGTGAGCCACGAGAACCAGACGAAGTAGTAGAAGAAGACATAGGTCCGGATTGCACAACAGATTGAGCCCTAGGCCCAAGAGATCCACTAGGCTGTTCTGGCAGCATCAACTATGTCCGCCTGTTGCTGTTCTCCACTTGACGACAACGGTTCACCAAAGTCTCATAAGATGTCGGATCATCACAGACGACAAATTGTGAGTAGATATCTTGATTCAATCCTTGCAGAAAGATATCATACTTAGATGCATCGCTGTCATTGATATGAGGACTGAAAGGTAGCAGATCAAGAAATCGTTGCTGATATTGATGAATAGTCATTGATCCTTGCCTCAAAGTCAGCAACTCCATCGATCGTGCCTGGCGAACTGCTGGAGGAAAATATAGTTTCTGAAACTGCTGACAGAAATCCCCCCAAGTCACCTGTCCTCTCTCCGTACGTGCCTGAGTAGCCTTGGCATCCCTCCATAAGCGTGCTCGATCCTCTAGAAAAAATTCTAGAACTTCCAGTTTCTGCTCCTCAGTGCAATCGAAAGCTCAAAAAGTACTCTCGAGTTTGGACATCCAACCTCTTGCTTGTTCAGGATTCTCGCCTCCCACCATGGGTTTCGATCCTACTTGCATAAACTTATTGATAGTGTAGCAACGTCTACCCTCATGATGACGATGTCGATCATCATGATGGCGATGGTGACGATGATGACCGCCTCCCTGGCCAACACTACCGTGACTCTCGTCGGCCATATCCTGAAAAGAATTGCACATTTAAAATCCCAAAATGCGCGATAATTACTCAACACTAGACTAAATCCCAAGTAGTAATTCCAAAAAATTTAAGCATGCTCTGATACCAAAAATATAGCGAACCTGCATGGAATCACCTACTAACTGGCAACTTAATAGCATGCAGTAAACTTAATAAGCAAAATGTTTAACAGAGTAAAATGTGCGAAAACATAACCATTAATTTACATATCAGCTTAGTAAAACCTGTCCAGACTTATTACTGTAGTGATACAACCATATCGAAATACTTAAAAATAAACTGTCTAAACCATTTATACAGCTAAACAAATCCTGTTGCATAAAATCCCCTGAAAAGCTCTGGCTCCCTAGTCCTGCCTCGAGCTACCGGCTCCGTCCATCCTGCGACCTGCCCCGTTGAATAGGGTGTCCAAGATAAAAACTAGGACGTGAGCACTAACGCCCAGTACATAAACATGAGTAAACATATATATATGATGCATGCAACATGATGACTGGTAAAGGGTCATCTGAAAATTCATGCTCAGTATCAGTGCCACATGAGTGTTGCCACCGCACGGATCAACCTCTGGGTGCAACCACACTCGTCTAGTACACCAGAGTAGTCAGACATACATGTCCCCGCCGTCGTGGTACTCTCAGTTACAGACTATCGAGTATAGAGCTGAGCGGATCTATAAATAGGTATATCAAGGTATAGGCTCAACGTGTATGTGCACATGATATATGAGTATAGAAAGCGGTAAAACATACATCATGCCACATAATAATGCCAAATAAATGCAACATATAAACATATATACTCGCTGGCAATCTCAGTCAATGTGTACGTACCTTGTTAGAACCTAATGGGGGGGGGGGGGGAGAATTAGGTTCTATTGGCAACTTTAGCAATTTAAAGCGATTATGCAAGTATGCAAGCGGAAGACTTAAGCAATCAAATAATAAGTGCGGTAAATAAATGCGTAATGTAAATAAAGCAGTAAAAGGGATAAGAGATGTTTATGGAAGTTCGACGATAAATCGTCTACGTCTCCCCTTCTTGGTTAAGTCGATTAACCAAGGATCCACTAGCACTTCGAACGTCTTGGCCTTGATGGCTCCAAGGATAGCCTTACAACTTGACACGATCACCGCGCCGATACAACTCAACACTCTTGGCCTTAAGGGCTCCAAGGATAGCCTCAACACAACACTTGGCTTCACACTCAAGTGCTTACAACGATAGCACAACACACTTGGCTTCACACTCAAGTGTTTACAACAATAGCACAACCAACTCACTAACTATTTTTACAAACACTCTCAAATATATCACACAAACACTTTGATAGTGAGAAATTGCTTGCAAAGGAGAGAAGAGATGAGTTGGGATGTCTCCAAATGAACTTGGATGGCCTCTATTTATAGTTGGCAAATATTTGAATCTGATTTGAGTGCTTGGAGCGTGTGTTAAGAAGTCAAGGAGAGACAAAAAAAGTTTTCGGCGCCGCTGCCATCTTTTTCCCAGCACTGAGCGGATTTTGTGGAAAAATCATATCTTCCAATCTAACCGTTGGATTTATCTGAAATTTGAACTGAAGCTTTAAAACATCCAGATCTTCATTCTGAACGGATTTCCAGTAATTTTCTGAAGTCACTTCATCATGTTTTTGAACCTGATCTGTGCAACAAATTTGAAAAATTCATATCTCTTAATCCATCCGTTGGATTGACCTGAAATTTGGAAAGAATCTTTATAACATCATAATACTGAATCTGATCGGTGGAGATTTTATTTGGGCTTCTCAAACATTCCCAGTTATTTTCTGAAGTCGAATCTTCATGGTTTCATTCCTTGCAGAAGTGGGTACTGTGCAGCATATATGGAAAAATTCATATCTCTCATTCTAGCGTTGGATTGCTCTCAAATTTGGACAGTACTTGTAAAACTTCTTTATCTAGATTATGAACGGTGGAGATCCAATTTGGAGTCATAGAAAATTTCCAGTAATTTTCGGAAGTTGCTGCTCCATACTTTGGCTTCTTCTTGTCTTTTTCTTCATATCTCTTAACAATATTCCATCCATTCAATGAGCAATACAAGACTTTATAAATACATGTATAGCTTCAAAATAACTTCCAATAATTTATTTTTCAATAAATCTAATCTGCAAAATCTCACTTTAAATGATTAGTAACAATTAACTGAGTTTTGTAATCATCAAAACATAATATTATGAGACTTGTTAATGCATTAAAAACATTAATCTCATAACACGAGATTTGTATGCGTTTAAGGCGTAACAATCTCCCCCTTTTTGATGATCACAAAACTTGGTTAAATAGGAGAAATAAATGTACAATATTAAATAAATAATTTAAATTTGCACAATATAATTGCATGAATAAAACTCCCCCTAAATTAAACAATTAGTGAAGAAGAGTTTGTTTATCAAATAACTGATTTTAGTGAAGAAGAGTTTGTTTATCAAATAACCGATTTTATTCTTCATGCATTTAACCATACTAACTCTCCTCTTTAGTTAAAGTATTTAACCAAACTAATTCTCCCCCTTTTGTGATAATCAAAAAGACTGGAAAAGTAAATGCAAAACAAGAGAATTGAAATATAATTTCTAAAAAGCAACACATAAATTTCACATAAAACAAGATTCCAAACATTATTGCGTTTAAACTCATTCAACTCATCTTGCATAGCAATAATCCAAGAATCATCTAATAAAGCATCATCAATACACTTAGGTTCAACATGCGAAACAAAAGCAAGATGATTGCAAATATTATTAAGAGAAGAACGAGTGGCTACTCCCTTCGATGGACTTCCGATGATAAGATCCATTTGGTGATCTTTGTGAAGCGTCCAATCCTTCGGAAGTGGTGTTTCCTCAACGGAAACATCTATATCATTTAGGCTTGAGGAAGCCAACTCTTCTTCGAGTAATTCTACATCATCAATGTTAGTGCGAACAATAGTAGACATAGATTCATCAAAAATAACATGCATAGATTCTTCAACAAGTAAAGTGCGTTTATTAAAATCTCTAAAGGCCTTACTTGAGGTAGAATATCCGAAAAAGATACCTTTGTCAGATTTGGCATCAAATTTGCCAAGGTTGTCCTTACCATTGTTATGTATGTTGCATTTGGAACCGAAAGCTCGAAAGTAAGAAATGTTAGGTTTTCTCCCTCTCCATAATTCATATGGAGTTTTCTTGAGAATTGGCCTTATTGATACGCGATTGATAATGTAACAGGCAGTGTTCATTGCTTCAGCCCAAAAATATTTTGGTAGAGAATGCTCACATATCATGGTCCTCGCAATCTCCACAAGTGTCCTATTTTTCCTCTCAACGACCCCGTTTTGTTGAGGAGTCCTAGGAGAAGAAAAATTATGACCGATGTCTTTCTCTTCACACAAGTTTGAAAAACTCTCATTTTGAAATTCAGTTCCGTGGTCACTACGGATCTGTTTTATTGAAATATTTTTCTCATTCTCAACTCGTTTGACAAAAGTTTTAAAATAATCAAAGGCATCATTTTTGTGGGCTAAAAACAATGTCCACGTGTAACGTGAAAAATCATCCACAATGACAAATGCATAAAACTTTCCTCCTAGGCTAGAGTTCCTCGATCGACCACATAGATCTAGGTGAAGAAGTTCAAGGGGCATAGAAGTAGATATAAAATTTTTGCTTTTAAAAGATTCCCTTATATGTTTGCCAAGTTGACATGCATCACAAATAGAATCTAATTTTAAATTGAGTTTTGGCATACCAACAACTAAATCAAGTTTAAAAAGTTTTTCTATGGTACTAGGACCAACATGACCTAGTCGTCTATGCCAAAGAATGTTGTCATCAACATTCAAGGATACAAGGCTTTTAATATTTGATAAAGATAAATTGTTTAAAGAAACCTTGCAAACATTTTCACTTCTATATCCTTTGAAATTTATGGATTTGTCAGTCGTGAGTGATATAGTGCAGTGTTGGGGATTGAATTTGACTTCATAACATCTATCGCACAATTAACTTATGCTTAGTAGATTATGCTTAAGCCCTTTCACTAGGAGTACATCATCAATCAAGCAAGATTCAGATATACCTATTGAGCCGATTCCTTCAATGATTCCTTTGCTGTTGTCTCCAAAGGTTACAGTTCCCTTCTCCTTTAGTTTGACTGATTGAAGTAGCTCTTTGTTCCCCGTCATATGTCTAGAACATCCACTGTCTAGATACCATATGCTAGAGAGAACAATTTTTCTATTTCCCTACAAGAAGAGATTTTGGTACCCTTTAGTTCTTTTGGGTCCACAGTGTTAGAAAAGAAAAATACAAAACAGATTTCCAAGAGTTCAGTCTCTCATAGTGACATCATCGCCACTTTCTAAGAGTGCTCCCAGTAGTAGGTAGGGCTATGCCTCTTTAAAAACCTATTTTCTTGGACAGAGCAGCGTTCATCAGGAAGACCAGTCGCATCAAGGCAATTTAAACCGGTCTATGATGAACTCCCTTAGATCATGATCTCATAATGCCAACTGATGAGTTGTTAAGTACTCTTAGACCTCCATTTCATATAGCTCTTTTTATCATATTGATATTTTAAGGATCTACACTTTTGTCTAGCATGTCCTATTTTACAACAGTAAGAACATGTAGGGGGTGATCTCATTTTTGCTTTAGCAATTAGACTAGTGAAATCTATAGATTTCTTACCATACCCTATTTCACCCTTATCAAAACTACATTTTTGCATGCTTAGTAAATTATTCAAGTTATTACTACTTACATTGAATTTATCAAAAGATTTCTCTAAGTGAGCTATGTCATCCTTTAATCTTAGGTTTTCATGCTCCTTAGTTTCTAATTCATGTTTGAGTTTTCTATTTTCTTTTCTAAGAGATTTAGCCATATCAAACATGTTTTTATATGCATGTAGTAGTTCGTCATAGGAAGGTACCTCATCATCGTCGTCGGAGACGATGTCATCACTTTTAGCCATGAGGCAGATGTTGGCTTCCTCCTCGTCATCGTCGCTATCGCTCCAAGTGGCTAGAAGTGCTTTCTTCTTTCCCTTGTCAACTTTCTTTTTAAGAGGACACTCATTTGCATAGTGACCTTGTTGTTGACAGTTGTAGCAAGTAACTTCCTTATCCGGCTTTTTTTGTAATTTGTTTCCTCGCATGAATCGTTTGAACTTTCTTGCGAAGAGCGCCATATCATCATCATCATCATCTTCTTTGGATTGGCTAGATAGAGCAATCCCTTTTGCCTTTATATCTTCTTTCTTTAATTCCTTCCTTGTTGATAATTCCAGCTCATGGGTTTTTAGAGTCCCATGTAGTTGATCAAGATCGTAGGATGCGGTGTCGCCTTTGTTTGACTCGATGATGGCCGTCCTTTTGGCATCCCACTCCTTGGGTAAGGCGCGTAGAGCTCTCCTCCACACTTGTTTGGTTGGATATTGTTCCCCGAGTTGGGCTAGCTCATTGATAATTTGAGTAAGCCTTCGGAACATAGTATCTACATCTTCGTTTGATTCCATCTCGAATGTTTCATATTTGAGTTGGAGTAGATCGATCTTCGTCTCTTTGACTTGATTAGTCCCTTCATGGCATATCTCCAACTTGTCCCATATCTCTTTAGCTGATGAGCACATTGAGATCCGGTTGTACTCATTCATATCTAAGGAACAATGAAGAATATTCATGGCTTTAGCATTTTGAGAAATTAATCGCATGTCCTCCTTGGAAAAGTCGTCCATTCCCTTGAGAATTTTGACACCTTCAACCTCTTTAGTAGGTATGTAGGGACCTTTCACAGTAACTTTCCAAAGATCATAATCTACGGATTGGATATATAGGGACATTCGGTTTTTCCAATATCCGTAATTTATGCCATTGAAAAGAGGAGGACGATTTGTTAATTGCCCTTGAGCATAGTCGCTCGCTAGATTTGCCATAGAGCCTTTTTGAAAATATTTTGTAAAAAGGTGGCTCTGATACCACTTGTTAGAACCTAATGGGGGGGGGGGGGGGAATTAGGTTCTATTGGCAACTTTAGCAATTTAAAGTGATTATGCAAGTATGCAAGCGGAAGACTTAAGCAATCAAATAATAAGTACGGTAAATAAATGCGTAATGTAAATAAAGCAGTAAAAGGGATAAGAGATGTTTATGGAAGTTCGACGATAAATCGTCTACGTCTCCCCTTCTTGGTTAAGTCGATTAACCAAGGATTCACTAGCACTTCGAACGTCTTGGTCTTGATGGCTCCAAGGATAGCCTTACAACTTGACACGATCACCGCGCCGATACAACTCAACACTCTTGGCCTTAAGGGCTCCAAGGATAGCCTCAACACAACACTTGGCTTCACACTCAAGTGCTTACAACGATAGCACAACACACTTGGCTTCACACTCAAGTGTTTACAATAATAGCACAACCAACTCACAAACTATTTTTACAAACACTCTCAAATATATCACACAAACACTTTGATAGTGAGAAATTGCTTGCAAAGGAGAGAAGAGATGAGTTGGGATGTCTCCAAATGAACTTGGATGGCCTCTATTTATAGTTGGCAAATATTTGAATCTGATTTGAGTACTTGGAGCGTGTGTTAAGAAGTCAAGGAGAGACAAAAAAGTGTTCGGCGCCGCTGCCATCTTTTTCCCAGCACTGAGCAGATTTTGTGGAAAAATCATATCTTCCAATCTAACCGTTGGATTTATTTGAAATTTGAACCGAAGCTTTAAAACATCCAGATATTCATTCTAAACGATGAATATTTGATTTGAACGACGCAAACATTTCCAGTAATTTTCTGAAGTCACTTCATCATGTTTTCGAACCTGTTCTGTGCAACAAATTTGAAAAATTCATATCTCTTAATCCATCCGTTGGATTGACCTGAAATTTGGACAGAATCTTTATAACATCATAATACGGAATCGGATCGGTGGAGATTTGATTTGGATTTTTCAAACATTCCCAGTTATTTTCTGAATTCAAATCGTCATGGTTTCATTCCTTGCAGAAGTGGGTACTGTGCAGCATATATGGAAAAATTCATATCTCTCATTCTAGCCGTTGGATTGCTCTCAAATTTGGACAGTACTTGTAAAACTGCTTTATCTAGATTATGACTGGTGGAGATCCGATTTGGAGTCATAAAAAATTTCCAGTAATTTTCGGAAGTTGCTGCTCCATACTTTGGCTTCTTCTTGTTTTTTTCTTCATATCTCTTAACAATATTCCATCCATTCAATGAGCAATACAAGACTTTATAAATACATGTATAGCTTCAAAATAACTTCCAATAATTTATTTTTCAATAAATCTAATCTGCAAAATCTCACTTTAAATGATTAGTAACAATTAACCGAGTTTTGTAATCATCAAAACATAATATTATGAGACTTGTTAATGCATTAAAAACATTAATCTCATAACACGAGATTTGTATGCGTTTAAGGCGTAACAATCTCCCCCTTTTTGATGATCACAAAACTTGGTTAAATAGGAGAAATAAATGTACAATATTAAATAAATAATTTAAATTTGCACAATATAATTGCATGAATAAAACTCCCCCTAAATTAAACAATTAGTGAAGAAGAGTTTGTTTATCAAATAACCGATTTTAGTGAAGAAGAGTTTGTTTATCAAATAACCGATTTTATTCTTCATGCATTTAACCATACTAACTCTCCCCTTTAGTTAAAGTATTTAACCAAACTAATTCTCCCCCTTTTTGTGATAATAAAAAAGACTGGAAAAGTAAATGCAAAACAAGAGAATTAAAATATAATTTCTAAAAAGCAACACATAAATTTCACATAAAATGTGAGTTTTATAACTTTGAATAAATACAATTAATTTGTATTATCCAACATTAAATTGCTCGAATTTAATATTAAGTTTTCCCTTAATATGACATTAAATTTAAACTTATGTCAACAAGCGATTACAACTCAATCATGCCAAGTTCACCACGCAAACGAATAAAAGTATTTTCATCTAGTGGTTTTGTAAAAATATTAGCAATTTGATTAGTTGTATCAACATATTGAAGTTCAACTTCATTTCGTTAGATGTGGTCACGAATAAAATGATGACGAATGTCAATATGTTTGGTGCGCGAATGTTGAATCGAATTCTTTGTAAGACATATGGCGCTTGTGTTGTCACAGAAAATAGGAATTTTTGAAAAAGATACACCATAGTCGAGCAATTGATGCTTCATCCAAAGAATTTGCGCACAACAACTACCAGCAGCCATATATTCGGCTTCGGTCGTTGACAACGCAACACAATTTTGTTTCTTTGAAAACCAAGAAACTAAACAGTTTCCTAAAAAGAAACAAGTTCCACTAGTGCTTTTACGGTCCACCTTATATCCACCAAAGTCGGAATCACAATATGCTTTTAAATCAAAGAAAGAATTTTTCAAATACCACAAGCCGAGATTTGGAGTATTTGAAAGATATTTGAAAATGCGTTTTAAGGCGAACAAATGTGATTCCTTTGGACATGATTTGAATCGTGCACACAAGCAAACACTAAACATAATGTCCGGTCTACTAGCAGTAGCATATAATAAGGAGCCAATCATACTACGAAAGAAAGATTGATCTACAGTTTTACCATTTTCATCCTTGTCGAGTCTGATTGCTGTGCTCATCGGTGTAGATGATGATTTTGTTTTCTCCATTCCAAACTTCTTTAGAATCTCCTTGATGTATTTGCTTTGGTTCACAAAGAACCCATCCTTGCACTGTTTGATTTGTAATCCGAGGAAATAGTTAAGTTCCCCCATCATACTCATCTCGAAGTGTTCCTGCATCAACTTAGAGAATTCTTGACAAAGAGTTTCATTAGTAGAACCAAAAATTATGTCATCAACATAAATTTGCACAATTAATAAATCATCTTTGTCATGTTTGGTAAACAAAGTAATATCAATCTTTCCTCTTGAAAAATCATTTGAAATAAGGAAAGTTGATAGTTTTCATACCAAGCTCGAGGAGCTTGTTTCAAACCATACAAAGCTTTGTTTAGTCTATACACATGATCAGGTAATAATGCATCAACAAAGCCATCAGGTTGTTCAATGTACACCTCCTCTTTCAATTCACCATTAAGAAAAGCACTTTTGACATCCATTTGAAATAACTTAAAATTTCTAGAGCAAGCAAAACCAAGTAGCATGCGAATAGATTCTAGTCTAGCAATAGGCGCATAAGTTTCATCATAATCTATGTCTTCTTCTTGACTATATCCTTTAGCTACAAGCCTAGCTTTATTTCTATTGATAGTACCATGCTCATCAAGTTTATTCCTAAAGACCCATTTAGTACCAATAATAGATCTATCGTGCGGCCTAGGAACAAGATTCCAAACATTATTGCGTTTAAACTCATTCAACTCATCTTGCATAGCAATAATCCAAGAATCATCTAATAAAGCATCATCAATACACTTAGGTTCAACATGCGAAACAAAAGCAAGATGATTGCAAATATTATTAAGAGAAGAACGAGTGGCTACTCCCTTCGAAGGACTTCCGATGATAAGATCCATTGGGTGATCTTTGTGAAGCGTCCAATCCTTCGGAAGTGGTGTTTCCTCAACGGAAACATCTATATCATTTAGGCTTGAGGAAGCCAACTCTTCTTCGAGTAATTCTACATCATCAATGTTAGTGCGAACAATAGTAGACATAGATTCATCAAAAATAACATGCATAGATTCTTCAACAAGTAAAGTGCGTTTATTAAAATCTCTAAAGGCCTTACTTGAGGTAGAATATCCGAGAAAGATACCTTTGTCAGATTTGGCATCAAATTTGCCAAGGTTGTTCTTACCATTGTTATGTATGTTGCATTTGGAACCGAAAGCTCGAAAGTAAGAAATGTTAGGCTTTCTCCCTCTCCATAATTCATATGGAGTTTTCTTGAGAATTGGCCTTATTGATACGCGATTGATAATGTAACAGGCAGTGTTCATTGCTTCAGCCCAAAAATATTTTGGTAGAGAATGCTCACATATCATGGTCCTCGCAATCTGCACAAGTGTCCTATTTTTCTTCTCAACGACCCAATTTTGTTGAGGAGTCCTAGGACAAGAAAAATTATGACCGATGCCTTTCTCTTCACAAAAGTTTGAAAAACTCTCATTTTGAAATTCAGTTCCGTGGTCACTACGGATCTGTTTTATTGAAATATTTTTCTCATTCTCAACTCGTTTGACAAAAGTTTTAAAATAATCAAAGGCATCATTTTTGTGGGCTAAAAACAATGTCCACGTGTAACGTGAAAAATCATCCACAATGACAAATGCATAAAGCTTTCCTCCTAGGCTAGAGTTCCTCGATGGACCACATAGATCTAGGTGAAGAAGTTCAAGGGGCATAGAAGTAGATATAAAATTTTTGCTTTTAAAAGATTCCCTTATATGTTTGCCAAGTTGACATGCATCACAAATAGAATCTAATTTTAAATTGAGTTTTGGCATACCAACAACTAAATCAAGTTTAAAAAGTTTTTCTATGGTACTAGGACCAACATGACCTAGTCGTCTATGCCAAAGAATGTTGTCATCAACATTCAAGGATACAAGGCTTTTAATATTTGATAAAGATAAATTTTTTAAAAAAACCTTGTAAACATTTTCACTTCTATATCCTTTGAAATTTATGGATTTGTCAGTCGTGAGTGATATAGTGCAGTGTTGGGGAGTGAATTTGACTTCATAACCTCTATCGCACAATTGACTTATGCTTAGTAGATTATGCTTAAGCTCTTTCACTAGGAGTACATCATCAATCAAGCAAGATTCAGATATACCTATTGAGCCGATTCCTTCAATGATTCCTTTGCTGTTGTCTCCAAAGGTTACAGTTCCCTTCTCCTTTGGTTTGACTGATTGAAGTAGCTCTTTGTTCCCCGTCATATGTCTAGAACATCCATTGTCTAGATACCATATGCTAGGGAGAACAATTTTCTTATTTCCCTACAAGAAGAGATTTTGGTACCCTTTAGTTCTTTTGGGTCCACAGTGTTAGAAAAGAAAAATACAAAACAGATTTCCAAGAGTTCAGTCTCTCATAGTGACATCATCGCCACTTTCTAAGAGTGCTCCCAGTAGTAGGTAGGGCTATGTCTCTTTAAAAACCTATTTTCTTGGACAGAGCAGCGTTCATCAGGAAGACCAGTCGCATCAAGGCAATTTAAACCGGTCTATGATGAACTCCCTTAGATCATGATCTCATAATGCCAACTGATGAGTTGTTAAGTACTCTTAGGCCTCCATTTCATATAGCTCTTTTTATCATATTGATATTTTAAGGATCTACACTTATGTCTAGCATGTCCTATTTTACAATAGTAAGAACATGCAGGGGGTGATCTCATTTTTGCTTTAGCAATTAGACTAGTGAAATCTATAGATTTCTTACCATACCCTATTCCACCCTTATCAAAACTACATTTTTGCATGCTTAGTAAATTATTCAAGTTATTACTACTTACATTGAATTTATCAAAATATTTCTCTAAGTGAGCTATGTCATCCTTTAATCTTAGGTTTTCATGCTCCTTAGTTTCTAATTCATGTTTGAGTTTTCTATTTTCTTTTCTAAGAGATTTAGCCATATCAAACATGTTTTTATATGCATGTAGTAGTTCGTCATAGGAAGGTACCTCATCATCATCATCGGAGACGATGTCATCACTTTTAGCCATGAGGCAGATGTTGGCTTCCTCCTCGTCATCGTCGCTATCGCTCCAAGTGGCTAGAAGTGCTTTCTTCTTTCCCTTGTCAACTTTCTTTTTAAGAGGACACTCATTTGCATAGTGGCCTTGTTGTTGACAGTTGTAGCAAGTAACTTCCTTATCCGGCTTCTTTTGTAATTTGTTTCCTCGCATGAATCGTTTGAACTTTCTTGCGAAGAGCGTCATATCATCATCATCATCATCTTCTTTGGATTGGCTAGATAGAGCAATCCCTTTTGCTTTGGTATCTTCTTTCTTTAATTCCTTCCTTGTTGATAATTCCAGCTCATGGGTTTTTAGAGTCCCATGTAGTTGATCAAGATCGTAGGATGCGGTGTCGCCTTTGTTTGACTCGATGATGGCCGTCCTTTTGGCATCCCACTCCTTGGGTAAGGCGCGTAGAGCTCTCCTCCACACTTGTTTGGTTGGATATTGTTCCCCGAGTTGGGCTAGCTCATTGATAATTTGAGTAAGCCTTCGGAACATAGTATCTACATCTTCGTTTGATTCCATCTCGAATGTTTCATATTTGAGTTGGAGTAGATCGATCTTCGTCTCTTTGACTTGATTAGTCCCTTCATGGCATATCTCCAACTTGTCCCATATCTCTTTAGCTGATGAGCACATTGAGATCCGGTTGTACTTATTCATATCTAAGGAACAATGAAGAATATTCATGGCTTTAGAATTTTGAGAAATTAATCGCATGTCCTCCTTGGAAAAGTCGTCCATTCCCCTGGGAATTTTGACACCCTCAACCTCTTTAGTAGGTATGTAGGGACCTTTCACAGTAACTTTCCAAAGATCATAATCTACGGATTGGATATATAGGGACATTCGGTTTTTCCAATATCCGTAGTTTATGCCATTGAAAAGAGGAGGACGATTTTTTGATTGCCCTTGACATAGTCGCTCGCTAGATTTGCCATAGAGCCTTTTTGAAAATATTTTGTAAAAAGGTGGCTCTGATACCACTTGTTAGAACCTAATGGGGGGGGGGGGGGGGGAATTAGGTTCTATTGGCAACTTTAGCAATTTAAAGCGATTATGCAAGTATGCAAGCGGAAGACTTAAGCAATCAAATAATAAGTGCGGTAAATAAATGCGTAATGTAAATAAAGCAGTAAAAGGGATAAGAGATGTTTATGGAAGTTCGACGATAAATCGTCTACGTCTCCCCTTCTTGGTTAAGTCGATTAACCAAGGATCCACTAGCACTTCGAACGTCTTGGCCTTGATGGCTCCAAGGATAGCCTTACAACTTGACACGATCACCGCGCCGATACAACTCAACACTCTTGGCCTTAAGAGCTCCAAAGATAGCCTCAACACAACACTTGGCTTCACACTCAAGTGCTTACAACGATAGCACAACACACTTGGCTTCACACTCAAGTGTTTACAACAATAGCACAACCAACTCACAAACTATTTTTACAAACACTCTCAAATATATCACACAAACACTTTGATAGTGAGAAATTGCTTGCAAAGGAGAGAAGAGATGAGTTGGGATGTCTCCAAATGAACTTGGATGGCCTCTATTTATAGTTGGCAAATATTTGAATCTGATTTGAGTGCTTGGAGCGTGTGTTAAGAAGTCAAGGAGAGACAAAAAAAGTTTTCGGCGCCGCTGCCATCTTTTTCCCAGCACTGAGCGGATTTTGTGGAAAAATCATATCTTCCAATCTAACCGTTGGATTTATCTGAAATGTGAACTGAAGCTTTAAAACATCCAGATCTTCATTCTGAACGGTAGAGATTTTATTTGAACGAGTCAAAAATTTCCAGTAAGTTTCTGAATGACTTCATCATGTTTTCGAACCTGTTCCGTGCAACAAATTTGACAAATTCATATCGCTTAATCCATCCGTTGGATTGATCTGAAATTTAGACAGAATCTTTATAACATCATAATACTGAATCTGATCGGTGGAGATTTGATTTGAATTTCTCAAACATTCCCAGTTATTTTCTGAAGTCGAATCTTCATGGTTTCATTCCTTGCAGAAGTGGGTACTGTGCAGCATATATAGAAAAATTCATATTTCTCATTCTAGCCGTTGGATTGCTCTCCAATTCGGACAGTACTTGTAAAACTTCTTTATCTAGATTATGACTGGTGGAGATCCGATTTGGAGTCATAGAAAATTTCCAGTAATTTTCGGAAGTTGCTGCTCCATACTTTGGCTTCTTCTTGTCTTTTTCTTCATATCTCTTAACAATGTTCCATCCATTCAATGAGCAATACAAGACTTTATAAATACATGTATAGCTTCAAAATAACTTCCAATAATTTATTTTTCAATAAATCTAATCTGCAAAATCTCACTTTAAATGATTAGTAACAATTAACCGAGTTTTGTAATCATCAAAACATAATATTATGAGACTTGTTAATGCATTAAAAACATTAATCTCATAACACGAGATTTGTATGCGTTTAAGGCGTAACATACCTCTAGGCTAGTTCGAGTCTAGTAGGATCCTAGGTTCCAAGCCTATATTCAAAATTTCACCGTATCACTACACAAGTTCTATAAGCCTTAACTAAGCTAATAAGTACTCCCAAAACTTAAATAGATTTCCAGACCATACATTCGTCCGTAGTAAGCCCTTTGAAGGCGCTAGTCCCGGATGACTATAACCACACCTTGGTTATTCCAGAATCTCTATAATCACCGATAGGGCTCTCAAGTGTGTATCTCACACTATATAACTGAAGAAGGAAACTCGGGAATTCGTATTTCAAAATGAAATCAAATGAGCCCTATTTATAGGCCAAGACTCGGCCTAGGTTCGGATCGTCCTATCCAATTCACTGCCTGCATGCGAGACACGTCGAGTTCGGACCGTCCGTTCGCCACTTCGGGCTGTCCGAAGTGTCCTAAATCCGACACTTGTCAACAACCATGACTGAGTAATTGGTAGCGCTAAGTAGTATCACGCCCAAATTACCCAACTCAAATCAGATAACAAAATATGCAGTAGTGTGAGTAGGGATCGTTCCCACGAGAAAAGTAAAATTTAAATAGTGTTATTAAAATACTGAAAATAATAAAAGGGGATTTTTGGATTTTATTAACTACTACGCAAGAATTAAAATAAGAAAGATCAATAAACTAACGAGACTTGGTATCGGTCGACTACACCCTTGAAATTATTCATTCGATCATCGATTCCCTAAAAATAATTAATTCACATTGAATATTCATCATTGGAAATTTAATTTTTGTTTCACCTTAATTTTAGTTAACTAGACACCAGCGTTCTAAGTTAACCCTTACCCCATAAATTAACCCAATACCAGCTATTAGATTTAAATCCACGGTAGCATTCAAATGAGTAAAACTGATGAATCTAGACAACACATGCACCAGCGGATGTATTTAATCTAGTCAATTGTTGTTCCTACGATTTAACAAATTCAAAAGCAGAAAATATTAATCATAGTTGCTTCACAAATCAGATGATTCAAACAATTACGGATTTGAGTTCTAATTTAGCAATAGATTGTATAGCAAAATCCTAAGGTGTTCAATCCTAAAATCTCACATACAAGCATGACAATCAATCCAAAACAACTCTTGATACGCAATTTGGAATTAAACAATGAAAACTGAATATCACAAATTAAATAACTCAAGGGTTTGTCTTCCTCAATCAAGTACTAAAACTTAGCCAACAATATTCATGAATTTTCTAGAAAAATTCATGAAAGAAAATTAAATCTCAGAAAAAAGAAGAAACCTAGCCACCAAGAGAGTTCTTCAAGCTTTCTACCGTCCAAAGATCTTCAGAATGATTCCTAAGACTCTAAAATTCGAGATATATATTTTAATTAAGGCTAGAGTCCTTAAAAATAAAAATTCCTAAATTACATATTTTTTCCCGAACAGCCCGTCTCGCTCGATCGGTAAAGATTGACCGATCGAGCGAGCATATTTTCCCAATCCTACTGTTTTGCAAATTCGGTGGCCGATCGATCGGTAAAATGTTCCAGATCGAGCGAGCAGCTTTTTTCCCAGCGAGCAGCGATTTTGAATAATTCATATCCGGAGATATAGCCATTGGATTGAGCTGAAATTTAGACAGTTGCTTTAAAACCTCTTGAACTTTATTCGGAACGGGATCGGATTTGGATTTCTCTAAAATTAAAAATGGTTTTCTGACCATTGCTGCTTCGTAATTCTTCTCTTATCTCGCTCTTTCCTACCATCTTTAGCTCCTTTTCTTCACTTTTCCTATATCAAATCACATACAATGATTAGAAACTATAACATGAATTTAATCAATCAAAACGCATCTAATCGTCACAATTTAACTCAATCAAACATAGGAAAATACCATCACATCAAATTCCCCCTACTTAATCCTTGCTCGCCCTCGAGCAACACAAAACCAAGAATAAGTTCGAACTCATAATCCATAACAAAAATAACCATGATCTTCACATTTGTGCCTCAGGAATAAATTCAATGCATGATCAAGAAAGGCGTTAAAATGCTAACAACGAAACAAGTTCAATATCCAGACATTTCAACTCGAGATATAGCCCCGAACGTGTGTGTGTGTGTGTTTGGTCATTAGCAAGTGTCATGCACACTTCACAGATCCATTCAATGTAAAACCCCACAATAGCTCAAGTTGCACACCAACAAATCAAATTAAACCATTGAGATATTTTATAGTCTTTTCACTTGTCCGAGTAATTGCACCCGGTTATCCTCAACTCCATACATTCTCCTCCATATTTAGCTCTTGGAATTTATAGGACTAGAATTTCAATCCACATTCCAATGCCTCCCCTCACCTTACTAACTTCATTCTTTACTCTTTTAATTTTTTTTATTAATTAAGCTCAAAAGAGAGGTTGATAGGCTAGCGACTTCCTAAGACAATCACAAGTCTCACACGACCTTCACTATGTCATATACAATTCACAAGCCATGACTCATGCGTGCTTACGAATATTCAAGAACCACATCAAAGTCTAATTTGCATTGGATATCAAAGTGTTTCAAGGTTAGCAAATCATCTATTTTCAAAAACATGCACGTCATCAATTAGATATCATCATGGGCTAGTGAATTTCAACAGTCAAATTCATCACAAACTATGAGCTCTAAATTTTTTTTTTCAAAAATAGGCTAAATTCTCTCTGACTGGCTAAGTCTCTCCCCCATACTTAAAATCTTACATTGTCCCCAATGTAAGCAAAAATGCAAAACAAAAATAAAAATAAAAACTGAAAATGAAAGTAAATACTCCCCTTGGGTTGCCTCCCAAGCAGCGCTTGATTTTCAATCTTCAGCTTGACCCTCAGAAGCACTCCTCAAAGAGCGGCTGACGCCCAAAATAAGTGTCATATGACACCACAAATGGGTCTTTGTTCTATGTGCCCTCAAGTTTGGCTAGATGTAAACAGTTAAAGCTCGTCACCTCAGCAACACTCCATAGCGGCTGGTAAACATGGGAAGAGAACGTCTCGGTGGGCTCTTGGAAGCCAAAATCTTTTGAAACTGGTACTAATGGAAAGGAAGGATCTTGGGGATGTGTGTATAATAATACTATCGAGGAGCTCATATCGATAGACTCGTGAAGTAACATATTTCCATCATACGAAATTTTTTTCAAAATATCTTCCGACTGAGGTACAATAAGAAGAGAAGACTCAAACACCTCTAAATCTTCAGTGGGAATTGATTCGCACTCCCAATCCTGGTTCTCTGAGTCATCATCATTAAACCAAATTGGGTTGGTTACTGCTTGAGTATCTTGCTTCACTTCCTATTCTTGGTGTTCCTGGCAGATTGATCTCGTGATATTCTCCATTTTCTCCACAAGGTGACATCTAGAATTTTTTTAAATCTTTTACAGTTTCCACAGTCGATGCCACAAGCTTGCTCATTATATCCTCCAGCGGATGTAAGATCAATTGCGAACAACTTCCCTCCTCCTTTTGAAGCTCGAATGGTTGGTTTGTAAAATCCGGGTGTGTAAGATCCCAATATCGGTAATAGTCAAATTCTGACATATCATCCAACATATGCATCATACTATCATCATCTCGGGAAAATAATGAACTACCAGCTGCGAAAGCTCCTTCAATTACCCATCTTCTTGTCACTGCATCCAAACCATCAAGAAAAAATGTAAGGGGAGAACAGTTAAAAAAATCATGAAACCTAAAGATGGTTGCTAAATCTTTGAATCTCTCCCATGCTGCGTAGAATGGCTCTCCGTGTTGCTGGATAAAACATGCGAATACTTGTCGATTTGACATCTCGAAGTATTACACCACAAAAATTCTTGCAAAAACAGAAAAAAAAAACGGTGAAAAAAAGAAAAAAAATAAAAACAAAAACAAAAACACAAATAAATTTAACGTCTTCCCCGGCAGCGACGCCAAAATTTGGTAGCGCTAAGTCGTATCATGCCCAAATTACCCAACTCAAATCAGATAACAAAATATGCAGTAGTGTGAGTAGGGATCGTTCCTACGAGGAAAGTGAAATTTAAGTAGTGTTCTTCAAATACTGAAAATAATAAAAGGGGATTTTTGGATTTTATTAACTACTACGCAAGAATTAAAATAAGAAAGATCAATAAACTAACGAGACTTGGTATCGATCGGCTACACCCTTGAAATTATTCATTTGATCATCGATTCCCTAAAAATAATTAATTCACATTGAATATTCATCATTGAAAATTTAATTCATGTTTCACCTTAATTTTAATTAACTAGACATCAGCGTTCTAAGTTAATCCTTACCCCATAAATTAACCCAATACCAGCGATTAGATTTAAATCCACGGTAGCATTCAAATGAGTAAAACTGATGAATCTAGACAACACATGCACCAGCGAATGTATTTAATCTAGTCAATTGTTGTTCCTACGATTTAACAAATTCAACAGCAGAAAATATTAATCATAGTTGCTTCAAAAATCAGATGATTCAAACAATTACAGATTTGAGTTCTAATTTAGCAATAGATTGTATAGCAAAATCCTAAGATGATCAATCCTAAAATCTCACATACAAGCATGACAATCAATCCAAAACAACTCTTGATACACAATTTGGAATTAAACAATGAAAACTAAATCTCACAAATTAAATAACTCAAGGGTTCGTCTTCCTCAACCAAGTACTAAAACTTAGCCAACAATATTCATGAATTTTCTAGAAAAATTCATGAAAGAAAATTAAATCTCAGAAAAGAGAAGAAACCTAGCCATCAAGAGAGCTCTTCAAGAAAAATTCATGAAAAAAAATTAAATCTCAGAAAAGAGAAGAAACCTAGCCACCAAGAGAGTTCTTCAAGCTTTCTACCGTCCAAAGATCTTCAGAATGATTCTTAAGACTCTAAAATTCGAGATATATATTTAATTAAGGCTAGAGTCCTTAAAAATAAAAATTCCTAAATTACATATTTTTTCCCGAACAGCCCGTCTCGCTCGATCGGTAAAGATTGACCGATCGAGCAAGCATATTTTCCCAATCCTACTGTTTTGCAAATTCGTTGGCCGATCGATCGGTAAAATGTTGCAGATCGAGCGAGCAGCTTTTTTTCCAGCGAGCGGCGATTTTGAAAAATTCATATCGGGAGATCTAACCGTCGGATTGAGCTGAAATTTGGACAGCTGCTTCAAAACATCTTGAACTTTATTCTGAACGGTTGAAATCGGATTTGGATTTTTCTAAAATTAAAAATGATTTTCTGATCATTGTTGCTTCGTAATTCTTCTCTTATCTCGCTCTTTCCTACCATCTTTAGCTCCTTTTCTTCACTTTTCCTATATCAAATCACATACAATGATTAGGAACTATAACATGAATTTAATCAATCAAAACGCATCTAATCGTCATAATTTAACTCAATCAAACATAGGAAAATACCATCACATCAGTAATCCTGCCTGCTTGGCATAGGGGAAGTTCGGGTCGTCCGATCTTAGTTCGGATCGTCCGAACGTGCCTTAACTTCGAAATCAACAAGTCCATCTTTGGAGCCCCCGGTTTCTGAGTTCGGATCGTCCGAAGTCCTCTTCGGACCGTCCAAACTGGTTCAAATATTGAAAATTCAATTTTTAGTTCTGAAGTCCGATTAAGCCTCGAAATTGGTTATTTACTAACCCTTAAACATGTTTAACATATTATTGTCTTAAAATAGATTCTGGGTTACTACAGATTAGTTGAAAAAATCATGACTATACTTAACAATAAAATACTTGTAAAGGCCCACATACAATGAAAATTTTTTGTTGTTGTCGAAAAAAAAGAAGTCCAATTCCTATTAACATGGGAACTGGAAGTGGAAGGAAAGGTATGATCCATACGTATTGATAGGTATGTTCCATAAAAAAGTTTTTAAATTCGCGCATTCGTGTAATTAATATTTATTATATTGTTTTCGATTCACCGGTACTCCTTTTCAAAAGAGTCAATGAAAAATTAAGATATATACCAAGTTAAATAGAATTTTTGCTAAATAGATTTTTTTCATTTTTCTTTCTATTTACTTATTTGTTTTGGAGTTTATGTTAACTAATTCAAATATTCAAATCAAAAAGTTACAATTGGTCAAATGAATGTAAAATATTTAAATTATTCTCGTTCAAATTTCAAAATTTAAATAAAATTCAGAGTATTTTCTCGAGTTTGACAAGTTAATAGAACAAATTTTAACAAAGTTTTTTATAAACAGAAAGTCGGTTTCTGATCTTGAACCTTTCATGAGGTATTTTCATTTTATGTCAAGTTATGTAATTTTGGATTCTTTAATTTTATTAAGTTCAAGTAATTCCATTTCTATGGCACAATATATTTTGGAAGTATAGTTGAATCGAAAAGAATATCAATGAAAAACACCAAGTGGTAAAACCTTTTTTTTTTTTACGGATATATATTCCATGAAATGTAAAAACTTATTTTAAAAATAAAGAAATAATATTCTTCTTTTTTTATTTCTATTTTTTAATAATATTTTATACAATTTTTTCATATCGTTGACCTATACCTATTCTTTTTTTTATAAAAAATATATATTTTTAATAAATTAATAAATTAAATATATAATGAATTAGGAAAAATATATTTATTTTGAACAATAGATGTCTTTCACATCCAGCTATACCAATGACTAATCTCTTAATTTTAATTTAAATGGTAGTTCCAAAAAAACATACTTTTATAACAAAAAAGCGTATTCGAAAAAATGTTTGGAAAAATAAGGGGTATTGTGCATCGTTAAAAACGTTTTTCTTAGGGAAATCTCTTCCTACCGAGAATTCAAAAAGTTTTTTTGTGCGACAAAAAAATAAAATAAATACTAAAAAGTTGAAATAATCTGAATCGGCTTGACTCGAAAAATAGACTGATTTCCTTTCAAAAATAAATTCTCGATTTCCATTCCCTATCTGAGTTTATCAATATAAAATGGAATTCTCGCCGCTTTGAGAATCTAGAATATATTAAAAAATTCTTTTGTTTACCTTACCAAATTCAAAAAAAGAAAAGAATACTTTCTTTTTATTAACAAAAAAACATAAGATAGTTGATTTTCTTTAGTATATCTTTTCATTTTCAAGGTGGGGAGTATTATTTTTCCCATCAACCTATTTCTTTCAATAATTTAAGTTTTTATTTTTTCTATATATTCACTTTCTCTATATCTTTTTCTCTATATATTTATAAAAGAGTGAATATCTTTCGTTACTAAAATAATTGAAACTAAAAATCTAAACTCTTTTGTGTAACTTTCTTACTTTTATATTTCCTCGAAATTCCTATATAGACCACCCTATATGTCTTGTGATGAATCCATTAAAAATTATTATTGAAATTATCCTGGATAAATAATGTGTCAATTGTGACTGATTCAAAATGGACTTTTTTTTAATATTCAGTGATAAACTGCATTTTTTTGTTTTCAATTTTTGAGATCAACTAAATTTTGAAATAGTTCATTAAAATAAAAGTTTGAGTTCTGCCCTTAAATTGAATTGATAGTAGGATTTTTGAATTTTGCAAGAATTCAAATTGAAGAGAGTATAAAATAAGATGCACGAAATCAAAATAAAGAATCTAAACTAAAATAATGAACCTTCAAATACCTATGTTGAAAAAAATTTTATTCATCAATTTGAATCTTTCTTAAAAAATATTACAACCAATCGAATTCTTAAATCTAGACGATTGCTTATTCATGAACTATTATTATTACTAGATTACTTAATATTATTAATTATTAATTTTATTTCTTGAATAATTCAAGAATCCATTAGTTTGCTGCACTTTTGCAATAATAATATTAATAATTAATAATATTAAGAAAGATTTAATTTTTTTTATTGTGTTCGTCCGCGCGTTATTCTATTAAAGATCAAGAGTTCATACGATCATATCGAGACGATGTAGATTTGGTTTATCAATTCATGATATTCTTTTGATTGTAAAATTTAATTAGCCTTTAACTAACAATTCAAAGAAGAGTAAATTGTTATTGACATTATATAATAAAAATAGTATGGTATATTACTATTGAGAGAGTCTTTACAAAGATGGCATTTTAGATAATTATTGAATTGCCATTATTCAAACAACGATAGCTAAAGTTTATCACATGAATTTGCAATTCCAATCAAATTATACAACATTGAAAAAAAATTTATATATCTAATGAAGATTTCAGCATGGGAAATTAAAAAGGAATAAAAATATATCAGTACGTATTATGGACATTAATTAATTTCCATTAAAAAAATGCATATGTGAAGCAATATATTGTACAAAGTCGATACCCTGCCTTAATATAGAAACTAATCAACAATAACGTTAGGCAATATCTGGAAACGGCACATAGGACAGCAATTGCTAGACTGGAGCCACTTGTTGATGCAATCTTCATGAAAAATATGCGAGCAAGGTATCGATAAAACTTGACATCCGGCGTAGAAATCATCAAGACAGATGCAACAACTCTGGTCTTCGTCTTCGGTAGTAGTAGTAGTAGTCTTCATCTTCAAATATTCATGATCAGCCGGAACCATCTCAAAATCCGCGGAATCTGAAGCCGGAGGAACCATCTCAAAATCATCCTCATGATCAGACAGTACTGGATCATCCATCCATTCAGGAACATTCTGGGCGACGTGTCTGTTGCAATCCAACATAACACGGAAAGGAATGACCAAAACATTGTGCTGCGGAGGCATAAACCTCCTCGTGATATCTTTCGCCATTTTGAACGAGAATTCGCTCAACTTGCCACGGTTGCGATCGTCCAGCAGAGGCCATTCTCCCAACTCCCGAGCGATCATTCCGCACGACTCTTCTTCGGGATCCCTTAGTAATTGCTTGATATCCAACCGGACTGATTTTGTCATGAATCCTAGTCGCGCTGTATGTCCCAAGGGGACATTATCATAGCAGTCGAACACTTCCAGGTCGCAACAAAAATCCATATCCACATGAAATTGATCATGACCTTCACGTCTGGTTACCACTTCCGAGAACACCACATATGCCTCCACCGAGGCCATCTCTAATTCACCAATATCGATATCCATTAAATATTATTCGATCGATCAAGAAGATTAATATCGAAGTATGAGAAGAAGAAGAAGAAGAAGAAGAAGAAGAAGAAGAAGAAGATTGATCGAGAGAAAAAGATAATCGAAATATCAGAGTACGTACTGCTTTAATTTATAGGTCGGTCGGTTTTCATTTATTGGATTCTAATAACAATTAGGAGTCATGATAAGATTTTTATAATCAAGATAATTAGTAACATTACTACAGTTAAGATTTTTAAATTCAAGATAATTAGTAACATCACAAGCGTAACAAAAATTTATTTTTCAATAATCTGGATTTGGATTCTAATAACAATAAATATGGAGCGTATGTAAATGGGATTGGCCGATTGGGGAGGTAAGATATATATGGTAAGTTCACAAAAAAAAGAAGAAGAAGCAAAATTCGAGCTTAATTTGGTTACTAAATAAAGATATTTATTGGATTCTAATAAGATTTTTAAAATCAAGATAATTAGTTTAAAATATGCAACATTACTACAGTTAAGATATAGGATCGATAAATCAAGATAAATAATTTTTAAATTAACACATTTGATTTTGTATTTTGCGAGAAATCGTAAATTTTTAACGGTGGTTTTAAATCAATTTATTTATTTTTGGTTTCACCTTATCAATAAAATACAAAATGTGGATATTTTCATTTGCACATCACAAGCGAAACAAAAATTTATTTTTCAATAATTTGGATTTGGATTCGGATTCTAATAACAATAAATATGGTGCGTATGTAGATTGGGCTTGGAAAATTGCCAATCCAACCCATCAATTTTTTACGGCGGGGTGGGTCAACCCGACGGGCCAAACCCATTTTGACACCTCTATTATTAAGTTTGGATATTTTCATTGCACCTCACAAGCGAAACAAAAATTTATAGGTGAGGATTTTATTATTTATGTTTATGCTTTTAATTTCAAGTTGATTAAATTCATTCGGCAAGTTTATGAGAATATTATTAAATGTGTAATATTTGTTTCCAGTTTAATGGATATAACTTTGTTCTATTCCATAAATCCAAGTAATGCAACCAATTTTGTTGGATTTGATTATACTCTTGTGAGTATTTTATTATTTATATGTTGCTTTTTCGTAGAAATGTCTTCTATCCATGAAGTTTTCGCTTTGTTGTATTATGTTGCCGATATGTTAAAAATAAGATAAATAGGATCAATGAGCATTGTCGTGTTTATCTCGACTACCATTACAATGTTTGTGTTTCTTTATGAAATGAGAATTTTACCTTTTTTTTTTGCATTTTCTTTTCTTACTATCAGGTTCCATTTATAACTTAAAATTAATGATTAATGCGTGCCTCTGTCATAATTAAAGAGTCTTAGATAGAAAATAAATGCATTTGTTTTTTTTATTATATTTTTTAACACAATTTCATCATCTTCAAACTTTGTCTCTTCTCATTCTCCAACTTCAACTATTTTTTAATATATCCTTTAATTTCTTTTAGGTATATTCTACGCCATACCCTTTTTTTTTTTTTCAACAATCCATTTTTTAATTCACCAACTCCTTCAAATATTTTATCAACACATTGGGGTTTTTGAAATTTCTAAGAGCTCAAAGGGTATAATTGTCTCAAACTTTGGTTAGAAAAATAGTGTATAACCTAAACTCAGGTTGTCAATGCAGTGTTGAAGAAATTAAAAATGGGGTTTAACTATGTGCCACCGTTCAATTTTATCAAGCGGAAGTGATGGCTTAAGAATTTTTCAAAGTATTGTTAGAATAAATCCTTATTTTCTAGTTTTTCGGTAGCCGTTGCCACAATATTTTGTGAATGTTCTTTTCTCATTTTCAGTTAGTTTGTATTAGAATATAAGTCAAAAGTTGTTATCAACAATGCAATCAATTTAATTTAATTCACTTTGTTGATCAAATAAAGCTTTGCAAATTGGTATCAGAGCCTCACACAGAGGCCTGATCGTGAGAAATTGAGTGAGGTTAGGAACTGCAGTATCCTAACGTGAGGAAAGGTAAAACACTTGAGAGACGAGCGAAACACTTAGTGAGTGATTTAGAGATGACAGCAGAAAAAAATACTGGTTTTGATCAACCGAGCATTCCCAAGTTTGAAGGAGATTACGATCATTGGAGTATGCTGATGAAAAATCTTCTGAGATAGAAGGAGTATTGGAATGTCATCGAAACTGGGTACTCTGAACCTGGAGTTGAGAAGTCTTGACAGTTGCATAGAAAAAAAAATTAAAAAAAAATAGGATGAGCTAAAGCTGAAGGATTTAAAGGTGAAAAATTATCTTTTTCGGTCAATATTTGACAAATTAATCTTGAAGACCATCCTTAAAAAGAACACATCCAAATTGTTAGGTGGCGGTAGGTGGAAGCTGGGAATATATATTAAATGCTTTGCATTTAATTCGACGCGGTTTCTTCCTTCTATAAATTTGCTTCCATTCCTTCAGTTTTTATTATCCCATTCTTCTCTTTTTTTGTATTAACAAAGAGAGAAGAAAATAAAGAGAGAGAGAAAAAAAGAGTGTTTTTTTTTTCGGAGATCTCTTGTGAGTTAGAGAATTATTTCTCGATAATACTCGGGGTTTGGGTGTGATGAGATATAGTATTTTGTATACACTTGTAATATTTTTCCGGTTATAAATATTACAGCAGCTCCGTGGACATAGCCTATATTGGGTGAACCACGTAAATCTTGGTGTCCTTGTTGATTGTTTTTATTCCGCAATTATTATCGTCATGATCGTTCCGGCTTAATCCATAACAACTGGTATCAAAGCTGTTACGGTGTTCGGGAGCCTTGGTGAAAAATTTCTTAAAATTCTGAGTATGCTTTGTGGTTGCAGCTTTGTCTGATCTTCCACATCAGAAAAGATTTTTTGGAATTTTATTAAGGCAGGTGAAGAGATGGCCGGAAATGACGGATCGGGACCTGGAATCAATAAGTTCGACGGTACAGATTTCACGTTCTGGCGCTTACAGATTAAAGATTATCTGTATAGCAAGAAGCTACATCAACCTCTATCCGGGGTGAAGCCAGAAAAGATGGAGGATGATGAATGGGAGCTTCTTGACCGACAAGTGTTAGGGGTAATACGATTGACCCTAACAAAGAACGTGGCCCACAACGTGGCGGAGGCAAAAACCACGGAGGAGATGATGTTCATTTTGTCGGACATGTACGAGAAGCCATCTGCAAATAATAAAGTGTTCCTCATGAAAAAGTTATTCAACTTAAAGATGGAGGAAGGTGCTTCGGTGGCAGCACACATCAATGAATTCAACACGATTGTTTCCCAACTAACATCGGTTGAAATTAAATTTGATGATGAAATTCGAGCACTTATTCTATTGGCGTCTTTGCCAAATGCTTGGGAGCCGATGCGGGCAGCGGTTAGCAATTCTGCTGGAAAGGAAAAGTTACAATTCAATGATGTCAGAGATCGAATCCTTGGTGAAGAAGTTCGCAGAAGGGATTCGGGAGAAGCAACATCATCGAGATCTGCCCTAAATCTTGAAAACAGAAGTAGGGGCAGGAGTAGCGAAAAAGGTTCTAACCGATGGCGTGGCAGATCCAAATCAAGAACTGGAAAAGAAAAAAATAACTATGAAAAGAAATTGAAGTGCTGGAGCTGTGGTGAAACTGGTCACAAAAAAAAAGACTGCAGATCACCCAAAAATAATGCAAATGTTGTTACTGAGGATGTACATGATGCCTTAGTACTATCCATGAAAAGCCCGGTTGATTCATGGGTAATGGATTCGGGAGCTTCATTTCATACCACCGGTGATCGTGAGGTATTCAATAATTACACTGCTGATAATTACGGAAAAGTTTTCTTGGCAGATGGAAAACCGTTGGAAATAGCTGGTATGGGTGATATCAGTTTGAAAATGTCAAACGGATCCATCTGGAAGCTCAACAAAGTGAGGCATGTACCGAAGTTGACCCAAAATCTGATCTCAGTGGGACAGCTCGATGACGAAGGCCATAAAGTGACCTTTGGTGATGGCTCTTGGAAAGTGAGCAAAGGAGCCATGATTGTTGCTCGAGGAACGAAAACTGAAACCCTCTACATGACTTCCAGTTGCAGAGACATGTTAGCAGCTGTGGATGCTGGAGCTAACTCAAGTCTATGGCACTGTAGACTTGGACATATGAGTGAGAAAGGAATGAAGATGCTCATGTCAAAATGGAAACTACCGGAGTTAAAATCTGTCGAACACAAACTGTGTGAAAGTTGTGTTCTTGGAAAGCAGAAAAGGGTGAGCTTTTTGAAAGGCGGTAGAGAACCAAAAGCAGCAAAGCTGGAGCTAGTTCATACTGACGTGTGGGGGCCATCTCCTGTGACATCCCTTGGCGGCTCACGATATTATGTCACATTTATCGATGATTCGAGCAGGAAGGTTTGGGTTTATTTTCTGAAAAATAAATCTGATGTTTACGAAACCTTCAAAAGATGGAAAGTCATGGTGGAAAATGAGACCAACTTGAAATTCAAGTGTTTACGGTCTGATAATGGTGGAGAATATGAAGATTTTGAGTTCAAGAAGTATTGTGCACAGAACGGGATCAAGATGGAGAAAACCATTCTTGGTACACCTCAACAGAATGGTGTAGCTGAAAGAATGAACAGGACCCTGAATGAGCGAGCCAGGAGCATGAGATTGCACGCTGGACTGCCGAAATCATTCTGGGCTGATACAGTTAACACTGCAGCATATCTGATTAATAGAGGACCTTCGGTACCACTTGATTGTAGAATACCAGAGGAGGTCTGGAGCGGCAAAGGAGTAAACTTTTCGTTCTTGAAAGTGTTTGGTTGTCTCTCATATGTTCACATCGATTCAGCCAACAGAACGAAACTTGATCCGAAATCAAAGAAATGTTTCTTTATTGGTTATGGAGATAATGAGTTTGGTTATCGGTTCTGGAATGACCAAAATCGAAAGATTATTCGGAGCAGAGATGTCATTTTCAATGAGCAAGTTTTGTACAAGGACAAGCCAGACATTTCAGCAGGAGATAAATGTCCCGAAGTCCTGAAGTCAAATGAGGTGCCATTGATAGATATTCCTATGAATGAGTCGAAGGATAGTAACCAGGAAGAAGAAACTGCACAAAAAGTTGATCCACAAACTCTGGTGATTGAACTCAGGAGATCGTCGAGAACCATCAGACCACCTCAGAAATACTCCCCTGCACTTCACTATATTTTGCTAACTGATAAAGGTGAACCGGAGACCTTTGAAGAAGCGATGCAAAATGATGATTCAATCAAGTGGGAGTTAGCCATGAAAGACGAGATGGATTCACTGTCATCCAATCAGACTTGGGAGCTGACAGAACTTCCGGAAGGCAAAAAGGCATTACACAACAAGTGGATGTACCGGATCAAATAAGAAGTTGACGGTAGCAAGCGGTACAAGGCGAGACTTGTTGTGAAAGGTTTTCAACAGCGGGAAGGCGTTGATTACACCGAGATTTTCTCTCCAGTGGTGAAGCTGACCACTATCAGAACTGTACTTGGATTAGTGGCGAATGAAAACTTACATCTGGAGCAGTTGGATGTAAAGATGGCATTTCTTCATGGTGACCTAGATGAAGAAATTTATATGAAGCAGCCACAGGGATTTGAAGTACAAGGGAAGGATAAAATGGTATGCAAACTTCAGAAGAGCTTGTACGGTCTCAAACAAGCTCCAAGACAGTGGTACAAGAAGTTTGACGGATTCATGAATAACAACGGTTTCCTGAGGTGTCAAGCGGATCACTGTTGTTATGTGAAAAAGATTGATGGTTCTTATATCATTCTACTGCTATATGTGGATGACATGTTGATAGCAGGATCTTGTCTGGAGGAGATTGATAAACTCAAGAGAGAGTTATCAAAAGAATTTGAAATGAAGGATTTGGGAACTGCAAAACAAATTCTTGGTATGAGGATCTTGAGAGATAGGGTAAACGGAGTCTTGAAGTTATCTCAGGCAGAGTACGTGAAAAAGGTGCTTAGCAAATTCAACATGAATGAAGCTAAACCGGTTAGTACTCCTTTGGCTAGTCATTTCAAACTAACCAAAGCCCAATCACCATCGACGGAGCAGGAGCATGCTTATATGAATAAGGTTCCTTATGCATCTGCTGTCGGAAGCCTCATGTATGCAATGGTGTGCACCAGACCAAACATAGCACATGCAGTGGGAGTTGTGAGCAGATTTATGAGCAATCCGAGAAAATAACACTGGGAAGCAGTAAAGTGGATTTTCAGATACTTGAAAGGTACTGCTGGTTTATCTCTGTGCTTCAGGAAGACTAATCAGGACTTACAAGGATATGTAGATGCCGACATGGGTGGTGACCTAGACGGCAGAAAGAGTACTACTGGATATGTGTTCACATTGGGTGGTACGGCTGTAAGTTGGGTGTCCAAGTTGCAAAAGATTATTGCACTTTCGACTACTGAAGCTGAGTATGTTGCAGTGACAGAAGCTAGCAAGGAGATGATATGGTTGAGATCATTCTTTGAGGAGTTGTGCCAGAAGCTTGAGGATAACACATTATACTGTGACAGTCAGAGTGCTATTCATTTGGCAAAGAATCATGTCTATCATGCTAGGACGAAGCATATACAGGTTCGGTACCATCAGATCTGTTTTGGAGGATGGAATCTTGATGCTTGAGAAGATTCCTGGAAGTAAAAATCCTGCTGATATGTTCACAAAGGCGGTGACCACTGACAAACTGAAGTTATGCTCGACTTCAGTTGGACTGCAAGCATAAGAGAGAAAGCCCGAGCTGCTGCATTGACTGTGTGAAGCCATGATTGGAATCAAGTCTTCAAGTGGGAGAATTGTTAGGTGGCGGTAGGTGGAAGCTGGGAATATATATTAAATGCTTTGCATTTAATTCGACGCGGTTTCTTCCTCCTATAAATTGGCTTCCATTCCTTCAGTTTTTATTATCTCATTCTTCTCTTCTTTTGTATTAACAAAGAGAGAAGAAAATAAAGAGAGAGAACAAAAGAGAGTGTTTTTTTTTTTCCGGAGATCTCTTGTGAGTTAGAGAATTATTTCTCGGTAATACTCGGGGTTTGGGTGTGGTGAGATATAGTATTTTGTATACACTTGTAATATTTCTCCGGTTATAAATATTACAGCAGCTCCGTGGACATAGCCTATATTGGGTAAACCACGTAAATCTTGGTGTCCTTGTTGATTGTTTTTATTCCGCAATTATTATCGTCATGATCGTTCCGGCTTAATCCATAACACAAACAAATTTGGGATTCAATGAAGTGAAAGTTTCAAAAAAAATGCAAAATTTCAGCATGCACAACTCCACGCACATCGGCGAGATTTCGAAGTTCTGAAAATGAAGGTTGGAGAATCAGTTTTAGATTATCTATCAAGAGCTACGTTGGTTGATAATAATATGCGGAACTTTGGAGAAGACATGCCAGACATTAAAGTGGTGGAGAAAATCCTACGCTCCTTAACAGAGCAGTTCAACCACATTGTTTTGTCTATCGAGGAGTCAAATGACATCAATTCTATCGATATATTAATTTGAAGTTCATTATTCTAACGACAAAAATATATTTGAAATACATCGATACAAACAAAATATTAATTTAATAAAACACAATATTAACTAGAAACCTTGATAATTGAACACCCATCAAAATAATTATTTTAGAAATATATTCCAAAACTTCATGATTATGAATAAACTTCAATTCATGCGAAAAGATTGATCACGATGAATGCAATTGTGCATTGATAACATATAATGCAATGCCAAATGATTGCGAGTGTCATTTATTTTCTTGATCGATTATATATGTCCCACGTAGTTTAGAGAATACTACGTTTAAATTTGAGAATTTATACATGCACACCGGTGCTCTCCCTAAAACAAAATGACATTTCGCCTAAGATATCAGAGATTCTCCTACTTAAATGCACGCACAGAACACACACTGAGCGTGAAATAAAATAGCTAGAGAAATCCGACTTTTTCTTCTCTTGCATTTTATTATCATTCGATTTGATTGATTTTCGTTCGGCATTTTACCATTTCATTCTTTTCTCATTTTCTTTCCTCCGCCAAAATTTACCACACGTGATATCGTCGGAAAATTTCCTCAAAGTTACATCCATAATTCTGTAGATTATGGGGAATTGATTCACCTCTGATTGAGAGGAATCTCGATTACTGACACCGATGATGAAATTTACGCCGAATTTTGTCATAAATCTCTCAAATCTAGATCTGCAGTGATCTGGAGTCCCTTTTTGTTTTTATATTTTTGTAAATTTGAATTCGAGTTCGAAGTCAATTTTCAGATCTAAGGGTCTGAAATTCGAGCAACAGAAAGGGGGTTTGCGTGTTTTTTTTTAATAATAATTATACAGAAAATGCCGGGTCATGGGGATTTGGATAGGCAAATAGAGCAGTTGATGGAGTGCAAGCCGCTATCGGAGGCGGATGTGAAGTCTCTGTGCGAGCAGGCGCGAGCAATTTTAGTGGAGGAATGGAACGTGCAGCCGGTGAAATGCCCCGTGACAGTGTGCGGCGATATTCACGGACAGTTTTACGATCTGATCGAGCTTTTTCGAATTGGTGGAAACGCTCCCGATACTAATTACCTCTTTATGGGAGACTATGTTGGTGAGTTTTACATGGTTTTTGGGCAATTTTAGGGAAGAGAAGCGTATCTTGATTTTTGTTATTTGTTTGATGCATATGAACTGGATTTGTAGGGAGTTTCAGCTTTATTTTGCAACTAGGATAAATCGTAGATGCGTTTTCTTCTTGTTTGTAAGTGTCCATCGTTGGTGTTTTGGGAAAATCAATAGTTTTTTACTTTATATACTTGATGTCTCTATTCTATGCCAGAAAAAGAAATTGGATAATTGACGTATTTGCATGTGGGAAGTGAAACTGAATTATGAGCATTAAATTGTGATGCCTAGATTGTTCCAGAGATATATACTCTGGAAGAAAAACCAATAAGGTGTGAATGAGTGCTGATTCCTTAGCTCATTTTATGTAATTTCAACTGGCTTTGATACAGTAATGACTCTATAGACATGCAATTTTGGAGCTTTTGCACTGTATTTTCTTTAATATCGACGGAAGCTTTTAATACCTCTCCATACGCACGTGACCTTTGTTAGGCGTTTGAGTTTTGTCGCAATTATTGAGTCATGCTTCACTGATAATGGATTTTGGCTTGTGTATCCTTGTGGCTTGCATCTGATTGATCCTTGGTGATGAGCAATATTTATGGTTTCGTTATAAAATATAGTTCTATTAATTAGCTGGCATGATAGAAAGGCCATCTTAGCAGCTCTCTAATAATGCATTTTATGTGATGCAGACCGTGGGTACTACTCAGTGGAGACCGTTACGCTTTTAGTTGCTTTAAAAGTTCGTTATAGAGATAGAATTACTATTCTTAGAGGGAATCATGAAAGTCGGCAAATCACTCAAGTGTAAGATCTCTTCTTTCTTCCATATGCTCTTACTGATAGATATCCTTTGAAGTGGCATAAAGTATCCTCAAATGCAAACCAGTTTGCTACATTGTCGCTTATCTCTTCCTCTAATATATATCTATATATCTATATATATACATATATATATTATTAGAGATGAGCAATAGATAGTAACTTCTATTATTAGAGTTGAGCAATATATAGTAACTTCTTTGTTTTGTGGTATGACCATTATCAAATTTACATATTTTTTCAATTTAAAATTAAAAATTAAAAATCTCTCGTATTGACCTTATATTCCAACCCAACTACCCACGACGAATCTTCCTCCCCACTTACGTTTGCAGACTCGAAATGTTGCAAATAATTTATATTTAAATTTTTATATACCAAAATTTGAAAAAATAAAATAAAATGCGTCATTATCGCATTATATTTTTATGAGGGGCAACATCATATTGATTGTCTATAATTCTTTAATGTACATGCAATACAATATAAAATTTTTATATTATTTTACTATGCATGTACGTTGGTCGCTTAATATGTACGGACACAGTAGTGATGTATGAAGCATATTGTTTATCCTTTCTGTAATTTTAAAAGACTGCCAAATGCTATCTGTATCATTAGCAAAATAAGTTGAATGCTTCAGTTGGTATAAAGGCATCGAAACTTAAAGAAAAGCTGTACAATTCACACTATAACCAAAATTAACTGATGAAATGGTCATCATTTCAGAGATCTTATCATAGCTGAAATGAATTATTTCCCTGATATCAGATTTGCTCACTGAATGTTTTTAGATGAAAATTAAGTTATCTATGTTCTTTAGCATTTCAAATTTTTGAAAACAATTCATCTTAATTTGATCATTTCCAAGTTTAAAATAATTCACCTCTTTTGCTTGCTAGATATGGGTTCTACGATGAATGCTTGAGAAAGTATGGCAATGCCAACGTCTGGAAGTATTTCACGGATCTTTTTGATTATCTACCCTTGACGGCACTAATTGAGAGTCAGGTGTGGATTATAAGTTCCATACTCTGTTTTGATTTTGTGAATTGAATAACTTTGTCTGATGTCTTGCATTGCTTCCTTCTAGATATTTTGTTTGCATGGAGGTCTTTCGCCATCTCTTGATACACTAGACAACATCCGTGCTTTGGACCGTATACAAGAGGTCGGTCGCGTTTTTATTGTCGGTCGCATCTTTATTGTCTTTATGGTAAATGTATAGTATTTCCTGTTTTTGGTATATTTTGTCCTTGTTTGTATGAGGCGATGGGGTAACTTGGGTTTGGAGTTGTTATTTTGTCGGTAGCAGTGTCTTCTCCTCTTATTGCTATTTTTGTTTGTGGCTAAGATAATGCCTCATCATCTTTACGCTCCCGATGAACCTGTGCATTGTGAGTCATTTTCCAGAACATTTTCTCGATCAACATGCTTGTTGATGGTCTTGTAGGTTCCACATGAAGGACCGATGTGCGATCTCTTATGGTCTGATCCGGATGATCGCTGTGGTTGGGGCATATCGCCGCGTGGCGCGGGATACACTTTTGGTCAAGATATCGCAGCTCAATTCAACCACACCAATGGACTCTCCCTCATTTCAAGAGCTCACCAGCTTGTCATGGAGGGCTTCAATTGGTGCCAGGTCTGTTATTAATCTGAATCACACAAACACATCCACTCTTCATTTCTAACAACAGTTTCTTCACTCGTTTGTCCCTTTCATATATTTGTAGGACAAGAATGTGGTAACAGTCTTTAGTGCTCCAAACTATTGTTATCGGTGTGGAAATATGGCTGCCATACTCGAAATTGGGGAGAACATGGATCAGAATTTCCTCCAGTTTGACCCAGCTCCTCGGCAGATAGAACCTGATATGACGCGCAAAACTCCAGATTATTTTTTGTAAACCGGAGACCTCTTTTCAGCCGTTTGTAACAATCATTTGCAGTTATGTCACTGCAGATGTGCGTTCAGAGACTAGTAATCGTTTGTTGGAGAGTCATTTTCTCCATCATTCTTCTATTGGGAGTTCAGTCAAGTACTCCAGAGATGTAATGGTGGCAGGGGATTTTTTTGGTCTGTATATTCCTTTCTTCCCCCCTCAGAAAATAGAAGCAAAAATGACCTGATAGTATTGTGTGTTGTGTAATTTAAAAAGGATGGAGGATGTAGTTTCCCATTTTATTTTGACAACTGATCTTAAATCATAATTTCATTGAACTGAATTGTGCCCCTTGGCTTGCTTTTTTTTGGTTATCCGAGAATTGATAGCACTAATTTTTTTTTCCCACCAACTTATTTCATTCTTATTCGTCAGACAATTGCCGTTTATAATTAGGGATTACAATGCGCCGTACATACTGGGTACCTGATCTTTTTTGGATCGGGTAGGGATAAATTAGTAGAATTGTGTTTCTTACGGAATGAATTTAGATATACTCGATCTCGAGTTTTATTTGGAAGTTTTAAGCTGAACATGTATACATGAAATTGGGACCGACTAATCTAACAAGCTACAAGTGCCTCGGCTAACAATAGTTCAGCCTCTACAAACCATTTCGTACAACTTACACGCAATGTGGCATGAATCATAGTTGTATCCAAAATTTTGTAGCTTTACGTTTTTTATCCACTTGGTTCTCTATCATTGTTCTCACACCCAAACAATATTGGAAATCGTATTTTGCATTTTGCGATTTTTATGATATATGTTGTTAGATTTAAGTTGTTGACTAGTTTTATTTGTTTGTATGTTTTTGCAATTTTGTTCATTTTTCCGATATCTCTTTCACATGTGTTATGTCATATCAAGATATCCAAAAACCGAAAAATATAAGTAGACTCAATATACAGACCAAAATTACGAAAAAATAAATGAACATCATGAGATTTACGATTTTCCCTATATGATGTTCAAAGAGAAGTTCTACTCTGCTTTTGGATTATATGTTTTGCCGAACAATCAATCAAGAGGATTGTTTATTTTGAATTTTTAATGCCAAATGTCCTTATAATTTTTTCTGAAACATATATAATAAAACAATCCTTCAATAAGATGTTGAAGGAAACAAGACATACCATACCAGCACAGAAACATACAAATTATGCTAAGAGCATATTTAGGGGTGTTTTAGAAATATAAACCCCACTCTACAAAATAGGCTAAATTGTGCTTGTGATTGGATTATTTAAAAAGGAAAAAAAAAAAAAAAAAAGTGCTGCGGTTCAATAGGAAGAGTCTTTATTTGTTTAATGTTTTAATTTGTACATTTCATTTTTTTTAATATTTTTTTAATTGCCAAACGGTGACAACCGTTATGCTATATCTTTTTGTTTCCTTTTTTAAAAAAATAATAAATTTTTTTATTCACTATTTGTTGTATCTTTTTAATAATTGTCCAAACGGTCGGTAGACAACGATTATATTATGAGGAACTTGAGATTCAATCTCTCTGTCAGAAAATTTTGTTTCAACTTCCAGGTCTTACATTTCTTTTCATTGATGAAAAGCGGTACAAAAATTTAAATATATGGTACTAATATACAGTGGCAGATCTAAAAATTTTATCAAGGGAGGTTAGTCAAACATAATAAAAAATTACATATATATATATATATAATCATATAACAAAAGTTAAATATAATATTCTCATTTAAATAATATTTTTAGATTTCAAATTTCACTTACAATTTACCCATACGACTTGACATTTTCTTAAAATAATTAATAATAACTTCATTTGACGAACTAATATATATATATTTTAATATAATTAATTAATATTTGCGTAATAATCTTCTCAGCAAAATTTTTTTTTAACACTGTAGTTGTTGCAACTCGTAAATTAAAAGTCAAATTCACAAGTTTATAAGCTAACAATTCTTGCTTCAATAATTTAATTTTAGGTTTAAAAAACTTAAAACTCATTTGTATTTAGGTTTAAAAACATAGTGCTTGGTCTACAATTTTTTACAGATTATGAGCCACAAATTTTCGGGTCACTTTCCACACATTAAACAATGAAGATTAACTTAAGTTTTTTGACTCTCTTTTATATTTTCGTTTTTGGTTCCTAATTTATGTTCATAAATTAAAATATTTAAACTATAAATATATTACTAATTTACAAAAAAAAAAAATTCAAGGGGGACAGCTGCTCCTCCTGCCCATATGTGGAGCCGTATCTGCTAGTACATGATATTTGAGTACTAACAGTTTCAAATCCGGTACAAATATTAAAATTTTGAGTATAGCATTGGAACAATTTAATAATATCAAAAGCTCATACATATTTATGTACAAAATATTTATAAGGAAGCACTCGTTCATCATACACTAATATTTTGAGAATCACAAAAATTAAGAATTTGTGTGCATTAATTTAAGAAATTTGAATACAAAAATATTTATTTTAAGTATTGATTTACATATTTATGGCATCAATTGTTTCAAATTGAGTACATAATCATTATTTATATTTTCAGTTTTAGAGATATGAAATATAACACAAAGTTTTACACCAATAAAACCTGTTTTTATACCAGATCTGAAATAGTCAGTACTGAAAATTCATATATTTGTACTTGATTTTCAATTTTTTATAACTATTTTTACTTTGAAAATGTTTGTGGGCCCAGAGAGTACAAACAAACTTTTCATAAATCAAGGAGTGAATAAAAAATCAAAATCTGACAGGGACTGAATCTTAATCAAACATATGATATGAGGATTTTTTTACCAATTAACTCTTATGTTATACCTTTTTGTTTTTTTAAAACATTTCTTCTAAACAGATATATGTTTCTAAATCTATTACATATATAAATATGTGAGTTTGATCTGTGAATTTACATGGTTACCCTTCATTACTAATTACTATATAATTAATATGTTTTTTTAATTATTTATTTATGTGACTATTCTATTACATATATCTATATGTGAGTTTGATTTGTGAATTTACATGATTACCCTTCATTACTAATTACTACATAATTAATATGTTTTTTAATTATTTATTTATGTGACTATTCAATTAACTAATTAACTAATTAATCTATCTATCTATCTATATTATAAATATGTGAGTTTGAAATGCGAGCTTACTATTTTGACCTCTTAGTTGTTCATTGTACATAATGTTATTTATATCCTTATCTATTTTAGTTTAGAAGAGTCATTAATAATATACTTAATATTATCTATCTATTATCTATTATCTATTACATCTATAAACATGTGAGTTTTCTATTTCACATATAGATATGTGATTTTGATTTTTAAATTTACATGGCTACCTTTCATTACTAATTACTACATAATTAATATGTTTTTTAATTATTTATTTATGTGGCTATTCAATTAACTTATTAACTAATCTATCTATCTATCTATCTATCTATCTATCTATCTATCTATCTATCTAAGGCCCGAAATTATTTAATTTTAATCCGAAAATATTTAATTTGAGAATATTTAGAGTTTAGAATTAAATTCTAATATTCTTAAATGAATAAGGATTGAAATTGAATTAAATCGCTTTTTCGAGAACTGAATTGCACATAGCCAAAAGTTTAGGAACTAAACTGCAATTTGGCTAATATTTATCTAAACTTATACTTATGTTCAGCCATTCTCACGTGTACATACCAGAAAGAAAGGGAGAAGACGTCCAGCCTTGTTCTCAACGCCATTTTCATCTGTAAAAGCTTCGTTAATTTGCGATCCGACCATCAGAAATTTAAAATAAATATATATCTGCGATCACCGCTCCGAGACCTTCGTTTTGGTATAACTTTTATTGAGTTCTTTCCTACTTTATTTTTATGTTGAAGATGAGTTTTGCTTATTCTTAATTATATATGTGCTGGAGCTAGTACCGAGTATGTATTCGCAGACGGTTCGGTAAAAAACTGTCGTTTGGATTTGATATGATTTATTGAAAAAAATTTGAAAACCTTTCATTTCTGATTTGTATGGCCGTGTGATTATGAGATTGATATGTTGGCTATTATGTTGTGAATTGCTTGTTGGATTGATTTGGATTTGGTTTCGGTCACCGGTTTGTAGCCGTTACGCCGTTGATTCGCAAAATGTCAAGACTTTGATATTATTGCTTGAAAGAAGCATGGTTTGAGTTGCATACTGATCTTGTTAGTTATTCTACATGTCATTTCATCTTTATATCGAAGTTTGCCAAACTCGAGATCTCCGATTCGAACCGTGAAGGATTTGAAGCAAGGTTTGCTAGCATTGCCCTTGAGATTGAGTTGAGAAGTTGAGCAGATTTTTATATAGGTTGTTGTTGATTGTATTTTCAGATTTGAAGTACTTTCAGACGCGATATTGAAAGGTATATTGTTTTTCGAGTATTCCCTTGTCAATCACATACTTGTTTGATTAAGTGCTTTATGAGTTTAGATTATTATGTTGCTTTGCTTGCTTATGTGCTTAGATGTTCAAGATGTTTTACAGTCTTTAATGCATACAGATTATGTTGCATTCATCTTGAACTCCAGCCTGAAAAGCATAGAGAGCTGAAAGGCCTAGAGTGCATATGACGTTTGGAGGGCTGTAGTTGAGTGGCATGGAATGTAGAGTTACTTCCAAAGCCAGAAGATTCACTATAGTTGCAACAAAGTCAGAGGAAATAAAATACTTGACTTCACCTAGATTGGGTGAGTTGGTGTTAGTTTGAGATTTTATTTCCTCGGGATCCCAAGAACCGATATTTGTTTTATATCAGAATTGATAGCCTGCAATTGAAACATGCACTGCATTTATGTTTATTATATTGCATGTTTTGTTATTTATATTGAGATTTTATTCTCATCGGAGTTATCCGGCTATTCCTTTGTTTTGTATGTGTGCATGGCAATAGGTGGGGCAGGAGCTGGTCAGAAGTGACAGGAATAGCTCGAGAGAAAGAGTAGAAGCATGTGGTGATTCGGGTTTAGCAGTTGATGTACTAGATCTTGTATCGAACATGTTAGAACACTAGATATTGGTATATATGTTTGATATTCGTCATTTTTTTAGATTGGTACATATTATGTATTTTAGAACACGATGTTTAGGTTTGAATTTGTAGTTGGACAAGATTTTATGAAATAATCATGATTGCTATTTCATGGGATAATACAACATGAAATGAAAAGCATCAGAGGAAAAGTCCATAGTGTTCTGGTTGAGCAGACCTCACTCGAGCGAGAGTTATCCTCGCCCGAGCGAGATACAACCCAGGATCGCTGGTTTGTTGCCTCGCGCGCGGGCGAGAGTTCTTCTGGCGCGAGCGCGGGCAACCAGCGATTTTCGCTGGAATGTTGCCACGCGCCCGCACGAGATGCTCCTCACGCGCGCGCGCGAGACATGTAGATTAAAAAAAATTCTTGTCTTCTTAAGGTGACTTACGTTTTAATTTATGATGTTTAAATATAAATTGCCCCAAGATAAGATTAGAAACCCGGGTCCCCACAACAGGTGGTATCAGAGCATAAGTTTCTGGATTAAGATAGAAGTTGATGAGTGGGGTAGATTGAGTCTGCCTGGTTGTTTTATATTGCATGAGATTGTCTGTTATATATGATTATGTGCTTTACATGCAAGCATGTTTTATGGTTTCCACGAATTATGTGATTGCATGATTATGTGTTTGCAAGATATATGCATGCTTTGCATAAGCTATTAGTCCAGATTATCCTCAGTCAGAACTTGAATACTCATGAGAATGCTTATCAGAGAATGATGGAATAAACTGCAGAATATGATTTATGCACTAATTGTTTGACAATCAGATATGCCTCCCCGTAAAGCACCGATCACGAGACAGACATTGGTTGTTTCCCAGGTCGAACCAGCACCAGTACCACCGCCAGTTGCTGAGCCTCAGAATGCACATGATAGTACATCTGCTGATTCTATGGATGCTACTGCTACTCCAATGGAAACACTGCTGAAACGATTCCAGTCGTTTAAACCGCCAAAATTGAAAGTAACAGAAAATTCAGTTGACTGTGAGAATTGGTTAGAAGATATTGAACAGTTGTTTGATTCGCTTGATTATTCCGATGATCGTCGTATCAGACTTGTAATATATCAACTCCATGAAGTTGCCAAGAGTTGGTGGATTACTACAAAACGAGCGTTGGAACATCGAGGTACGACTATCACCTGAACTGTTTTTAAAACTGAATTCTATCAACGTTTCTTTCCAGTCTCCTACAGGCAAGATAAAGGTGCTGAATTTGCCAATCTGAGGCAAGGAAACTTGAACATTGAAGAATACCAAATTTTCAAGTCTTTTGAAGTTTGCTCCACATATAGCAGCGAATGATGAAGCTATGGCAGATCAATTTATTAATGGACTCAATCCAGATGTGTTTACTCTTGTGAACAGTGGACAACCTAATAACTTTGCTGACGCATTGAATAAATCTAAGGGAGCAGAAACAGGTTTATTGCGACAAAGAGGAGCACCGTTTATTACACAGCCATCTCCACAACCTGTATCAGCATCAGTGCCACAGAATCTGCCACAGTTTCAGCAACCATCTCCCAGATTTGAGGGAGAAAGCAATGGCAGAAAGGATTCGAGATTTAGGCCGAAAGGTAAACAATTCAAGAAGGCAGGCAATAGTTCCTCCAGCTCGAGTGGACAGAGGCCGTTTGGTACAGGGAAGAGATCTAGTGATGCAGGGGTTTATTGTGGCAAGTGTGGAGGACGACATGCTACTGATTAGTGCAGAGGTGTGTAAGGGAATTGTAATATCTGTCGCCAACTAGGTCATTATGCCAAGGTATGTCCTCAAAGAACAACAGAACGTATATCTGGTGCAAGTTCTTCTCGACCAGTACCTCAGACAGAAAAACAATCAGTGCACTCATTTCAGCCTCAACAACAAACCAGATCAGGAGGAATCCAGACTGTGACTCAACCTCCTAGAAAACAGGCACGAGTGTTTGCATTGACTGAGGAGCAAGCTTAGGCAGCACCTGACGATGTTATAGCAGGTAACTGTTTTATATTTGGTTATCCTGCTTATATTTTGATAGATACAGGTGCATCACATACATTCATATCTGAAAAATTTGCTATGATTCATTCGTTATCGTCTGATCCATTGCCTACTGTTGTTTCTATTTCTTCACCTTTGGGTGAAGGTATTGTCTCTGTTAGAATGATTCGAAATTGTACCTTACAATATGACGGGAATGTGATTGATTTGGATTGTATAGTACTTGGATTATCAGATTTTGATTGCATTATCGGTATAGATATGTTAACCAAGTACAGGACAACTGTAGATTGTTTCCAGAAAGTGGTCAGATTTAGACCAGACATGGCAGCTGAATGGAAATTCTATGGTAAGGGTTCTCGAGCCAAGATCCCTTTGATATCTGTGTTATCTATGACCCGTTTATTGTAGAGAGGTGCAGAAGGATTTCTGATTTATGAAGTCGATATATTGAAATCCAGTCCAGCAGTGACAGATATCCCAGTGGTACATGAATTTGCTAATGTATTTCCTGATGAAATTCCCGGTTTACCTCCAGTTCGAGAAATAGATTTCAGCATTGAGTTAATGTCAGGTACGCAACCAATATCCAAAGATCCTTACAGAATGGCACCTATTGAATTGAAGGAGTTGAAAGATCAGTTGGAAGATTTGTTGTCCAAAGGGTACATTAGGCCGAGCGTTTCACCTTGGGGCGCTCCGGTACTTTTTGTATGAAATAAAGATGGTTCTATGCGGTTGTGTATCGATTATCATCAACTGAACAAGGTAACAATAAAGAATAAATATCCACTTCCTAGAATAGATGATTTGTTTGATCAGCTACAGGGTTCAGCTATATATTCTAAGATTGATTTGCGATCCGGATATCATCAGCTGAGAGTACGAGATGAAGATATCCCTAAAACTGCTTTCAGAACAAGGTATGGACATTATGAATTTATTGTCATGTCTTTTGGTTTAACCAATGCTACTGCAGTATTTATGGGATTGATGAATAGAGTATTTCAGAAATACTTGGATGAATTTGTCATTATTTTTATTGATGATATCTTGATAAATTCCAAGAATGTGCACGATCATGCTGAACATCTCAGAATCATCTTACAAGCTTTGAGAACTGAAAAATTATATGCCAAGTTATCGAAATGTGAGTTTTGGTTGCAGAAAGTTGTGTTTCTTGGGCATATTATTTCAGGTGATGATATTTCAGTGGATCCAAGCAAGGTAGAGGCTGTACTTACTTTGCCTAGACCTACATCAGTGCCAAAAATACGGAGTTTTATGGGCTTAGCAGGCTACTATCGCAGATTTATTCGTGATTTTTCCAGCATTGCCAAGCCTATTACGCAATTGACTCAGAAAAATATGTCTTATGTATGGACTGAAGCTTGTGAAGCTAGTTTCTTGGAGTTGAAGAAGAGGCTTACAAGTGCACCTATCTTGACGATTCCATCAGGTACGGGTGATTTTGTTGTATATTGCGATGCTTCTCACAAGGGTCTGGGTTGTGTGCTTATGTAGCGAGGTCATGTGATCGCTTATGCTTCGAGACAGTTAAAGCCACACGAGACTCGGTATCCTATCCATGATTTGGAGCTTGCCGCTATCGTCTTTGCATTGAAGATATGACGACATTATCTTTATAGTGAGAAGTTTGAAATCTTTTCTGATCACAAAAGCTTAAAATATCTGTTTTCGCAGTCAGAATTGAATATGAGACAGCGTAGATGGCTTGATTTATTGAAAGACTTTGATTGCGAGATTAAATACTATCCAGGAAAATCTAATGCAGCTGCAGATGCCTTGAGTAGAAAGACATGTTCTTTATCCTTATCTACGATAGGTGTATCTCAAATGGTAGAATATTTTTGTATTTCTGGATTAGTATTTGAAACAGATATGCAGCCTATCAGAGTTTGTGCTATGAAAGCTGAGCCAGAATTGTTGATATGAATAAAAAAAACACAGAAAGTTGATCAGAATATTCAGAAATCGATTGATATGGTCAAATCTGGGCATCAATATGAATATCAGGTTAGTGCTGATGATGTTTTATATGTGAATAACAGACTTGTTGTTCCAGATGTTTCAGACTTGAAACAACAGATTTTGAAAGAGGCTCACAGTAGTAGATTCAGTATTCATCCTGGTGGCAGAAAAATGTATAATGATCTGAAAATGCAGTACTGGTGGAAACATATAAAGTCAGATGTGACTAAATTTGTATCCAAATGTTTGAATTGCCAACAGGTGAAAGCGGAACGAAAGAAACCAGGTGGTTTCTTGCAGAGTTTATCAGTTCCAGAATGAAAATGTGATCACATTTTCATGGATTTTGTCACACAGCTACCACGTTCATCCAGAGGGTGCGATGCCATTTGGGTGATTATTGATCGTTTGACGAAATCAGCATGTTTCATTCCGTACAAGATGATGTAGAGACATGATCAGATGGTAGAGATCTACGTCAGAGAAGTGGTAAGATTACATGGTGTGCCTAAATCTATCGTTTCAGATCGAGACCCTAGATTTACATCACACTTTTGGCATAGCTTGCAACAAGCTCTTGGTACTCAATTGAATCTGAGTACTGCATATCATCCTCAAACAGACGGACAGTCAGAGCTGGTACTAGTTGGCAATATTCATTACCACTTTGCAAAATTTTATTATAATAACAGCTATCAGATTAGCATTGAGATGACTCCTTTTGAAGCACTGTACGGAAAGAAATGTAGTTCACCGTTATATTGGGATGATATCTCAGACGTACCAGATGTTGGGCCTGATATGATCCGAGAAATGACTGAAAAAGTGAAGCTTATACAGAAAAGAATGAAAACAACTCAGGACAGACAAACAAAGTATGCGAATATCAGACGAAGACCTCTATCTTTTGATCAGGGAGACAGAGTTTTCTTGAAGATTTCTCCATTTAGAGGTACAGTCAGATTTGGCAAGAGAGGAAGGTTATCTCCACGTTTTATCGGTCCATATGAGATTATTGAAAAGATAGGCGATCTTGCTTACCGACTCGCTCTTTCTCCATATTTGTCTGGTATTCATGATGTATTTCACGTCTCTATGCTGCGGAAGTATCAGCCTGATCCTTCCCATATTCTTCAGCCTGATGAACCTGAACTTGACGAGACTCTCAGTTATTTTGAGCAGCCTATTCAGATTCTTGATCGTAAAGACAAGCAGCTCAGAAACAAGACAATTCAGCTAGTCAATGTTCAGTGGAGTCAACATGGCACAGAAGAAGCAACTTGGGAGACTGAATCAGATATGAGACAGAGATTTCCAGAGTTGTTTCATTTATGTGAGTTCTTATTCTGTTTTCTATTATGCCATTATCTTATGCGTATACAGATTTCATATACAGCTTGCTTATGATTTCGAGGACGAACTCATGCCTTAGTGGGGGAGAAATGTAAGGCCCGAGATTATTTAATTTTAATTCGAGAATATTTAATTTGGGAATATTTAGAGTTTAGAATTAAATTCTAATATTCTTAAATGAATAAGGATTGAAATTGAATTAAATCGCTTTTCCAGAGACTGAATTGCACATAGCCAAAAGTTTAGGGACTAAACAACAATTTGTCTAATATTTATCTAAACTTATACTTATGTTCAGCCATTCTGAAGTGTACACACCAGAAATAAAGGGAGAAGACGTTCATCGTTGTTCTCAACGCCATTTTCATCTGTAAAAGCTCCGTTATTCGCGATCCGACCATCAAAAATTTAAAATAAATATATAACTGCGATCACTACTCCAAGACCTTCGTTTTGGTACAAATTTTATTGAGTTCTTTCCTACTTTATGGTTTTTCTTATTCATAATTATATATGTGCTGGAGCTAATACCGAGTATGTAATCGCAGACGGTTCGGTAAAAGACTGTCGTTTGGATTTGATATGATTTATTGAAATAAATTTGAAAACCTTTCATTTATGATTTGTATGGCCGTGTGATTATGAGATTGATATGTTGGCTATTATGTTGTGAATTGCTTGTTGGATTGATTTGGATTTGGTTTCGGTCGCCGGTTTGTAGCCGTTACGCCGCTGATTCGCAAAATGTCAAGACTTTGATATTATTGCTTGAAAGAAGCATGGTTTGAGTTGCATGCTGATCTTGTTAGTTATTCTACATGTCATTTCAGCTTTATATCGAAGTTTGCCGAACTCGAGATCTCTGATTCGAACCGTGAAGGATTTGAAGCAAGGTTTGCTAGCATTGCCCTTGAGATTGAGTTGAGAAGTTGAGCAGATTTTTATATAGGTTGTTGTTGATTGTATTTTCAGATTTTAAGTACTTTCAGACGCGATATTGAAAGGTATAAATGACAGTTAATCCAGATGAGATAGAACACTCGAAATAGCTATTGTTCTTCGAGTATTCCCTTGTCAATCACATACTTGTTTGATTATGTGCTTTATGGCTGTGTTTGGTAGCATGGATAAAGATGTGACTAGCCTGCAGTTCTTCGTTTGTCTCGTTTTTTCGCGCAATGAAGGATAACCTAGGGCTCGTGATTGTAGCACTATTTCAAGGATAAAACGGTACATTACAATCCAACTCATCCCCCTAGTATTGTTATCCGAATTTGAACAGTAGTTTGGATTCTTTTTGGAAATGACCATTGTACCCGCCCTAACATATCTACCCTTCCCTTTTTTCCAACTCTTCTCTCCGTTCTTATTACTTCTCTCGTTACCAAATCATGGATTTTCGCGTTCGCGGTTAGAAAGGTAAGAAATCTGGTGTCTGTTCTCAATAATTTTCTTTATACTCGCTCGATTGTCCTTGGTGAAGCCATGAAAATTTTTGCTTATTACATCGCTCCAATTTTTTTCTTTTTTAAAAAACAAATCCCTATGACCTTTTATTCTATTCTATCTTTTTTCCTTTGTGTTGGTATGCATTTTTTTGGGTTTATTACTCTCCAGTGTTAGGACACTTGTCCATTGATTTTTTTTCCAAATTAAGGAATTGAAAAGTATGTTATTTTTAAATTCAAAATTTTGTACAGTAGGCATAAATCTTTGTGAGATATTCGTATTAACCGTTACAAAAATTGTACGATATCGTGAGTTCGAAATCTTATCAGTTATAATGTTGTTTCAATTTCACCATTTTAGTATTTTGTACAGTGGGTAGGAATGCTTCAGTCGAAATTTCATTGAACGGCCATATCTTCCACAAGATTCCTCTGGTAATGTCTGAAATTCATTATGCTATTTTCATATTGCATATACTTGTATTTCAATTTATTTCATAAATTCCAGTTTACTTGTTCATGAAACTTTTGTGCCCTGCGTGAATTTCTCATTCATATGTAGCAATTTTGTTGAAGCATCCATTGTTCTTGGTTTGTTGAGAGTTTTGGAAACATGGAGAATAGGCGTGTAAAAATATTACTCGTTCTCGTCATATACCAGTTGCTGGTTCGGAATGTTTTGATGCTGATCTTTTTAATTCGACAACGCTCAAGAATGTTGAGAATTCGAAGTACCAACCTGCGCAGAGAATCTTTGTCCTACAAAATGATAAATATAATTGAGGGTCAATTGAGCCATTTACGTAGGATTATTGACGCTGGAGATTACCAATGCATTGTAAATTTGAGAATGAATCGGAGCACATTTGGAAGGTTGTGTTACCTGCTCACTAACATAGGGGGTGTCGTTGATTCGAGATATGTGTCAGTTTAGGAAAAATTAGCGATGTTTTTGTCCATCCTAGCTCATCACAAAAAGAACCGAGTGGCTGATCACGATTATATACGTAGCGGTCAAACTGTAAGCGCTCATTTTCATGAAGTTTTAAATGTCATCTTGAAGTTATATACGATTCTGCTTGTGAAGCCTACAGCGGTCGATGAAAATTGCACAAACGATACTTGGAAGTGGTTCAAGGTAATAAAAAATGTAATGATAACTTCGTTCATGTATGACACAAGTTCTTTTCCATACAATTGTTTTTGTACTGCCTTGTCACGTTTCTTGAAATTATTAATCTATTTTCTATTACTTAACGACAGGGAAGTCTTGGTGCGTTAGATGGAACTCATATTCCGGTGCATGTCCCTTCACGAGATAAAGCAAAGTACAGGAATAGAAAGGGCACTATTTCGGTGAACGTTCTTGGTGTATGTGACCGCAATATGAACTTCATTCACTCTTTCACAGGGTGGGAGAGATCTACTGCAGATGCTCGAGTTTTGAGACATTCTTTGACTCGAGATGATACTTTTAAAGTTCCGAGAGGTATAAACATATTGTGCTCGGTTTCAGAATTAAATAAACTGTGAATTCCTGTATTTACAAACGAGTAATTGAATATTTACCAATCGTGCAGGTTGCTACTACCTATGCGATAACGGATATTCCAATGTCGAGGGATTTCTTGCTCCTTATAGGCGAGTACGATACCATAGGGACGCTTGGGGCCACCGTGCATCTGGGCCTGAAAATTACAAGGAGTTGTTTAATTGGAGACACTCTCAACCAAGGAACGTAATCGAAAGAGCATTTGGGTTGCTGAAAAAGAGATGGGCCATCCTACGGAGTCCTTCTTTTTACCCCTTGGCAGTGCAAAATCGGATAATTCTTCCATGTATTCTATTACATAATTTTATCCGTTTCGAGATGTCTGAAGACCCCTTATTAGATGAATTTGAGGAAGATATAGGTAGCCCTGCTCACGAAACTCAACACGGTTATATTACTACATTGGAGTCTTCCAATGTGTGGGACGATTGGAGAGACCATTTTGCGATGGAAATGTGGAACACGTTCAAGAATTAATTTGTGTTATCATATCATTATCTGTTATAAGGATTCATTAAGATTCCTTGTTTTCCAGTGTACTGATGCTAAACAGTTTGTTATAATTTTAAGTCGTATGTTTTGGATTTATGTGATTAAAATTTATGACTTCTTCTGCCATAATTACTTCATGGAAAGCATGCACGACATTGCTCATATCCAGCTTCAAGATATTATCTACTTCCTAACATAGAGATTGTTCATCTTGTTCATTGTATTTTGATCTACAGATCAGTTGACAATGGATAGTGGAGCGAGTTCTGCAAGCGGCATTGGTAAGAGGAAGACAACTGAGAAGACACGAAGAAGTTGGACTAAACGTGAAGAAGAATGTCTTATAGAAGCTTTGAAAGAAGCATGCATAAAAGGATGGAAAAGCGAGAACGGATTCAAAGCAGGCTACTTGACGTTTCTGGAAAATTCAATGAAAAATGCCCTTCCTGGTTGTGAGCTTCGTGGGAATCCACACATCAATTCCAAGATTCATGTTTGGAAGAAGAACTATGGATCGTTGGTGACGATACTAAGCCAAAGTGGTGTTGGTTGGAATGACAGTAACCACACTATTGATGCTAATGATGAAACATGGGATTCAATCATCAAGGTATGTTCTTGATATAAATATCATTGCCTAGTAGCCTTGGGTGGTCATGTATTTCTATGCTCTTTCACAGTCAGATCCATCTATGAAGACGATGAAACACAAGCAATGGACGATGTACAACGATTGGTGTCAAATATTTGGAAACGAACGAGCTACTAGTGATTCTTGGAAATCATTTCGGCATGCGGTGCATGATGTCTTACAACTGGAGACCGAAGTGGATACTGACTTCTCGAGTCCTCATGTTCCAATCATTAATGTACAAGCAATTGGTGACGACTCGGTATCAGACACTAACACTCCCTCTTCTAAACCATTAGCAGGTGCAACATCAAAAAGTAAGAAACGGAAGCAGTCCAATGATGTTGACGAGTCCATACTTGCTGCTATAAACAACATTGCTAATATCACAAAAGATACAATGGGAGAACTGATCAAAGAATTGGCTACCACGGAAAAGCTTTCAGTAACACAAGATAAAGTTTTTGAAGCTCTAGAGGGGTTACATGAATTCACGGAGGACAAAATGGTTCGTGCTGCGAAGATGCTGTTCAACAATCACAATGACCTTGCACTTTTCAAGCGTCTCGGTGAGAATGGAAGAATCTCACTGCTCAACACTTTGTTGCGCAATCCTTAAGTCATTGCTTCCTATCTTGGTATAATTATCAATCTTTTTGTATCGTATCACGATTAAAGAATATGTCATTTTGGGTGTATGCATGTTCATGTAGACTTTTATCGTCCATATTTTTGTTATTTTTGGTCCAATGAACTGGTCACATGTAAACGTATGAATTTTGCATGCAATCCATGGTAATGTAAGTTTGAATGACATGATATTGACTTAAGTATGAATCGAAATTCGAATTTTATGTGATGTAAGTTCGAATGACATTAACCCATTATTGTGTTCTATTAACATAGTAGAGGTGGTTTTGATTTATGGTAAATCAAGTATTTGTTCAACGTCAATCTATTTATTTAATCATTATATGAGTGCTACAGTTGAACTATTTAATCATAAAAACTAAACCAAATTAAGGGTGATTCTACATAGTTTTTTCGTTCAAATACCCGAACATCTCATACAAATAGCCCACTGTTGCATGAAGCACCGCATAATAAAAAACAGTTAACTAACTCACATGAAAACCAAAATATTTTGTTCTGCTTCTACTTTAGTACTGTTTGGCTGATTAATATCGAACCATTAGATAAGTGAAATCTTGTTTTGTGGATTTTATAATTACACGAGAAAAAATAATAAGAATAAATTTGGAGATGTACAAAGCATTCTCCTTCGGAGCAAAAAAATGGGATTTGGAGCAAAATAAAACAGAACATTGCACATAAATAAAGAACCATAAAAAGACAATCTGAAATACATCAGAACATTAACAAATATATATGCATACACATTACACAGTTGGGTGTACCACTACATAATGTCGCTTACATCTTGCCCTCAAAACAAACCCAATGGAGAATATCACAACATACCATCTCCCATAGTAAAGTAGATGGAAAGTTAATACGACAAAATTCGGGCAAGATAAGATGACAATCTTCTTAAGGAGTTAGCCACTAGAGTCATCCGAAATGTCGATCACCAGAACGGATGTTGAAAGCTTCTTTGGTGTTAACAAGTTATTCTTATTATTATTCATATCCCCATCATTTACCTTGTTATCAAGAGCAGTAGTTGATGCTGCATACTTCATTCTTTTTGTAGGTCTTTCTTCGACTATTGCTTCCTTCCCATTTTGACATCGTTTTCCTTTTGTTGCTTCTTTACCAGTGCCGCCATTCAAATATTCATCATCATCAGACACAAGATCGACGAAAGTTACAGTATGCGGGCTGGTCACAGTTTCCTCAGAACAATTTGGTAACCAAATGGACATGATGAAAGCCTGAAAGTGAATGAGAAAGAAAGCGACACTCTTAAACAAATGCATTGATAGAACATATATTTAAATAAGAGAAAGGGTGGAAAATGAGACAGCCAACTGAAGGGGATCGGTTAACTCGTGCCCGGAAACGCAGCGGAAATATAAAATTTTTGATAAAAGAAATCCGAGCACTTGTGTAGTATTCAAAACTCAAAAAACCATAGGGTGTTTAGAATTTTACCTATCAATCTCAAAAGATTGATTTATGGCTCCAACCAAGTTGATAAACAACTAGGCTCTTGAAAAGGGTAGACTCAATCTACAAGCTTCCAAGAGCACTCCTTGCTCAAAATGGATTCAACTCTTCGAACCTCCGAATTAGGTCCACGACTAGACGATCTAAATCCACTCTAAATATGCACTAGAATATTTAGAGGATTTTTCATTTAGATTTTCTTTTCCTTCTCCCTCAAAAAATTGAAAGAAAAATTGGAGAATTCTTGGAGAAGGTTTCGGCCACTTCAAGTTATTGGAATGGAATGGATTGTATGTGTGTATATATTATTCCAAATAATATATTAAAGGAGAGGGATTAATGAGTACAATTAAGCCATGCATGGAAAATTGCAAGACATGCATGAAAAATTGCAAACCATCTTACAACCCTTCAAATTCCATACACACACATATATATATCATATATATATATATATACACGCCTATATATATATACATATATAAATATATATATTCAAATATCATTTGAACTTATTTTTAATTAATTATTAAACCAAAACCTATTTAAGTTTAATCAATTAATTAAATTTAACTTGAACCCATTCAAGTCCACTAGTATCAATAATTATACAACACTATATTAATTTGAGCTCTACTAGACTCAATAGTGTTTAATTAATTCAACACTTGAATTAATTTAATTATTTGTACATTAAAATGTCTACTAGTGTTAAATTAATTCAACACTTGAATTAATTAACTAAGTTCAAAATAATAGTTTAGAAAATCACCATTTTCATAAACTAATTATTTTAAGTCAACTTTTATTCTTGGAACACATTCACAAATTAAAAGTTACTTATTCCATTCATTCTCCAATTTAGAAGTCAAACTTCTAATTTATTTTACTTATAAACTCCTTTATAAGTTGTTCAACACAATGAACTAATTTTAATCTCAACGGGATCTAGAAAGCTAGTACTTGTGTGACCCTCAATGGTTCACTGATACAACTAGCAGTGGGTTCACATCTCCATGTGATTCAGGATCAACAAGTCCCTTATATGAGCATACTCTAGATAGCTCCATTCTTATTAATCAACACATTGATAATAAGAACGTCAGAAAACTCAAGTCTGATAGTACCCAACCAGTCATGTAAACATCTAGCTGCATTGCTTACATGACTCCCTAGGTATCAAATGATAGTGCCTACAAGAACCAATCAATTATGGTTAGCGTACAGTACGGTCCCTTCAACTCATATATCCCGACCGATTCGACAACCATTGGTTTATCGAGAGTTGTCATTGAATCGATAACTATGTGTCATGCCGTAGTTGCATCGAAAGTGTAATTCAAGAAACTCCTTTCTTAATTACCACTTACTCTGATCAGAGATTTCAAGCTACGTATGCATGATATAACATAGGATATCCATACCCGTAGGTAAACGGTGAATCCCCGACTACAATGCATTGACTCCTATATGTTTCGTCACAACACCCAACATTGCCACCTGATGACCCCAGATGAGTCGGTAAACAAGTCAAAGTAAAGCACTAGCATATAGAGTCACATGTTGTCCCGGGTTATAGGACTAATGGTGTACAACCATAAACTAGGACTTCTCCACTTGATAAGTGAGAACCACTTGGAAAATCCTTTAGGGAGGGTTGTTCAGTGCACTCTACAAGGAGCACCTATTTGCATGCTTGGACATCTCCATGTCCCCTACCAATGAAACATGGTACTCACATCGCAAATACTAGTCTCAAGCTCGAGCGGCCTTTATCCTTCTTTATGGCGGCTGAATCGACTAAGAACAGTTTAGAATATACAGTATTCCAAATATGAGTTTCATGATAGTCATCACATGACCATCTCATATCCTTTATACTATTTGTATATTCAAGGGCTTTATCTATGCAGCTTGCATGGGTATAAAGATAAAGATGTACCAAATAAAATAATGTCAAATATTATTAAAATAAAGATTGTCATACAAGAGTTCTCTCAAGGACCATCGGCCAACACATTGACTCGACGAGAACCTACTCTAACAATCTCCCACTTGCACTAGAGCCAACTACCCATATTCTTCAAACCCATTGATTCGCGATGCTTTTCGAACAATGGTCCTGGTAAAGGCTTAGTTAGTGGATCAGCAACATTATCTGCGGAGGCGACTCTGTCTAACAAGACATCTCCTCGTTCCACAATTTCCCGGATGATGTGATATTTTCTCAGTACATGTTTGGATTTCTGATGAGACCTTGGTTCTTTTGCCTGAGCAACTGCACCAGTGTTGTCGTAGTACACCGGGACTGGATCAACTCCATTAGGAATAACGCCCAACTCTTGGACAAAATTCCTAATCCAAACAGCTTCCTTTGCAGCATCGGATGCAGCAATATATTCTGCCTCAGTGGTTGAATCCGCAGTGCTATTTTGCTTGGAACTCTTCCAACAAACAGCAGCACCATTGAGCATGAATATAAAACCGGAAGTTGACTTCGAATCATCAACATCGCTTTGGAAGCTAGAGTCGGTATAGCCTTCCAATTTTAGTTCTCCACCCCCATAAACCAAGAACATATTCTTAGTCTTTCTCAAATACTTGAGAATGTCTTCTGTTGGAAAACTGGCGAGTTCCCAGACCAATTACGATTGATACCCGGTGCAGCGGAAGTTTAAAAATTTTCATGGAACGTTTCCATGGTATGGGTATCAACCGTTCATCGATTGAATTACGTGTGTGTAAAATTTAAATAACAATTAAATAAATTTTACCTCAAATCTCGCAACGAGATTAATGGACACCAACAGAACAATTCTGCTCTTGTTGTCTCTCCCTGGAACCGATGAACGCCTTCAATCAGGTCCACGAACAGAGGTTTAATCCCTCTGATAGATTGCACTAGAAAATCTATCAGAAGTTTTCTGCGAAGAGAATACACGAATTTGATTCGTTATTCCTTACTGCGATTCAAAATCACAGACCGGAATTTTCTCGGGCAGAGGGGGAGGGTTCGGCCGATTTGTTGAGAGAGAGGCTAGGGTTCGATTTTTGCTCTGTCTCAAAAATTATGACCTGTTGTGTGTAATTTCTGTACTGAAATAACTTATTTATAATGCAGGCCACTAACACCTTAGGGCCCATTAGTCATAAGCTGGGGCCCGACAAGCAAAGCCCGCTCGTTCAGAAATTAATATAAAATTCATCGTGACTCCGATTGATGAAACGATTTCACCAATGTGCACAGAAACCATTTCTGCACGTTTTAAAGTCAAAATAAATTTTCCTGAATCCGAATTCAGTGGTTTCCAAAAATGTCCATCCCTATGTCATTTTAGGAAATCCTACTCCCTTACTCTTATTTAAGAAGTCCAACTCCTTAGTTCATTAAATTTAACTCTTTAAATTTAACTATCTCAACGGGGATTAAAACTCCATTACACTGTGTGACCCTCAATGGTTCAGGGATACAGCTAGCCGTGGGCTCACAACTCCTTGTGACTCGGAACAACACTTTCCGACTTGCCCAACGAATCATGGTAAAGCGCCTAGCAACATCGCCCCATGATTCCCTAGGTATCACTGATAGTGCCTACAAGAACCAGTAGATTTTGGTTAGCGTACAGTACGGTCCCTTCATCCAAATATCCCGATCGAATCAACAACCATTGGTATATCGAGAGTCGCTCAAGATTCGATAACTATGCAATACATCTTGAAGATCAAATTAGTGACATCGCATGTGCTACTAAGAAACCATTTCTTAAATCACATCAAGTACTCTGGCCAGAGATTTGTCACACTAATATCTCCTCAGATCGCATAGGATATCCACACTCGCAAGTATGTGGTGAATCCTTGACAACAATGCATTGACTCCTATATGTGTCGTAACTGTACCCAATCTCGACACCTGATGACCCCCTCAGAGTCGGTAAACGAGTCAAAGCACAGTACTAGCATATAGAGTCTCCATGATGTTTCAAGTCGTAAGGACTAATGGTGTACAACCAAAACCGCGGACTTTATCCACTCGATAAGTGATAACCACTTGGAAAGTCCGGATAGGGTAGTTCGACTATTCATCCTATGAATATCCATTTGCATGCTTCGAACATCTCCATGTTCCCTACCAATGAAACGTGGTACTCCGCATCGCAAATGCTAGTCTCAAACTCGAGCGATCCTTATCCTTATTATCGGACGGCTCAATCGACTAGGAACGGTTTTAGAATATACAGTGACTATAAGATGTATTTCATGATAGACATCTCCATGTTCTACCACATCTTACATACACTATAGTATATTCAAGGTCTTTATCAAAACAACAATAGTATATAACAATATGAAGTAATATAAAGTCATTGCCATAAAAGTGTAAATAATATTAAACAAAAGATTGTTTATACAAAGAGTCAACAAAGCCCATAGCCACACAGTTGGCTCACTGGGCACCCACTCTTACAAACATGTCACTTAATACAACTTTAAACGAGATAAAATATGATTTTATATGTGAAATGTGATTTTATATATAAAATATGATTTTATCTTGTTTATCTTTCACAGCTTTTCAGTGTGGAAGACCAGGGTTCGATTGATATCTACTTGTAACACTAAGTGCAAAGGCCACATCAGGACGTGTAGATATCATCGCATACATGATACTACCAATTGCAGATGCATATGGAATGCGTGTCATCGTCTCTATCTCTGCATCATTTTTGGGAGACATGGACTTGGATAGAGACACGCCATGACACATTGGTAGATGTCCTCTCTTAGACTCATCCATCGAGAACCTCTTCACGATGGTATCAATGTATGTGGACTGGGTGAGACCAAGCAATCTTTTCGATCTATCCCGATAGATTTGTATTCCCAATACAAAAGATGCTTCACCCAAGTCCTTCATCGAGAACTTACTCGATAACCATACTTTAGTTGATTGCAACATTCCTACATCATTTCCAATGAGTAGAATTTCATCAACATAAAATATTAGGAATGTCACAGCACTCCCACTGACCTTATTATACACACATGGTTCCTCAGAATTCTTAGTAAACCCAAACTCTTTGATTGTACCATCAAATCTGAGGTTCCAGCTCCTAGATGCCTGTTTGAGACCATAGATAGATCTCTGAAGTTTGCATACTTTATGCTCACTTCCAATAGATGTGAACCCTTCAGGTTGAGACATGTAAATTTCTTCCTTAATATCCCCATTAAGAAAAGCTGTCTTCACATCCATCTGCCATATTTCATAGTCATACCATGCGGCAATGGCAAGCAATATCCTTATGGACTTGAACATTGCGACTGGAGAAAAAGTTTCTTCAAAGTCAACTCCTTGCCTTTGAGTATAACCTTTTTCCACCAATCGAGCCTTGAAGGTCAGAACCTTCCCATCCGTCCCAAGCTTCCTCTTGTAAATCCATTTACACCCTATAGGAACAATTCCTTCAGGTGGATCCACAAGATTCCACACTTGGTTCGAATACATGGAATTCATCTCAGATTCCATAGCTTCAAGCCACTTGGATGAATCGGCATCAGACAATGCTTCCTTGAAGGTCCTTGGATCACATCCATGGTCAGGCTCATCTTGGCCCTCTTCAAGAAGCAGACCATACCTCATAGGTGGTCTTGAGATCCTCTCGGATCTTCTAGGAGCTTGTATCTCCTCTCTTGGCTGTTCGGGTGTGGGTTCCACAATCGTGGGTGTTTCTCGAACTTCTTCGAGTTCTATCATCTCCCATTTTCTATCCAATAGAAATTCCTTCTCCAAGAAGGTTGCATTCCTAGAAACAAACACCTTTGTTTCTTTGGGATGATAGAAATAATATCCAACTGAATTCCTTGGATATCCCACGAAGTAGCATAAAATGGATTGAGCATCCAATTTATCTCCCACTATCTGCTTCACATAAGCAGGGCATCCCCATATTCTTAGATAAGAATACTTTGGATATTTTCCCATCCATATCTCATATGGTGTCATATCAACTGCCTTTGAATGGACATTGTTCAACAACAGTGCCGCTGTCTCAAGTGCATATCCCCAAAAGGATGGCGGCAACTCCGTGAACCCCATCATAGACCGAACCATGTCCATCAAAGTTCGATTATGACGTTCTGAAACACCATTCAACTGAGGTGTACCAGGAGGAGTCCACTGTGAGAGAATCCCATTCTCCCTAAGATACTCTTGGAATTCAGTACTCAAGTACTCACCACCTTGATCCGATCGAAGTGCCTTGATGCTTTGTCCCAATTGTTTTTCTACTTCATTTCTAAATTCTTTGAACTTTTCAAAAGCTTCAGATTTATATTTCATCAAATACACATACCCATACCTAGAGAAGTCATCAGTAAAGATAATGAAGTAAGAATGTCCGTGCTTAGTGGTGATGCTAAGTGGACCACACACATCTGTATGGATCAAATCCAGCAGTCCCTTGGCTCGCTCCACATGGCCCTTAAAGGGAATTTTGGTCATCTTTCCTTTTAGACAGGGTTCACAAGTAGTAAGAGAATTAATATCAGACATATCAAACATGCCTTCTCCCACTAGCTTGTTCATCCTTTTAAAAGATATATGACCTAATCGAGCATGCCATAAGTGTGCTGGATTTAGAGTATCTTGTTTTCTTTTGGATGTTGTTGATATCTCTTGGACATTATACATAGGAATATCTTTCAATTTTAAATTATAGAGATCATTTTCCAATTGTCCTGTACCAATTAAACATTCATTCTTGTAAATATTGCAAACATCTTTGCCAAATAAACAAGAATATCCATATTTATCAAGCATAGAAATGGAAACAATGTTTTTCACCAAATCTGGTACAAAAAAAACATCTCTCAAACATAATTTAAAATCATTGTCCAACAATAAGTAAACATCTCCAATAGCTTTGGCTGCAACTCTTGCCCCATTGCCCATCCTCAAGAAGGTCTCACCATCTCTGAGTCTCCTACTTCTTGCCATCACCTGCAAATCATTACAGAGATGTGAGCTACAGCCGGTATCCAATACCCAAGAAGAAGAGTTAAGTGAAATGTTTACTTCAATGTAGAACATACCTTTTCCAGAACCATTCTGGTCAAGATATTCCTTGCAATTACGTTTCCAATGTCCAGGTTTCTTACAGTGATGACAGACGTCATTAGTCTTGTTAGCCTTAACTGGTGTGGCTACCACAACGGGACTCGGAGCTTGCCTCTTCAAGGGCACGTTCTTTTTGGGAGCATGGAAGGAACGCTTCTTTCCCTTCCCATGTGGTCTATTCTTTGAACCAGATGAAGATCCCACATAAAGAACCGGCTTCTCTTTCTTGATTGTGGATTCAAACGTAACAAGCATGTTAACCAACTCCTCAAGGGTTGGATCTAACCTGTTCATGTTGAAATTCACCACAAAAGGATCAAATGAGCTAGGCAGTGACAAGAGCAACACGTCTGTGGTCAACTCAATTGGTAGCACAAGATCCATGCTAACGAGTTTCTCCACGAGCCCAATCAACTTCAGGCCATGCTCATGGACCGAAGCCCCATCTTGCATGCGTAAAGTGATTAGCTCCTTGACAATCGCATGTCGAAGTGGGCGTGTTTGTTCACCAAAGAGTTTTTTGAGATGCAAATGAATGTCAGCAGCATGCTTTGCACTCTCAAAACGTCGCTGAAGCTCATCATTCATAGAAGCCTGCATATAACACTTGGCTTTCAAGTCATGGTCACACCAATCCTTGTAAGTCTGTAGCTCCTCAGGGCTACAATCAGTCGGAGCCGTATCAGGGGGCGACTCATCAAGTGTGTATGCAATCTTTTCCGAGTTCAAGACGATTTTCAGATTTCTTAGCCAATCAAGGTAATTTGGACCGGTCAGTAAATGTTTGTCGAGTATAGTAGATAGCGGATTGCGAATTGATGACATTGTCAAAACTTGTATTGAAAAATAATAACAGATAAATGTCAATGACTATTTTAAAATATTTAATAAGATATAAAGTATGGACTTTAACTTTATAAATATTTACTCCCACTGTTTTGACATTTTTACTACCCTCTAGTAAAAACGGAAAACTCCTTTCCTCAGTAGGTACATAAGGTCCAATTAGCCAATTACGATCCCGAATAATATCAGCCAATCATAATTTCTAAAAGGTAGTTTCCAATTGCATCTCCATGCAACCCTTACGTAAACTTTTGTCTCACGCTTGATTAGGACCCAATAATATGATGTCGTTCATCTTTACGTGTCAAGCCTTACCCATCGATATCGAACCTTAATGGACGGTCGCCATGAGTTCCCCCAATAATATGAGCCGAAGTCATGGGAGTTCCACGTAGTTCAGATCACCATGTCAATGGATGTCACAGCTTTCCGGCATCCAAGCCCCCCCAATAATATGAGCCGAGCATTGAATACGGGTAGCGTTCGTCATGCATCCATTGTCGATGGAAGACATGGAAATTATAAACAAATTTATAATTCCCCTTTTCGGGCTTGATATAAATTTTGAATCTAATTCAAAATAAGGGTTTTTAATTCTGAAAAAGGTCTCATCATTAATTTTAAAGATCGCCATGTTTGATCGTATGTTTGCCGGATTCATGCAACTTTGTTATTATAAAATAATAACGCACATACTAATTAACAAGGATGATCAATCGCCCCAAAAACTATTTGGCCCGTGTGAGCCAAACACGGGCCTAGGTCCAATTCCTAGGGAATGCATGGGATGCAAATGCAACAATTACATAAGCTTCCAATATTTACATGTCTTGGATCTTCATAATTCATCATGGCCCACCATCTTCCAATCTTGAACTTCCGCTATTAAATATTTTACATGAAAATATCCATGGCAAATAGGGATACATCTCATGGGGTGGGAACGGGTCATAAACCAAGCCCATTTTGTAATTTGATAATTATTACAACCATTCAACACAAAATATCCTAGCATACACCTAGCAAATTGGTCTTGAGCTTTTAATCATCCTTCATGCACAATATCACATATCATACACCATCAATTAATTATCTCAATAATCAATTGATCAAATATTATATATCTTGGTCCAATCACTAACCACCACAATTATAAAATAAATTAACAAAATAAACAAACACCTTTGTTTACTTTCAAATTGATTTATTTATAATTGAATTTCTTATAAATCACAATTTACTATAAATAATCAAAGTCACACTTTAACTATTTATTTTATGAGAAAAATCACATATTATAAAGTTTAATTTTTCATAAAAATCAACTATAATATATTTAACAATTTAGGGCCTATGACACATGATATTCCAAAACACCTTTTGAAAAACTTAAGTCGTCATAGTCGTCACCGAAACTCCGTCGCCAGATTACGGCCAAAAAATTTTTTTTTTATTAAAAATATGGGGCAGCCGTGGACACCTTCGGGCAGCTCAAGGGCTGCCTGAAAATAAAAAAAATAATTTTTATAAAATTTGCCCTAAAAGATAAAATATTGATTTTCTCATGCGGTTAGAAATTGACCTCAACATAATATCCAACAAATACTACACAAAAGAGTAACCTAGGCTCTCATACCACTGAAGGGGATCGGTTAACTCGTGCCCGGAAATGCAGCGGAAATATAAAATTTTTGATAAAAGAAATCCGAGCACTTGTGTAGTATTCAAAACTCAAACAACCATAGGGTATTTAGAATTTTACCTATCAATCTCAAAAGATTGATTTATGGCTCCAACCAAGTTGATAAACAACTAGGCTCTTGAAAAGGGTAGACTCAATCTACAAGCTTCCAAGAGCACTCCTTGCTCAAAATGGATTCAACTCTTCGAGCCTCCGAATTAGATCCACGACTAGACGATCTAAATCCACTCTAAATATGCACTAGAATATTTAGAGGATTTTTCATTTAGATTTTCTTTTCCTTCTCCCTCAAAAAATTGAAAGAAAAATTGGAGAATTCTTGGAGAAGGTTTCGGCCACTTCAAGTTATTGGAATGGAATGGATTGTATGTGTGTATATATTATTCCAAATAATATATTAAAGGAGAGGGATTAATGAGTACAATTAAGCCATGCATGGAAAATTGCAAGACATGCATGGAAAATTGCAAACCATCTTACAACCCTTCAAATTCCATACACACACATATATATATCATATATATATATATATATATATATACACGCCTATATATATATACATATATAAATATATATATTCAAATATCATTTGAACTTATTTTTAATTAATTATTAAACCTAAACCCATTTAAGTTTAATCAATTAATTAAATTTAACTTGAACCCATTCAAGTCCACTAGTATCAATAATTATACAACACTATATTAATTTGAGCTCTACTAGACTCAATAGTGTTTAATTAATTCAACACTTGAATTAATTTAATTATTTGTACATTAAAATGTCTACTAGTGTTAAATTAATTCAACACTTGAATTAATTAACTAAGTTCAAAATAATAGTTTAGAAAATCACCATTTTCATAAACTAATTATTTTAAGTCAACTTTTAATCTTGGAACACATTCACAAATTAAAAGTTACTTATTCCATTCATTCTCCAATTTAGAAGTCAAACTTCTAATTTATTTTACTTATAAACTCCTTTATAAGTTGTTCAACACAATGAACTAATTTTAATCGCAACGGGATCTAGAAAGTTAGTACTTGTGTGACCCTCAATGGTTCACTGATACAACTAGCAGTGGGTTCACATCTCCATGTGATTCAGGATCAACAAGTCCCTTATATGAGCATACCCTAGATAGCTCCATTCTTATTAATCAACACATTGATAATAGAACGTCAGAAAACTCAAGTCTGATAGTACCCAACCAGTCATGTAAACATCTAGCAGCATTGCTTACATGACTCCCTAGGTATCAAATGATAGTGCCTGCAAGAACCAATCAATTATGGTTAGCGTACAGTACGGTTCCTTCAACTCATATATCCCGACCGATTCGACAACCATTGGTTTATCGAGAGTTGTCATTGAATCGATAACTATGTGTCATGCCGTAGTTGCATCGAAAGTGTAATTCAAGAAACTCCTTTTTTAATTACCACTTACTCTGATCAGAGATTTCAAGCTACGTATGCATGATATAACATAGGATATCCATACCCGTAGGTAAGCGGTGAATCCCCGACTACAATGCATTGACTCCTATATGTTTCGTCACAACACCCAACATTGCCACCTGATGACCCCAAATGAGTCGGTAAACAAGTCAAAGTGAAGCACTAGCATATAGAGTCACATGTTGTCCCGGGTTATAGGACTAATGGTGTACAACCATAAACTTGGACTTCTCCACTCGATAAGTGAGAACCACTTGGAAAATCCTTTAGGGAGGGTTGTTCAGTGCACTCTACAAGGAGCACCTATTTGCATGCTTGGACATCTCCATGTCCCCTACCAATGAAACATGGTATTCACATTGCAAATACTAGTCTCAAGCTCGAGCGGCCTTTATCCTTCTTTATGGCGGCTGAATCGACTAGGAACAGTTTAGAATATACAGTATTCCAAATATGAGTTTCATGATAGTCATCACATGACCATCTCATATCCTTTCTACTATTTGTATATTCAAGGGCTTTATCTATGCAGCTTGCATGAGTATAAAGATAAAGATGTGCCAAATAAAATAATGTCAAAAATTATTAAAATAAAGATTGTCATACAAGAGTTCTCTCAAGGACCATCGGCCAACACATTGGCTCGACGGGCACCTACTCTAACACCAACTGCTATATTAAATACAATACGTAACTTGCACACGTTATCACAGGTCATGAGTGCATACAAGATTTGAGAATCGATTTGGGTAAAGAAAATTAGAGTTAGGGCAGATATGAAGCATTTAATGATGTATAGAATAGAGGAAGGTAGTCAAGTCTTCATTAAAGAACATGTAAATCAATGAACATTATACACCAGTACTTGCAAATTAATACATGTAAATATCAGGATACAATTAATGTATACACCAAAAATGTTTATATAACACGAAGTTCAACTGGAAGACACCAGATGTGTACAAGTAGCTCAATATGTTGCTATTAAAATGAAGAAATCATATTAAAATTATCGAATTAATAACTAACCGAATAATTTATGGGGTACTTCCAATATAATAACGGGCCAAAGATTCTTAATGGAGATCATCAAGTCCCGAATATGAGAGAATAAAACTCCAACTCCTTGCTCTTCAAAAGTGATCAGTGCATCCTAATATATCTGTGGTTTTGCAATTCCTGTGAAGAAGAAAATTCATTTTTAATATATTAATGCAACAAGGTTCGTGAGAATAACTATAGACACACTTTGCTTTCATATGGAATTGACATCTTTTAACGTACCTGCACGTACACATAACAGTTCTTTCTTAATATGTACGCGTACTCAGTATCTTATCGGCTTCATTGAGTTCTCATACAAAATAAATTCAACATACAATGGCTTAGAATAAATAACACCAAGTTTCACAAGAGTTTTAAGCACAAGAAACCAGTACAAATACATTGAAATAAATCGTTCGAGTATAACAAAACAAAGTTTTATCAAAAGATCAACAAACATAGATAACGAGAGTTCAGGAAATCATTCAGCAAATTGACTCAGGTCCTTCCAATTCCTCTTTTATTTCTGTGCATAACTTTTCCATTTTCAATCAAAGATTGCGAATGTTCGAAGTTAGTTCTGATTGGGCTTTCAAAGCAGTGGCTAACTTTGAAGATCCATTAACTCTTCCAGTTGATGTAGCAGTGGATGTGGAACTTGAAGCAGCTCCAACATGGTCGTCGGGTTCCTCGATAATTTTTTGATTGAAGGCATCTTCGGCCTTTTTTCTACTGTTGTACCCTTTGTAACAAGCACCTGGATATCTATTCACCTGGGCGTGCGCGTCAAACCATTTCTCATAGATGCTTGGATTTCTCCCAACAAAAACCACATATGTTTTACCCTGCAAAAAAATAAGCACTTGGAGGGCAATAACATGTACTCTCACAAAAGAAAATGACAGAAGATAACTTCTCAAATCTCAATACAAATCTCCTAAAATGTGAACACAATTTTTGAATGTTGAATGTCAAATGGCGCATAAGGTTTGCAGATTAAAACAAGTAACCAAAGTTGAATAACAAAGTACTAACAATAAAATTTGATTTACGGAGTAGTACAATATAGACATAAATGGTGACATAGTACAACACAAATAAACAATGCGAGACATAGAGGCAGAGAAAATACCAAATTTCAAAGGGGAATTACAATCTAAAAATGTGAAACATTATATATGTTTCTTGTGAATGGTGCAAACGAGAACCGTAGAAGTATTAAGTTTACCATCGATTATCGTTTCACGTCAAATTGATAACACTTTAATTCCACGAAACAAAAGTCGATCTTAGCACTGCACAATTTCAATGTACTTGTCAACAAACATTGTCGCTGAAAAAAGTATAAGAATAAGTTGGAAATAAGAAGACAGAAAGCTTTATTTGTGTTCTTATATTTGCAGCAAAAAGTTTTCTGTCACAGATGTCATCGTAAATCTAAGAACGACACAAGATATAGAATAATTTCTTACCGTATTGAGCAACAGATTTGCTTCGAGTTGGAAGAAGAATGATATCGCGGGCAGAGATGGGAGCTGGTATTCTAGTGGGACGGTGACGCTAGGGCAAAAGGAATTTGGGTTTTCAACACCAGGGCAACGAGGGGCAACCAGGGGTACGATGGTCTTTTCACCACAACAAATACACTTTCTCCCTCCTACAAAAAATTGTACCAAACAACTAATTAAATTATCACAACTTTTATATATCCAACCAAACAAGTAATTAAATTATCACAACTTTTATATATCCCAACTTTATCAAACAAAGTCCGTATACATTATTAATCTCATCACACCTACCAAACGCAGCCTATGAGTTTAGATCATTATGTTGCTTTGATTGCTTATGTGCTTAGATGTTCAAGATGTTTTATAGTCTTTAATGCATACAGATTATGTTGCATTCATCTTGAACTCCAACCTGAAAAGCACAGAGGGCTGAAAGGCCTAGAGTGCATATGACGTTTGGAGGGCTGTAGTTGAGTGGGGCTGTAGTTGAGTGGCATGGAATGTAGAGGTGATTGGTGCGTCTAAATTTGAATCTCGGCCCTCCTATTTATAGACGGATTTCGGATCATCCGAACTGGACTTCGGAGAGTCCAAACACGATCGGACCATCCGATCTCGACTTCGGGTCGTCCGAACCCAATAATACATCATTGCTTACATCAGCACAATGACATCATCCATGACGACTGTCTGCAGCACGTTCGGAGCATCCGAACCACTCTTCGGATCGTCCGATCCCTGACTTCGGACCTTCCGAACCTTGAATTCGGAGCCTCCGAACTCGACGACCCTCGAACCATTTTCGAGCGTTCTGAATCCATTTCCGAACTCTGTTAATCCATCTGGGACTCCCTTAATCATGTTTTATTACATCTAAACATGATCGTATTATTAATTACTCATAAATTGTTAATTCTGGATATGGGTTACTACATTCTTCTCCACTTAAGATATTTCGTCCTCGAAATCCAATCTTAAGTACCAAATGTAAAACAACAATCCAAAACATTCTTTATTCAATCAAACGTTTACAGAGTTTACATCTGAATACAAATCGAAAATGAAATCAAAATAACTCAGGATGTTCTGCACGCATCCTGTCCTCAAGTTCCCAAGTAGCTTCCTCAGCGCCTCGGCGCTGCCACTGAACTAAAACCAAAGAAATGACTTTGTTCCGCAAGAGCTTATCCTTATGATCCAGTATACGAATAGGTCTTTCAACATACGTCAAATCCTTATCCACTTGAACTTCAGACCACTGTAGAACATGAGACGGATCTGCCACATATCGTCGCAACAGAGATACGTGGAACACGTTGTAAATACTGGACAGATAAGGTGGCAAAGCCAAACGATAAGCCAAATCGTCAATGCTCTCCAAGATCTCAAACGGACCGATAAATCTGGGAGACAACTTGCCCTTAAGGCCAAATCTGAGAATCCTGCGGAAAGGTGACACCCTCAGAAACACTTTCTCCCCAACATAAAACTGCAAAGGCCTACGCTTAGTGTTAGCATAGCTGGCATGACGATCCTATGCAGTCTTAATCCGTTTCTTGATCTGATCAACAATATCAACTTCCTGCTGGATAAACTCCGGTCCCTCAGCCTATCTCTCCCCCACTTCTTTCCAGAAGAGTGGAGTACAACAACGTCGCCCGTACAATGCCTCAAAAGGTGTCATCCCAATGCTAGTATGATAGCTGTTGTTGTACACGAACTCGATCAATGGCAAATGATCCTGCCAGACTGAACCAAAATCCATAACGCACGCTCGAAGCATATCCTCCAAAGTACGGATAGTGCTCTCTGACTGACCATCTGTCTCCGGATGATAGGCAGTACTCAAACTGAGAGTAGTACCCATCGCACGCTGAACACTCCCCCAGAACCTTGAAGTGAACCTGGGGTCTCGATCGCTGACAATGCTCAAAGGCACTCCATGAAGTCGAACGATCTCCTGAACATACAACCGTGCCATGCGATCCACAAAGTACTCTTGACTATAGGCAATGAAATGCGCTGACTTGGTGAGTCGGTCCACCAGAACCCAGATAGCATCACAATTCCTCGAGGACATCGGCAAATGGGTCACAAAATCCATCGTGATAAACTCCCATTTCCACTCAGGAATAGGCAGACTGTGAAGCAAACCTCCAGGTCGTCGGTGTTCTGCCTTGAATTTTTGACACACCAAACATCTCGAAACATACTGATACATGCTGCGTTTCATCCCCTTCCACCAAAACCGAGTACGTAGATCCTTGTACATCTTGTTGCTTCCCGGATGAATACTCAACTTGGTGCGATGTGCCTGAGACAAAATCTCCTCTCGCAACTCTTCATCCTGCGGAATCACAAGTCTACCAGACAAACACAGAAAACCATCTGATTGATAGTGAAATCCAGACGAGCTACCCTCGTTAGCTAGACGAGACAAACGTTGGGTCTTTGAGTCAGACATCTGAGCATCTCGAATCCGCGAATACAAAGCTGGCTCAGATAATATCACAAACATCTGGATACTCTGCATACCTTTCTTATGCTTGAAGGTATACCCCGAAGTACAACAGTCATTGATCGCACTAGACATCGAACAAGTCTGCAGTGCGGATAGTCGCATCTTGCGACTCAAAGCATCAGCGGTGAGATTAGCAGCTCCCGGATGGTACTTAATCTTGCAATCATAGTATTTAAGCAAATCCATCCAACGTCTCTGCCTCATGTTCAATTCCACCTGAGTGAACAAATATTTGAGACTCTTGTGGTCGGTGAAGATCTCAAATTTCTCGCCATACAGATAATGACGCCAGATCTTCAAAGCGAACACAATGGCTGCCAATTCCAAATCATGAACTGGATAGTTGTCCTCGTGAAGCTTCAGCTGTCTAGAAGCGTATGCAATCACATGCCCATTCTGAGTCAGGACACAACCTAACCCCTGAAGAGAAGCATCAGTGTATACCACATATCCTCCAGATCCTGATGGTAATGCCAACATCAGCGCAGAAGTCAACCGCCGTCGAAGCTCACAGAAATTCTCCTCACACTCGGAGGACCACTCGAAATCAACACCCTTGCGGGTAAGGTGCGTCAATGGTCGAGCTAGCTGAGAGAAGTTCAGAATGAAGCGTCGATAATATCCTGCTAGACCCAAAAAACTACGGATCTCAGCAATCGTCGTTGGACGCGACCAATTCAGCACAGCCTCAATCTTGCTCGGATCAACAGAAATCCCCTCCCTGGATATGATATGGCCAAGAAAGACCACTCGATCCATCCAAAACTCACACTTGCTCAGTTTGGCATACAACTGCTCGTCCCGAAGAGTTTGCAGTACCACTCGCAAGTGAGAAACATGTTCTTCCGTATTACGCGAATACACCAAGATGTCGTCAATGAAGACCACGACAAACTTGTCTAAATACTCCCTAAAGACACGGTTCATAAGATCCATAAATATAGCCGGCGCATTAATCAATCCAAATGGCATCACTAGAAACTCATAATGCCCATAGCGAGTACGGAATGCAGTTTTGGATACGTCCTGATCTCGGACTCTCAACTGATGATACCCAGATCTCAAGTCAATCTTGGAGTAAACCGAAGTACCCTGCAGCTGATCAAACAAGTCATCAATGCGAGGCAACAGATACTTGTTCTTCACAGTAACTCGATTCAGTTGCCGATAGTCAATGCACAACCGCATAGACCCATCCTTCTTCTTTACAAAAAGAACTGGAGCTCCCCAAGGAGATACACTAGGACGAATGTACCCCTTGTACAAAAGATCTTGTAACTGATTCTTCAACTCACGCATCTCTGACGAAGCCAGACGATACGGTGCTTGAGAAATAGGTGAAGTACCCGGCATCAACTCTATGCCAAACTCGACTTCCCTAGCAGGAGAAAAACCCGGAATCTCATCTGAAAATACATCTGGGAATTCATCTACAACAGGAATACTCTCTATCCCAATACTCTCAGCGGACAAATCAACTACATAGATAAGGTAGCCTTTCCCGCCAGTCTCTAGAGCTCGACAGGCCCTCAAAGCTGATACCAAAGGCATCGGGGGTCGCGCTCCCTTACTATAGAAAAACCAGCTATCACTCCCACCCGGATGAAAGCGTACTAATCTCTGATAGCATTCCACTGAAGCTCGATAGGTAGTCATCATGTCTATCCCCAGAATACAATCGAAATCGTCCATCGCAAGGACCATGAGATTTGCCAACAAAATGTTCCCTTCAAACTCTAAAGGGCAACCCATCACTAAACGCTTGGCCAAAGCAGATTGACCCGTCGGAGTAGAAACAGAAACTACTACGTCTAGTGCAATGCATGGTAACTTATGCAAAACGTGCAGAAATGAAGGAATGAGATGCACCAGTGTCAATAAGTACGATAGCAGGTGTACCATAAAGTAAAAATGTACCTGCGATGACCTTCTCATTCTCCTCCATAGCCTGATCATGCCTTAAGGCAAACACCTGACCAGAAGCCCGCGGCCTCAAATGAGAACTCCCAGCAGGCTGTTTCTGCGACCTCTGCTGAACGGTGGCCTGAGAACCTGATCTTGAACCAAAACCGCCTCCCCCAGATAGTGGACAATCCCTCCGGATATGACCAACCTCTCCACATTGGAAACAAGCTTCAGAAGCTCTACGGCACTTGTTTGATGGATGGTTCTTCCCGCAATGGTCGCACTTGTCCTTCTTTCCAAAGAGAACAACACCTCCAGAACCAGAGGAAGAAATAGATCGTGACTTCTTGAAATATTGGGCACGGGAACCCAAAGAACTAGCAGGCCTCGACTGAGAGAAAGACCTGTTCCGCCGAATGCTATCCTCTGCCTGGTGACAACGGCTCACCAAACCCTCATAGGACATGTCATCACCGACCGCCACACGGTCATGGATCTCAGGGTTAAGGCCCTGAAGGAACAGATTATACTTCATCTCAGAGCTGTCAGCAATCTCGGGGCAATAGGATAGCAAATCAAATAACTTCTGTTGATACTCGTCAATAGACATGGCTCCCTGTCGTAGACTCAGTAGTTCACCAGCCTTTGACTGACGGAGTGCATGAGGAAAATACAGCTTCTGAAAAGTTGTGCGGAACTCGGCCCAGGTGGCCACTCCTCTCACCGTAACAAAGGGTGCAGAAGTAAACCTCCACCACCTACGAGCTCGCCCATCCAGAAGATAGCCAAGGGTCTCCACCTTCTGTTCCTCGGTGCAGTGGAAAGTTTGAAAAGTCGTCTCCATGCGGTCTAACCAGTTCCCCGCATCCTCCGGAGACTCACCTCCAACCAAGGGCTTAGGACCCATCTGCAAGAATTGGCGCACGCTAAAACGGTCCTCATCACGACGACGATGATGATGGTCCCGACGACGCTCACGATCTTCATCTCCCCAGCGTCCACCTCCACTACCATGGCTACTCTGGTCATCGTAGTTCGCCATCTACAAAATTACCTCACGGTTACCTTATGCAGAATCTAAATCCCAAGAATACTATGCATGCTCTGATACCATAAATGTAGCGACTCTTACCCGGATCACCTACTAAACAGAACTTAGGCATGCAATTAACTCAATTAAACAGAAATCAGAATTCAACTGCGGAAATCATAACATTAATACAATCCCAAGAAAAGGAATCTGTAAATATCCAAAATAATATACAACCAAATCGAATAGCTGTATAAACCCAAAACAACAGAATAAAAACCTAAACGAAGCTCCAGCTGATCAACCACTGCCTAGCCCCTCTTGGATCCACCCGCCTCGTCCAATCGCAAACCTGCCTCATGGAATAGGGTGTCCAGAAACACAAAGTACGAGACGTGAGCATAAAACGCTCAGCACGAGAGTATGAGTATATATGCATGCAAAGTGAACTCCCTATAAACTCGAGGTCAATGATCAGATAACAGAGACAGACCGGGCCCTGGTATGTAGCGCGTTGTGCCGTCACTTCAGGAGGTGGCTCCCATACAAAAATACCAGTGGATATGCCGGATCCAAATCGATGGAAGTCCAACAACTAACAGGATAGGGTAAAACCCTACTATAGACATCTCGAACGAGATAGCTCAATATGCAAATGTATGCAGCATAAATCAATGACATATAAATCATGCAGTCACATAATACATGCATACTCAGTCAGGATATCTCGAACAGTAATTTCGTACCTCAAATACTAGGCAAGTGCTATCAGCCCTAGGTCCACGCCTATAATCCGCGCTACACTGCCAAATGATACTACTATCATTATAGCGCTCTAAAAGTCTTAACTAAGCTAAAGCATACTCCTAAATAATTTTAGGAATCAAAAGCTATACCTTCGTCCGTCGTTAGCCCTTTGCTGTTGATTGCCTCAAAACTAGGCCACAGCTCCGCTACGACGCCTGGATCGCTATGCCACTTCCGGATTCCCGATGGGATGCCTAGAATTCCCTTGATCTGAGTTAGAAGGCTAAGGAATCGAGAGAAAAGAGGTGATTGGTGCGTCTTAATCTGAATCTCGGCCCTCCTATTTATAAACGGAGTTCGGATCGTCCGAACACGATCGGACCGTCCGATCTCGACTTTGGGTCGTCCGAACCCAATAATACGTCATTGCTTACGTCAGGAAAATGATGTCATCAATGAATACTGTCGGCAGCACGTTCAGAGCGTCCGAACCACTCTTCGGATTGTCCGAACCCTGACTTCGGACCTTCCGAACCTTGACTTTGGAGCCTCCGAACTCGACGACCCTCTAACCATTTTTGAGCGTTTTGAATCCAGTTCCGAACTCTGTTAATCCATCTGGGACTCCCTTAATCATATTTTATTACATCTAAACATGATTGTATTATTAATTACTCATAAATCGTTAATTCTGGATACGGGTTACTACGGCAACTGCTGATCCTCACCTACACCTGCGCACTTTCTCGGAGATAACAGACACGGTAAAATTTAATGGAGTTTCTGAAGATATAATTAGACTGTGTTTGTTTTTTTTTTCTCTCAGGGATCAGGCAAGGAGTTGGCTACAATCACTGCCGTTGGGGAGTATCACTACATGGGAGGAGATGGCAGAAAAATTTCTTGCAAAATATTTTTCACCTGCCAAATCCACCCAAATGAAGATTGAAATCAACACATTCATGCAGATGGACTCTGAACAGCTCTACGAGGCATGTTAAAGGTATAAAGAATTATTAAGACGTTGTCCTAACCATAAATTTGCAGATTGAGAGCAAATTGAGCTGTTCTATAATGGGATGAATGCGCCTACTCGATTGTCGGTGGACTCTGCTGCTGGAGGCACCATTTTTGCTAAGGACCCTGTACAAGCCTATGATATGTTGGAGCAAATGACGATAAATAGCTTTCAATGGCCATCTGAGCGTATAGGTGTCAAGAAGCCTGTGGGAGTGTATAGCGTTGATCCTCTCACATCTATCACTGCCCGATTATCTGCACTGACTACACAAGTGGTTGCGTTGAATAAAGTGAGTATTGCAGAACCAGCAGGTGTGCCAGGTGCTATGGAAGAGTATAATCATCCTGAACAAGTGCAGTACATGAATTAGAGAGGTTATGTAGGCTACAGAGGCAATCCTATTCCTAATACTTATCACCCAGGTTTGCATAGTCATGAAAATTTTTCTTATGCTAACAATAAGAATGTGTTAAATCCTCCGGGGTACAATACAAATAAGGGTAAAGGTAAGCCTCCTTTGGAGGATGTTGTTAGTATTTTTGTGCAGGAATCGAGTAAGAGGATGGCAAGGACTAAAACTCGCCTAGACAGCCTAGAGACACATGTGGCCAACATGGGCACTGTGTTGCAATCCATGGAGACTAGCATTGGACAGTTGACGAACGCACTGAAAGATAACAACCGCGGCCAGTTCCCAAGTAATAATGAGGTGAATCCTATTGAACAGTGTAAGGCCATAGAGTTTAGGAGTGGGAAACATGTAGGTAACGAAGAAGGAAATCGTGAGCGCCAGCCATCTGAAAGGACTGAAAAAGTTGCAGTTGAAGAGAAGGAAGTCGAGGAGAAGAAGATTGAGCCTGAGCAGAAACCGATGTACAAGCCTCCACTTCCATATCCCTAAAGGTTCAAGAAGAAGACTCTTGATGAGAAGTTCTCCAAATTTTTGGAGATTTTCAAAAAAATTCATATTAACGTCCCCTTTCCAGATGCTTTGGAGCAAATGCCAAACTATGCGAAATTCATCAAAGAGGTGATGTCCAAGAAGAGGAGGCTGCTAGAGAACGAGGTGGTGAATTTGACTGAAGAATGCAGTGTCATGCTTCAAAAGAAGATTCCACAAAAGCTGAAAGATCCAGAGAGTTTTACTATTCCTTATTCTATTGGTGGATCTCATTTTGCTACTACACTGTGTGATTTAAGGGCCAGTATTAATTTAATATCGTTGTCTATTTACAGGGCCTTGGAGTTAGGAGAGATTAAATCGACCATGATTTCATTGCAGTTGGCGGATAGAAGCATCACATATCCACTTGGTATTGTTGAAGATGTTCTAGTCAAGGTGGACAAGTTTATATTGGATTTTGTGATCTTGGACATAGAAGCAGATCATGGGGCTCCACTAATTTTTGAGAGACCATTCTTGGCCACTGCGGATGCAAAAATAGAGGTAAAGAAAGGTGAATTGTCGATGGGTGTGGAGTGCGAACGGGTGATTTTCAACTTATTTGCGAAGATACTTAATCCATCCATCAATAATTGTGCTTAATTGAACCGGTTGTGAAGTTGGAGAGAGCTGATTTTGCGGTTGATTCATCAAAGGAGGGCGCCAAATTTACCAAAGAAAAAGACTTCGAAAAAGAAAGCAAAATTTAAAAAGCGGTTTGTGGAATATATTTGGCGAGTGAAAGAGAAAGGGAAGACTTAATACCGGTGAAAGTCGGGCTAAAAACTTTAAACCAAGCGCTACTTGGAGGCAACCCAAGCATTTTCTTTTATTTTATTTGATTTTATTGTTATTTTATTTAATTTTTGTTAATTAATTATTTTAGTATATTATTATCAATTTTTGAAGCCTAATTCTTGTCAATTTTCAAAATTTTTCAGGCTTAAAAATATCAAATTTGAGCAAGCGGCGCGCCTGCCCCATTAATCTGAGCGCCCGCTCGACTCCTGGAAGAAATTGCTCTTGAAGTACGCGCAAAAGGCGCGCTCGCACCATTATTCTTGAGCGGCCCCGCACGCGTTTTGCTTCACGGATGCCATGCAATAAAGCCACATGCGCGATCACGCTAATGAACCGCTCAAACCATGCGCTATCGCGCAACTCAAGCGCACATCTCCATGCGCTTTCGCGCACATCAATTGCGCAAGAACTAGCTCTATCGCACATCCTACCCGCGCAACCCATGCGCCAATGAGCACCCCTCTAACTAGCGCGATTGCGCTTCCTAGCCCCTCCAACTAGCGTGATTGCGCTTCCCATGCTCCTACACCATGCGCAAACGCGCATCCCCATCATCACCTGCACTCACCCATGCGCAATTGCACCTTTCAGGAGCACCAACTCATGCGCTATATCCCTTCTCAGTTGCAGTCATCATGCGCGATTGACCTCACCAGCAGCCCTCTCCTAGACCATGCGCTAAAGAGCAACCTAATCTGCGCAACTTCATAAGCAAATGCACATGTATCCGCTGCAACACCACATGCGCAATCGTTCGTTCCACCTACTGAACCATGAGCTAAAGAACCCTAAGAGCATCAAGCAATCCCAGCAGCACAGCCTTGCGATCACACGCCTCTCCAAGGCTCTTCGTCCATGCACCACCGAGCTCCAGGGCTCTTTACTATGCGCACTTGTTCTTCTTCTCCCATACATTAAGCGATATTTATTGTCTTGTTTGTTTTGAGCTTCACCTTTGTGCTATTATCTGACTGTGTGCTTGTTTTCTTATAGGATTAAAATTGTTGTGGTTGTTGCTATCCACCTCCTCCACCATGGAATTGCGGCTGCGTATTATTTTCATGGAGATGATGATGACGCCGAGTCCTGATGCTCGGTGTCGAAAGGTACGCGTCCCTTGTTCTTTTTCTTGTTTTTAATCATTAGGGACAATGATCGTACTAAGTTTGGGGGATGAATCATTTTGTCAATGATTTAGTTGCTTGCTTGGTTGATGATTTGAATTGTTTTATTGAAAGTTGAGTAGTTGAGTTTTATTGTGTATTTTGAGTTTGTTTATGTGATGTTGAGTTAATTGAGTCAAGAAAGAATTGGATGCATGACTAATGATGAAAATTTTTTTGTGTTATAACTGAAATTCATGAATGTCTACCTATCTAACCAAATTCTGAATTTTGAAAAAATGGAACCAATTAGATGAACAATTTCATATATACTCTGTGATTTATGCTTGAATTTGAATTTTGAAACATGCAAACATAGAGATGATTGAGGCATTGTTTGAAATCTTTGGGCCTGATTTTTATTGAATAAATTTTATCCTTAGTTGCCATTTGAGCTTACACGTATATGAGTACTTGAGGTACAAAATATGAATTTGTTGAAAATAATCGTTTACTGCTGATGATTATTCTTTTCTGCACTGATTGAAATTTGTATGATTTAATTGTGGATTGAGACTTGTCTAGAACTAGTTCGGACACTCTTCGAGGCAAAATACGGGCATAACTGTGATTAGGGATGATTTAGGCAACTTTTCTGAAATCTTTTGAGTCTTTCAAGCTACCCTATTAGTGCATGTTGTCCCTAGTATCTTGTTTGAGCCTTAATGAAAATCGAATGGCATGCGTGTAAACGTGTGATAAACCCTCATTCGTCATTGTTTCAAGGTCCTACATTTATTACCCATGAATAGCTTAAACACTAATTCCTATCTTTGAGGAAGTAAATTGAATGTTAGAATTTTATATGCTCCTAGTTTATATTTGTGAATATGAAATGGTGTGGTGGATGAATTGAAAAGAAAAAGGTAGTAGTGGAAATAAAAAAGAAATGAAATGAAAAGGTTGTGAAAAAAGAAAAGATGAAAAAATTGAAGTGAAGAAGATGTGTGAAAATGAATGAAAAAAGGAGTGAAAATCAGAGATAGAGCATAATTTACTTCCTCTTTTGAATTCTTATTCCTTCGTTTGAAGCCATGACCCAGGCCTTACATTGTAAGCTGATTAAGTCCTACTAACTGAGTCTCAGTTGCCCAATATACTAGTGGAGAGGGGTTGCAAGAATTTAGCCTATGTACTGTCGATTGATACTTTTAATGATTATGAATTTTTGATCGAAACATGCGCACATTATTATTCTTTGAATTAACCTGAATGTGAGTGTTTTTTATTAATATCCTTATATTTAATCCTATGATACCTTGAAAAGTCCTCATAATCTATGAATGTTTGAATTGAATTTGGATAAGGGTGTTTTGAAACATGAGTTGCGGAGATTTTAAGTTTATGCGGTTATCTAGTTATGATTAAAAATTTCAAGTGCTAGTAGGTTGGATGGGATTGGATTTGAATTTTTGAAATTATTGCTGAGGCCATTGCTCCATAATATTTCTTGACTATTCTTATTGATGTTTGGTTGTTAGTTTGATGATATGAATTTTTTGAGTTGTTTTGATAGTTTTGCTCGGGACTAGCAAAAGTCTAAGTTTGGGGATATTTGATAAGTGTATTTTATACACTTAAATTAATTATGATTTTTATTGTTAATTGTTTGTTTCGAGCAGATTTATGTGTGGTTTTTGTTGTTTTTGTGTTTGTAAAAAATTATTGAATTACTATGGGAAGAAGAAGAAAAATGAGAATTGAGAAGAGAAAAGAATTAAAATGAGAGAAGAAGCAGTAAAAAAAGAAGAAAGGAAAAGAACGATAATTGTTATTGGGACTTTATTGGGCTTGTCAGATGAAAAAGTTTAGCGCTAAAACTTAGCGCTAAAGAAGGAGAACCAAGTGCAAACGCGCTATTTTTTAGAGATTCAAGAAGTAAATCAGCGAGACTCAGGCGTGCCCACGCCTTTCACTGATCGCCCGCCCCGTCGCGAGATTTCAGTGTATTATTGGGCTTTTGTGCACAGTATAAAAAGAGAATTGAGGTCAGATCAAAGGAGAAAGCCGCCACAACACATACGTGAATCAGAGATTAGAGATTTGAGGCGTGATCGTGTGATTTCTGAAGGAAAAGTCGGAGCTTTAACTTAAGAACAAAGACGGAGATCAATAGACCGGACACGAAATTTCATCGACGGATTTGTTTCTTAATTTTTATTTAATTTTGAATTGATGTCTGGATTTTTGAATATGATTTGTTTTATTCAAAATTTTATTATGAAATCTAAACCTCTAGACCATTTTTCCTCTGATTGATTAATTACCTGAAAGTTGTGTGCGTGCTATAAAATCATCTGCTTATTTAAATTTTTGGAAAATCTGTAAAGTTTAATTTTCTAAATAAAATTAGGACTATTATAATTACAAGTACTGAATATTTTCAATTTACTCCCTATGGGAACGATTCTTGATTCATCACTTTATTAAAACTTGACACTCGTACGCTTGCGAGCATTTTTCACAACAAGGCTCATCAAGGGTAAAAAAGACAAGGATGCGTCTCATAACCTCAAAAATTGAGAAAATGAGAATGGAAGAAAACGAGACCATCATGCAATACAACACTAGATTGAAGTGTCTTGCAAACGAAGCATCTGTTCTTGGTGATCCTATTTTGAACGAGATACTTGTGTCCAAAGTGATTCGTTCTGTCCCTAAAAGATTTCACACCAAAGTTTGTGTTATAGATTGTAGTACCCCGTAACCGAAATTGGTAATTAAGAAATTAATTATGTTAATTAAACCAATTTGGTATCTGAAGGATCGGAAGCTCCGAAGGTGAGATCGGAAGCTCCGATCAGGATCGGAAGCTCCGATCGATATTACGTCATGCATGACGTGTGGTAGGATCGGAAACTCCGATCGGGATCGGAAGCTCCGATCGCCCTATCCGAAGTCAACCAGTAAGATTTTGACATGTGGCAGATAAGGATGTTCGGAAGCTTCGATGGCAGGATCGGACGTTCCGATCAAGGATCGGAAGTTCCGATCGAGGATCGGAGGTTCCGATCGATGCCTATAAATATAAGGTCCGAGGCATTCATTTCTTGCCAATTCCGAATTCTCTCCTTCGCCCTTGTGGTCCTATTTTAAGGCTTTGGGTACTCTTATTCTAGAGTTGGAGTAGGATATTTGTTTTAGTATAGTCAGACAGTGTCTGACATAGTAACGGAGCAGTGCTCGTGTTGTAGAGCCGTGTTCGAGGCTGTGGATTCGCAGCAGGGGAGTGCCCTAGTTGTGGGATAGTCGCCATCAGTGGGCTGACGACAGACACAGGTATAGCTATGGTCTCCTTAAATTATTTAGGAGTATGCAATAGCTTAGTTAAGGCTTTTAGCGCTTATTGAATGATGCATGGGTATTTGCATTGTAGACTTGATGATAGGCTTGGAACCTAGAGTGGGACTACTAGGACTGCCTTAGAAAGGTACGTAAGTACTGACTGAGATTGCCAGCGGATATGCATGCCTATATGTTGCATTTATGTGTTTGCATGTTATTATTGTTATGCGGCATGTGCATATCATCTTGTGCCTGTACATCTGTATATCTTTCGAGATGAGCCAGTTAGGGTTGCTCAGCCCTATTAGGACATTTGATATCGAGTACCCTTAGGTACTGATACCTCGAGGACTCCGCGGTCCGCGTCCGGGATTCGGGAATGAGTGGTCGCACACAGTGGTTAGCTACCCCAATGTGACGAGCTTATATCCCAGGCCCCAGTTTGAGCAGTTTGTATACAGTTATCCCAGATATGGATACCCGGTCATTTGCATGCATCATATTTGTATGTTTATCCGTGCTTTCGTATTGAGCTTAGAGCTCACGTCCAGTATTTTTTGTGTATCTGGATACCCTATTCGATGGGGGCAGGTATAGGTGCAGGATTGAGCACCAGGAGCCTGGAGTAGCCAGTGACCTTGAAGACAGCAGGATTAGCTGTAGGTTTTATTTAAAGTAATTCGATTGGGTTGTATAAATCAAGTTTGATTAGCCGGTTGTATTTTGTCGGTCTACTTGTATTTAGTCTTCCGCAGCAATTTGATTTAATGCATGCTTAATTATGCTCTTAACTCTGATTAGGTAGTGGATCCGGGTCGGGTCGCTACATTTATGGTATCAGAGCACTGCATGCAAGGGACTTAGGAAATTGATAATAAGACTTCTTGATTATCCTTGTAGGATTGATTGAGGCTAGCGAAAGAAAATTTGATTCTTCATTGCCAAGGTTTGCGGCAGAAGTTTTTACTATAAGGAATGCAACAGTGATGAGAACACCAGTAGTAGCATATCGATAGATAGACTGACTGCTGTGGACGGTTCATCATTCGATGCATTGGGATGTTGATCGAAGAACATATGGATTCCAGCCAGGGAAGACTGGAAGAGAAGATCGGTTATATCGCGTCAGATACCTCTGAGGGCTTTTTGGAACGAATGGTGTTTAGTAATCCATTTGGTTCCAGTCCTTGAAGATTCTCCACTCGTAGTTGGAGAGATTGTCAGATAGACCTTCACCAGAGAATGCCTCGAGTGCATAAAACATGACAGGTTTCGAGAGTGAGGTCTTTAAACTCGTGCAGAACATGGTTTTGCCGGTATGCTTGTATCGATGCTTTTGGTAGGCATACGGAAAACTTCATGTTCAAAAGCATGATTTAGATACAAGAAGAACGCTGATGGTAGATCGTGAACAGAAGAAATTGACTGACATGCACTGACGCAGAGCATAGCTGGTTAGCTATCACGTGCCATTTCTCCGGAGTTCTTCGCTGGAGGACATGTAGAGAGACTTGGACGGAATTATGCTTGTATCGATGCGTGTGTTGATTGGAAGCTTCATGCTCAAGGAGTGAAGACAAGTTCGACGATTTTAAATACTGTATTGATGTATTTGTAAATAGTATTTCAGTTGTAATGAATCATCAGAAATTGGTTGTATCAGTTCAAGTTATTGGATGTACATTTTGTTGTATTTTGAATATTGTATGTATTACATGGGATTATAATAAAGGAAATTGTACATAACTTGAAGTAATGATACATGTTTTACTTATTCAAAGATTCGTGTTTGATTACAAGTAATTTTACTAAGTTTGGCTTGAAATTAGTTGACTAATCAACTAGGATAGCTCATGGATTTTGAGTAAGTCAACGGTAACGGATTGACATGGGGTTAGTCTAGGTGTCTTCCTAGGGCTGACCTAATTAGTCGTTTGACTGAGTTAGTGCCATTGATGAGGTAATTCATCTGGGAGCATGGAAATATCGATCTTTTTTGGAATTTTGAGTTTTTGTTCTAAGTTGTTTCCTTAGGACAGTAGTCTGATTGACCTGCATAGGTTGAGACTTCGTGATGATGGGATTTCATCGGGATACCAAGACAGGTATATTCCAAGAGTTGTGGACTAGGACCATGACTAGACATGATGGAGCGCGACCCTATGCCAGTGTTACTCTAGGAGTCTTTCGTACTTCGGAGAATGCCTGGAAGCCTTCGTGCTTCAGGATTTGGCGGTGGGAAGGCTACTTAGTCTAGAGTTTTGGTAACAGTCACGACGGGGTATGACATTGGATTGGATGCCTGGTTAGGTGTCAGCGGTTTAGATATCGTCTGACTGTCGTCAGAGATATTGGTTTGCAGTTTTGTCACAAGGACCATTCTTAGAGGGATTTTTCTTGACGAGTATGTACTCTGAACAGATAGTTTTAGTCTATTGGATACTGCTAGACTAGTGGATCTAGTCGGGGTTTGGATGCTCTTGTGATAAGGGCTATCCAGGAGTTTTGGTTTGTGAAATTCCCGAAACATTTGACTCGGAGATGAGTAGTTTTCAGCATTAAAGGTTTCCTTTAGTGATAGATTATATTCGACGCTAAGGATTGTATATGACTATTTGAGGCGTGAGCATAGCGTGATTTATGCCAGTGTACACTTGGTGGTGATTTCAGGTAGGACACTGCGGCAAGTAACCTCAGTCTCGATTTGTTGCAGTCTTAGCAAGAGATATAGTTATCAGGAGCAAGTTTAGCGACAGTTGGTAGTGAGTCAGTATCGATGCGAGATTGGTACTGGTGACTACTAATAGCTATTGTCTAACTTTGTCAGAGATAGGTGAGTTGAATCAGCTGTGATTCTTTTGATTCCAAATATTTGGGATATGCGGACGTATGGCCGTGAGATCATGATTATTGATCGAGCCATGTGAGATTTCAAATGACCAAGACCTGGCGGATGGTTGCCATAATTTGGTTGGTACTGACAAGTTGTGTGATAGTCACAACTTATCGACGAGTTCGATTGGTTGAGCAGATCAGTAATTAAGATATCATGAACCGAGAGATACTTTGGACGATACTATAAGCCGTCGTGCTTATGAGTTTGGATCCTTTAAGTAAATGTCTCGGAACAGTAAGAGAATTATTTGCATTCAGGATTCTCGGGTGATTGAGATTTTCGGAGTGCAGTCGTTTGGACTTTCAAGTTCGATAGATCACAGAAGGTGATTGCATGTTTTGACTTTGGTAAGTCATGGCTAGTTCGATAACTCGGGTAAAAGCTATCAGTGGTAAGCAGAGACATTCGGACTTAGCGACATTTCAGGAAGAGTATCTTCTCGGTAAGAGAAGATATAATTGATCTGAACATTGCTTGGTATTAGCAATGGTTGATCCAGTTTTGGAAATAGAATTGTTCCATGCTATTGGATTACAGTTTTGGGAACTGTTAGCCGAATACTTGTTTAGGCATTTCCAGCAGTTTTCTCGGAGGATTTTCGTTAAATTGTGATTCGAGGAGTGTTGCGGAATTCAATGAGCATTGCAGGCCGATATCAGTTGTTTGTTCGTGGAATGATACGACAGCTGAGACTGTGTTCGGAGTCTAGCGAGATTGTTGTCGGTGATTTCCCAGTACGTTCTGATGTGCTATGCCATTGAGGTGTTGGGATCGACCGAGATCTATCGGGTAAATTCGTTGGTTTACCGCATGTGTCATGGACTGCGCGAAGGGTTGAGGTGAACTAGTTTTGTTCATCTTGGTAACAAGTCAAGTATGACTTGGGATTGTTATCTATGATTGGATAACCAGTGTTGCGAATTCAATTGATATCTCAAGTGACGAGATAGTGGTGATCTCTAATCTAGACTACTAATGTTGTAGATGTTGCGGTCCCATCTATGTGTTCAGCATTATAGCGGTGACATTCTTTGAGAATATTAGTCAGCATCGAAGAAAATAAGTACGGAATGTAAGTCTGTCGATGCTAGGAACTTTTGGGATTGGTTGTTATCTGTGGCAGGACGTCAAGTAGGAATCGATTGGTTAACACTTGCGATTACATCTGGGATTTGATGTCAGTGTTAGACCAGTGGAGATACAGGTTGGTTGTATCTGGTCTTCTCGTTAGTACGAACTGATTCTAGCAAGAGGGATAGTCGGTATCTACTTGATGAGGAACTATCACTGCTAAGGTTCGTAGGAACAGTGGGTATTCGAAGAGCAGTCGAGAGCACTCTATTGATCGTAAGGCTCGGTTATACATCCAAAAGATCGTTCTACTTCATGGATGCCGGTGGGCATTGTCAGCGATCGAGACTCAGGTTTACTTCCATATTCTGGGGGAGTGTCCAGCGTGCTACGAGCACTGCTTTCAGTTTAAATACTGAATATCATCCAGAGACAGATGGTCAGATGGAGAGCGCTATCCATACCTTGGGAGGACACCTGTTGAGGCGTTGTACGGGCGACTTGTCATACTCCATTCTTCTAGAAAGAAGTGGGGGAGACAGTATTTCTGAGAATGTCACTTTTTCATAAGATTCTCAGATTTAGTCTTAAAGGCAAGTTGTCTTCCAGGTTTATCGGTCCGTTTGAGATCTTGGAGAACATTGGCGATTTCGCTTATCGACTAGCTTTGCCACCGCATCTTTCTAGTATTCACGACATGTTTCACGTAACACTGATGCGACGGTATGTGGCGGATGAGTCTCATATTCTGAAGCGGTCTGAGGTTCAAGTGAGCAAGGATTTGACCTATGCTGATAAACCTATTCGTATCCTAGATTATAAGGATAAGGTTTTATGAAACAAAGTCATTCCTTTGGTTTTAGTTCAGTAGCAGCGCCGAGGCACTGAGCAAGCAACTTGGGAGCTTGAAGAAAGGACGCGTGAAGACCATCCTGAGTTATTTTGATTTTAGTTTTGAGCTGTATTCGGTTGTAACGTTTGATTTGAATAAGGAATGTTTCTGTACCTTGTATTGCATTCGGTACTTAAGATCTATTTTCGGGGACGAAATATCTTAAGTTGGGGAGAATGTAGTACCCCGTAACCAAAATTGGTAATTAAGAAATTAATTATGTTAATTAAACCAATTTGGTATCTGAAGGATCGAAAGCTCTGAAGGTGAGATCGGAAGCTCCGATCAGGATCGGAAGCTCCGATCGATATTACGTCATGCATGATGTGTGGCAGGATCGGAAGCTCCGATCGCCCTATCCGAAGTCAACCAGTGAGATTTTGACATGTGGCAGATAAGGATGTTCGGAAGCTCCGATGGCAGGATCGGACGTTCCGATCAAGGATCGGAAGTTCCGATCGAGGATCGGAGGTTCCGATCGATGCCTATAAATATAAGGTCCGAGGCATTCATTTCTTGCCAATTCCGAATTCTCTCCTTCGCCCTCGTGGTCCTATTTTAAGGCTTTGGGTACTCTTATTCTAGAGTTGGAGTAGGATATTTGTTTTAGTATAGTCAGACAGTGTCTGACATAGTAACGGAGCAGTGCTCGTGTTGTAGAGCCGTGTTCGAGGCTGTGGATTCGCAGCAGGGGAGTGCCCTAGTTGCGGGATAGTCGCCATCAGTGGGCTCACGATGGACGCAGGTATAGCTATGGTCTCCTTAAATTATTTAGGAGTATGCAATAGCTTAGTTAAGGCTTTTAGCGCTTATTGAATGATGCATGGGTATTTGCATTGTAGACTTGATGATAGGCTTGGAACCTAGAGTGGGACTACTAGGACTGCCTTAGAAAGGTACGTAAGTACTGACTGAGATTGCCAGCGGATATGCATGCTTATATATTGCATTTATGTGTTTGCATGTTATTATTGTTATGCGGCATGTGCATATCATCTTGTGCCTGTACATCTGTATATCTTTCGAGATGAGCCAGTTAGGGTTGCTCAGCCCTGTTAGGATGTTTGATATCGAGTACCCTTAGGTACTGATACCTCGAGGACTCCGCGGTTCGCGTCCGGGATTCGGGAATGAGTAGTCGCACATAGTGGTTAGCTACCCCGATGTGACGAGCTTATATCCCAGGCGCCAGTTTGAGCAGTTTGTATACAGTTATCCCAGATATGGATACCCGGTCATTTGCATGCATTATATTTGTATGTTTATCCGTGCTTTCGTATTGAGCTTAGAGCTCACGTCCAGTATTTTTTGTGTATCTGGATACCCTATTCGATGGGGCAGGTATAGGTGCAGGATTGAGCACCAGGAGCCTGGAGTAGCCAGTGCCCTTGAAGACAGCAGGATTAGCTATAGGATTTATTTAAAGTAATTCGATTGGGTTGTATAAATCAAGTTTGATTAGCCGGTTGTATTCTGCCGGTCTACTTGTATTTAGTATTCCGCAGAAATTTGATTTAATGTATGCTTAATTATGCTCCTAACTCTGATTAGGTAGTGGATCCGGGTCGGGTCGCTACATAGATGAATCCAAAGATACATCTATAATGGGTTTGGATGAGTTGATAAGTTCTCTTCGCACATATGATATGGAGATGGAAGTCGGAGATGACACTAAAGGTAAGTCTATTGCCTTTCAAGTGTCTAATGATTTTTACAATGATTTTTTTGAAGTATAACAGGAAGTGAAGGAATCTGATCTTGAAGAAGATTTTATTGCCTTGATTTCGAAGAAATTCACTGATTATCTCAAGGTACTGAATTAAAAAAAGGATGTGAAAGGTGCACAACCTTCAAAATTTCATAGTCTGCCTACTTCAGAGAAGCCTCAAAAACCAGCTACTACTCGAGGACCTCGTCAAAGGTATGAAGGTAAGAATCAGTCCTCAAGTAAAAGTTTTGATAAGGTTCAATGCAGGGAATGTAAGGGATATGGACACTATACATATGAGTGTGCAAATCGCCTTCGTAAAGGTATGAATGTTTCTCTGAGTAATGATGATTCTGAAGGAGAACAAGAAAAGGCTGAACATGTAGATCTCATATCTTTTACTGCTTTGCTGGAAGGTAAGAAAAATTTTCAGATTAATCCACTCGGTGTTGGATCCGGTGTTGCAACACCTGGGCGCAACACAATTCAAAAATTTGTTTGTTTTGTTGCTTCTAACCTTGATAATTCCAGTGATCATGAAGAAAATTTAGCTGATGCTTACACTCTGTAAGGTATCCAAAAACTTTATGAAGAGTTGTGCATTGACTGGATCAAGAAATTTAAGTTGAACACAACTCTCACTAAAGAGAATATTGCATTGAAAGCGTCTGTGGCTAGGCTAGAAGTTATCATGAGCAAGAAAGATCTGGAATTAGGGTTGCTGAATTCAGAACTTGAAAAAGCAAAAACAACCCTTGCCAGATTTAATTCAAGTTCGAACAAACTTGATACTCTTTTGACTATGGGTAAGAATGACAAGTTTAGACTTGGTTTTAAAGAAAGTTTTTTTGAAACCGGTGAATCTTCCAAATCACCAGTGTTTGTAAAGGAAGGTAGTGCTTCCTTGAACCATCTTTCAGTTGCTTCTAAAGGTAAGAAACCCATTGTTGAGAAGAATGTTTCTTTCCCAAAGCCAAAACAATGGAAGCGTTCTTTTGTGTGTCATTACTGTTTCAAACCTGGGCACATCAGGCCATTTTGTCATAAGCTTAAGAATGACTATATTTTGTGGGAATCTAAGCAGGTGTTGCCTCCCGTGTTGCACAACACCAAGTGCAACACTGGCAAAAAAATACCCACGGTAAAGAAAATTTGGGTACCAAAATCTGATGGTAGATGTTTTGTTATTTATGCTTCCTTGAAAGCTAACACTGCAGAAAGCTGGTACTTTGATAGCGGAAGCTCTAGGCATATGACAGGTTTGAAAGAACACCTTACGGACTACATTGAACAAAATTGTGGTAAAGTGACCTATGAAGGTGGTGCAAAAGGAAGAATTGTTGGCAAAGGAACACTCAATGTGGAATGATATCCAGAGCTTCATAATGTGTTGCACGTTGAAGGACTTAATGCGAATTTAATCTCAATTCGCCAATTGTGTGATGATAACTTTCATGTGAAGTTTGATAAGAATACTTGTGAAGTTTTTGATAATGCTAATCGTTGTGTTATGACAGGTACAAGATCAGCAGATAATTGCTACCAACTTGGTGAGGAATTGTCTTGTAGACACTCAAATGTTGATGAGTTTAGTCTGTTGGAAAACGGGCGGCTGTCAGATCAATCGGTATTGATACCCGGTGCAGCGGAAGTTTAAAAATTTTATTATGGAACAATTCCATAGTGTGGGTATCAATCCTTTTACGATTAAATTATTTGTGTGTGTAAAATTAAATAACTATTATTAAATTTTACCTTCAATCTCGAATCGAGATTCTGGACACCAACAGATTTCTCTGTTCTTGTTGTCTCTCCCTGGAACTGATGAATATTCTGTCCTTCAATCAGGTCCACGAATAGAGGTTTAATCCCTCTGATAGATTGCACTAGAAAATCTATCAGAAGTTTTCTACGAAGAGAATAAACGAATTTGATTCGCTATTCCAGACTGCAATTCAAAATCACAGACCGGAATTTCTCACGCAGAGAAGGGAGGGGGGCGGCCGAATTTCTTTTGAGAGAGAGCTAGGGTTTTCGATTTTCTGTCTCTCAAATTATGACCTGTTGTGTGTAATTTCTGTACTGCAATAACTTATTTATAATGCAGGCCACTAACACCTTAGGCCCCATTAGTCATAAGTTGAGGCCCGACAAGCAAAGCCCGCATGTTCAGAAATTAATATAAAATTCATCGTGACTCCGATTGATAAACCGATTTCATCAATGTGCACAGAAACCATTTCTGCACATTTTAAAGTCAAGATAAATTTTCCTGAATCCGAATTCAGTGGTTTCCAAAAATGTACATCCCTATGTCATTTTAGGAAATCCTACTCCCTTACTCTTATTTAAGAAGTCCAACTTCTTTATTCATTAAATTTAACTCTTTAAATTTAACTATCTCAACGGGGATTAAAACTCCATTACACTGTGTGACCCTCAATGGTTCAGGGATACAGCTAGCCGTGGGCTCACAACTCCTTGTGACTCGGAACAACGATTTCCGACTTGCCCAACGAATCATGGTAAAGCGCCTAGCAACATCGCCCCATGATTCCCTAGGTATCACTGATAGTGCCTACAAGAACCAGTAGATTTTGGTTAGCGTACAGTACGGTCTCTTCATCCATATATCCCGATCGAATCAACAACCATTGGTATATCGAGAGTCGCTCAAGATTCGATAACTATGCAATACATCTTGAAGATCAAATTAGTGACATCGCATGTGCTACTAAGAAACCATTTCTTAAATCACATCAAGTACTCTGGCCAGAGATTCGTCACACTAATATCTCCTCAGATCGCATAGGATATCCACACTCGCAAGTATGTGGTGAATCCTTGACAACAATGCATCGACTCCTATATGTGTTGTAACTGTACCCAATCCCGACACCTGATGACCCCCATAGAGTCGGTAAACGAGTCAAAGCACAGTACTAGCATATAGAGTCTCCATGATGTTTCAAGTAGTAAGGACTAATGGTGTACAACCAAAACCGCGGACTTTATCCACTCGATAAGTGATAACCACTTGGAAAGTCCGGATAGGGTAGTTCGATTATTCATCCTATGAATATCCATTTGCATGCTTCGAACATCTCCATGTTCCCTACCAATGAAACGTGGTACTCCGCATCGCAAATGCTAGTCTCAAACTCGAGCGATCCTTATCCTTATTATCGGACGGCTCAATCGACTAGGAACAGTTTAGAATATACAGTGACTATAAGATGTATTTCATGATAGACATCCCCATGTTCTACCACATCTTACATACACTATAGTATATTCAAGGTCTTTATCAAAACAACAATAGTATATCATAATATAACAATATGAAGAAAGATAAAGTCATTGCCATTAATAAAAGTGTAAATTACATTAAACAAAAGATCGTTTGTACAAAGAGTCATCAAAGCCCATAGCCACAAGTTGGCTCACTGGGCACCCACTCTTTCAATCTCCCACTTGCCCTATAGCCAACTAATCATACTACGTAGACCCATTGCTTCGCGATGTTTGTCAAACAATGGTCCTGGCAAGGGCTTAGTAAGCGGATCAGCGATATTTTCTGCAGAGGCCACTCGTTCGACAGTGATGTCTCCTCTTTCCACAATCTCCCGGATGATGTGGTATTTCCTCAGTACGTGTTTGGATCTTTGATGAGACCTTGGTTCCTTTGCTTGAGCAATGGCACCCGTGTTGTCACAGTACACCGGGACTGGACCAACAAATTCAGGAATGACGCCCAACTCTTGGACGAACTTCCTCATCCAAACGGCCTCTTTAGCAGCAGCTGATGCTGCAATGTATTCAGCCTCAGTGGTGGAATCCGCTGTGGTGTCCTGCTTGGAACTCTTCCAAGAGACAGCACCGCCATTGAGCATGAACACAAATCCAGAGGTTGACTTCGAGTCATCCACGTCACTTTGGAAGCTAGAGTCGGTATAGCCTTCCAATTTCAGATCTCGTCCTCCATATACCACGAACATATTCTTAGTCCTTCGTAAGTACTTAAGAATGTCCTTCACGGCTTTCCAATGCATTTGACCAGGATTAGCCTGATATCTGCTCGTGACACTCAGAGCAAATGCTACATCCGGTCTGGTAGATATCATCCCATACATGATACTACCTATAGCTGACGCATATGGTACATGTGTCATATTCTCTATCTCTGCATCAGTCTTGGGACACATAGACTTGGATAAAGAAACTCCATGACACATGGGTAGATGTCCTCTCTTGGACCCATCCATTGAAAACCGTTTCAATATGGTGTCGATGTAGGTTGATTGAGTGAGTCCTATCATTCTCTTAGATCTATCTCTATAGATCTGTATCCCAAGAATGTAGGATGCCTCACCCAAATCCTTCATCGAGAATCTACCTGATAACCATATCTTTGTTGACTGCAACATCCCTACATCATTCCCAATGAGTAGGATGTCATCAACATAAAGTACTAAGAATGTCACAGCATCCTTAACTACTTTCTTGTACACGCACGGTTCCTCCGGGTTCTTGATGAAACCAAAATCTTTTATTGTTTCATCAAATTTCTGGTTCCAACTTCTTGATGCTTGTTTTAGACCATAAATTGATCTCTGAAGCTTGCATACCTTATGCTCGCTTCCCATGGATGTGAACCCCTCCGGCTGCTTCATATAGATTTCTTCCTTAATGTCTCCATTAAGAAAATCAGTCTTCACATCCATTTGCCATATCTCATAGTCATACCATGCAGCTATGGCAATAAGGATTCTTATGGACTTGAACATTGCAACTGGTGAAAAAGTTTCATCATAGTCAACTCCTTGTCTTTGAGTGTAACCTTTCGCCACCAATCGCGCCTTGTAGGTCAATACCTTACCATCAGGCCCAAGCTTTCTCTTGTAGATCCATTTACACCCTATTGGAACAATTCCATCAGGAGGATCTACTAAAGACCAAACTTGGTTTGTATGCATTGAATCCAATTCAGACTGCATAGCTTCAAGCCATAAATTTGAATCCGCATCAGAAATTGCTTCCTTGAAGTTTCTTGGATCACATCCAATGTCGGGTTCATCTTGATCCCCTTCAAGAAGAAGACCATATCGAACAGGAGGTCTAGAAGTCCTCTCGGATCTTCTAGGTTCAGGCGTGTCCAGTAATGGTTCCTGAGGCGTAGGATCGTTATTTTGTATTTCGGGTTCTTCTCGAACTTCTTCGAGTTCCATCATCTCGCCTTTCTTATCCAATAAGAACTCCTTCTCCAAGAAGGTGGCATTCCTAGAAACAAACACCTTTGTTTCAGCAGGATAATAGAAATAATATCCGATTGAATTCTTCGGATACCCTACAAAATAACATAAGCTGGATCGACTATCCAACTTATCTCCCACTGTCTGCTTCACGTAAGCAGGACATCCCCAAATCCTTAAGTACGAATACTTAGGAGCTTTGCCATTCCATAACTTGTATGGTGTTTTGTCCACTGCTTTAGTGTGGACGTTGTTCAACAACAATACTGCCGTTTCAAGCGCATAGCCCCAAAACGAAGGTGGAAGCTCAGTGAAGCTCATCATGGATCGAACCATGTCCAACAAAGTTCGATTACGACGCTCCGATACACCATTAAGCTGTGGTGTCATAGGAGGAGTCCACTGAGAGAGAATCCCATTCTCTTTCAGATAGTCCAAAAACTCGGTACTCAAGTATTCTCCACCTCGATCCGATCGAAGTGCTTTAATACTTTTACCTAGCTTGTTTTCTACTTCAGCCTTGAATTCTTTGAACTTTTCAAATGCTTCAGACTTATATTTCATTAAATATAAATACCCATACCTTGAATAATCATCAGTAAAGGTAATGAAGTAGGTGTGGCCATATTGAGTCCCAACTCTAAATGGACCACAAACATCTGTATGGATCAAATCCAACAGATTTTGACTACGCTCAGGTTTCCCCTTAAAAGGAGATTTAGTCATTTTTCCTTTTAGGCAGGATTCACAAGTAGGTAGAGAGTTAATATCAGACATATCAAACATGCCCTCTCCCACTAGCTTGTTCATCCTCCTTGAGGAAATATGACCTAGCCTAGCGTGCCAAAGGTTTGCCGGGTTTTGGCTATCGATTTTCCTTTTGTTTGTCGTCGCCGGTTTATCAACATAATTTATTGGAACGTCTTTTAGTTTTAAGTTGTATAGATCGTTTTCAAGTTGTCCATTTCCAATTAAACATACATTCTTGTAAATATTGCAAATCTCATTCACAAAATTGCAAGAATAACCATCTCTATCTAGCATAGAAACAGAAATAATGTTTTTAATTAAATCCGGAACAAATAAAACATCTCTTAATAATAACTTAAAACCATTCTGCAAAATTAAACAAACATCTCCAATGGCTGTAGCTTCAACTCTGGAACCATTCCCGAGCCTCAGCTGGATCTCACCCATTCTAAGCCTGCGACTTCTTGTCATCACCTGCAAATCATTGCAAATGTGAGATCCACATCCGGTATCCAATACCCAAGAAGTAGTATTAAGTGAAATGTTTATTTCAATATAGAACATACCCTTTGCAGTTCCCAACTGCTCTAGATATTCCTTGCAGTTGCGCTTCCAATGACCGGGCTTCTTGCAGTAATGGCAAATATCCTTGGATTTTCCATTGTTTGAAGCCTTTGTCTTGTGCTTCTTCTCGGGTTCGACTTTCTTGGGTGGGGCAGAACGTTTCTTGCCCTTTATACTTGGCCCCTTCTTAGCAGAAGATGAGGAGCCTACCAAGAAAGCTGGCTTATCCTTCTTAAGTGTGGATTCATATGTCACAAGCATATTGACCATCTCTTCAAGGGTGGCCTCTATCTTGTTCATATTAAAATTTACCACAAATCCGTCAAACGAAGAAGGAAGAGATAGAAGCAGTAAATCCACGTTGAGTTCATGCTCCAACACCAAATCAAGAGTTGCTAACTTCTGTATGAGCCAAATCACTCGTACCCCATGATCACGGACCGAAGTCCCTTCACGCATGCGACACGTCATTAGCTCCTTAACAGTAGCGAACCTTTCAGCCCTCGATTGAGCCCCAAAAAGTTCCTTGAGTTGAGCGTGAATGTCAGCAGCATTCACGGTGTCCTCAAATCGCCTCTGGAGTTCATCAGACATCGAGGCTTGCATATAGCATTTGGTCTTGATGTCATGGTCCCACCATGCATCAAGTTTGGCCAATTCCTCCGGACTTACGTCAGCTGGTGCTTCCTTCGGAGGTGATTTCTCTAACACGTAGAGCATCTTCTCCGAAGTCAAGACAATCTTCAACTTCCGGAACCATTCCGTATAGTTTGCGCCAGTTAACTTGTTTTGTTCGAGGATCGAGAATAAAGGATTACGCGAATTCATCGTATGAAATACTGAAAAGAAAAACAGACATATATCAATGATTGTTTAAGCAATTTACTAAGACATAAAATAGGCGAAATTTAATTTTATGAATCTCACTCCCACTATTTTAACGATTTCACTACCCTCTAGTGAAAACGGGAAACTTTTTCCTTAGTGAGAACATGGAGTCCAATTGACAAACTTATGGTCCCGAATAATATCAGCCAACCATAATTCTCAAAAGGTAGAGCCCAATTGCTTCCAAAGCAACCCCCATGTGTTTACCTCATGTCCAATAAGGGCCCAATAATATGACGCCGTTTAAAGTGACATGTCAAGATGACCCATCAATATTAAGTTGTGATGGACGGTCGCCATGTGGATCCCCCAATAATATGAGCCGATCCCATGGGAGTTCCACCCAACTTACAACATTTGTCGATCCAATGTACAGCTTTCCGACGAACGGGCCCCCCCAATAATATGAGCCGGACCGTATCCGCGGGTAGCATCTCATACATTGACCGTTGATGGAAGGTAGGAATATTTAAACAAATTTAAATTTCCTTTATTTATCTTGATATCAATTTTAAATCATATTTAAAATGAGGGATTTTTAATTATGAAAATTTGTCTCATCATTTTTCAATTTATTGTATGCTTGCCGGATTCATACAATTATGTCTAAAACATGCATACAATCATAATATCATATATTATATATAGGATGATCGATTCCATTTCTAATTAACTCGTGGTTGCCAATCACGAGTCTTAGTCCAATCCTAGGTAATATGCAGTATGCAATGCAATCCTATTACATTAGCTTCCAATTTACATTTCTTCGTCTTTATTGTCTGCTGGGCCCACCATCTTCAAATCTTGATCTCCCACTAAATCTAATGTATTTACAATAAATAACAATGACAAGTAAGGGATACATTTTAGGGGTGGGAACGGGCCATAAACCAAGCCCACTTTTATTACATATGACATTCATATTGGGCCATAAACCAGGCCCATTAATAAAACCAACAACAATAAAAACAAATATAAATTCCTAACATACACCTACAAAATTGGTCATGGCAATCGATCATCCTTATCCAATAACATTTAATTCAAAATTAATTTATTGGATATCATGCATATGGCAATTTAAATTTAAACAGGATAAAATCATATTTTATATATAAAATCATATTTTACATATAAAATCATATTTTACCTTTTATTAAATAAAATCATATTTTATCTACAGAATCTAATTTTATAGATAAAATCATATTTTACTTAATATATACATAAGATCAAATCTTATCATCAATTGTACCAAAAATAATTGATTTCAAAATTCAATTTAAGGATAAAATATTAAAATTTTCCAAAAATTCAAATTTATCCAAAAATCAATTTTAAAATTTTCGGACTCGAACAATTCGATCCGATGCCTCGTGAACCAATCAAAAACAATTTTTTGACCGGACCAAAAATAAAATTTTAACACATTAAAATTAATTTAAATAAAAAATAATAATTTTTCCCGCTGGCCGCCCGGGACACTCCCGGGCCGGCCCGCACCCGTGGGCGCGGGCCGGGGCAGCCCGGCTGCCCCTTTAGGGCAGCGACAATCGCTGCCCTGGCGGCGCCTGGCGCCGCCCCTGGGCGGCGCCGAGCGTCGCCCCTGGGCGGCGCGCTGCCCTGCGCAGCGATCTGCGCTGCGCTGCGCTGGGCAGCGCCGAGCGCTGCCCTGGCGGCGCTGAGCGCCGCCCCTGGGCGGCGCTGTGCGCCCCCTTTGGGCGGCGCCGTGCGCCGCCCGGGGCAGCGACCGTCGCTGCCCCACCGGGCAGCGATCCAATCGCTGCCCGGGTTTTGCCCGAAAAAAAAAAATTTTTATTTAAAATATTTATTTTGTTTTAAAAAACCAAGACTCAAAAATTTTTGTACAATCGATTAATTTAATCGTTTGATCTGAGCAACCTGGCTCTGATACCAATGTTGGAAAACGGGCGGCTGTCAGATCAATCGGTATTGATACCCGGTGCAGCGGAAGTTTAAAAATTTTATTATGGAACAATTCCATAGTGTGGGTATCAATCCTTTTACGATTAAATTATTTGTGTGTGTAAAATTAAATAACTATTATTAAATTTTACCTTCAATCTCGAATCGAGATTCTGGACACCAACAGATTTCTCTGCTCTTGTTGTCTCTCCCTGGAACTGATGAATATTCTGTCCTTCAATCAGGTCCACGAATAGAGGTTTAATCCCTCTGATAGATTGCACTAGAAAATCTATCAGAAGTTTTCTACGAAGAGAATAAACGAATTTGATTCGCTATTCCAGACTGCAATTCAAAATCACAGACCGGAATTTCTCACGCAGAGAAGGGAGGGGGGCGGCCGAATTTCTTTTGAGAGAGAGCTAGGGTTTTCGATTTTCTGTCTCTCAAATTATGACCTGTTGTGTGTAATTTCTGTACTGCAATAACTTATTTATAATTCAGGCCACTAACACCTTAGGGCCCATTAGTCATAAGTTGAGGCCCGACAAGCAAAGCCCGCATGTTCAGAAATTAATATAAAATTCATCGTGACTCCGATTGATAAACCGATTTCATCAATGTGCACAGAAACCATTTCTGCACATTTTAAAGTCAAGATAAATTTTCCTGAATCCGAATTCAGTGGTTTCCAAAAATGTACATCCCTATGTCATTTTAGGAAATCCTACTCCCTTACTCTTATTTAAGAAGTCCAACTTCTTTATTCATTAAATTTAACTCTTTAAATTTAACTATCTCAACGGGGATTAAAACTCCATTACACTGTGTGACCCTCAATGGTTCAGGGATACAGCTAGCCGTGGGCTCACAACTCCTTGTGACTCGGAACAACGATTTCCGACTTGCCCAACGAATCATGGTAAAGCGCCTAGCAACATCGCCCCATGATTCCCTAGGTATCACTGATAGTGCCTACAAGAACCAGTAGATTTTGGTTAGCGTACAGTACGGTCCCTTCATCCATATATCCCGATCGAATCAACAACCATTGGTATATCGAGAGTCGCTCAAGATTCGATAACTATGCAATACATCTTGAAGATCAAATTAGTGACATCGCATGTGCTACTAAGAAACCATTTCTTAAATCACATCAAGTACTCTGGCCAGAGATTCGTCACACTAATATCTCCTCAGATCGCATAGGATATCCACACTCGCAAGTATGTGGTGAATCCTTGACAACAATGCATCGACTCCTATATGTGTTGTAACTGTACCCAATCCCGACACCTGATGACCCCCATAGAGTCGGTAAACGAGTCAAAGCACAGTACTAGCATATAGAGTCTCCATGATGTTTCAAGTAGTAAGGACTAATGGTGTACAACCAAAACCGCGGACTTTATCCACTCGATAAGTGATAACCACTTGGAAAGTCCGGATAGGGTAGTTCGATTATTCATCCTATGAATATCCATTTGCATGCTTCGAACATCTCCATGTTCCCTACCAATGAAACGTGGTACTCCGCATCGCAAATGCTAGTCTCAAACTCGAGCGATCCTTATCCTTATTATCGGACGGCTCAATCGACTAGGAACAGTTTAGAATATACAGTGACTATAAGATGTATTTCATGATAGACATCCCCATGTTCTACCACATCTTACATACACTATAGTATATTCAAGGTCTTTATCAAAACAACAATAGTATATCATAATATAACAATATGAAGAAAGATAAAGTCATTGCCATTAATAAAAGTGTAAATTACATTAAACAAAAGATCGTTTGTACAAAAAGTCATCAAAGCCCATAGCCACAAGTTGGCTCACTGGGCACCCACTCTTTCATAGTCTATGTCACCAAAAGCTTGGATATGTGAATTTCAAGATCTTAAAGAATTTGAGTAAGTTTGATACTATTAGAGGTCTTCCAAATTTAAAGTCTGGTGTTCCATACATTTGCGGTGCATGCCAAAAAAGTAAGCAAACCCATGTGTCGCACCCCGTGGTACAACACTGTGGGACAACACGGTGTCTAGAACTTTTACATATGGATTTGATGGGACGTCCTATGGAAGTTGAAAGTTATGGAGGTAAGAAGTATTCTTTGGTATGTGTTGATGATTTCTATCGTTTTACATGGGTAAGATTTTTTTAGAGAAAAATCCGACACTTTTGATGTTTTTAAGAAGTTATTTTCCAAGATTACTAATCTACATACTTTGACAGTAGCAAGGATCAGAACTGATCATGGAAAGGAATTTGAGAACTCGTCATTTTTGTTTTTGTATGATAAAAAGGGTATTTCACAAGAGTTCTCTGCTCCAAAAACTCCTCAACAGAATGGAATTGCCGAAAGAAAGAATAGGACATTGCAGGAGATGACTAGGGTGATGATGAGCTCAAAAAATATCTTCAAGAGATTTTGGGCAGAAGCATTGAACACGTCTTGTCATATTTCCAATCGTGTTTAATTGAGAAGTGGCTCTTTGATGAATTCCTATGAAATCATCATGGGAAAGAGGCCAAATCTAAATTATTTTCATATTTTTGGTTGTGTGCTATGTTTTAAATTATAGAAATCACCTAGAAAAATTTGATTCCAAGAGTGATAAGTGTTTGTTCCTTGGTTATTCTACTAATAGTCGTGAATATAGGATGTATAACCTTAGAACTAGAACAATTATGGAATCTATTAATGTTTTTTTTATGATGATGCAGATCTCAAAGGAAAAACTGCTGAAGATGATATTGAAGGCTTGCTGGAAATTCCTCTCGAAGAACACAGTGTTGTCCCTGATGTTACAACACCAAACACAACATTGGTTCCTCCAGAAATTGTCCATGAAAAAAATTCTCAAAATGGTGAGGAGAATGAGGTAATTATTGAAAATGAAATTCTAAGCAACATACAAAAGAATCATCCATCATCATAGATCATTGGAGATGTTCATGGAAATAGACAAACCCGAGCTAAGGACAAAGTTGACTACCGTAAGATGGTTGGGTTAGTATGCATGAGTTCCATGTACTCACATGTAATGCATTCTTGTTTTGTCTCCAATGTTGAACCTAATAATGTCAATGATTCTTTGAGTGATGAATTTTGGATAAATGTCATGCATGAGGAACTTGAGAAAATTGTCCGAAATGATGTGTGATTTTTGGTTCCACCTCCTGAACATGGTAATGTCATTGGTACAAAATAAATTTTCAAAAATAAAACCAATGAATCAGGAAACATCATTAGGAATAAAGCAAGGTTGGTTGTCAAGGGTGCCTGCAGGTTGAGGGGGTTGATTTTGATGAGACCTTCGCTCCTGTTGCCCGCATTGAGTCAATTCGACTATTGCTTGCTATTTCATGTCATATGGGTATTAAAATTTACAAAATGGATGTGAAGAGTGTGTTTTTGAATGATATTTTAAATGATAAAGTGTATGTGAAGCAACCCAAATGCTTTGAGGATCCACACCACTTGGATCATGTGTACAAGTTGAAAAAGGTATTTTATGGCTTGAAACAAGCTCCACGAGCTTGGTATGGTAGGTTGACTGAGTATTTGCTCAAAATTGGCTTCAAACGAGGTGAGGTTGACAAAACTCTTTTTAATCAAAAGGACAAAGATGAAATTCTTATTTGTAAAGTTTATGTGGATGACATTATCTTTGGTGCTTCTTCTCAAAAGCATGTTGATAGTTTTGTTGAATGCATGTCTTCTACTTTTGAAATGAGTATGGTAGGAGAATTAACTTTATTTCTTGGATTGCAAGTTAAGAAATTGAGTGATGGTATTTTTCTTTGTCAAAGTAAGTATGCAAAAAATTTGGTGAAAAAGTTTTGCAAAGAGAATGTTAAGAACATGAAAACTTCAATGGGCTCGAGTGAGAAATTAGGAAAAGACAACGTTGAGGCTGGTGTTGACAACACCATGTGTCGCAGCATGATAAGGAGTCTTTTGTATTTAACTGCTAGTCGTCCTGATATCATGTTCAGTGTGTGTTTATGTGCTAGGTCCATACCAATCTGATCCAAAGGTAACCCATTTAAAAGATGTTATGAGAATTTTGAAATATATCTCGGGTACATTGGATTTGAGATTGTGGTATACGAGGGAAACCAACACTAATCTTGTAGGTTTTAGTGATGCGGATTGGGCTGGTGATGTTAATGATAGGAAGAGCACTACGGGTGAGTGTTTTTATCTTGGTAATAATTTGGTTTCATGGTACAGTCGTAAGCAAAATTGTGTGTCACTGTCAACTGCTGAATCTGAATATGTGGCAGCCGGAAGTTGTAATTTCACAACTTCTTTGGATGAATAAAATGATTGAAGATTATGGTTTTAAGAGTGAACCCCCATTGTTTTTGTGATAATTCGAGTGCTATTGATATATCAAAGAATCCAGTTCAACACTCACGCACAAAACATATTGACATTCGTCATCACTTTATTCAAGATTTGGTAGAAAAATGTATGATTCGAATGGAGTTTGTTGAAACCAATAACCAATTGGCAGACATTTTTACTAAATCTTTAGATTTTGAGAGATTCTCAACCCTTCGAAGGTCTATCAGCATGTGTGCATTATAATCCTTTGACTGTGTTGTCCTCGATGTTACAATACCACAGACAACACTGCTGTTTTTTTTCATGCATATTTAGGTTTTTAAGCATTCTGCATTCACTTTGTGTTGTGTAGTGTTTAATCTCTGTTACAGTGATTCGACTAATGCCAAGTTTTTTAGCAAAATTTTTCTTGTACATGCTAGCTCTTGCAATTCGAACTCTAACTAAACCACCAAGTAGTTGAGGGATGTACGTGTATTCCATGTTCATGTCCCATGTGAAAGCTGGTTTCGCAAATTCAGTGTTCAGTTTTTTAATAAGTTTGATGACCAATGTAATATGTAAAAACTTTATAAATAATTGGAAGAAAATGGAAAAAGCTACCTAATTGAGTCCAATGAAGACTGTTTTTTTAGTGCGCGGGCTACCACTTCTGGAATTGTTTTTTTAAAAACAAGGGTAATCAAGTGTGTAAGTTCCAAATACTTTTGAAAAACTTTGGTGTTGTTGATGATGTTGCAACACGAGAGGCAACATTATACCTGTGAACATATCATGTGTTTGTGATTGCATTTTTATTTTTGTTACATTCTGTTTTAGACATAAAATAGGTCATGCTTATGCATTTTGCTAATAGGGATCTGTTTTTGGGTAAGGGTCAAAACAGAAATAATTCAAAAAACTACCCTATTCACTAAATTTGAATTTTTGTGATTGATTTTTGTTTCAGTGGAGTTAAGCTGATGTGGAGTTAATTCTGGAAAATTTGGGCTGAAATATGTATCTTGGATTATTGCCTTATTTATGGGATTTTATCTCTAAATTCCAAATTTTATTTTCGACCGTTGGGGAAAAATTACCGTTGGTAACCTGGTGAGAAAAGGAAATCAGTGTAATTATGAATTTGTTAGGAAAATATTACCGTTTGTGATAGGGGTTATATATATGAGTTTTCGTAAATATCGGGCATTATCATATTCTCAAAATTCTCTAATCCCGATTGCTTTTTCTGTAAACTCTACCTCTATCTCACTCCCAAATTGTTTTTTCAATGGTAGGCTTTGATCCACAGGATATTCGAAGCAAGATGGGTGATGTGAATCCTAATGTTCCCTCCAGTGTTGCAACACCAAAAAACCCATCCACGGATTCATCTCTGCCGATTGTTCCAGTTCCGGTGGAACCCATACCACTTGCTACAATCATGCCCGGTGAACCTGGAAATGAGATCGATGTGGAAAATTTGCCCAATTTTGTTGTTCTGAATCGTGTTCATCCTCCTCCACCGATAGTCCGCAGATCAAAAAGGCAAGCAGTGTATGATCCCGGCTTTACTCAATCTAAGAGATTTTATAAGGGTCCGCACATATCCATGGCGGAAGAAGATTACAGCTCTGGTGATGATTCAGAGGATGCCGATTATGAGTTTGTTGTGCGGAAGAAACATTTGTTTCCACTGATGCATCTGCATCTGCTCCGATTGTTGAATCTGCTTCTGAGAGAAGTGATTCAAGCTCGTCTGATGATACTCCACATGTGAAAATCCAAACAGAAGCTCCTCTTAAATCCGTGCATGCGAAAACTGCTTCTGATGAAGATGCAACTCTGGCACAAATTTTGGAGAGCCTTAAGCAAGGTAAGGCTACTTCCTCTATTTCTCCCTCTGCTTATCTCTATGATGATGAGCCTGATGCTGAAATGTTAGAGGAATTTTCCGAGGGCAAAGCACATCAAGATGCGGATATTTATTCTTCATCCTCCTCTTCTACTGACTCTGTTGCAAGTTCATCTGACAAAAGTGCCAATATTGAAGAAGAAGAAGAAGAAGAAGAAGAATATGATGAAGTTTCCAGCATGGATGCTGATGAAGAACCTCTGTAGCAAGAGTTTGTTTCTGCTGGTGCAGCCAGTGTTGCAGTTGGTGTTGTCAACACCACAGTCAACACTATTGAAAATGGATATGATGTTGATGCTGCTCACTCCCTCCAATTTTACTCTGGTGATGCTGATGTTGTATGGTCACTTTATGTACACAGAGGGATGTGGGATGAAAATGACATCAATGTGGAGTCATACAGCAGGTACAATTTGATTGAATTTTTAAAGCTTAGGAAGCTCTACTCTTTAGTTGTTGCTGTGATACCCTACTGTAAGAGGGTTATTCTGGAATTCTACGCCAACCTAGCTTCAAGCATTGAAGATCCAGACTCGGCGAAGTATGGTTTGGTTTATCTTTGGGGCAGGTTGTTTGAGTTTACTCCAGCCGTGATCAACTCTCTATACTCAACTCCCGATGTGGATGAAGGACACTACCCGGACATTCATGAAGTTATTTCTGTTCTTACTGGTGGTATGGTCAAGCAATTCACTGACCATTTTTCTGCAGCTAAGCTTACTTCATTCTACTCGGTCCTTCTTAAGATAGCTGTGAGGAATTGGACGCCTACATCAAACTCTACAGTGATCACAAGACCATAGACGTTCATTCTTTATGCCATAGGGACTGGGACTCTATTCAATTTTGGAAAGACACTGTTTCGGGCTATACTCCAGTTTGCTGATGGAGGCCTCAAGTCTACAAAGTTGTCATTCCCATCTTTGATTTATGGTATTTTGGAATCTCAAGGGTTTATCCGCAATATCACTGAAGAGCTAACTGATCAACCTGGGATTTTGAAGATTGCAGCTGGATTACTCAAGGGAAATCGTGAAATTGATTTGCCCTGGACTGCCATTCCTACTCCTGCTGCTGCAGTTGCTGATGTTGCACCAGGTGTTGCCAACACGGGTGACAACACTGAAGAAACAGTGCCTATCACTACTCCTCTGGAATTTACCACTGCTACTATTCAGCTCTTGATTACTCGTGCTGAGGAGAAGATTGCTCAAACGCAGGAAAACATTGCCTTTTATAGCACGGTCTTGGCTGATTGTCGAAGACAACTTGACATTTTTGGCCAAACAGGGGGAGATAGTGCACAATAAGATGAAACTGGTCCATCTGGGACAAAAGATGAAGAGGCATAAGCTACTGATCGAGAGGAATCTGATAGTGATCAGTTTTAGTTTTTGCATCTTTCCTTAATTTTTGCTTCGTTGTTTAGTTTCGTCTTTCTGTTTAATATAACTGTTTTTGTTTTCTCTAGTTATGTTCTTTATTGTTCTAATCTATCATAACTAGACTCACACCTTTAAATCCTCTTATGTTCTGTTATATGAATTATAAAATCCCTAAGTCATTGTTCGTGTTATCCTTGGTGTTGCCAACACAAGAGACAACACTTCAGGGGGAGAAGGATTTTTTAAACTCAGGGGGAGTTTATGTTTATCTTACTTGTGCGAGGTTTTGTCCAGAAAGCAAAAAGGGGGATATTGAAAGGAATTTAATTCCTTAATATTCTCGGTCCTAATTATTAATTAATATTAGATTTTGCTTTCTAGACAAGTTATAATATTTGGCAAATATTGTGTGTATATTTCGACTATCTTATGAAATATATTTGTCATGATCAATTATATCTTGATAAGGTAGATAATTGATATTTTAAGTATTCGATATTATCAAGATATGATTTGCTAGATTTGATAGAGTTTTATTCCTACTTAAACTTGTTTTCTTATTTGTGTAGGACTCTATCTAAGAAAACCTTCAAGACTTGGATGCTAATCTATAAAGGGAGGTTTTCACGCACAAGAAAAAGAGACTTCAGATGTACAATTCTCTGCGCATAGATTGAAGAATTTCATTGAAGAATTCGAAGAATCTGAAGCAAGGTTTTGCAACTTTCGTTGTTGCTTGTCCCTGTGTTGCCGTTCGTGTTGAGGACATCAGAGACAACACTGTGGAAACTTTGTTGTTGAAGATTTTTTTGTGTTTCTTCTATTTAGGCTACGGGAGTTGCATCTCATTAGTTTTTACTCTGATTTGTTTAGGATGCAAGTTTGATTTCTCAACTTGTTGAGAAATTTATGATTTTTTGATTTTTTGTAAAATCACTAGTATTGCTTTGTAAGACTGGTCTTATTTTCTCTAATGATATTTGGTCATAAGGCACCCGCGCGAGTTTTTATACTCGTGCAAAATTATTTATTTGTGTTTTATTTACGCTTTAAATTTTCGCTGCACTTGAGAGTATTGAGGTGACACATTAAACATCAGCATGAAATCATCATTGTATTGGTTCCATGTCTGCTTCCATTCGAAAAAAACTAAAATTTTAACAACAAAAAAAAAATAGCGGACTACACTAGATATTTGATAATATGGAAAACCAAAATTGGAAAAAAAAAATAAAAAACAAACATAAGATCAAAAAACAATTTTTTTTTATAATGCCTATACAATGAAACTGAACATTGAGAAGATGAATTTTAAGTACTCTTTTGTAAATTATTCTAATTTTTATTTACATTATATAATTTGATTATTTTTATTTATTTTCAATTTTACTCATAAAAAAAGAATTAACGAGATATTTAAAAAATAGATGAAATATTACTACCTAGAACTTAATGTATGAGATAATTTTTATAATAAATATAAATTATAGAGATAATTTATTAGCATTATTATGGATTAATTTTTTTACTTATGACTACATCATCTTAAAAATACATATATAGATTATTTAGTGAATTATCTTTTATAAATATGTGTTTTAGTACACTTATTTATTCGATTTATAACATTTTCACTGGAAACTAATATTCGTTAATATTAATTTATAAAAAAAATATTTTTATACAAAATTAACTATATAGAATATATAATATGTCCTCTGTTAGCTTAAAACAGTCATTAATAATATACTTATTATTAGGTATCTCAAAGATCATTTTTCATTTTTTTCCTTTGCTTTTAATTGCAAGATTTTTGTATAAAGTAATATTTTGTTTTATTATTTTTTATTTAATAATTATAATTCATTTTCATTCTATTTTTGATGTTAAATGTTAAAAAACTTAATTGGTTTTTAATTATTTTTTATTTAATAATCATAATTTATTTACGTTCTATTTCTGATGTTAATTGTTAGAAAACTTAATTGGCTTTTAATTAATTACCATCTATCTATTATAGCGAAGAGTATTGTATACTATTATAACAATGATATTATTTTCTTAAACTAAAATTTTCTTTATAAAATTTGTCTTTTAATTGTTTCTTATTCTTTTTGAAAAGTATTTGCATAAAAATGTTGTGAAATATTTAAAAAAATATAATTTTCAGAAAATATTTATAAAAAAGTAATCTATTTTATTTCTATTTCTATTTCTCATCAAATATATTTATTTGTACAATGTAACTCATTCAATTTACATGTAATGGTAGTAGTTCTATTAAATTAATTTTTATTGAAAGAAAATAATTTATTGACCTTAGTTGTGATGATGGTCACAAGAGTGTTGGAAGCATCGTGTTTAATTATTTGATTGAATTTATTAAACATGTTTAAAAAAACCCTAATATGGGATTTTATTTAATTTTTTATTTTAATTTTAGAAATCAAATTTTTTAATTGATGTCTGTTGGAACTTTCAAGGTGTTGATATCTACAAAACTATTCGTTCAAAAAGTCGCCAAACTAAATTATGCAATTGACATCAATAAAAACAAAGGCAAGATATAAATTGACGAGCTAAACTGAGACATCAACTGTGTTGACCATTGACCATTGCAAAAGAGATGGGTGCACTCAGTTTAAGAAGAATCGATCTTAATCAATCATCAGAGCAGTTAAGCAGAGTTCAACTGAAAGCATGAAGACAACTCGATTCAATTTAGCAGAAAGTAGAAATACATCAGTTTACGACGTTGCCAGAGAATGTTGCGGAAAATACAAGCTAACAGCAACATGATTTGAATTCAATATAAAGCCTTTATCTGTTGGAATATAAATACCCATCCTCGGGACATTTCATATATATCGGGCATCTTGAAAAAGCATTCGCAAGTATACTCTCACTATAAAAGGTAAACTGAACACATTCAGTTTACCCATATACAATAAGTCGAGGAAAGAAACGCTTACTGAAGATAATAATCAAGCAAGCTAAAGAAACACTAGCAAACTTATGTGATTAGAAGACCAATCAAGTGCTAATTGTTGTGTTGCAAATATTGATGTATCAATGTGATCAGTTAAGGTGCTGTAAACCTCGTTGTAACAAGGAGCAGTCGTGAACTGTGTCCTTGAAGTGTTTCTAGGAGTTTTAGGATATGCAGTGTGTGAAAGTCCTTGTATTGGAGTGATCTGTTGCAAGTTTATTGTAATAATCAAAGTCTTCTAAGTGAATCCTTTCGAAATGGAAGAAGGGATGACGTAGAAGTTGTTGAAATATCCAAACATCCATAAACATACTTTAGCGTTCTTACTTTCAGTTCATCATCACATACAGTCCATAACAGGTCCAATCTGTTAATCGACCTCATTCCGTACTTACTTAAGTTGGTTGATTAATATAGATACACGAGAAGAATAGAGTTCAGTTGTTAAACTTCAATTGAACTCATCTTGAAAGATTCGGAGTCAACTGCTACAAGGACACAAACACTATCAGTCTAGCAAGCTCACCCCCCGAAACTGATCCTATCAATGTCTCATTCAGTATGCAAAGCTTACAATACTTTTTCATAAGTTCACTTGAAAAACTTCAATAAATGTCCTTTATTTTTTTTAGGAAAAACTGCAATTTTGTTATGTAATTTTGTTACTTTGCGATTTTATCCCTCTATGTTGTCAAATTTCATATTTATTTCTATAATTTTTTATTTTTCTTATAATTTTAGTCATTTTTCATTGGGAGTGCTGAGATGGCACAGTAAACATCAGCATGACATCATCATTGTATTGGTTCCATGTCAGCTTCCGGTCGAAAAAAAGACTAAAATTTTAACAACAAAAAAATATAGCGGACTACACCAGATATTTGATAACATAGAAGACCAAAATTGCAAAAAAAAAAAAAAAACAAACAAACAAACAAACAAACATAAGATCAAAAAATATTTTTTTTCTCTTTTTTCACAGTGCCTATACAATGAAACTGGGCATTGAGGAGATGAATTTTAATTACTCTTTTGTAAATTTTTTTAATTTTTATTTACATTCTATAATTTGATTAATTTTATTTACTTTCAATTTTATTCATAAAAAAATTAACGAGACATTTAAAAAATAAATGAAATATTACTATATATCTAGAACTTAACGTATGAGATAATTCTTATAATAAATATGAATTATAGAGACAATTTATTAGCATTATTAGATATTAATATTTTACTTATGATTATTTCATCTTTAAAAAACACATATATATAGATTATTTAATGTATTATCTTTATAAATATGTGTTTTAGTACACTTATTTATTCGATTCATATCATGTTTAATGGAAATTAATATTCATCAATATTAATTTACAAAAAAATATTTTTATACAAAATTAACTATATAGAATATATAATTCTAAAACACAAATAGAGAAAGATAAAAAAAAATCCATAAGAGGTTATAAATTTAGCATAAGCATAAATGATATTGAATTCAACAATATTTTAGTGGTTTTATTTTAACATTTACATGAACATATTTCATAATCATGTTTTCATCATATATTCATTCACGGTCAACGCACGTACACCTTTCTAGTATGAATAAATTTACGGGATTTCATTTTTTCATCAATTGCAATAATCATTCTATACTCTAAACTTTTCAAAGATCTAAATAATTTGAGCACTGATAAGAGTATTTAACTCTTTGAAGAAGAGTTATTGGATGATACAGACAAAAAATGATTTTGTTTATATTTCAACAACAATAAATGCTACTTGAGGTAGCTCAAAGTATTTTCAGCAAACAGTAAAAGTAAGCATCTGAATCAAGATTGGGAAGTCGAACATGCTTATCTTCTCAATGATTACTTCGGTGATGCAACAATATTTCATAGTGAAGTTTTTCGGCAATGATTCTTATGCGAAGAGAGTTATTTCTTTGCATAGTCATAGCCATGCAAAATTATTTTGAATATTTACAATTGAGGGTTGATGAAATAGGAAAAAAAGATTTGTAGCCACCTCAGAAATGTACTATCCATCAACTGGAGTATGTAGCACCTGCCAATCATTACGATGAGTACCTACGAGTAGCTGAAAAAACTTCATCGAATTCTTGTTCAACTTCTACCGATGTGTGATATTGACGTATATGGGCACAATACTTGAGAAAACCCAATGTTATTGACATTTAACGTTTGCTCGAAATGTATGAGCAGAGACACGCTTCCTCGACATGTTGAATAGCCTTGATTTGTATGTATTGAGAATGAAAAATGTGTTCAGATGCTTGGAAATGCTAGTTTACTCGAGACGATCATGGAGTTCCAATAATCATGCTTGAAACAGTCGCATCTGTGGACTTGTGGACATGACTCTTTTTTTTTTTTTGAAATCATAAAATCGTGTAATGATATCAACATGTATCAAAAACAGGATCATAATTTGTTCTACGTATTTAACACGAACTAATTAATTACAATGAATATGGATTACTTTTGAAGCGTGTTTTAACGATATCTTGTCTACAACATATATGCACTTCAAAGCTTCAAACCTTCAAGCCTTCTCCGGTGTTCTCTCAAACTTAGAACGTAGGATTTTTTGTGTGTGGTCACAACTTTCTGCCAAATTACGTTATAAAACTAGTCTTGAAATATAAGATGATTTCAATTCGACCATTGGAGATTAAAACTTTATAAATTCCAACTTTTGGGTCATTTAATCGATGATGATGATAGAAGTTCAATAGATGGCGTCAAGAAAAGATAATAAGTTGAAAACGAGATAACATAAGAACAATGTGTCCGAACATCGAAAGATATATTTACATAATTAGAGGCTTCTTAACTAATCCAAATTCTTGGATTATTTTCAGTGTATTATCTTGTATGACTTGTCAGAGCAATGTAACACCCTTTATAACTTCGCTAAGTCCTAACCCATAAATCGTCCAGCTATATACTAGACATTGTACTGAGTTGTGTATATTGTCCTGTTGTGTGATTTGGACGTGAAAACATGTTGTCTCTGTTTAAATCGTCGTGTTGTATGATCTGATCATGTCATTGAGTTGAGGTATAATTTATCTGGTTAGGTCGATATCTAGTGTATTCTTTCCATGAGCTATATACTAGACATTGTACTGAGTTGTATACATTGTCTCATTGTGTGATCTAGACGTAAAAACATGTTTTTTTAAATTGTCATGTTCTATAATCTGATCATGTCATTGAGTTGATGTATAATTCATCTGATTGGGTCAATATCTAATGTATTCTTTCCATTTCGAAGAAGAACAAAGGTAGAATGAAGCTTTCCTTGAACTACTTTAAAAGTCACGTGTCATTTACCTATATCGCATTTATTTCACTATTTATTTATTGATTATCCGAGGTGTTCATGTATGTGGGTTGATCTTACATTTGTTAGAATTAACTCAAACAACTTGAAATCGTTACCACGTAAAATATATATCAAGTAGATTTGAAGTTTGATAACTTAGAATCAATTCATGGTGAAGACAATTTTTATAAGTCAAGCAAATTTGTAAAAACAATCTATTCATCCTCTTTTTTAGACCATATTTGTTGTTTATTTGACCATAACAAATATTATATCCCAAATTTCTCCAACTTCAGTGACAAAAATTAAAAAAAAAAATTTAACCCCGATCTTTATATCTTTCCTAGTTAGTCACATCCCACTCAGAATCCCTACCTTAAAGAGACACTCCCTAATAGATCGTCCTAAAGGGTAGTTATATATTGCGCAGGCCTACTGGACAAGGATGTTAGGGCTTCCATTAGATCAAGATTCTCCAACTTAAATGCACTCAACAAACACACACTGAGCGTGAAATAAAATAGCTAGAGAAATCCGACTTTTTCTTCTTGCATTTCATTTAATATAAGTTTCATTTGGCATTTTACCATTTCTTCATCTCATTTTCTTCCCTCCGCCAAATTTTACCACACGTGATATCGGCGGAAAATTTCCTCGAAGTTTCATCGATTAATCTGTTGATTATGGTGAATTGATTCTCAGAAGAATCTCGATTACTGAGACCGACGATGAAGCTTACGCCGAATTTTGTCATAAGTCTCTCAAATCCAGATCTGCGGTGATCTGGAGTCCCTTTTTGTTTTTTTATATTTTTGTAAATTTAAATTTGAGTTCGAAGTCAATTTTCAGATCTAAAGGTTTGAAATTCGAGCAACAAAAAGAGGGCTTGTTTGTTTTCGATAATAACTATACAGAAAATGCCTGGTCATGGGGATTTGGATAGGCAAATAGAGCAGTTGATGGAGTGCAAGCCGCTATCGGAGGCCGATGTGAAGTCTCTGTGCGAGCAAGCGCGAGCAATTTTAGTGGAGGAATGGAACGTGCAGCCGGTGAAATGCCCCGTGACAGTGTGCGGCGATATTCACGGACAGTTTTACGATCTGATCGAGCTTTTTCGAATTGGTGGAAACGCTCCCGATACTAATTACCTCTTCATGGGAGACTATGTTGGTGAGTTTTACATGGCTTTTGGGCAATTTTATGGAAGAAAAGCGTATCTTTATTTTTGTTATTTGTTTGATGCATCAGAACTGGATCTGTAGGGAGTTTTAGCTGATTTTTGTAACTTGGAGAAATCGTAGATGGGTTTTCTTCTTGTTTGTAAGTGCCCATCGTTGGTGCTTTGGGAAAATCAATAGTTTTCTTTACTTTACACTTGATGTTTCTATTCTATGCCAGAATTAGAAATTGGATAATTGATGTATTTTCATGTGGGAAGTGAAACTGAATTATGGGCATTAAATTGTGATGCCTAGATTTTCCGGGGATATATATTCTGGAAGAAAAACCAATGAGGTGTGAATGAGAGCTGATTCCTTAGCTCTTTTACGGAATTCAACTGGCTTTGCTACAGTAGTGACGCCATAGACATGCAATTTTTGGAGCTTTTCTTGAATATCGACGGAAGCTTTTAACACCTCCATGCCCATGTGACCTTTGTTAGGCGTTTGAGTTTTGTCGCAATTATTGAGTCATGCTTCACTGATATGGATTTTGTCTTGTGTATCCTTGTGGCTTGCATCTGTTTGATCCTTGGTGATGAGCAATATTTATGGTTTCTTTATAAAATATAGTTCTATTAATTAGCTGGCAATGGCATGATAGAAAGGCCATCGTAGCAGTTCTCTAATAATACATGTTATGTGACGCAGACCGTGGGTACTACTCAGTGGAGACCGTTACGCTTTTAGTTGCTTTAAAAGTTCGTTATAGAGATAGAATTACTATTCTTAGAGGGAATCATGAGAGTCGGCAAATCACTCAAGTGTAAGACCTCTACTTTCTCCCATATGCTCTTAATGATAGATATCCTTTGAAGTGGCATAAATTACCCTCATATGCTTACCAGTTTGCTACACTGTCTTTTGCTTATACTGGATAAAATATGTTACTGACACAGTGGTGCTGTATGAAGCACGTTGTTCATCCTTTCTGTATTTTTAAAAGACTGGCAATTACTGTCTTTATCATTAGCAAAATAAGTCATATATTCAATTGGTATGAACACATCAAAACGTAATGAAAAGCTGCACAATTCACGCTGTAACCCGAAATTGATGGATAAAATGGGCATCATTTTAGAAATCTTAGATGAAAAGAACTTTTTCCTAGATATCAGATTTGCTCACTAAATGTTTTTAGATGGAAAATTAAAGTTATTTATGTTCTTGAGCATTTCCAAATTTTGAATACTCTGTTCTGCGTAATCTGATCATTTCCAGGTTTACTAATTCAATTCTTTCGCTTGCTAGTTATGGGTTCTACGATGAATGCTTGAGAAAGTATGGCAATGCCAACGTCTGGAAGCATTTCACGGATCTTTTTGATTATCTACCCCTGACTGCACTAATTGAGAGTCAGGTGTGGATTATAAGTTGCATTACTCCTCCATTTTGATTTCGTCAATGGAATAACTTTGTCTGATGTATTGCATTGCTTCCTTCTAGATATTTTGTTTGCATGGAGGTCTCTCACCATCTCTTGATACACTAGACAATATCCGAGCTTTGGACCGTATACAGGAGGTACGTCGATTTTTTTTGTCACTCGCGCCTTTATTATCTCTCTGGTACATGTATAGTATTACCTGTTTTTAGCATATTTGTCCTGGGTTGTGTGAGACGATGGGGGTTTGGAGTTGATATTTTGTTGGTCCCTGTGCCTTCTCCTGTTATTGCTACTTTTGTTCTCCTGTTATTGCTATTTTTGTTTGTGGCTAAGATAATGCCTTCTTATAATCTTACGCTCCTTCTGTGCGTTGCGAGTATGGTCCAAAACATTTTCTTGATCAACATGCATGTTGATTGGCTTGTAGGTTCCACATGAAGGACCTATGTGCGATCTCTTATGGTCTGATCCGGATGATCGCTGTGGTTGGGGCATATCACCCCGTGGCGCTGGATACACTTTTGGTCAAGATATCGCTGCTCAATTTAACCACACCAACGGCCTCTCCCTCATTTCAAGAGCTCACCAGCTTGTCATGGAGGGCTTCAATTGGTGCCAGGTATGCTATTCATCTGAATCACACCATCAAATCACCCTTCATTTCTAACAACAGTTTTATCACTCATTTATCCCTTTCATTTATTTATAGGACAAGAACGTAGTAACAGTTTTTAGCGCACCAAACTATTGTTATCGCTGTGGGAATATGGCTGCCATACTCGAAATTGGGGAGAACATGGATCAGAACTTCCTCCAGTTTGACCCAGCTCCTCGGCAGATCGAACCTGATATGACGCGCAAAACTCCAGATTATTTTTTGTGAACCCGGGACCTCTTTTCAGCCGTTTGTAACAAGCGTTTGCAGTTGTCACTGCAGATGCGCGTTAAGAGACTAGTAATCGTTTGCTGGAGAGTGATTTTCTTCATCATTCTTCTTTCTATTGGGAGTTCACTCAAATACTCCAGAGAAGTAATGGTGACGGGGGATTTTTTGGGTTGTATATTCCTTTCTTTCCCCCTCAGAAAATAGAATTAAAAAGTGACATGATAGTATTGTGTGTTTGTGTAATTTAAAAAGGATGGAGAAAGTAGTTTGCCTTTTTATTCTGACAACTGATCATAATTTCATTGAACTGAATAGTGTTCTTTGACTTGCCTTCTTTGGGTTATCCTAGAATTGATGGCACTAATTACTTTGTTTTTGTTCAACTTATTTCATTCTTATTTGTTTGAGAATCATTGATTATGATTAAAACGGGCAGGATATGAAAGGTGACCTGATCTTTTCGATTCGGGTATGAATTATTAAGACGATGTTTGGATGTGTATTTTAAAAATATTTTCAAATTCAAAAAATAAATAATAAATAAGTAATTAAAGTATGTGTTTGGACAATGCTTTTATAATTCAAATGTGTGTTTGTTTATTTTTTTATATTTTCTGAATGGCAAACAATAATGAAAATCAAAATATATTATTTTTTTAAGTAATTTTTTTTCCAAATTTTAACTGATTGGTGTACTTCGGTTGATTGAAAAATTAATTGATCAATATTTTGGCTTATAATCATTTGTTTTTAGTAGACATTTGAAGTTATTTTGCAAAAAATTATCTGATCAATATTTACACATACTATTAATAATTTTTATATTTTAGCTACTCTTTTATTTTTGTAGATGCATGTAGATTTTTAGAGAAAAAAATTTAAAGAAGATATATATAAAAATATAGTAGACTCAATTTCTAAAAAAAATTATACTTTTCTTTTTTGAGTTATTTGCACCAAACACCCCTGTGAAATATTGAAAATGCACACTTTTCCCCAGTGAAATTTTAATAGACATCTTCAACCCCGACCTTTTAAAAAATTAGCACACTCGCCCTTCAAATGAGTGAATGTTGCGCACGCTCCCCTCATGCGACTGGGCAAAGATTTTGATTTTTTTTTTGCACCAAATACCCCTGTGAAATATTAAAAATGCATATTTAACCCCTGTGAAAGTAATTTTTAAATCTATTGAACTCATAATACACAATTTTTATTAAAATCTAATTATAAAATATTTAACAAACACTTTTAGTTTTATTAATTTTAATTTTTAATTTATTATGATTATATAATTGTTTTCTAAAATAAACGAGATTTAAATACCTAAAAGTTTCAAAATATTAAATCAAAATGATAAGTTCATGCATGTTACTTTTTAATTTAGGATTATGGATTTTAATAAAAATTATGTATTATGGGTTGAATATATTTAAAAATTATTTTTATAAGGGTCAAATATGCATTTTTTATATTTCACAGGGATATTTTGTGAAAAAAAAATATAAAAATCTTTGCTCAATTGCATGAGGAGCGCGTGCGCAACTATCATTCATTTGAAGAGACGAATGTGCTAATTTTTTAATAAAATCATGGTTGCAAATGTTTATTAAAATGTACATTTTTCATATTTCACGTGGCCTTTTTGTGCAAGTAACTCTTTCTTTGTTACCGCTTAACCAACTGAACCTAAGGCTAAAAAAAAGAAAGCATTATATCTCTAATGGAAGCGGGAGTTCTCCTCCGTTCGGTTACTCCGGCGAACCTACTGCGACGCCGTTTCACAGCTCGCCGCCGCTCTACCATGGCTTCTCTCAGTCCACAGGTACCATCTCCGCAATTCAGTTGTTTCCAAATTTTAGCTCATAGAATGTATTTTTGCTATTTTATCGCAATTTTTTTTATAAAACTGCAGGGTGGGTATAGAGGGCCGAAGCCAAAGAGGGAATGGGTGTCCGAATGGGTGTCGAAAAACGATGACCTTGTGCGGAGCTTGCCGATATACGTTGGTGGCGTATCTATATTGGCCGTTCTTTTTAATCGAACTGTATCGGGCATTGCTCCTGTCGCTGATGCCAGCAGGTAGTACATTAACCTATCAGATTCTGTGTAGTTTGCTGTCTGCTGTTATTTCTTTCTAAGAAGTAATGTGGGAAGGAAGTGTTTTGACTTCTTAGGTTTGTTTGGGAATTGGCGCAGTTCGGGGAATTGATTAGTGATATTTCAGGATGAATATGATTGAGCCAGATGAGATGACGATGAATTGGTATGGTTGAGCCAAGGATGAGATTCACAAACCTGTTTATGGCAAGAGGATTAGAGCTGAGATTTACGGATAAAATTAGGTGTACTTGGGGAATATTTGTGTAATCAATGAAATTGGACTTCGAGGGCATGATTCATTATCATTTTGGGAGAGCAAGACCAGTCACACCTGACGAATTATATGAAATATTTCTGAAAAGTTTATGTTAACACCGGCAAGGCATGCATGTTTCAGGAAAATGTTTTAGAAAATGTATGTAGGTAATGAGATGTATGTTTGGGAGAACGGAAACACTTAGGAATAATGCACCCAGCTATTGCCTAAGTTTCTGCCTAAGTGCCTCGAAAAAGATTTTAATTCCCACCAAGTGATATGGAGTACATGACAAGTTCTTCAATTTGAAAGTTTCAGCTTTTCTTTCGACAATTAATTGCTTTTTACTAGTGACATTTGCCAAGGTTAAGGGAAGTTTCTACCTGGTCATAGTTTGCCATATACTTAGCATGGTGTTATCAATGGTATCCAGGGAAATGTGCATGGGATTTCACTGAATGCAGACATATTTACAACTTAAATTTGAGAAACAGGTATATGCAAAATGAATATTAAAAAAGAGATGGGTATATGGAAGAACCAAGGTTGTGAAGAAATCAATGGTGGCGAATTTCCCTCTGAAGTCCCTGCAGGCTGCAGTAATGTTATATTTTACATATATTACAGAGATTGACACCTACATCTCTGAATCATATATTACAGCTTGAGTATGAATGTCGTAGATATGGCTTGTAGACGTTTTCGTTTTTCTGTTTCTGGCAGTTCGCAATCTAGAGCAGATCTGCTGGCACTTGGTTTGGCTGTGACTAATATTTTGAATGGCCTTGTATGGCTCTCAATTCGTCTAAAATATATATCTGTGGTAAGGAAACATTTTATGCATGACGTTGTTATACATTTTTATCAGTATTTGTCGTTTGGTTTTAATTTGAATGAATGAAGCACATTTCTGTGATGATATTTTGATTTTAGGTCAATCCTGATGGGGTAGAGTGCCGAAGAATGTCGAATCATCTACCTGATTCAGTTGTTTCTGAGTTACTCTGGTATTGATCTTTAAGCAACTAGTAGACTTCCATGAGGACATGTGTCTCTCCATCTTTCTACTTTTTTAAGCAAACGTCTATCGAAAGCTTTTACTTGATTAATTTTTCCCAGATACTTGATGATCTATCTGTTTTGTAGTGGATACCACTTAGAGCATTCTAATTGATGTTTAGTTAATCAACAATTAAAATACTTACCCTTTGTTTGGCAACCTAGGATTTGGTGGGACTCGAGTAAATCTGGTACAAATTACCATTGTAATAGTTTGGAAAATGGAATTTGAATTTGATGAGATTTCATTTAACACGTTATCCTTTTTTTTAAAGATGGTTGGATTTGAAAATATTGTGATTAGAAAAAAGAAAAGCAAAAAAACATTTCAAGTATTATTTGTCATTCCTTACCCTCTTGGAAGCCTTTGTTCCTCATTTGGCTTTTAAAAAAACCTTTTTTCCCCTCAAAGTCTACATCTTCAATTATTATGATGTTATTACTTTTTTCTATTATTTTTGTCGTTGTTTTTGTTGTTATTATTATTTTCCTTGATATTTTTCTATTTTACTCTATCAATTCTATTAAAACTTGCCAGTATAGTCATGTTTTGTTGCTGAACTAGATAGGAGATGGACTTCATAAGTTCGCTTTACTAATCTGATTCTAATTTGGCTATCAACTATATTAAAATAATTGTTTTTCTTGGAAATCCTGAATTTGAAGCTGATAATCAGTGTGCTGCTTTTAAACTCTACAATTTATAAGTTAAAATCCATATTCTGTCATCACACTTTGTTTTCCTTATTTTCGCTGAAGTTTTCTGATGATTTACATCTTATATTGCTATGAAACATTTTTATTTTTATTGTATATAAATTATTGTGAGAATTATATCTTTATGTTTACATTCATTGATAGGAAAATATGTTCGCTTTCAATTCACTGAGAACCTATGGAGCATTGAAAATTATATTTCTATTAAGATTTAAGACAGAGAGATGGTACAGTTTCATTTTTCATAGATGTTGTAAAATAGAATCTAATCATAAACAGTTACATTTACCTCAGAGCTGAAAACAATTATTGTTTGCTATATTCAGAAAATAAGATTGATGCGATAGCTTCTGATATCATTGCCAGGGTGTGGGAGTCTCTATCAGATGTTACATGCTGCAGGTCATTAGTTGTCATATATGATGGCATCTTCATTTTGCAAATAGGGTTTGCTGAAAAAAATTACACTAATGGAAGTGAAGCCGTAGTTGTAGATGTGGAGAAACTGATGCAAGGATCACTTTATAGTGGTGCTGTGAGATCTGGATCACGTGAGATCTTTATGTTTACACCTTAGCTTTCTACAGATTTTAGTTGATTTAGTTTTGAATGACACATTTTATTGTACATTCCAGAAAGTTACTTGGCCAACTTATCTCTATATCCTGGGAAGTCCGAGCTTCCATTTCTACCTTCAAACACGCAGGTGCGTATGTTTTTTAAGTAGAACCCCATCAGCCCTTCTATAAAGTCTATATGTGTTGTTTAGTATCAACTTTTAATATGGTCGTAACAAATTATCAACTCTTTATATGATTTTAGTCAATAATCAATCTTTATAAAATGGTTATTCAGCAGTTAAGACACGACCCACTTACCCAAGCAGAAAGGGTATCTTCACCCTATCAATTTTGTACCGAGGCTTTTGTGCATGTTTTATCTAAGAAACCGTTCATTTGCTACTCATCATAGGGAGGGGGACCAAGATTTTTTTTAACCTGGGATGTTAATATATCTGTGGGAAATATATCAATCTTGAAAAGATTGTACATGAAGGGGCCGACTACCCCTCTCCCTCGACCGGTATCCCATCTTCTTGTAAACCATCCCCTCAGTTTTCTTCCCTACTGTTCTCAAAGTTGTCTGTTCAGAAGGTATGCACGATCAATATTTCTACATTTACTCTATTAGCACTTCCTTATTACGTAATTCATTATGTTAGTTCATGGGCATGCACAATATTCTTTCCTGTGTAAGATCCAGTTTTATGGAAATAATGTCTTGGGAAATTGTTATGTTGTTAGGCGGTTATCTTGCAACCTCTTGGAGACAAAGGACTTGCAGTAGTTGGAGGCGACACGATCCGGGGATTCACTACATCAGACCAGGTTTCTTTTTTGTGACAAATGCCTATTTCTGTTGATTGCCAGATCAAGTATTTTAATCTATGTTTCCTTCAAATTTTTTGTATATTCTGAATGCTTCTCTTTCTCAAGAATTTATTGCTTTGATTCATACAACTTGCCCTTGTTTTCTTCCATTAGTTTCCATCCGTGAACTGATTTAATTTTATGTCTCATTCTTGATTAATTTCAGGCATGGATCACTTTAATTGGAGAGAAATTAGATGCTACACTTGAAAAAGTGTCAAGCGAGACACCATTAACAGTACAACCAAAAAGTTAAAACGATCACCACAGCACCAAATTCCAAGTCTTCGTATGATGCCTGAAGCGAAGTTCACATTCAAGGTACTTTATTCCATCAGTTATAATTCAAACTTGTGCCACAATTGTAGGATTCATGATATCATATCATAATCACACTCTTCTAGAGCTAGAAAATTTCAAAGAATGGAACAGAAATGGAGAGAAGAAAATAATTTAGAAGGAAAAGCATAGCAGGAGAAGAGGGGAAGAAGGCTGAGAGAAGGATTGATGAAATTTTCTAGCTCTAGGAAAAGCATAGCAGGAGAAGAGGAGAAGGCCGAGAAAAGGATAGATGGAATCGAATCACATACTTCGATGTTTTCCCTCAAACGTGTATGCTTTTTGTTGTACCCATGACATATTTACAATTCTACAGTTATACGACAGTAATTACAAAGAAATCGTCTATTGTAGCTGACTACTTGTCCAATATAGTAAGTCATCCCATCTTAGTGAGTAGTTCTAAATATAGTCCACTGCTGTTTCACTGCTGCTCTGCTTGTAGTTACAGTTGGATCTTGATTTATAGATTTGCAACAAAATACTCAGCAATAACGTTTTAGCATTCCATATTCTGTATCCATCTAGGGGTTGATTTAATGTGATGGGAAAAGTGGATTTTTAAAATATACGTTGAATATTTTCAGGTTATCAGCCGCTGTTCAGCTTATGGATGAAGATGTTATTTCTGCCTGATAAAGGGTGTCTGGTGATTTTACAAGGATTGGCTCGACGAATCACTTGGGCCACACAACTCCTAGATTTTCTAGTTGATGCAACTGTAAATACCTGATTTGCGTATCCAACGAACATACTTGTTTGAAATATAAAGTTATGAGATTTCCACTCATTACTTCTGTCTCTTGATGAGAAATGAAGAAAAATGGAATATCTTGGCCTTATATGGTGCCTTGTGATTTTCAGTTTTGATACATTAAAGAGATGTGCGCCTCATGGTCATGGTGGCCTGGTGGGGTTGAAGCAATGAATATAGAAAGGGAAAATTATATTTTTGGTCACTTGTATATTTTCATTTTTTTTATCTTATTATTATTTAATTTATGCTCTTAGTCCATTAATTTGGATTTGTTTTTTCCCATTTTAGTCATTTTTAATTGGAGCACAAAGAAAATGAAAATGTTGACGTGATTATAGAGATTGACGACATATACGTTAACACTCCATTTAACTGATTAAATCATTAAAAAAATGATAGTTGATAGACTAAAAACTAAATTTACCGACAATAGAACAAAAAATAAAACACGTCATTTATAAGCCCAAATATGTAATTTTCATTCTTTAAAAAATGTAATTTCCCCAATACAAATATTATTGAATTTTGTGATAAAAAGATATATAATCGAATTTTAATGATTTGATTAGAAATAATCATGTACTATTAAGAACTGTTTGGTTTGAGTGATGATATAAGTAATACATAGATAAATAATATAATTTAATAAAAAATAAATAAGAAATGATAGTTAAAATAATATTGAATTCGATTGATAGATTATAGTTTATTTGATTTGATTAAATTTTATATAAAAATGTTAAATGACTATTTTGTCCTTTTAACAATAAATAAAATAAAAATTATATTATTTATAAGGGGTAATGTAGTAATTTAAATTCAATGATTTGATTGATGTAAGATAAATAAATAATTATTTGATTGATGTAAAATAAATAGTTAATATATTAATAAATAATATAGTGAGAAGAACGTTGAGATGAGATGAGTTATATATATAAAAATAATAAGACATTGTTCTCTTCACCATATTACTAATATATATATATATATATATAACTATTCCAACTTGTATTCATTATATTTCTACTTTTAAGAATTTAATTAATTTAGCATATTAACAAGTAAAATCCCATCTCACACTTTCATAAGAATCATATAGAATTTTTTTTTTCTTCTCACAACGTAATCTGTTGTCCATAGCAACCGATTTTCAAATTTCAAGATAGCTAATAAATTTGCTCCAAACTTGAAACCAAATTCTTTGGAAGCACTAGAGCAAAAGCTAATCACCCTCGTCCGATCATGTAAATCCCCGAAGCAACTCCGACAAATTCAATCCCAGATCATATCAAATGCAGTTGATTCGCGAACTCACCTTGTTACGTCCCATTTTCTGCACAAGTGTTCTTCTTTGAGGGAACTGTGTTATGCCCGGAAAGTGTTCGACCAATTGGCAAGTCCAAGATTTACTTCTCTTTGGAATGTGATGTCAAAAGGGTGTCTCGACAATGATTCGTACAGGGAAGGGATAGTGTTGTTTGGTGATATGATGAGGGAGAATGTGAAGCCCAATTGCTACACATTTCCCACGGTCTTGAAGTCATGCTGCAAGTTATTTGCTTTCAGAGAAGGTGAGGAAGTGCATTGCCTTTCTTTGAAGTTTGGTTTCAAGACGAATACTTATGTAGGAACTACTTTAATTGAGTTTTATTCCGACCGGGGTTCTGTAGCGTGTGCTTATAGAGTGTTTACTGAGATGGTATTGAGGAATGTCGTATCTTGGACTGCAATGATACTTGGGTATGTTGCGAATGGTGATTTGGTTTCAGGGAGGAGGCTATTTGATTTGGCACCTGAAAGGGACGTTGTGCTTTGGAATAGGATTGTTTCGGCATACATAGAGTGTGGAGATATGGTGGAAGCTAAGAGGCTTTTCGAACTCATGCCAAATAAAGATTTGATCTCGTGGAATACTTTGTTGAATGGATATGCGAAGAATGGGGATGTTGAAGGATGTGAGAGGCTGTTTGAGGAGATGCAAGATAGGAATATTTTCTCTTGGAATGGATTGATCGGAGGGTATGCTCATAATGGGCGTTTCGTTGAGGTTCTTGGTCTGTTTAAAAGGATGCTGAAGGTGAATGATGTGCAGCCCAATGATGCGACACTTGTTAATGTGTTAACTGCTTGTGCAAGATTAGGAGCTCTTGATTTTGGTAAATGGGTGCACATATATGCCGAGAACAACGGGTACAAAACGAATGTTTATGTATGTAATGGTTTAATTGAAATGTATGCAAAATGTGGGTTGGTAAGAAGTGCACTTGACGTGTTTAGGGTAATGATTAAGAAAGATTTAGTGTCCTGGAACACAATAATTAATTGTTTAGCCGTGCACGGTCATGGAGCTGATGCATTGAGCATTTTCAATGAGATGAAATATTGTGGAGAAAAACCAGATGGAATCACTTTCATAGGCATATTGTGCGCTTGTTCTCACATGGGATTAGTTAGAGATGGATTAAACTATTTTCGGTCAATGATCAATGAATATTTTATCATACCTCAAATCGAACATTATGGATGCATGGTTGATCTCTTGGCGCGTGCCGGCGTTTTGGAGCAGGCTGTGGAGTTTGTGCAAAAGATGCCTATCAAACCAGACAGTGTCATTTGGAGCACCTTACTCGCAGCTTCTCGAGTTCACAAGAACATCAAATTTGCCGAATTGTCTCTTCAGAAACTCATTGAACTTGATCCACAAAACCCTGCAAACTATGTTATGTTGTCAAATGTATATGGGGAAGCAAAGAAGTGGGAAGACTTGGCTCGGTTAAAAGTTGCTTTGAGGGATATGGGATCCAAGAAACAGCCGGGTTGCAGTTTGATTGAGACTGAAGATGAAATCTTCGAGTTCTGTGCATTTGATGAAAGGCATTCAAGAGCAGAAGAAATATATAGCACCCTGAGAGGTCTAACAGAGTTGTCAAGGTTATCTGGACACCATCCAGATCACACAGAACTTCTGCAAGAAACTTGAACAGCGCGAATCTGGATGGGGACGAGCAAGGCTAACTAACACCTCTCCCAAATAGACGGTTAACGCAGCCATGATATTTTTCTTACAGAAAACTCGGCCTTTATCAACTTTTTGATGAATTTGATACATTTAACGGAGAACGTTTTGTTCCCATCATTCCTCCACTGAGTTGCCTTCGGACAAGTCCAGCACTGATCTTCTATGTTCATTGCCAATGTGTGCGGAAAGCTCTTGGGATTTTAGGTATTGTCAACTGGCCTTTTTTATACACGAATGATACAAAGATAAGTCTTAAAATTTGTATGATTTGTGTTTGAAAGTTGTGCATTTTTTTTAAAATATATAATTACATGGTTGATATTTTTCGTTATCATTTGTGATCGATCCCAATTATTTCCTTTGAAAGAGGTATATGTCATTTTATAACATGTGAGATGATGAAAGTAGTGGGCTAAGACTTAAGTGAAAATATTAACCATGAATGTGATATTTCACTAAACATATTCCAAGAATAGTTATTATATATGAAAAGAACGTTACAACAATAATATACAACATGATTGGTAATCAATTGGAAAAAAAATTGATAAATTTAATATAACGTGATAAAAGAAAATACTTGTCCAAAAATGTGACCGTTGACAGGCAAGTTGACAATTTATGATTACAGCTAATCACCTATAACTTTTCCTATAAAATATGTAAATGTACAGTTCATTTTATGGTATGAGCCAATATATGATGCTACAACCTAGCTCTACATCCTACAGGCCCCCACTATACATCGACTCTACCGTTGATCCAACCACATGGTCCATGTTTGATCCCATACGAGAAAATATTTTTGACTAATATTGATCATTCGATCATTTATTTTGAAGATAATATCATGATACGTGGAACTCAAAATCATTACAAAGAAATAAGATCATCATACCTCTATAGTCGAGTCGAAGAGAACTAATATACCTCAATTCAAACTATCATCTTCACCATACTTCATTTTTTTTAATCATTATAAGTAATAATGACCAAAGATTGTTTACCTTGAAAGCCATTGTCTTTTTAGGCCAAAGGCGCACCAACTATCATAAATGTGGAAAGATACGTTGTAAATTACCTAAAACTAGTGTCTCATATTCGTCGCTTCACGCCTTTACATTTATGGAATTTTTGTTGGGATATTACTTTATTTATGCTAGATTGGAAGAAGAAATTTTATCACATAGTGCGATCCATGAGTTAAATTATGCATCAAACAATTTATAACATACATGAATTGTGCTTCTCTTGATATAGCATCACTTGACTTCAATATGTTAATTGTTCAAATAACAAGTAAAATTTACTTTATTTTGTAACACGAACAAGAAAACAACACACATATATAGAAGTGAAATTAGGTAAATCAAACAAACAACGACGAATATAATATATCAGACGATCTATCAAGACTTTTTGATATCCATGCTCAGTATATCATTTGCATTTGGTGAAATATTTTAGTATGAATTCCTCTCTATACAAATGTGAAATCTCGAAATTTCAAAACGGAGCGGAGCGAATTTTAATTGGAATTTATTCCTTTCTTAATTAAAACTATTCGACTAGATATTTGTGTTAATAGAAAACTTGTTAGTATGCTATTTTTTTCGAATTATGCAAAAGATACATCCAATGTAATGTATATCGATATTTACGTTGATTATATCACATAATTTTGTGTTCAATTTCATGAGATTTTGAGTCAGTTTGGTTACAAAAAACATTTTGTTTTAAAAAGTGCTTTATTAAGTTGACTTTTAAAAGTATTTTTTAAGTAAAAACTGTAATAATTTTGTATTTAGATCAATAGATTGAAAGCACTTTTTTTAGTTGAGTTATAAAAAAAACATTTGAAAAGCTATATATATTAGCTTTTAAAAAAACACTTATTTTGGTTATATAAAAGCACTGCAAATCTATCAAAACACATTCTAAGAGATAATTTTTGTATTGAATTTGACATGATGTAAAGAATGTACACTTATTACATGACTATTGTTTAAATTTAAATTAAACTAAACTACTCACATATTTAAATTTAAACATTTTCAATAATTGGTCATTTATATTTCTAGGGCCCACACGTGCCCCATTCTCCCTCCATGATTGAATTACGAGATCTGGCACGTGCGATGCCGTTTTCATGCTTCTTTTCCTCACCGCATTGTACTTCACTCACTCTCCCCTTTCCAGTGGGCCTTGGAACCCATCTCTATCCAATCTGTAATCATCATTACCTTCGCGATTCTTTAAGTAAAAAACTCGATTTCCCTTCGATTCAGTGGTTAAGTTTTAGATTAACCCTTTAATTATTTGGTTAACAGTGGCATTCGCTTGAAGTTTTTTCTCCACTTAACCTGTTAAATATGGTGCTCAATGTTCTTTGCAGGCGTAAAGATTGCAAAAGATCAAGTTTTGCTCATTTTAGAAAGTGGGTTTTCAGTGTAAAAGGTGAGAGGCAAAAGGAATGCCTTTTTTAGTTCCTGATCTGTGTGTTATGTGCAAATTTTTGTACTTCCTTTTAGATTTTTATTGCACTTTTTGTGTGCCGATGATTGAGATTATTATGATAGGGATTTAGGGATGTCCAGCTGTGTATGCAACTGTAAAAAGTTGCCATTTTGTGGATACTGAGTGGCGGTAAGAAACACAGCAGATGGGTGTTGTTTTCAACTGGCAGCTTATTCATTGTCTTCTACTTGTCTTGATTGTGACCTCTTTTTTTTAGTTCTTTGAAACGATGTTGAGCCCATTCTTGCTTCAACCGAGGTAGCTTTCTGGTTAATCATCCCTGACAATGGATAGAATTTTGTTCGTTGAAACATTAATGGTGGTCCATTTTGTTACAGTTTGATCCTTTCTGTGTTTGTTGTGGAGTCTAGATGAATCATACATAATTGAAGACTCCCCCTGCTTGCCCTTGTGTTGTTGGGAGTTTTAATTCTCGAGGTCCATTAAATTTTGACTGAGATAAAGATCTTTATTTATAGGAGGAGCAGATGGATGAGCCTGTGAAATCTGATTCTAGGCTTGAAGTGTCAGTTTCATTTGGTAGGTTTGAGAATGATGCACTTTCTTGGGAGAAATGGTCATCTTTCTCTCCAAATAAGTATTTGGATGAAGCTGGAAGTTTGTCAACTCCTGGATCTGTAGCCCAGAAGAAAGCATACTTTGAAGCCCACTACAAGAAGATTGCTACTCTGAAATCCGAGCAAGAAAACCCAATGGAACCTGTTGCGTCTAGTCAAGATGAGCCAATCATCAATGATCATAATGAAAGTTCATCTGGGATGCATGCTAACTTTGAATCATGCAATGGCGAGAAATCAAATGGTGTAGTTGCGCACGAAGCCATGGTTGATGAGGCAAAAAATGAAGATACATCAACTGTAGTGGTTGAGCAGGGAACCTGCAGTAATGGCTTCACAGATATGGTCATTTTGGAAGAGGAAAAGGAGGAAGCTTCCACTGCTATAGAGGATCTAAACGCCATGGATGAGGAAGCTAAGAAAGAGTTGAATGTTCTTGTAGCTGACCCCGGGTCGAACAGAGAAGAAGCTCTACCAGTTGAGGAAGAGACTCCTCTGAAGGATCCTGAACATGCAGAACATCCACCTGAAAGCAAGAATACAGTAGAACAAGTAACCGAACCGAGGAAACGAAGTTCCAAGCTCAATGCAGGAAATATAAATCAAAAGGTAAGACATTTCTACTGGCTGCTCGTTCTCGTTTGAGTAACCCATGTTATAAGTGTTAACAACTGAATTGATCCGAATATGCAATTGTTTCTGGTGGCTAGGTGACCCAAACAAAAACGGAGAGAAATTTGACTGGTACAAAAATTAAAGTTGCATCACCTGCTGTCAAGCATTCACTGGCTTCTACTCCTAAATATTCAAAGCCATCTTTAATTTCCACACCCACCTCTGCCTCCCTGTCCGGAAAGAAGAAGCTGAACCGATCAATGGTGGTAGAAAGCAAGAGAGTTGCTCCAACATCCCTGCACATGTCTCTTAGCTTGGGGCCTGCAAAATCTTTAAATCCTTTCGGAATGACTAGGAAGTCTCTGATAATGGAGAAAATGGGGGATAAGGATATTGTTAGGCGAGCTTTTAAGAGTTTCCAGAGTCAGATAAATGGACATCCCGCCGATGAAAAATCTAGTACATTAAAGCAGGTTTGTATGTTTTTATTGGATTGCTACTTTCCATCATTGAGCGATGTATTTATGTCTTTGTGTTTTGTTTTTTGCTGTGGTATGGATGTAAACTTGATTTTCAAATAACGTATTTGGCCAGGTATCATCAACAACTTCTGAGATGAAGATCTCCCCTTCTCTAACTCCTCGAAAGGAAAATAAAGGGTAATCAATTTTCTCCTTTTCGTATCTATCTGTTGGCGAAAAGCTTTTTTTTTTCCCTTCTATGAGTATATCTTTCTAATCCCATTTCAATTCATTCCATGAAAGCACTTGCAATGGACATTCCTTATCGCTTTATTGATTTTTTTTTTTGAGTGGGAAATCTAGATCAAGAACATTTTTTGTGTGTATCGAGCTCTTCTTCTTGCAACATGAGGATTCCCGTGAAAGTATTCCGAAAAATCCATTTTTAGACAAAACAATTTACCCCAAATGTTCATTGCTGATGCACTTGCTGTTTATGAACAGTAATATTGGCCAGTAGCAACTGAACCAATTTGTTTTCCCTTCCCATTCTTTCACTGCTTTCGGCTTTGTATATAGAATTGATTTATCCTTTCAACTGTAGGCTGAGAAATGCTGCAGAAAAGATGGCTAATCGAAGGAATCAGTCGGATCAGCAATCAAAGCCTCTGCTCTCAAGGTAAGATTTCTTATTTGTCACCCCTTTAAACAATGGCTTGTAGACATTAGATTTATACACTATTTGCATCGTGAGTGATATAAATTTGTTCCTTGTTATATTTTCTGGAAAGATTATATGTTTCAAATCCGTTCTTGAAGTAGAACTTGCTTCTCGTTCTTCGTAAATAAGTGGGAATGTGTACACTTTTTTCCCGACGCCATGGGCAACTAGTGGATCCTTTCCTTTATTAACCCATCATTTAAAAACACATAGTTAAATGATTATTAAAATCCTAAGTTGTGAGGAGGAAGGAACTTACAGCTTCGTTAACTTAACTTTCTGCGAACTTTCGAATATTTTTGGATAAACTTTATAATTATCTAGGTTATGTAAAATTTTTCCATACTAGGATCTTATCCTTGGATTGACTGTGCTAAATCTACAGCAGATCACATAAAAGTTCTGGACTGGACAAAAAGAATACGACAGTTGTCTCTCCGTCTGTTATCTTGAAAGGTGACGAAAAAGCTGAGAAACGAAAAGAGGTATTTCTACCAAACCTATCCTTCTATAGCATCGGTACATGTTGATTTGGTGCTTTGATTGATGAATCTTGTTACTGATTTGATTCATTTGTGCCACTGATATTGATCTCGAAGCAGTTTCTGAGGAATTTGGAGGCAAAATCAATTGCCAGAGAGGCGGAAAATGCACAACTTGGTGCAAAATCAAAGGTATGCATTATTTACATGTAAAGATGAAGAAGAATACTCCATTTCATTATATTAGGCCCTTTTAACATTTGATGATGACACCCCATTTACATATCAACTATGACTCAACAAGACACATTTGATCCAGGACGAAAAAACTCCTGAGGTTAGAAAGTTGCGACAATCTCACAACTTCAAGGCTACTCCTCTGCCATCTTTTTATAGACGTCAAGGAAAAGATCACCCAGAAAAGGTATACTCCTCCCTCGACTTCAACATCGTTGACACCTTTTGCATGAAACTCTTGTAGATCTCACCTCATGAGAGCTGATTTTTGTTCGTCATGTGTGAAGGCGTGACTTATGAGAGAGTAATAATCTCTTGTTATTTAATGTTTTGTTGGCCTGTGAAACCCACAAAAAGCATACAATGTTGACTATTTGCCTAAAAAATTATCGCTCGGGATTTGTCATCAAAGTTGGCGTTTGCCACAATATCCTTTAAACTAAATACTCCTGTCCTACTTAGACTTTTGTGTATTTAAGAAAGTGTTTGGAAAAGTAAATTTTGTAAAACAATTTCCCATTTTTGCCCTTATTTATTTTAATGAAATAAAATAATTGTACAGTTAGTTAATGGTATCGATTTAATAGGGGTAAATAGGTAAAAGAGTAGAAAATATAATACTAAATATGAAAACTAAACTATATAATTGAGACATGAAAAATGAAATGTAGCCTAAATGATCCTTTACATCACGATTTTCGAGTGGGGTTGCATCTTAATTTCTCACGTTCAACCGATTACTGTGATATGATTTTGCAGGATAGTAGTGAGGGCAGTAAGGCGGCTCAACGTCGACCTGCTGCTGCATCATCAAACAGGTGAAACTGCATCATCCGCCAAGAAACATCGATTCTCAGCCTCAAGCAGCAGCCATGTATTGTTCGAGACGTAAGAGCATGTATTTGATGTACATACCTGTATTGCTGCAGAGAGAGATTGGTAGAGCTTTTGGACGTATATCGCGAGTAGGAACTCTCGTCTTCTATCCATGTCGGAAGCTATCATATGTAATTACGTCGCAAGGATAATCAGACAACCCTTTCAAACGGTTGCAAGGTTATGTAGAAAAAAATGGAGTCCTGGAAAATAATTAAAATTCTAGTTATGGGTTTTGTGAGTTGATTATCCATCTTAGTATATATTTTTGTTCAAATGAATGGAAAGCTAATGTCTAAAATCGTTCCTTTGAAATTATTGAAGTATATATAGGAAAATGAACACGAATTACAAAATTAATGTGGAGAAATGTGAATTAAGTAATCCTGAGGTCGATGGAAGGAATGCCTATTCGCTGGAACGTGGGAATAAGTTCAAATAAGAATGAACATTATATCAAAGTATTGTTTGCAATATTTAAAAATAAGTCATTGTAAATTTTTTTTTAACAAATTTGTTAAAGAAATAAGTCATTATAGAATTTTTCTTTAAGTCTTGGGATATTTTTTCATACAATGCTGAAATTTAGCATTATGATTTGCGATTAATTTTTTGGTTTATTTGACAATCATTTTTCTTTGTAAATATAAGTAGTTTTCTTCAAAACTCTTTTGCCTTCTATGGTGGCTCTCAATTATGATCTAGTCAAAGTTTGTTGAAGAAAAAATCCATAATGACTTATTTTAGAGGTTACAAACACTACTTAAATACACTGAACATGAAGAATGAAACAAGATTGAGACAGTTAAATTAGTAGTTTGCAGTCGCAACAATAGTTAGTAGGAGTATGAGTAGGAGTAAGGGCAACATGAGTAGTAGCGATTATAGTAGTAGTAGCAACAATAGCGGTAATAGTAGCAGGAGGAGGAGGAGGAGCAATAGCGTTAGGAGATGTAGCAGGAGCAGCAACAACAATAACGATAGTAAGAGTAGCAGTAACGACGACGACAACAACAACAACAATAATAATAATAATAATAATAATAATAATAATAATAATAATAATAATACAACTATTAAAGTTAAAACCCTTAGTGGTATATTGGTAAAACTTTTTAAAAAGTTCAACAAATATCTTTTTAATTTCTCATACATTTCACTCCCCTTAATTTTCACTCTATATTACTTTTATCTTTTTAATTGTTTGATTACTATTGAAATTTTAACAAACTGTTTAATTCTTAATATAATTACAAATATTTATACATTTATGTAGTTTGTTCATTCAAAATATATTAATTATACATGCTAAAAATTATAATAAATAAAGTCCAATGAATGTTCAAAGCTCAAAATGTTCAAAAAAAACTCATATATATATACCTATATAAAATTATATTATTAAAAGTCAAACAGAAAGAAGAAAGAGCCCAAAATTATAACAAGTCGTTAGGAGAAGAGATGAACAAAGTCCAATGAAAAAGTCCACATAATAAATCATTTATTCAGATGCAAAGTCCACTAAAAAAGATTATGGTATCTGAGTATATTTGTCAACAAAAGAATATAATTTTGTTTTGGTGGTTACAACAAAATAAGCTAGGTGTCAATAGATTATTAGATGTATAAATGTACACGTTTTACGCTGTAAAGAATGAAATCCAAATAAGATTTTGCTCCTAATGTTTTTCTACTTATAACAAATTAAAGCTCGTAAACTATCAAATAAAATAATTTCAATCGAATCAATATTCATCCAACCGACTTAAATCAACCAAGCGAATAAAAAACCTAGTGAACATATGGACTCGATTCCGGCCTTAGTTGGACCGTCCAACCATGAAGCCCGTCAGGCCCAATATCATTCATCTACCAGAATATCAATAGAAAAATCGCATCGCAGTTCCAGCGATTTTCATTTGACCAATTAAAAGCGGGGACAAAGAATGGAGTGCGCCGGAAGAGGAGGCCGGACCCCGTGCTCCGGCGCGCCAACCAGACGCTGCCACCGTTGCCGCGCTGTTGCCTACTGCTCCGTCTCTCACCAGGTGCCTATACATACTCGCTTATTACGTATTTTGAGCGCTTTTTGAGCTTTTCATGCTTCATGGAACATTTTTAAGCTCTCGCTGAGTTGTGAATCAACGATTTTAGGTTTCGCACTGGAGCGTGCATGGAAAAGAGTGCGGAAGGTTTCAACAGCAAATGAAGTGTGCTGATGCTTTGAATGATTTTCCATTTACCTTTTCTCAAAACGCTGCTCAAATTCAGGTTAATAACGTATAATTGTTTCACCACGAAATTCTTCCTTGTTTTAAAGAGAAAATTCCCTTTTAAAAAAAATTCGATTGATTTCATTTTATTTGAGAATTTTTTTTAGCATGCAAATTTTGGATTAATATTCGAATTTTGGGCATTAGGAGACGCGTTGTTCGTTTTTGATGAAGCATGGAATTCACCGAGTAGGAATTTGGACGTGTGAATGTAGCTGTGGAACGTCAGCTAATAGTTTTGATCAATCTAGGTATTTGAGCTGATCGGCTGAAAAACATTTTTACCATAATTTGAACGGAAAGAAATTATTTTGTTTCAGTAATTTGGGTATTCTAGAACTGGAGATGATATCATGTATGAATACAGCTGGAGCTGGACCTTTTATTTTTTAAAATGTCTATAAATTACGGTCCATTTTATTAAAGATTATCTTGATCCCGACATCATAAGACATTGGGGAATAGGTGAGCTTGAGATGCTCTCCTATCTCTTAAGATTCTCGTAATTTGTTTTGTAGGTTGATTCGTAATTGGAATCTAGGTAGTCCATTGTGCCCGTGTAAAGGTATTTTTTTTTCTCTTGTTGAATGGTTGTATTAAGGTTTAATGAAAGTGATACTAGAATTGGTTTCATGTGATGGTTCAGGTCCTTTCTCTCCAATTACCAAACTGACAAGCTGGAAGGAGTACTATGAGTGGAGGTGCATCCCGCTTGATTCTCCGGCAGCTGTACTTCTTCATTGGGTATGTTAGTTTGTATCTTTGAAAATAACTGGCCGGACTTAAAATAAATTTTATGCATTTCGAATGTTTTTTGTTCATTATGCTTTTTACTTACACATGTAACTCTTGTAAGAAATGAGTATATATGACCTCTCGTTGACGTAAATTCATTTGTTTGAATTCCTGTGAATTACTCCAACAAATACGGAATTCCTTTCACTGGTCTCAACATTTGGAGATTTTTGACTTTTCTGTACATTATGCATCTCTTCGTGAATACTTTTTTTATTGATTGTGGGCTATAAATGATTTCACTTGTGATTTCACTTGTTCCAGCCACTCACAATATATTGGGCTATTCAACTTGTTACTCTTGAAAGCTTGAATTCTGAAACCAGCAATGAACTGCGCGTACATTACTTAGGTACCCGTCTTTGCAAATTCAACATAGTTGTGTTTTATGTGAAAATTTGTGCATTTTTAAGTTTTTCTTTTTAGCTTTTGGTGAAGTTTTAAATCCTTCTAAAGACTCCCAATATATTTTAGAATTTAAGCCCTTGGTCCATGAACCTTGCCATTCTAGAGCCAAAGTCCTACCTCAACTTATATTAAGAACATTGGATGAATAGTTCTGTCTGAAAACGGTGAAGTGCATTTTATTATTTCCTATTGCCAAAGAAAACTGTGTATTCATTTCTGTGCTTCTGCACAAATTACGATCACAATTGCTGTAGCTACTGTATGCTATGTATAATCTTTAATTTCTGACGTGTTGATTTTTCTCTCGAATTATCTTCTGGATGCATGGTATAACAGTACTTCTATGTGGAACTTGGAAATTACATTTGATTTGGAATCACATAGTAAACACACACCCTAAAGGGTTCCATTTATCTGACTTTACATGAGAATATATTTCATCTTGTATATCAGTATTCTCGAATATTTATTTTATTGTATGCCCAATTTACCGGAAAATTTGACACTATCTATATTTGTGTCATACTGACATTATAATGTCGAAAAACGCAACCTGATAAGTAGGAGTCTTTGTTATTACTTAGAATTGAGATTGGCTCATATATAACCATAATTGGTTAACATTGAATGCTCTATAAGATGACGGAATTAATATAGATCCGAAATTAATTGTATTTTTGTCCTGTATAATCAAATTATATAAAACACTTTCATTACAATAGTCTCATGGTTACCAATCTGGATAGGATGGTTTCATTCAGAATGTAATGAACCGTGATAGAAATTTTAGATTAAAGATCCCAACTTTAATTCCTAGTTACAAACAAAACTAGAATCCTTCTGTATATGACACTTTCATACGATATTTAAAGTCGCATAATAACTGCTGGTGTTGACTTCGTGTTTTTATGTGTGAAAAAAATCTCAAAGGGCCAGAAAAAGAGCTGCTTCAACTGGCTGTGTTTGGAGAATTGCGTGCACTTTTTCCAGGAGTAAATGTGCATATAGATTTTGTTGGTCCGGAAATTCCACATCACAGGTCCGGTGTTTAAACAAATATTTTTGACTTGTTTTGCTTTCTAACTCTAATTTTGACACAATCTAACATTTTTCATAGTATAATATAACCATTTCCATATTATAACCATTTCATGCAGGGATGGTGAAAAAGTCAATCTTTACTCCTATGCTGAATGTGATCTTATAGATTGTCAATGCAAATGTCCCGTCGAAAAAGATAGCAGGGAAATAACAACACACAATTCGCAAGCAATAACATTACAGCTTCACGCAGGTTGTTACCATGACCAGTTCGAAGAATTGGTGAAGGTTGTGCTAATCTTTGAAACACGTATTCCTTGTTCTCACCCTGGTCATATCTCATGAGGTTTGTTTGCTTGGTAGGACTCATTTCCTCGTATAATCATTGCCCCAAATGCTGGTATTGCTGCCTACGTGAGCTGGTTGCCAACTCTTGTGAGTTTCGAATTCCCTCTTCCCACCCAACGGTGAAAAAAAGCACTCTTAAAGGGAAATATTTGTTTTTCCCCTTGTTGGGGATAGTTTTAAGCACTTATATGCGCACAAGTCTTTCCAAGAATTTAACTCGTATGTTTTGACCATCTCTGTATCTAATTTAGAATCTAATCAAGGAGATCAAAGTTCCAGCAGTTTTTTCTGATTACTGTGAAGAGGCTTCTCATTTGGCAGCTCGTTGCATAACCTCTACCACGGGCAGTGCTCCAAAAATCCCTGTGTGTTTCTTTACATCTTATGCTCCAAATATTCTGCATTCGGTCGGACATCTCCGAAATCGTACGAAATTGAATCGTATTTCCTCTTCCGCAGATTCAGCTAAATCCATTCAGGCAGCCTCTTCAAGTGGAAGGAAGCGCGTTGTTTCTTCCATGCTATTCTAATTGCTTTCTCTTTGGGATGTGATACATACAATAGATCTCATACATTTGACCTTTGTGGTGATATATACAATCCATGGGTATCTGACCCCTTGTGTACCCAGTGTAGTTGAAGACTCCCTCTCAGACAAAGAGGGAAATGTTAATACGAATCTTTACAACTAGTCTGAGTCTTGGCTTTTATGAAGACATTTGAGAATAGACTTTTATGACAAGCACAATGAGTTTAGAGAGATTGAATGTGTCGGGCGATTGCAAAAGCATATATATTTTAACCTCAAATTCTTGGTGAGGGAGATTGCATAGTTTCGCCATGTTCACTCTCTGTCTCTTGATTTCGGCATGGAGTTGCAACTTACTTCTTATATGCACATGACTTGATTGATCATCCAGGAGTCTCGAATATATGATGAAATATACTATGCTGTGATTTAATACTTTGTATAAATTTGGCTAGATTTTGTCGCGGACGACGGATTCCTCGAAATTATCGGGATCTTGCAACTTACTTCTTATAGCCATTCCTCGAAAGTAAGAACACATGAAAATGTTAGACAACCGAAAGAACTGCAGATTGCGTGGGTTTGATTCTCTATTACGAATGTTCAAGAGAGTAAATTCAAAGGCGGAGTTCTCAGTTGTGGATCTGCCTGTGTCCCATGTTCAGAGGTGGCAGCCTCCTATTCTGAATCAACTTCGATTAGATGTGGACGCAGGTTTTGAGTGCAAACGGAATTTGTATAGTACTGGGGCTATTGTTCGAAATCACTACTTGGGAGAAGTTCTTGGTGCTAAGGCTGGTTTTGTGAGGTCGATTATTGGAACAGTAAAAGGGGCTGAATTGTTGGCAATCAGATTTGGTTTGGATCTTTGCTTGAGTATTGGTTTTAAAAATGTTTCCATTTTTTCTGATTCGATTCAAGCTATACGAGCGATCAATGACCCGGATGACGACCATAGCCCGACTGGGACGATAGCAATGGAAATCCGGAATCTGCTCAAAGATCATGCTACTGTTTTCCTCTCTCAAGCATATGAGGTGCACGGCTAATGGGGCGGCTCATAGTCTAGCACGAAATACCTTGAATACTAATGTTAGTTTCGAATGGTCCTGTGGTGATGCTATGCCCACGTGGCTAATGGATATTGTATCTTTTGATTAATCTAACTCTTCATATTAATGAATGTTTGCTGGTTTATGCTCAAAAAAAAAAAAAAACTATCTGAGTGGATCTGAAAATTGTCAATTCGGAATTCTCCTATTTGACGTCAAATCTAGCTTATAAACCGATTATTACTAAAACTAAGTTGTAGAAGCATGCTTGATTGACAAAGTACAACCCAAAAGAATAACTAAAAAAAAAAAAAAAACTAGCAAGGATGAGGAGCATGAACGAGCGGGATTGACAATCGCATGAATATGGATTCACCTTCAACACTTGTGGAAGAAACTCTTCCCACATCTGCCAATGAACACCATATATAGTTTCAAATTCTAAAAGTACCATCGAATCCAGTTACATAAAGTCATATTGATTGAAGATATTTTTCAGTAATATTTATATAACCAAACATCAATAACTAACCTGCATGTTATCAATGAGCAACCCCTCGTCCGTTCGACGAAAATCCAACACTTGGGACACTTATTCCAACCCTTGTGCGCCGCCAGGGCTATGAACTTATCATCATTAATCCTATTCTCTCGACAATTATGTGCCACTCCCCATGCCAAACCCTATTACACTGAAAACAAAATAATCCCTTGCACTTGGGACATGTCAACCGCTGCAAAAACCCTCCACACTCGTTTAAAATCACAACATTGCAATTTTTATGCGGGCAATAGCATCTTTCCCGACCCATGACCGCCGCCTCGCATAGTAAGTTGCACCATCGCAAGAAGAGTGATCGCCCAACGAGCGGGCGGCACGCGACGGGGTCGAGCTTGTGATGGCAGTTCCAAGCCGGGCATTTGATGTCTCCTGTGCGCTTATCCCGGAGCTTGGCGCGGATGTACTTGGCCATGCAATCGGTGCAGAAGGGGTGCGCGCATTCGTCACCGTTGCTGAATTTTTTGTTGGCAGGTAACGATGGCTGAAAGCAAATTTCACAGGTAAATTCTTGATCATCATCCTTTTGGAGGGGATTAATATCGGCACTTGAAATTTTTTTTAAATGTCAATTCATGATTTTCAGATTTTTTGGAAAACAAATATTTTAAATGGAATGCGAAATCAGATAATATTGTAAATAATCATGTGTAATTTTAAATTGATATATATGTATATAAATAGATGCAAATATTATGTAATTTTTAATTACATGAATATTGTGATTAAATATGGAATTATAATTTTTTGTAAATATTCCTTCTTAATCAAAATATGTCACATGTAAAGTAATTGATTTAATAATTTGTAAAATTATGATTTTTTTTAAAAAAACAATCTTTCTATCCGGTTTTGTTCACAACATTTCCATTTGTCAATCTTAGGTTGGATTTTAATTGAAATGTTTATTCATGATTTTTAAATGTTTTGGAAAGTGAATAAATATTAGACCGTGTAATTTTAAATGTATATATATGTATATAAATAGATGCAAATATTAGGGAGTTTTTTTTTTGAATCATATTATGGATTTTTTAATTACATGAATATTGAGATTTAATTATGGAATTTTTTATTTTCATTTTTAGCAACACAGTTTTGGTGTGATTTTGCCAAAAACGGAAAAAACTCCATTTTTATAATATATATATATATATATATATATATATATATTCTTTATTTTCTTTTTCCTTTATTATTTATTTGTATCAATTCTTATTCTATTTATCTTTAAAATCAAAACGATTGTATAAACACACAAGACGAAGACGTGCATCGAGTATTAATCTTTGTGTATATTTCCGTAATCTTTGAATATATATATATATATATATATATCATATAAATAAAAACTACACAAAATAACTAATGATTTTTTAGCCCGTAATTAAATATTATAAAATTTTAAAAATAACAAAAATATAAAACATTTTCGATCTTGATTACGGAATTAAATCACAATATTCATGTAACTAGGGGTGGGTTTTCGGTATATCGTATAAAAAATATTGGTATGAAAAAAAATTCATACCGATACCGATATCGAAAATTTGAAATTTTGATATGAAAAAAATCCATACTAATACCGTACAGATACCGAAAAAAGTTCGATATAACAAAAAAATGTATATATATCGAAAAAATTTTGGTACGGTATCTCGAAAAGTCGGTATTTTGGTTCGGTATCCCAGTCCTAAATTAAACATTTCATAATATTTACATCTATTTATATACATATATATCCACTTAAAATTAATTAGGATTATCTACATTATTATCTGATTTCAGCATTTTCTTGATAATATTTGCTTTCAAAAAAATTAAAAATCATAAACATATAAAATAAAATCCAACCTAGGATTTGAAAAATGAAAATTTTGAGAACAAAATCGAAAAAAAAAGAATTTTTTTTTTAAAAAAGCATACTTTTACAAATTATTAAATCAATTACTTTACATGTGACATATTTTAATTAAGGATGAATATTTACAAAAAATTCCAATTCCAAATTTAATCATAATAATCATGTAATTAAACATTCCATAATATTTGCATCTATTTATGTTGGTGATTAAATTATAAGTTTTGGTGATAACAGATCAAACAAAACCAAGTGTTAAAATAAATAATATTTTAAGGACAAACGGAAATTGAAGTTGGATCAATCAAAACAAATGGATTCATACAGATCGAACTCAACATAGTTGTTCAGATCAAGTTTTCGGGGAAATTTTGGATTATTCCGGATAAATCAAGCATTTGATCTATGTTCCCTCGCAACTATTTTAATTCAACAGATCAAATGACCATTCTCTAGAAGAACAACCCAGATCAATCAAAATCTTATATCTTATGTCAGATCGAGTTCGAATCATATTCAGTCAAGATCGATCATATATTTACACTTCACCCAGAATAAGTGTAAATGTCTTCAATCCAGATCAGATCAAACAAACGGTTGGACGCATCAGTTGCCGAAGTTGTTGAGCTAGAAGACAAACTCATTAAATGAAGTTTTGAACGTTGGCTAAACTTTTCTTAAAGTCAAGATTTGTGAGCCAATTTATGAGATATGTTGGCGGCTTATTCTCAGAAAATGTTGGCGGCTCACTGGCTAGTTTTGAAGGCTATAAATATGCGATGATGATGAAGATTCGAAGGGTGTGAAGCAAGAGAAAACAATACGAGAAATCACGAATTAAAAGTTTGCTTTCCAATTCATTCGAAAAGCCAAAAAGCCTTAACTCTGTATTCTAACTCAGAAACTTACATCACCAGATCAAAGTTTCAAAGCTCTGAGTTAGATAATATAGCAAGATCGATCGAGCTCAAGAAGATATACTTCACATCAAGAACGATCCAGATCAAAGCCATCTATAGCTTTCAGATCAAAGTTCCCGAAGCACATTTTGTGACTTCATCTTGTAACTCAAGCAGAGTGTTTGATCTGCTTTGAGAGAAGTGTTGCTATGAGTTCCTCTCAAAAGGGTTGATAGGATCGGATTTGTACAAAGTGTTGTATAGATCAAATTCTTCTAGTGGAATCTTTCTAAAAACAAAAGAAGGGAAGACGTATGAGATTCAGCTCCGAACTTCTAGAAACAATCTCTGACCTTAAACTTTTACTTACTGCACTTATGTTATTTTAATCTGCCTTAGCTTTCTCAAAGTTCAATTCTGCGAGAAAGATTCTTCCGTCTGATCTTATAAGATCTTTCAAGCAAAACAAAGTTTTTAAGCAAGCAATACTTCTATCTGCCTTAAAATAGATCAAAGTTGTTATTAAAATTTTTTAACGTGTATTCACCCCCCTCTATACCGTTTTCAATCCTAACAAGTGGTATCAGAGCGGTTTTTTCTTATTACTTGAACCGTTTTACAAAAAGCTATGACATCTTTCAATAAAATTCCTGTGTTTATGACGATTGGAAAATTCGTATGCAGGCACACTTATCAGTACATGATGATGATATGTGGTTCGTGATTACGGATGGACCCATATTATGAAAACCAACACTGTCACTGCCATCTCTGCTGATGCTCCACAGATGATAGAAAAGCCTCGAGTTGAATGGACTTCTGAAGATAAGAAGAAAGTCAATCTGGATAATGTTACTAGAGATATCTTACACAAAACTCTAGACAAAAACATGTTTAGCAAAATCAAAAGCTGCACTACGGCCAAGGAAATATGGGAAAAGCTCACACAATTGTGTGAAGAAAATGATCAAACAAAGGAAAACAAGCTTATGGTGGCCATCCAAAAGTTCGATAACATAAAGATGAAACCGGGAGAAACAATGAATGAATTTGATGAAAGATTTAGCAGCATTATGATTGAGCTAAATGCACTTGGGAAAAGCTACAGCAACAGGTAAGTAGCTTTGAAAGTCATGAGAGTTCTACCTCGTGAATGGGATGTGAAGACAGTAGCCATGAGAGAATCCAAAGATCTCAATAAGATCAAATTACATGTTCTATTTGCAGATCTTAAAGCCTATGAATTTGAACTGGGAGTTCGAACTAAAGAGGAGACATCCACATCTCAAGTAACCAAGGCTCTCACTGCAGCAGATGAAATCCCAGCAACCAAGACTGCAGAACAACTTAGTAGTGATGCAATGTCACTATTTGTTAAAAAGTTTGGAAGATTCATGAGGAAGAATCAAAAGAATTTTCAAAGCACAAACATATCAAACTTTAGACAAAAAGAATCATTCAAAGATGATCAAGTGTGCTATAACTGTGGGAAAAAAAAACATTTTATAGCTGATTGCACTAAACCAAAGAAAGATGACAAAAGAACCTCACACAAGAAGATCTCCAGAGAAGAAAGAAAGAAATTCAGAAAAAAGAAGGAACAAAAAGCTCTGTTAGTAGATGAAAGCAACAATAAGTGGGCAGAATCAGATTCCACCTCATCTGACTCAGAAACATCATCAAATGAAAGTGAAGATGATGTTGTCAAATGCTTGATGGCTGAAGATAACTCAAACATTCCAGATGATGGAGAGATACTTGACTTTACTTCAGATGAATTTACTTGAGAAGATCTTATCAATGCATTAAATAAGATGGTTTATGAATATCGAATACTGTCTCAAAAGTTTTAGGAAGTCAAAACAGATGGAAAAGTCACACAAATAAGTCAGATCAAAGTAACACTAATGAGTATACTGGATCAGGCAGTCTTAAAGCTCAGATAAATCTGCTAATGATTGAAAACAAAGATATGAGAAGTAAGCTTCAAGTTACTTTATCTGAAAATCAAAGATTAACAGATCTAGTAAATTCTTGGAACAAATCATCGATTTCACTGGATAAACTAACTGGAATGCAAAAGAAAGCTAGATATAAATCTGGCCTAGGCTACAACATGAATGAAGGTAGTTCATCTGATTCAACCATTCAGTCCTGCCTGGAGAATAACGACTTTAAATATATGAACTTTGTAAGATCCAGCACGATATATAAACCAGAGATTCCAATGACTCAACCAATACTTCAACAGAGCAAACTCTTACACAGAGGGTTGGGATATGTTGAACCTGAGAAATCTAAGCCTAGATGGATTAAACCCAGATCGAATTGGTCTGGACAAAGTCTTGAAAGACAAAGAGGCTCTTCCACACAACATAGACCACATTTTTATACCTCTCAAAAGAAATATTGGAAGTCTAACTGGAATAATTCATCTGATCACTACACTTGGCACTCACAGCACAATGCACAAAGAACTTCTAATAGAGTTTTCATTCCCAAAGATCAATACCATGAAAAATCTGTAAAGATAATTCAAGTATGGATTCCAAAGGGATTAATCGAGCATGGACCCAAGTAGGTATGAGGACCAAAAATATTTTATTTTTGATTTCAGGTAAAAGGAAGTGAACTGATCAAGCAATAAGTCTGGTACTTGGATAACGGATGTTCTAGACACATGACTGGAGATATTAAGCTACTATCAGATTATGTACAAGGATCAGGACCCAAAATCACTTTCGGAGATAATTCTAAAGGTACCACCATGGGTAAGGGTAAGCTTATCCATGGAAACGTTAGCATTAAAGATGTTTTACTTGTTGAAAATTTGAAATACAATCTTATAAGTATTAGTCAATTATGTGATTAAAATTATTAGGTCAAATTCAAAAAGTACACTTGCACAATAAAGGATCAGTCTGGACTAACCATTATGACAGGTGAAAGAAGTATAAATATTTACAGAGTTAATTGGTCAGATCAACCATCTACTTCAATCTGTCTGATTGCTACAAAGAAGAACCAGAACTGGTTATGGCACAAGAGGTTAAATCACTTGAACTTTAAAGCTTTAGCCAATCTGAGTAAACATGAACTGGTTACAGGTTTGCCTAAGATCGAATTCTCAAAAGACAATGTCTGTACTGCATGCCAACTGGGTAAGCAAGTCAGATCAAATTTCAAGAACAAAGGTTGTAATTCCTCTTCGAAAAGCTTAGAGCTACTACATATGGATCTTTTTGGTCCTATACCAGTAATGAGCTTAGGGGGAATGAAGTATACTTTAGTCATTGTTGATGATTTTTCAAGATTCACTTGGGTTATTTTTCTAAAGTCAAAGGATCAAACCACTTTCCTATTGATCAAACTTCTTCAAAGACTACAGAATGAGAAATCTATTACAATTGATAGAATTCGAAGTGACAAGAAGAACTGAGTTTACTAATAATGCATTATCATCTTATCTGAATAAACTCGAAATCAATACTTTATGAGTTTCCAGAGTCAGATAAATGGACATCCCGCCGATGAAAAATCTAGTACAATAAAGCAGTTTGTATGTTTTTATTGAATTGCTACTTTCCGTCAATGAGCGATGTATTTATGTCTTTGTGTTTTGTTTTTGCTGTGGTGTGGATGTAAACTTGATTTTTTAATATCATATTTGTCCAGGTATCATAAACAGTGTCTGAGATGAAGATCTCCCCTTCTCTAACTCCTCGAAAGGAAAATAAAGGGTAATTGCTTTATAATCTCCTTTCAATTCATTCAATGAAAGCACTTGCAGTGGACATTCCTTATCGCTCTATTGAATTTTTTTGAGTGGGAAATCTAGATCAGAAGCATTTTTGTGTGTATCGAGCTCCTCTTCTTTCAACATGAGGATTCCCATGAAAGTACTCCGAAAAATCCATTTTTAGACAAAAAAATTTACCCCAAAAATTAATTGCTGATGGACTTGCTATTTATGACAGTAACATTTGCCGTAGCAACTGAACCAATTTGTTTTCCCTTCCCATTCTTTCACTTCTTTCGAGTTTCGAGCCTTCGGTTTTGTATATGGAATTGATTTATCATTTCAACTGTAGACTGAGAAATGCTGCAGAAAAGATGGGGAATCGAAGGAATCAGTCGGATCAGCAATCAAAGCCTTTACTCTCAAGGTAAGATTTCTTATATGTTACCCCTTTAAACAATGGCTTGTAGACATTTGATTTATATACTATTTGCTTGTTGTATTTTCTGTTAGATTTTTCTCAATATTCATGTTTATATACAATTATATGAACATGATAAACAATATGCGGAAGCAATTAGAGAGTTACCTCCGGCCATCAAATTATTTGTAGGTATGTTGCTTTTCCTCCGATTAAAATCTTCTAAACACTTCAATTCTCTCATAGATGGTGTATTTGTGTTGTTATGAGTTGTGTGTTTAGGGACCTCAAGAGCCTCGGTATTTATAAGAAATTTTTTATACCATGAACGAGTGTTCAGGAGCACGAGATTTAAAATAAGTGTGCGTTGAGTGTTTCACTTTTTTAAATATGAGACGCCATATGCACAGTTCATCAAGGATGTCAGCATCGGTCGTCACCGCTTCCGTCATCGTAGATATCTTGTTTGATATGTGCCATAATTTTCTTACATTCTCCCACTTGGCACATATATAAGCCAATATATAAGAAAACAAAATACATGAATCATGGCGATAGTTTCTCTGATAAACGAGATTATCTTCCATGTATCACAATGTATTATGTCTTTTAAGGCTGTACAACTTAATGAATAAATCATATGTTTTTTTCGAGGTCCAACTTTATTGATATTTTTCTCGATTCAAGATGTGTACACAACAAATATGAGAAAATATCACAACAGAGTTTCATTAATTTGTTTTTACAACAATACATATAAGAACCAAGTCCTATGCTTTCAGTATGATCCTTAAATTTCAATGGTGGCATGCCTTTAGTCAAAGGACCAGCAATCAAAAATTCAGTGCTAATGTGTTCGATAACCACCGTTTTATCTTTAACACGATCTCTTATGACTAAATACTTAATGTCGATGTACTTGCTTTGACTACCACTTTTGTTATTTTTAGCCATAAAGACAGCAGCTGAATTGTCATAATATATCTGTAATGGCCTAGATATAGAATAAAAAATTTTAATCCCCGATATGAAACTCTTCAACCAAACACCTTGTGAGGTGGCCTCAAAACAAGATACGAACTCAGCCTCCATAGTGTAAGTAGCAATCAAAGTCTGTTTTGCACTTCTCCAAAATACAGCTCCACTAGCTAGCATGAAAATATATCCCGAAGTGGATTTTCGAGAGTCAATGCAGCCAGCGTAGTCTGAATCAGAGTAGCCAATTACTTCTAAATTCTCAGTTCGTCTGAACATAAGCATATAGTTTTTGGTCCCTTGAAGGTACCTCATCACTTTCTTTGCAGCTTTCCAGTGGTATAAACATGGATTACTCTGATATCTTTCCAACATCCCAACAACAAATGTAATGTTAGGTATAGTACAAACCTTAGCATACATCAAGATTTCGATAGGGATGGCAATTTTTCCCGCGGATTCAGGTATCCGCGGGGAAAATCCGAAACGGGACGGGTTTGGGGGAGTATTTTCGGGTATGGGTTCAGGTTTGGGGATTTTTAAAAATCCCCGAAACATATTGGGGCGGGTATGGGGATGCTATCACCATCCTTGAACCCGCCCCGATAATAATAATAATAATAATAATAATAATAATAATAATAATAATAATAATAATAATAATAATAATAATAATAATAATATACAAATATTTTAATTATCAAATTTTATTAAATCTAAAATATTATAAAAAATCAAAATTAAAAGTAGTATTATTATTTCATTTTTATATATTTTTATACATTATATATAATACATCCGTTTATGATATCGTAGTTTTTTATAAAATTAAAATATTATTTGAATCTCATTCATGTTACGTACATATATAAAGCATTTATATTAGTCTAAATATTTATATATTATTTATTTTGATAAATTTAAAAATAATATATAATCTTAATAAATTTTTATATATAGTATTTTATTTAAAATAATAATTTTAATTTATAGAAATATTTTGTATTTAAAATATTTTTATTAATTTTTTCAAAAAAAATATTTTTATTAATTTTAAAAGTTAATATTATAATAAAAAATTTGACCCAAAATATTTTATGTATTTTATTATAAAATTGAATAATAATTTTTATATTCTTATATATATATATTATAATAAAATTTATTTATAATATATATATATATATATATATATTTTTTCGGGTATGGGTATGGGGACTAGGTCCCCGCAGGGATGGGTACGAGAAATCCCCGATAAGAATTAATGAGAATCGGGGCGGGTATGGGGATCGGGTTTGAATTCGGGGACGGGGATGGGGAAGGCATCCCCGTCCCCGACCCGCCCCATTGCCATCCCTAGATTCCGACAACAAAAGCATAAGGAATGTTTTTCATTTGTTCCCGTTCAAGATCATTCTTTGGGCATTGGTTCAAATTGAACCTGTCACCTTTCACAATGGGAGCTACACTTGATGAACAATCTTTCATCTGATATCTCTCTAAAACCTTGTTGATATAGGTTTCTTGATACAGACCTAGAATACCTCTAATTTTGTCTCTATGTATCTTAATGTCAATGACATAAGATGCATCACCCATATCCTTCATATCAAAGTTTTTAGAGATGAATTGTTTCACCTCATACAACAAACCCTTATCATTGGTTTCAAGCAATATATTATCCACATATAGAATAATGAAACAAATTTTACTCCCACTGACCTTCTGGTATATACAATTATCCATGATGTTCTCTACAAATCCAAATGAATAGATAACACCATGAAATTTCAAATACCATTGTCGAGAAGCTTGTTTCAGTCCATATATAGATTTATTTAATTTGCAAACCAATTGCTCATCATCACTAGAGGAAAATCCTTTTGGTTGTTTCATGTAAACCTCTTCCTCTAGATTTCCATTGAAAAATACTGTTTTCACATCCATTTGTTGTAATTCCAAGTCAAAGTGTGCAACTAATGTTAGAATGATAAGGAGAGAATCTTTCTTAGATACAAGAGAAAAAGTATCCTTGTAGTTAATTCTTTCCCTTTGAGTGAATCCTTTAGCGATGAGTCTTGCTTTATATCTCTCAATGTTGCCCAATGAGTCTTTATTTGTTTTGAAAACTCATTTACATCTGATGACTTTTACACCAGCAGGCAATTGAACAAGATCCCAAACTCCATTAAATGTCATAGAATTCATCTCTTCTTTCATAGCATCGTACCATAATTTTTACTCATTACAACTCATAGCTTGTGAAAACGTTTCAGGATCATTTTCCGCTACGATGTTAAAATCAGATTATTGTAAATACACAATATAATCACTACATATCGTTGACCTTCTTATTCTACTAGATCTCCTTAGGTTGTTATTTTGTGTAGCTGGTTGATCAACAATTTTTTGTTGATCCTCATCAACAACTTGATCTACGGGATTTTCATCTGCGATTTGTGGAACTTTAGTGATTGCTTTTCTAACACCCGTTTGTGCTTGAGGGGTGTGAAAAACAATCAATCTATCACCTGAATAAGAGGGTTGTACATTAATATGATCTTATTTAAAGAATGTGTCATTAAAGTGATCACTCCCACTATTCAAGTCATTCTCAAGAAACTTTTCATTTCTTGATTCCACAATTGTAGTGCTATGAAATTGATAATAGAATCTGTACCCTTTGGATTTTTTGGCATATCCAATGAAATATCCACTAATAGTTCTTGGATCCAGCTTCTTTTCTTGTTGGTTTTAAACTCTTATTTTAGAAGGACAACCCAAAACGCTTATATGTCGCAAACTCGGTTTCCAACCTTTAAATAATTCAAATGACGTTTTTGGACCATCCTTAGTTCGAAAACGGTTTAATATATACACAGTTTCCTTAAGAGCTTCAGTCCACAAGGATTTAGGAAGTTTGGAGCTAATAAACATATTCCGCACCATGTCTAATAATGTTCGGTTTTTCCTTTCCGCTATGCAATTTTGGTCTGGAGAACCAGGCATGGTATATTGGGCAACAATCCCATGTTCTTGGAGAAATTTTGCAAACGGACCAGGTGCTTGTCCATTCTCGGTGTATCTACCATAATATTCTCCACCTCTATCGGTCCTCACAATCTTAATATGTTTTCCACATTGCTTCTCCACTTCAGCCTTGAAAACCTTAAAGGCATCCAAAGCTTCGTTTTTGTTATGAAGCAAGTAGCTATACATGTATCGTAAGTAATCATCAATGAAAGAGATGAAATATTTCGGATTTTGCATGTCCATGTCTGGACCACATATATCTGAATGTATGATTTCTAATATTTTTGTACTCCTCTTGGCACCTTTTTTAGACTTGTTGGTCTGCTTTTCTTTAATGCAATCCACACAAGTTTCAAAATCAGTAAAATCAAAAGTACTAAGTACTCCATCTTTTACTAATCTGTTTATTCTCTCAATTGAGATATGTCCCAATCTCCGATGCCACAATATAGAGGAATCTTCATTTATAACACATCTTTTAATACCTCCTTAAATATGCATAGTTGTCTTGGAATTATTTTGTAAAGAAAGATAGAAAAGACCATCAATAATTGTACTATTTTATAACAAGATTGGATTTATAAAATAGATTTATTGAGTTATTCAAAAAATGAAAGGAATAACCCAATGGTACAAGTCTTGAAACAGAAATTAAATAAAAGTAGGAACATAAAATGTCTTTTCCAATTTCAAAATATAACCACTATCAAAACCAGGTAGCAAGTCCCAATAGCCTCAACAAGCAAAGACATCTTGTTTCCTGAATAGATGTTTTGCACATTTCCCAAAGGTTTCCTGAGGTTTTGCATACCCTGCAAGGTATTTGTAACATAGATTGTAGTGTTAGGTGAATGGAATTAATGCGGTTGGTGGTGGCAGCCTTATTTTGACAAATATGTTGCCATATTTGACCACGTTTAATCGAATGGAGAAGGAAGAAAGCAAGTACTTTCCATGTTCACACTTTTTTGATTTGCCTATAAATAGGCACCTCTCCTTCAGAGTTATACATCCCAAAATCGAGAGAAAAGAGAGTTAAGAAACAAAGAGAGTTTCTTGGTATTTTTTTTGAGTGTTCTCTTGTGTGAGTTAGAGAAATTATTTTCTCGGTAATACTCGGGGTTTGGGTTGGTGTGAGATATAGTGTTTTGTATACACTTGTAATATTTCTCCGATTATAATTATATGCAGCAGCTCCGTGGACGTAGCCTATATTGGGTGAACCACGTAAAATCTTGGTGTTCTTGTTGATTATTTTATTCCGCAATTATTATCGTCATGTTCGCTCCGGCATAATCCATAACAACTGGTATCAGAGTTGTTACGGTGTCCGGGAGCCTTGGTGAAAAATTTCTTAAAATTCTGAGTATGCTCTGTGGTTGCAGCTTTGTCTGATCTTCCACATCAGAAATGATTTTTTGAAATTTTATTAAGGCAGTAGAAGCGATGGCCAGAAATGACGGATCGGGACCGGGAATCAATAAGTAAGACGGTACAGATTTTACGTTCTGGCGGTTACAGATTAAAGATTATCTGTATACCAAAAAGCTACATCAACCTCTATCCGGGGTGAAGCCAGAAAATATGGAGGATGATGAGTGGGAGCTTCTTGACCGACAAGTGTTAGGGGTAATACGATTGACCCTAACAAAGAACGTGGCACACAACGTGACGGAGGCAAAAACCACGGAGGAGATGATGTCCATTTTATCGGACATGTACGAGACTTGTTGTGAAAGGTTTTCAACAGCGGGAAGGCGTTGATTACACCGAGATTTTCTCTCCAGTGGTGAAGCTGACCACTATCAGAACTGTACTTGGATTAGTGATGAATGAAAACTTACATCTGGAGCAGTTGGATGTAAAGACGGTGTTTCTTCATGGTGACTTGGATGAAGAAATTTATATGAAGCAGCCACAGGGATTTGAAGTACGAGGGAAGGAGAAAATGGTATGCAAACTTCAAAAAGTCAACACTGGGAAGCAGTGAAGTGGATTCTCAGATATTTGAAAGGTACTATCAGTTCATCTCTGTGCTTCAGAAAGTCAGATTCAGGCTTACAAGGTTTTGTAGATGCCGACATGGGTGGTGACCTAGACGACAGGAAGAGTACTACTGGATATGTGTTCACATTGCGTGGTACGGCAGTAAGTTGGGTGTCCAAGTTGCAAAAGATTGTTGCACTTTCGACTACTGAAGCTGAGTATGTTGCAGTGACAGAAGCTAGCAAGGAGATGATATGGTTGAGATCATTCCTTGAGGAATCTGGTCAGAAGCTTGAGGATAGCACATTACACTGTGACAGTCAGAGTGCTATTCATTTGGCAAAGAATCCTGTTTATCATGCTAGGACGAAGCATATACAGGTTCGGTACCATTTCATCAGATCAGTTTTGGAAGATGGAATATTGATGCTTGAGAAGATTCCTGGAAGCAGAAATTCAGCTGATATGTTCACGAAGGCAGTGACCACTGACAAACTGAAGTTATGTTCAACTTCAGTTGAAGTTCAAGTATAAGAAAGGAGGCATGAGCTGTTGCATTGATTGTGTGAAGCCATGATTGAAATCAAGTCTTCAAGTGGGAGAAATGTTAGGTGAATGGAATTAATGCGGTTGGTGATGGCAGTCTTATTTTGACAAATGTGTTGCCATATTTGACCACGTTAATCGAATGGAGAAGGAAGAAAACAAGTACTTTCCATGTTCACACTTTTCTGATTTGCCTATAAATAGGTACCTCACCTTCAGAGTTATACATCCCAAAATCGAGAGAAAAGAGAGTTAAGAAACAAAGAGAGTTTCTTGGTATTTTTCTTGAGTGTTCTCTTGTGTGAGTTAGAGAAATTATTTTCTCGGTAATACTTGGGGTTTGGGTTGGTGTAAGATATAGTGTTTTGTATAAACTTGTAATATTTCTCCGATTATAAATATTTGCAGCAGCTCCGTGGACGTAGCCTATATTGGGTGAACCACGTAAAATCTTGGTGTTCTTGTTGATTATTTTATTTCACAATTATTATCGTCATGTTCGCTCCGGCATAATCCATAACATGTAGAACCAGAATCAATCCACCATCTGTTATAAATCATATTAACCCTATTAGATTCATAACAGACAAATGAGATTGGAATACCTTTTGTCTCAAGCCATTTTTGGAATTTGGAGCAATCCTTCCTCATGTGCCCTTTCTTTTCACAAAAAAAACACTTGGATTTATTTTTAATTCCTCCTTGGGGCGGTATTTTACCTTTCTCTTTTTTATTGGTCTGATTTTGATTCTTTCCTTTTATCGTTAGCAGTGCACTCACCCGATTCCATTAACAACCTCATTTTTTTCTTGAACACACATGGTCATAAGTTCATTAATTGACCATTTATCTTATGTGTGTTATAAGAAAATTTGAAAGGACCATATTGTTGAGGAAGAGTATTCAAAATGTAATGCACCACGAAAGTTTCAGATATATCCACCTCAAATATCTTGAGTCGAGCCGCTATAACAATTGTTGCTTTGTAATTCCTTTTGTGGCTCTTCTTTTGCTCCAAAGTCTTGATTTTTTCATTGTACCTACATGTAAATAGAGAAAGTGAAATGAAGACAATATGCATGAATAAGAATAAAAATAAACTTAAATGACACTAACACAACACGAATGCATGTAAAATGAATCAAAAACTAACACAAAATGATGCATGAAAACATTATTATCATGTCTCAAGTTGCTTGAAAATTTTGTGGTTAACTGATATCAGCCTCTTATATGTTTATCCTCTAAAGGATGAGGAATCAAAATTAAAACAGAACATAAACAGAGCGGAGTGTTCAGAATATATATTCCTACCACTAGTTCATGAGTTTTGCTACACCAGAAAATCACAGAGTGCATATTCATGTTAAGAAAACGTATATTACATGCTGGAAATAAAAAAAAATAGAGTTGTTTCTTTAAAACAATACGCCCACTTATTGTAGATTTGATAAATAACTTTGGTTGTCCTGCTAAACTGGCCGCTAAACTGATCTGCTCAACTAAATGTCTCTGCTCAACTGAATTTATTCACTTACTCTATAGATGTTAGCTCAAAATTTTGTGTTGCAAGTCTAAAAAATCTGAGTGCTATTTATAGAGAAGATTCTGACTGTTAAGTTCCTCCTTTAATGCCATTATTTGCCTTAATTCTGAGTTATTGCGTCCGTTACGATTTTTGGAGCAGATGAACTTTAGTATAGCTACTGGACTACTCTTGGTCAATTGGTCCACTCAGTAAACTTCGTTTCAGTTTACCTTCAAGCAGTTTACCTTGCGCTCAGTTTACCTCAAGTTCAATTGACCTCCTCTTAGTTTACCACCTTCAGTTTACCAAGCTTTAGCTACTGAAATTTTGGATTCTCACAATGAAGGTCTCAAAATTCCTTAACACTTAGCAATGGAAGCAGATAAAATAGTGAGAATATCAATGGATAAGGCTGGGTCATCGTCGTCTGCTCGGGATCCAGAAGAGTACTACTACATTTGTAGAGACGTCTACATAGAGGAGAAGAAGAGACAGATCGAAGACATTGTTTTAAGGAAAACTATGTCTGTGTGGTACATGATTGAAGAACTGCAGATGTATCACAACGCGCCGCTGCCTCCTGGAAAGGAGAAGGATGCCCAGGTAAGATCCAAAAATTCAACTAGTTCAATCACGATAGATTAATTTATCTTATATGATTTTAAGCATTTTAGTTAGACAAATTTATTTATTATGTGAATTTATGTGGTTTATGTTAATGTCTGAGACTTATGTGATGTGTTATGATTTTAAAGTTTTCTAGTTTGTTATTTAATTCTAGGACGTAGAGATGAGTCTAGCCTTCGAATGAGTTAAGAAAATATTTTTATTTAAATACGTTTAAGTTGATGCAGTGTATCTTTTTAATTGAGAGAGTAAAATTTTAAAGACTTTTAATTGTAACTAATGAACCGTGTTGGGGAGCCCATTAGTCACAAATTAAGTTAAGCGTTCAATTCTTTTATTTCTCTCATTTGGAACGCCTAATTTTCTTACGGACTGCTTGAATCTTTTGAAAACATGCGAGCTATTGGATTTGGATTCGGAACTTGATTTCCTCCGCCTCCTCTTGCCATCTTCAGATAATCGAAGTTGAAATTTGATCAATCTTAAAAAAAAATCAGAGTAGAGCGGATCTAGCGCTCCGATACCATATCAGAGAAATTATCGAACTCCATCGATGTTTAAGAACTGAAAAACAAGCTTTGTATATTGAATTTTGTGTTCTGAAAAATTGAAATTTACAAATGAATTCCTCATGCCTATTTATAGTGTTGTGTTGACTATACACTCACCAAGCCTAACTAAAAGACACGTAGGCTAATATGACACGCAATCTATATACACTAATGCTTCTAATAATGTATTAGTTGGAAACAATATGCAGGATAATTAATTACCAAATGTCATCGTTATTATTTTTGTAATATTGAAGGGATAAAATAATCAATCTGAACGAAAATGTCATACTGATACGGGGCACATGAGCTTATTATGAATTTAATATAGAGGGTTTTGTGAAACTTCAATATTTTACGCGGGTACTGAATGCATTTTACTCGTGATAATATAGTTCAACTTCTGATAAATATATAGTGGTTTATTTAACAAATTAGAAGTGTTAGAAAACTAGAATGTCGAATTACGACGCACTGGATATGGCTAAAAACGCAGCCAAACATAGAATAATAATAATAATAATACTCCCAACACCAAGTACGGGAACTAGAATGTCCATTGCATCAGCATGTGGTGGGGGGATGTCCCGCGGTCTCTGATCTCCACCTCTGCATGCAAACATGCATCATTTTCATGTCATGCTTGTTTTATTGTGATTGTGCATGTCTTTTCACACACACACACAAATAAAAAAAAATAAAAAAATTGACAGACTAAGTTTTTTGTGTCTTCTTAAAATTAGATCGATCGTAGCTAGCTTTGTGATATTGACATTGGACAAGTCACTATTTTGACGATATAGGACCTAATTAGCATGGTTTGCAGCCGTTCCGCGACCGTTTTTACAAACCATATATGCTAATTAGTTAGATATGATTGTTTTTAAACACTGCCGAAATGGATTGTTTTTCCATAAATTAACAATTAACACGACCAAATATAAATAAAAAAAATAAATACAAATAAGAGCACAAAATATAGCTCTCCCAAATTAAATTATTGTGTCAAACATAAGATGCAAAGATGTTGATATCATCTTTATTAAAATCATTCACATCAAATAGTGCTTTAACATATCACTAGCTAGCTCAATCTTTCACTATTAGAACTAGAGCCACCAAAATATATAATAGATTAGCGGGGACGAGATGGGGTCGGGAAACTACGATCAAACTATTTGATGAGCCGGCCGGAGCTAGTTAATTTCGACTGCTCTAATTAAACTAAAATATTGAAAATGATATATAGAATTTCATTACAATTTGATTCTTTAAAATATTTGAAACTCATCTCAATACAATTTATGCACCGTCGCATAATCTAATCTAAATATATATATATATATATATATATATAAGAGTTTAAAGTTCCAGTGTGATATAACATAAAAACCACAACAATTAATTAACCACGCCATAACAAAAGTTACAACAAGGATGAAGAGCGTTAACCTGCAGAGGGCTGGACTTATACTTGTACAATCACATGAATAACCCCGCCTTCCACATAAGTGGCAGAATGTTACCCCACATCTGCATACAAAAATCGCTTTCATTATACTCAAACCTACATTTTATAAGAGAAGCGAACTCAACTCACATTTTAAAAGGGGTCAGCCTATTTTATAGAGGAGCGAACTCAGTAATTCATATTTTTTTTATAACAATTATCATACACTCAGATATCGTTTGATACATGAGATGATAGTGGGATGAGACACAAATTTTTACTCATCCCATGTTTTTTTCATTTTTTTGTTAACCCAATGATATCTCATGTCCCGGTATAGATTGATGACAAATACCTATTAACCTATGATATTAGTGGAGGATGAGTGTCATATAAGTGAAATTGTGTGAAATTGACAATGGTAATTAAGAGAATAAACACAATAATCTTACAAAATAAAAAACATACAAAACAACATATTATTCATATCTATGTCTTGCTTATCAACATCTCATCAAGATTTCGTATATCGAAAAACTAAAAAAATCATGATCGATATCTGATATGATATCTAATCTATAAATATCATTGAAGTTTATCAATATTGAAATATTGATAAAAAGATCAAAGATTTGTTGATATTCATTTTATAAATAAAGAAATTCATCAAAATTTCTTAAAAATATCGATATATGATCTAAAATTATCAATATCCATAAGAGAATGTTATTAAATATATGAGATATATATCAAAAGATATTGAATTGACGACTTGATATCGATTCAAATCATATATCCGCTGTGAATGGAGCATGATCTATTATTTGTCACTGTTTTTTTTTATCAAAAGTAATTTGATATGCAATGATTGTTAAACTCAATCAATTGAAATCATCATCTGTATTAAGCAATGAAGATTATGAATTGATGGTATTCTATGCACGATGATGACAATGAATTTATTTATGACTAATTTCAAGTCATTTTATTTATTTATTTATTATTAAACTGATTTATTTTGGTAAATTATGTTTGTATTTTTGTTTAAATTAAATAAATTGTAAAAACTTTAGCATGTGTTTTATTTTGATTCACATAAAATAATTTATAAATTTATGAATCTATTCTATCAACACTAAAACCACTTCTACTTTTTTTAATAAAAGCACTTTAAACGTATTTAAGTGTTTTTTTAAGCCAATAACTTTTGTTTCCAAATGGGCTAATTCAAAGTGATTGTAAACCACTGAATATGCTTAAGTTCCATCCAAATTATAATATTTTTATACATATATAGCAGAGAAGAATTGAATGTAATTTATTTTATTAATTAATAAGAGTATACTAATTAATTCCATATAATAACAAAAAATTTGAGGGCGGCCAATACCCCGAAATCGATTACGAATTATGCAAACCAATAGTAGCCCTTTTTATATTTCTATATCTAGGATTAAAAAATTAATTTTTTGTTTAAAAAAAAAAAAAGACTTCATGAGTTTCGTTGCCAAAACTCATTTTCAACCAATGAAATAATCAAAATCCGAAATTGATAAAATTAACATAAAATATGAAAGAATGACTTAGCCTGCAATTCACATATCGACAACCCCCAACCCGTTCGACGAAAATCCTACACGAGGGACACTGCCTCCAACCCTCCTGGGCCGCCAGCCTTCTCAACTCCTTATCATTTGTCCTCTCTTGACAAGTTCCGAGCCGCCCGTGCCAAACCCGTTTACACCGAAAACAAAAAGATCTCTTGCACTGGGGGCATTCCAACCGCCTTAAATATCCGCCACACTCGTTTAAAATCACAACATTGCAATCTTCATGCGGACAATACAATGTTTCCCGACCCTTCACCGCCGCCTCGCATAGTACGTCGCACCATCGCAAGAAAACGGACCGCTCGACGAGCGGGGCACACGCGACGGGGTCCAGCGTGTGATTGCAGTATGGAGCCGGGCATTTTATGTCTCCTTCGCACCCATTTTTTAGCATGACGCGGATGAACTTAGTCATGCAATCGGGGCAAAAGGGGTGGACGCATTTGTCGCCGTTTCTGAATTTTTTGTTGGAAAGTAATGATGGATGGAAGCAGAATTCACAAGTGAACTTTTGATCATCATCGCGGTGCTTTTTTTTTATACAGCCACGGCTAACACCACCGCCTCGCACAGTAGGACGCGGCATGTCACCACCAGAGATTTTTTTATACTTCCGTCGCGTCGGTTGAGGTAATATTATGTTATCATAATTTTTAAATTATATATATATATATATATACAAAAAAGTATACTAAAAAATATCATTTTTCCACTTAAAGTTTCATTTAAAAAATAGTAAAGACTTTACATTTTATTTATTTACAAATTTAAACTTATAGATAAAGATAATATTAAAAATTCAAAAAAAAAAAAGATGTTATTATTATCGATAGGATCTTTTATCTAAAAATTTTAAAATACATATAAAAATACAATTGAATTTAAACAAAATTTAAGATATATTTTTCGTGATCAAACAAAATGAGATAATTGTTTTGCATATATATATATATGTATATGCATACACACAGCATAGATAAAAAAAATTATATTATATATGAGTAATACACAATTTAATTTAAAAATTTTAAAATATATAAAAATACGATTGAATTTTTTAAAAAATTAAAATAGTTTATTCGAGTTAAAGCAAAATTTAATTATTGCTTGTAATAGAATGGTTGTTTTACCTGCCTATATACATATACATGAGAAATATTTGGAAACGTGATATGATATTATAAGTGATAAACTATTCAAACTAAAAAAATTTAAATATAGATAAAAATACGATTGAATTTAAACAAAATTTAAAATAGTTTTTTTCTTGATCAAACAAAATTTATTTTTTTTCTTTTAATAAGATAGTTGTTTTGAAATAATTACATTATTATAAGTAAATTATAAATTTCACAATATATGATTTTATAATATTTTTCATGTATTGTAATTTTCAATTGGTTTTAGAAAGTCAAACTTATGAAAATTTTTGTATCACATTCATATACAATAGATAGATTATAATTGTTTTTCAATTATCATTTTATTTTGGTTTATTTATTTTTTTATTTATTTTTATATACTTTTCATATAAGAGGAAATTTAAATCAGATAATAAGGGAAAATGAAGATCATGAAAATTGAAAGGTATAAGAATATTTTTATACGAACACGTCAAATTAATTCATATAATATTTTAACTTTAATATATAGTAGTTTAACTGTAAATATATATATAGTTTCAAAAAATATATATATTCAGAGTATAGATTACGGAGTGATTTGATTTGAGCTAGGTAATCCATGCTACAGATAAAAGATTACATTGAAAAAAAATTATATTTTAGTAAAATTTTAAAATATATTCATAAATGATTTTTAACATTAAAGAGTAAAATCCAAAATATTATATCAAAGTAGAAAATTTTTAAAATAGTTTTTATAATTATTTTTAAAAAAATCAATTTCATAAAGATACTTCTAGTGTTTTCGATTTTTTTCCATAAAGTTAATTTTTCGTGAAAAAAATAAAAGAAATATGGATTAAAAAAATAAAGAGGTGTACGTATTTTGGGATTCAGAGCAATGCTACATGCACAACGAATTTTGTATACCAAATTTTACAACACAGTAGTCAGTACACAAATTAAATATATCAAAATATCACGATAAATTGAATACAAAATCTCGCGATAAAATAATAAAATATCACGATATAATTGTTGTAAATATCATTGTACACAATATTTGTTGTACCTTTAACATTATTCACTCTAAAATATAAATATACTATGTTCATGTCACAAATATATTTCACATCGAGTTCACGTTAGAAAATAGATTAAAATTATAAATAAAAAAAACTAAGATAACGTAGGAAAACTAAGAGCCCGTTTGGGAACAGTAGACATTTTGAAAAAAGAACTTATTTTTTTTAAAAAAATGTTTTTCCTAAAAAGTTATGTGTATGGTTACAATAGACGTTTTAAAAAAAAAACACTTATGTAAGCCCAAATGAAATAAGTGCTTTTTTAAAAGCCAAAATTTTTGGTTTTTTGGCTTTTTGTGTAAAGAATTTCACTCAACTAATCTCTGAATGCATCTCTCGAATATGCGAGTGAGTTGGGTTCTCTTCAACGGATATACAAATATTTCGGACAAGGGACAATGCTCTAGAAACTTGGTTTGGTGTGAAGAACTTGGCAGTGAGCGCTCATCTTGCTTCTTGTTCTTCACACCTTGGGCTTTGCTCTCAATCTAGCTGATTTATTCAAGTAGGCTGCCCATGATGTTAATCTCCTTCAAAATCTTGTGTTTGAACTCCAAGATGTTGTATTTATAGGCTCCAAGATTGATATAGCCGTTAGACACAGAAATAAAGCCGTTAAAATACTTTTGTACTATTTTTGTACTTTTTCTGGAGCTAAACTGAACTTCGAGGTACTGTAGCAGTTGAGCAAACTTTGGTTTGGGTAGGTAAAATGATCTTGGCAAATTTAAGTTTAGGAGCGAGACTGATTTTGGAGAAGTTTAGTAATCATATGAAGAGTTTAGTATCATATCTTTTGATTCGTTGATTTGTGGGCAAAGTGATAAACATGACAGTTGTAGCCCTTGATCGTAGCTTTCCACGGAATCAAAAATCACTCCATTTTGAGTTTATATACAAACGTTATGCTCAAAATACCAGAGCTGCTCAAACTTCGGTTGAGCACAAAATCAGTTGAGTGCATATGATTTGTTTAGTGCTTTATCTCTTGATATGTTGATTTTTGGGAAAAGTCATAAACATGAAAGTTGTAGCCCTTGATCTTAGTTTTCCACGGAATCAAGAATCACTCAATTCAGAGTTCATATGAGAAAGTTATGCTTAATACACCAGACTATTTCAGAAATTATGTTCTGCAGAATTTCTGTTCCAAACCAGTAACTTCAACGCAGTTTATCATCTTCTTAGAATCCGATTCAGTCTTCGACTTGTGAATATGATTTGTATATCATTGTCTTATCTTTCCAACACATGGTGAATCGTTCCATTCGGATATTTGAGATGCAAGATATGGACAATATACCAGAACTGCTCGATGTAAACTGCTTCTGTATTTCTGCTAAACTGATCGGATTCAGTTTGGTATTGCGACGTCCGTTTGGTATAGATAACATCCGTTTTTGCTCAACTGATGTGAAATACAATATGTTTCAAATTGAGTTTTCTATGCAGTAGTATTAAGGGATAATCATTTTGATCACTGAGTTATGAGATATCATTAAAACAATAGAGCTCGCCAGAGATTCAGTTTTAATAACTTTGAGTTTAGGCTTGCATCTTGAGTTTTGCAACTTCACACTAGAGTAAATATATTAGAAACACAATAACAAGTTTTGTTATCATTAAAATTAGGATTGCTTGAGTTCCAAAACCCAATGCACTATATATTTATACAACATAAAAAGATAATGATAACAAAGATGCACAATATATATTTCAATAAAACCGGCAGAAATGGTCAAAACCGAAGAATTGGTTTTTCGGTTTTTTCTTTTTCGAAAAAAATTAATTTTTAATTTTAAAACCCTAATTTAATATTTTATTATATGTAAATGATTATTTGAAATTTTTTTATTTGTTAAAAATATTATTTATTAATATTAGAGTTTATAATTTTTTAAATATATTTATATAGTTATTTAATATTTAATTTTCAAACTATGATATATATATATTTATATAATTTTTTTTAGGTTCTTATAATTAAAAATATATTATTAATTATATTATATTATATAAACGATTTTTCGATCTTACTGTCTGGTTAAAACATTTCAATCAATTGAATCGTTTTTTTAAAGTTAGATCGATTTGATCATCGGTTCAATTATAATTATAAAGCATTGTTTAAATAAAAAGGACTAAAAACCAAAATATAACTAAACTTACAGGACCAAAACCTAAAATTGAATACTTGTAAGACCAAATTACAAAACAAACAAACTTAAATGAATATTTTGGCTATTTTTCCTAAAATAATACATGTAAAATAATTCATGTGATTCAAATAAAAACAGAAGGTGCAACTCTTTCGTCTCTTTCGATTATCTCTTGCTCTTACCACGCAAAAGAAGTCCCGAACATCGGAAAATGCCGTAGAGTCGCTAGATCAAAACCCGAAGATCGTAAAGCAAAGGAACCATCCTCGATTGTTGAAATACAAATTGCTACACCAGAAAGGCTGAAGCCACAGCGAAACATAGAACAAGAGCCCCAACACAGAGTAGAAAAACATCCCTTCTACGGAGGTAGCACAAACTCTCCCCACATCTGCATGCAAACATTATTTTCATGTCGTAATGAGCAGTTTAACCGTGAGACGATTTCAACTTGAAACGAGTTTATCTTCTTAGGAGTGTTTACAATCACTAAAAAAATGATTGTTAGATTACGACATAAAAAAAATCTTTCTTGTGGGTTTGTTAATTCAGATTATGGCCTAGTTTGGATACAAAAGTTATTGACTTAAAAATACAATTAAATAAGTTCAGCTTTTTACTTTTATTAAAAAGTTATTGGCTTAAAAATATAGTTAAATAAGTTCAGCTTTTTACTTTTATTAAAAAAAAATTAGAAGTGATTTTAGCGTTTTAGATAAATGTTGAAAAAGGAAGTAATTTTTAAATAAAAAAAGAAGCAGACCCAAAAAACCAAAATTTCTGATTTTTAAAAAAACACTTATTTGAACTTAAATTTTTTCTTTTTAAAAAAAACGGCTATTGTAGCCAAACACGAAAAGCACTTTTTTAAAAAAAAAAAATAAGTGCTTTTCTTTTTTGGGAATGCACTCCATGTGTTACTTCTGCTTAACTTAATGAAAATCTCAAAACTAATTATATTGTGATTATGATTCTTTAAAATTGTGATTTTAATAAAAAGGTTAATGTTAAAATCTCTACAAGCACTTGTTTATCAAAAAATATTCAACTTATATTTTTAAGTTTTCACTTTTGTTTCCAAAAATATTTTATATATTATGAAAAACTAATACTTTCGATATACTATAGATTTTTTTTATTTTTTTCCTTTTTAAAATTGGATTGTCGCTGGCTTTGTGATATTGACATTGGGCAACTCACTATTTTGACGATATAGTACCTAGATTAGATGATTAAGGTAATATTTGCGATCTCTAAAAATAAGTGATTATGGATGTTAAGAGAATCTCCTTAAGGAAGTGTTTGCAATCACTAAAAAAAAGTGATTGTTAGCTTTTGGCTTAAAAATTTCATTTTTGTGTGTTTCTTAAACCTAGATTATGTGTTAGCTTATGCTTAACTTAATTAAAATCCAAAAGCTAGTCATGTGGTGATTATGATTCTCCAAAAGTGATTCTAATAAGAAGGTCATTGTTAAAATCACTTTAATCACTTATTTATTAAACACTATCCAACTTTGATTTTTAGATTTTCACATTTGTTTTCAAATACTACCAACTTTTGATTTTTCTGAACTTTTTTTATAATCTATAAATTAATCACTTCTACAAAAGTAGAATCTATTGCAAAACAATGGTGTCCGGATTATAATTCCTTCCACAATTGATCGAATATTCAAAACTCAAAATAATCGAAATTGAAAAACGAATTCGATTATTTTCCTGTGAAATTAACATAACCAAAACACAAGTGATCAAAGAAACGAAAACTGGACCAGTGAGTCAGTGACTAACCTGCAACTCACAATCGGAAAACTCCCCACCCGTTCGACGAAAATCCCACACGAGCTGCACCTCCGCCAACCCTTGAGCGCCGCCAGCCTTCTCCATCCCTCATCGTTCGTATTCTCTTCACACGTAACCCGCTCGTGCCAAGCCGTTTTACACATAAAACAAAACAACCGCTTGCACTTGGGGCATTCCGACCTCCGCAAATCCCCGCCGCACTCGTTTAGAATCAGAGCGTTGCAATCTCCGTACGGGCAATAGCATGTGTCCCGAAACATAACCGCCGCCTCGCAGAGCACGTCGCACCATCGCAAGAAGAGGGATCGGTCGACGTGCGGGACGCACGCGACGGGGTCGAGCGTGTGATCGCAGTAGGGAGCGGGGCATTTGATGTCTCCCGTGCGCTCATCCTTGAGCTTGAAGCGGATGTACTTGGCCATGCAATCGGTGCAGAAGGGGTGCGCGCATTCGTCGCCGTTCTTGAATTTATTGTTGGCAAGTGACGACTGCCGGAAGCAGATTTCACAGGTGAATTCTTGATCATCGTGTTCTGGATGGTGAGGTGGGGGATTGATATGGGCACTTGTGATATTGTTCCCCATTGTTTTTTTCCTTTGTACGCTACTAGTTTCTTATCTAGTTGTTTATGAAGAGATATATAGTTTAGATATGATCAAAATGATCAAGATACATTTCATCGTAATAATCAAAATGAGATCCTTAGGATTTTTATGTAAAGGGGGAATTGTTATATCTTGCTCTAAACAATCTATAATTAACTAATTTTCGATTAATTTATGAAGTTTGAGATGAAATTACGATTATATTCTAAATTAATCTATATATCTATATCTATATATATATAATAACTGAATTTTTGCCAAAAATAGTAAAATTTCGCCAAAAAAAAATTAGCTAAAAAAGGAAGACAAACAAAACTTATTTCTATTTGTGTTATATATGCAACGAGATTTTCCATTCTTTTCATACATTATATATTATATATATATATATACGAATATATAATTTATGAAGATAACTCATATAATTTACGAAAATTACATATTTTATAACGTTTTGTTTTGCTAAAAATTTTCACTTTTAAATGTAGATAAATAAATACTACAAATATAATAATAAAAATTTATAATTTTAAATTTGCTTAATTACTCTACACAAATTCAATAATTTTAGGAATACTTACATATTAAATAAATGCTTTAATATATATAGTTCGTAATAATTAATATATTTCTTTAACAATACAATAAAATTAGAATATTTAATAATTATTTCATATAAAATGTACCATAAATTAAAAAATCACTTAATTTCTTTTTAACATTTAAAATGTTTTTAATTTCGGAGTTTAATTTTTCTTTATTAAAATACAAAGATTATATTTAAAAATATGAAAATTTGAACACGAATAGAAATTGAACATTATTAATAAAAAAAATTTTAGTTTCCAATAATTATCATATTTTTTAAGGTGAAAATTTTAAAAGAATATATTAAAACGATTTTCCATAATCATAGCATACATAGAGCTACAAATTTTTAATTTGCTATAATAGAATACAAGATAATCTACCTATATAATATTAAAGATTTCGAAAAAAGATAAAAAGAAAAAAAATTACAAAAAAAAAAAAAAAACATATGCAATAGAAATAGATATACGAAAATTTATAGATTTATATAAATATAATATATTTTTCTATAATATAAATAGATTTATTTATGTAATTTCAATAATAAAAAAAGAATAAAATAAATGATGATATTTCAACCGGTCAATAAAATAGAAAAAAAATAACAAAAATAGAATTATTTTCAATTTTGATTAGATCCCAATTATTATTGTATAAATAAACAAATATTAAACATTTAAATTGTGAAAAGTTTAACTTCTTTAAATTTTCATGCAGAATTATCAATAAGCATACATAATCACAGTTCAATACATTTTTAGTTTGCAATATTTACCATATTTATGAAGGTTCAAATTTTAAAAGAAGATATTCAAAAAAATTTCCATAATCATTGCATATATAAAGCTATAAATATTAAATTTGCTATGATAAAATAAAAGATAATCTATATATATATAATATCTATATCTATATTATATCTTAATTATATATAAAAGTTGAGTTTTTACTATATATAGTAAAATTCCGCCAAAAAACTTAAGTTAAAAATGATGATAATTTCTATTTACATATTTTGATTAAATGTATACTAAGTCTAAACATATATAATTTTTTTAATTTACTATATATACATAGCACATTTAATTTGTACACTAAAAAAAATTTCAAATTTTGGAACGTTATTGAATAATATTTTCATAATTTGATTAAATGTAAGAAAAAAATAAATAATAACTATTTTCACATATATATAGTAATATATCAATTTTTATTTCAAAATTTGATTCTTTTTCATCACTTTATTTAATTACAATTAATTGTTAAAGTCAATATACATTTGACTATATTATAAAAAACTCTTCGTACATAATATATATATATATATCAATGTACCAATATCACTAGTTTTAGATTTATTCATATCACAAATTCGAATTTGATAATATATATTTATCTAATATTATTTTTTATGACAATACATTTTATTTTATTTTATTAGGAAAGTGCACGTAAGAGATTATAAATTCTAAAACTTCACAAGCATATAACATTTTCATGCACGACTAAAATTTAAAATATTAATTAATAATTAATAACATTGAAAACACCATATAAATATTAAAAAAAATACGTGATAATTTGCAAACCAATTTGACAAGAAAAATATTAATAAAAAATAATAACATTGAAAACACCATATAAATGTTTAAAAATTTATACGTGATAATATGCAAACCAATTTGACAATAAATCTGACATAACCTTGTGTAGGGATCGGTTCAGAGGATAGAGGGGGGGGGGGGTGAATACACTCTGAAACTTATTTTTTTTCTTTTCAAAATGATCAAGTGAAGTTTAGTTCACTTAATCTGTTTTCTCAACTTCTAAAACGGTTTGAACAACTTAAATAGTGCGGAAATAGTTCAGAGGTTTTAGTGATGCAAAGGCAAGTTATAACACGATGTATGAGCAATATATAAGATAAATATGCAGTAAAGACTAAGGCACTATTTATGGAAGTTCGAAGGCTTAATCCTTCTACGTCTCCCCTTCTTCCACTTAGGAAGGAATTCACTAGAAGACTTTGGTTATTACAACGTCTTGCAATACACCCACTTCAGACTTAGGACTTATCCAATGCCTAATCCGAAACTCCTAGATTTACACAGATAAGATTCTCAGTTCTTATCAGACTGGTGGAAGCTTTCAGAGTAGCTTCAAGTCTCTTCAATAATGAATACAGTCCGGTTGAGCTTCTCAAACTGCAGAGCGGTTGAGAGGCTTGGAAACCCTAGGATGATCCTTGAAGATCAGATATGTAAACTGTAGGCGAGGGTTTATTTGAGCAGCAAGTGAATGATCTTGTAAGTGTGCTCAAGTATTGCTTCAGTATATCAGATGAGGACTTCTGATAGTATTCAAGTGATTGAGTTGATTGAGATTTTTCGTGTTGCTTGTCTTCTTGTCACTTCTTGAGCAATCTTTCCTTTATATAGGTCAATCATCAACGTCTTTATTTTGAACGTTCTGATGCTGCATTTAATGCACATTTAATGCTTCATAAATGCATTGATGATTCTGCATGAAGATCGTACACTTCTTTAAATGCAGACAACTTCCAGGATCCAAAACTGGTATAAATGGTCGAATGCTTTATCTTTAGCCATTCTGCGTTTTTGCCATTTTAGTGCAACCTGTTGTCTCGATGCAAGAGTCAACAGATCTTCTGATACGCCGGTTTATCTCTCGATGCAAGAGTCAACAGATCTTCTGATACGCCGGTTCTGCTTTTGATAAAAGATCTTGCAATGAACGTCTTGTCTCAAGTATTTGTCTTGAGATATCTTGATAAGCAGTTGGCATTCTACCGGTAGATAGATTTATCCTCTGCTGGTTTGAATAACCAGCCGATAGGCTTGTGACTGCAACCGGTCGAGAGACAAAGGCGGTTGACAAGCTTCCGGTAGATAACTTGAAGGGTTTAGACGGTTGCGGTAGGAGTTGTAGTAGATTCCTGAAATACAAAAGATTGGCAGCACATTCCTATACAATGAGTTGTTGTTTGTTATCACCAAAATTTTGGATTCAACAATTTCCCCCTTTTTGATGATGACAAAACTTAAGTGCACCGAAAATAATATGAAAGCATTAAAATGAACTTCATTGAGAGAATGAATTTCATTAATTACAATAAGCATTCTTATTACACCTACTGAAGAAAAACAAAATGAGATACAGCTGCGATAAGTAAAGAAGAGACAAGTTGTTCATCTTTTGAACCAACTGGCTCCTCCTGACCTATCGCCTTCTCTTCTTCTTCTATCGGCTTCTTCCTTTCTTCTGGATTCTTCTTCACGTCTTCTTGCCTCTGCTGCTCTTCGTTGCTCTTCTTCCCCCTTTTTGGCATCACCTTGGTTGAGTCGAAGAATGATCTCAGTGAGTTGAGTGCCAAGGCAGGCTTGCATAGTATCAATTTTTGCATCTAGTTGAGCAATTAGAGTAGCTTGCATAGTGTCCATCCGATCATTCAACTGCCTATGAAGGCGGTTTTCGGATCTGACAACTTGTTCGGAGACGGTAGAGAGCGTTTGGATTTGAGTGCGATGATGGGCAGTGATCTCTTTGGACAGATGAGCAAGGTCTCTAGACACGGTCTCAAAATGCCGAATCATCGTCTTGCGTGAATTGTCAACCCATGAGGATGTGTTTGTGATGTCTTGTGAAAAGGATCGAACTGTTTGCAGGAGCTCATGAAGCCTATTCATCAATGTGTGATCCAGAGCTGCTGCCATGGCTTCAATATATGAGTCATCAGTCTGAAGCATTTGACTCTGTGTGTCATTCCTTGGTGAAGCCGGGCCAGACTCAAGATGATGTGATGCTGGTGATCTGGCTGGTGAGCTAGCTAATGGACCTTCCAATAGTGGTACAGTTGGAGATGTAGGGGTCTCGACTGCAGCCAAGATGGTTGGTGGAGTAGCAGGATCAGCACTCGGTTTATCCATTAGGAGATCTTCCACAAAATTTTCAGTAGATGGAGACGGTTGAAGTGCTGGGTCAGCATCAGTCACTGGCTATTCTGGAGGTGCAAGTGATACAATAGTGCTTGGTATCTCTGTTGGGGGCACTACTGCTTCACTGCTGCAAGGAGCCTCTATCACAGAGGTGACAGGAATTTCTTGTTCAATCACTTCTAAAAAATCTTGTAGACGACTGGGAGAGGTGTGAGCGGTCGCCGCTGGAGATGAGTGAGCAGTCACAGCTGCTTCCGATTGAATTACTGCTGGGACTACGGTTGAGGCGGGGTCGACTGATGAAGATGCTGCCACAATCGATCCTAGAGCGGATGACTGAAACAGGTCAGCAGTGATGAGACCGGTTAGAATCCCATCTGAAAGAGTAATAGCAGAGACGTCTTCTTCACCCTGATCTTGGGTAAGAAAAGTCTTCATCATCACCTGTGCTTCCAGTCCATAAGCCTGTATACAAGCTGCTGAAGTTGTCGTCTTTACGTTGTTAAGAGCTTGGAAGTGCTGAAGTAGTTGAGTGATTTGACGTAGACTATTCTGTAGTCCAGTCAAAATCACAAAGTCATCGGTGGCGGTAGGACTCTTGGATTTGAAGTTCTTGAGACGCTCAGTAATCAACAGAGATATCAGGCTTCCTCGAAGCTTCAAGTCGATGAGCTGTCTTCTTCCCAGAGCCTCCACGATGTCTTCAGTGTCAGCAAAAAGAAGCATCTTCTGCTCAATAACGTTCAGAGCTTTCCACTTAGGAAATATTTGAGCAAGCGTCAGGTGAGTACGGGAATGATTCCATCTATCAAAGCGCTGTAGTTGACGCTTGACAGTGCGGAGAACGTGAGAGATGATCAAGTTGAGCTCTACAGAAGCTGCTGGTTGAGCCTTAGGTGAGTAGATCATCACACCTTTCCCTTTGTCCTTGGGATCAGCGAGAGTGACCTTTGGAGTTGATGAGGCACCTTCCATGATTATCACACCCTTGGTAGGACGTGGAGCAGTAGTAGCAGTAGTGGTAGTAGTCTCGACCGTTGGCAGAATTGGTGTTGGAACGGTAGGAGCAAGTCCAGAAAGGGACTTTAACTTCTTGTGCTACCTCTTCTTCTCGCCTGCAGGCGTGGATGGCACAGCTGCTTTGGAGACAGAAGAAGATGACTTGCTGAAGGCTTGAATCAGTGGAACGTTTTCACGTGATTCTTCTTCAGAGTCAGACTCTATGATAAGTTGACGCTTGGCAGATTTCTTGGTATGGGCTGGTTTGGCCGCTACCGGGACTGTTGAAAGCGGTTGAGTGACAGCAACAACACTTGCGGTTGAAGGCAGAGTGTCGACCGCAACCTCTTTCTTGTTCAGAAACTTGAAGATTGTAGACTTGTTGAGCCATTTGGTGGGATGCAGAGGCTCAGTCTTGGAGAAGTCTACTCCAAGGACGCTCAAGGTGTGGCAAATTTGCAGAGCAAATCCCTCGGATTGCCATTTTCCCCTGATCATTTCACATAAAGTAGTGAACAATATATCTGACCAGTTGATGTTGATTTTGGAGGCGATACAAGCCATGTATTGGAATTTCTCCATCGTCACCTTGTCGTACGATCCAGCCTTGGCAAGAATATTTTTGGCCACGATGTTGGTCAATAGCCTGAATGGAGCTTTAAGAGATGTCTTCTGAGCCGGCAGTTTGATCGGAGCATCAGTGGTTGAGAATTCCTTCAACCAGTATGAGCAGTTACCATCGGGAAGATCCGCGCATTTTGTCAAACCCCTGGAGGGCAGATCAAATGTGCTGGCAAAGAACTTTTGATTGAAGGAGTAGGACTCTGTCTGGATCAAGCATTTGACAGTCCCATGCTCGATTTGAGCGGTTGCAAAGAACTCCTTCAAGACAGGCAGATCGCAGATGGCGCTGCTTCCCAAAAACTTCTTCAGTCCAGAGGCTTCAAGCATGGTGAAGACCTCAGTGATTCCTGCATTGTTTGCCTCAATAACGGAATCAAAGTTGATTGCAAGGCAAGTCTTCTGGATCGACATGATAGCTGTAGATAAGAACTCGAGCAGAGAGTAAGCAAAAGCTTGATAGTAATACGATAGAACTTTTAATGCAATATGAAAGCTTTAGCAACGGTGAAAGGTTGATATACGAGTGTAAAGAAGTATATATAGGAACCTATGGGCCATATGGTGATGTCATGAAAAGTATTTTTGAAATTCAAAAAGTTTTGAAGAGTATAATCACCGCGCCCAATCAATGTCATTTGGTTCAAAGCACAAAGCTGCTAGTACGGAGCCTGTCAGAGACTAGCTAAAGGCGGATGATATGCCAACATTTATGGCAATGTAACAGCTAAGCTATTAAAGTCATACTAGCAATCATTCCCCCTAAAAGCATGCATACTAACTTAGATCTACTAAGCCAAGAATATTTCGAAAATATGAAAACTTAGCGTCCGGTAAAGGCTTGGTGAATATGTCTGCTGCTTGCTGATCGGTAGAGATGTATTCCAGCCTGATTTCCTTCTTTAAGACATGATCTCGGATAAAGTGATGCCTGACATCAATGTGCTTTGTCCTAGAGTGCATCACTGGATTGTGAGTGATGGCTATAACACTTGTATTGTCACAGTAGATTGGAGTTTCACTCGACCGGATTCCATAATCATTAAGCTGCTGTTGAATCCAGAGTATTTGAGCACAACAGCTGCCAGCAGCAAGGTATTCTGCTTCGGCGGTCGAGGTAGCAATTGATGTCTGCTTCTTACTTGACCACGAAATTAGTCTATCTCCAAGAAATTGACATGTGCCACTTGTACTTTTGCGATCAATTCTACAACCTGCATAATCTGCATCTGAATAGCCAATAAGATTAAGATTTGAATCTTTGGGATACCAAAGACCCACATTAGTAGTTCCTTTAATATATTTAATTATTCGTTTGGCGGCAATGAAATGAGATTGCTTAGGTGCTGCTTGAAATCTAGCACATAAACAAACTGAATACATGATATCAGTCGATTGGCAGTCAAATAAAGCAATGAGCCAATAAGGCCTCGATACATTGTTACCTCGACCGGGATTCCCCCTTCATCTTTATCAATCTTGATTGATGCACTCATGGGGGTAGATACAGTTGAACACTGTTCCATTCCAAACTTCTTTACCAATTTCTTGGCATACTTGGATTGATTGATAAATATTCCAGTTTCAAGTTGCTTCACTTGCAATCCAAGAAAGAAATTTAGCTCGCCCATCATGCTCATTTCAAATTTCTCCTGCATCATCTTAGAGAACTTTGAGCACAACTTGGGGTTAGTTGACCCAAATATAATGTCATCAACATAAATTTGTACTAGTAACACATGATCACCTTTTACAAATTTAAACAAGGTCTTATCGACCGTTCCAATTTGGAAATCATGTTCCAGTAAAAAATTTTAGTAATGTATCATACCATGCACGCGGTGCTTGTTTTAATCCATAGAGGGCTTTGTCAAGTTTATAGATATATTGAGGATGAGTAGGATTGACAAAACCTGGTGGTTGTTCAACGTACACCTCTTCTTGAAGTAGACCATTGAGGAATGCAGACTTGACATCCATTTGATAAACTTTAAAGTCCTTGAAAGCTGCATAGGCAAGAAAGATGCGGATTGCTTCTAGTCTTGCAACTGGCGCGAAGGATTCCTCAAAGTTTATGCCTTCTTCTTGTCTGAATCCTTGTGCAACAAGCCGAGCTTTGTTACGCACAACAGTGCCATGTTCATCGAGCTTGTTACGAAACACCCATCTAGTTTCAATCACATTTTGATTTTCCGGTCGAGGAACTAGATGCCAAACATTTTTGCGGGTGAATTGATTCAACTCTTCTTGCATAGCTTCAATCCAGCTGGCATCTGATAGAGCTTCATCTATCTTCTTGGGCTCTACCTGAGATATGAAAGCTGCATGCAAGAATTCATTAATCATTTGACCACGTGTTTTTCGAGGAGCAGAAGGGTCACCTATGACCAACCCAGGTGGATGATCTTTGTTCCACCTAAAATAATTCCCTAAAGGGTTGTCATCAATTGGTTGACGAACGTCCTCGTTTACTGGATCATCATTGGCAGGAGGATCGTTATCAACCGGTGGATCCTCTTCTGGCCTTTTTTGATCACACACGGTAGAGGGAACTGGATCATCCTTCTTTGGAGGATATGGATCACTGTCACTCTCTTCCTGTAGATTTGTGTTTTCCAGTCTATGACTCAGATCATTTATGCTCCCTTGAGTTTGTTCTGTACAAAGAGTAGATTCATCAAAAACAACATGAATGGTTTCCTCGACCGTTAGTGATCTTTGATTGAACACTCGATAAGCTCTGCTAACGGCTGAGTAACCAATAAAAGTTCCTTCGTCTGCTTTGGCATCAAAGGCTGTCAAATGATTTTTGCCATTGTTGTGGATAAAGCATTTGCACCCAAAAATTTTGAAGTATGAAATATCAGGTTTTGTGCCATTCCAGATCTCATATGGAGTTTTGTTAAATCGTTTATTAATCATAGATCTGTTTTGAGTATAGCAAGCTGTGTTAACTGCTTCTGCCCAAAGCCTTTGAGAAACATTTGAATCAGCAATCATAGTTCTGGTTGCTTCTTTTAAAGTACGGTTCCTTCTTTCAGCCACTCCATTTTGCTGTGGGGATCTAGCAGCTGACAACTCATGCTTGATTCCCTGATCATCTAGATAAGTCATAAGAGTAGTGTTTAAAAATTCAGTCCCTCTATCACTCCTGATTCTATCTATCACAGTAGATTGTTCATTTTGCAAGCGTTTAAAAAGCTTAATCAGGTGAGGTGCAGTTTGATCTTTTGAAGAGAGAAAGATGACCCAAGTAAATCGAGAAAAGTCATCTATAACAACAAGAGCATATCTCATTCCCCCTATGCTTCTTACTGGTATAGGACCAAATAGGTCCATGTGAAGTAAATCTAAGCATTTGGAAGAAGACATACACCCTTTATTTTTAAAGGTTGCTCTCACCTGCTTTCCTAGTTGACAAGCAGGACAAACTTTGTCTTTTATAAAATCTCCTTCAGGCAGACCAGAAACCAAATCATGCTTCCTCAAGTTAGAGATGGACTTAAAATTTAGATGATTTAACCGCTTATGCCACAACCAATGTTTATCATGATGAGCAGTAAGACAAGTAGGTGAAGAAATATGTGAGCAAGACCAGTTTACCTTGTAGGTGTTTAGGTCTCTTACACCGGTCATAAGAGTCTCACCTTTGTCATTTTTGATGATGCAAGTGTGTTTGTGAAACTCGACCGAATGATCATTGTCACATAGTTGACTAATACTTATCAAATTATAGCACAGTTTGTCAACAAGCAACACATCTTTAATAATGATGTTACCATAGATAATCTTACCCTTACCCACGGTTTTACCTTTGGAGTTGTCTCCAAAGCTGATCTTTGGTCCTTTGCACAGCACAACTTCTGTTAGAAGTTCTGGATTCCCTGTCATGTGCCGTGAGCAACCACTATCTAAGTACCAGGTAGTGTCCTTGATAGAAGTGGTCTTCTCGCCCGTTTGGACTTTTAGTACCTGCAAAAAGTGAAGAACTTTTGGTACCCATATCTAGTAGGATCCAGGTCGGATTAGCCCTTTCGGGACCCACACCTGGAACACCCTTACAGGTTTGCCCATGTGTGTGTCCAGAAATCTGTGCGGTCGATAAGCAGTAAATGTGTGTGCTTGTGAGGTTGCTGTGTGCTGCTTGCCTTTTTGATCTTTACCAGTTAGCCTGTACCTTTTTTGAACTGGCCTGCAATTAAAGTACTGGTAAGGCTTCTCCTTTGACCATCTTCTCTTAGAGTTGTTAGACTCATTCCATGGCCTTTTGAAATTAGATTGGTTTTCCTTTCTTCTTTCATTAGGTTTTGGTTTAATCCAAGTTCCTCTTTGATTAGAGATCTGGGGATCCACATATCCCAGCCCTCTATGCTTAGAGCTTCGTTCGTTAGATACTTTCTGATTTTTGTCAAAGCTGCACTCATCATGTTCATATATCGTGCTAGACCTGACAAATCTTATTTTGTTAAGATTGCCTTTGTCCAGGCTTGACTGAATACAAGATTCCATAGACTGTTCATTTGTTCCAAACCCTAGACCGGTTTTGTCATGTGCCGGTCTTTGGATTTCTTGAATCTTGTCAATGGTTACAGAAGATTTATTCCAAGCCTTAATTGTTTCAAGTAGTTTTTTGTTCCCAGTCAAGGTTGCTTGGAACACTCTTTTCAAGGTGTCATTCTCAGTAGCCAGCAGACTTAGCTTGACCTTAAGACCATCAAGCTCTTTTCGCTGCATGCAGCTTGATTCGCTTGACTTATCTTTTAGGTCAGCTCTTTCTGCCTTTACCTCCTCGAATTCCTTGGATAATGCTTTGTATTCATTAGCCATTTCGTGTAAAGCAGTAACTAGATCACTGTGAGTAAATTCAGGTGAACCAAAGTCAAATACCTCCTCAGCTTCTTCTTCGATGTCAGCCATAAGGCATTCCACCTTTTCATCATCGCTGTCATCTGAAGAGCTTCCGGTATTGGGGTTGTCAGAGTCAAACTCAGCCCACTTGCTTTTGCTTTCGTTTGCTACTAGAACCCTTTGGTCTCTTCCTTTTCTAAACGTCCTCTTGTCCTCCTTGCCCCTTCTTCTTTCAAAGAATTGCTTCTGATCATTGCTCTTAGGCTTGGTGCAATCTGCAATGAAGTGGCCTGGCTTGCCACAGTTAAAACAAGTAGGACCATCGTCTGTATGGTTCGATTTATGATAATTTTTAAATTTAGAATTGTTTTTACGCATAAATCTACCAAATTTCTTGACAAAGAGTGTCATGGCTTCGTTGCTGATTTGCTCAGCTGATCTCTTTGGAGTTTCCTCGACCGGTGGACGCATCACCGTTGAGGTTAAGGCCTTGGTTGGTTGAGAGGTAGATGGTTCATCTTCTGTCCTCATGTTGAGCTCGAACTCGTAGGCTTTGAGATCTGCAAAGAGATCATGCATTTCAACCTTGCTTAAGTCTTTTGACTCCCTCATGGCCACTGTCTTGATCTCCCATTCTTTGGGCAAAGCTCTCATAACCTTCACAGCAATTTCACGGTTAGTATAAGTTTTTCCTAAAGCAATAAGATCACAAATGATACTACTGAACCGTTCATCAAATTCAGCCATGGTTTCCCCTGGCTTCATTTTGGCATTGTCATATTTTTGAATGGCCATGGTGAGCTTGTTTTCCTTGGTCTGGTCATTTCCTTCACACAGCTGAGTGAGCTTCTCCCAAATCTCCTTTGCTGTGGAGCATGACTTGATTTTGCTGAACATGTTCTTGTCCAGTGTTTTGTATAGGATGTCCCGGGCCACATTGTCAAGATTGGCCTTCTTTTTGTCCTCAGTAGTCCACTCAGCTCTTGGTTTCTCAATCATTTGTCCTGCACCATCGGTTAGAGCTGGGTTGACCTTCATGATTTTGATAGGACCGTCTGTTATGAAATATAGCATGTCATCGTCCTGTGCTGCAAGATGTGCCTGCATGCGAATTTTCCAGTCATCATAATCTTCTTTAGAAAACATAGGAATTTTGTTGAAAGAAGTCATGATTTTAAAACTTTAGATCAGCAGTTGAGAAAGGAACCCGCTCTGATACCACTTGTTGGGATTGGTTCAGAGGGTAGAGGGGGGGGTGAATACACTCTGAAACTTATTTTATTTCTTTTCAAAATGATCAAGTGAAGTTTAGTTCACTTAATCTGTTTTCTCAACTTCTAAAACGGTTTGAACAACTTAAATAGTGCGGAAATAGTTCAGAGGTTTTAGTGATGCAAAGGCAAGTTATAACACGATGTATGAGCAATATATAAGATAAATATGCAGTAAAGACTAAGGCACGATTTATGGAAGTTCGAAGGCTTAATCCTTCTACGTCTCCCCTTCTTCCACTTAGGAAGGAATTCACTAGAAGACTTTGGTTATTACAACGTCTTGCAATACACCCACTTCAGACTTAGGACTTATCCAATTCCTAATCCGAAACTCCTAGATTTACACAGATAAGATTCTCAGTTCTTATCAGACTGGTGGAAGCTTTCAGAGTAGCTTCAAGTCTCTTCAATAATGAATACAGTCCGGTTGAGCTTCTCAAACTGCAGAGCGGTCAAGAGGCTTGGAAACCCTAGGATGATCCTTGAAGATCAGATATGTAAACTGTAGGCTAGGGTTTATTTGAGCAGCAAGTGAATGATCTTGTAAGTGTGCTCAAGTATTGCTTCAGTATATCAGATGAAGACTTTTGATAGTATTCAAGTGATTGAGTTGATTGAGAGTTTTCGTGTTGCTTGTCTTCTTGTCACTTCTTGAGCAATCTTCTCTTTATATAGGTCAATCATCAACGTCTTTATTTTGAACGTTCTGATGCTGCATTGAATGCACATTTAATGCTTCATAAATGTATTGATGATTCTGCATGAAGATAGTACACTTCTTTAAATGCAGACAACTTCCAGGATCCAAAACTGGTATAAACGGTCGAATGCTTTATCTGTAGCCATTCTGCGTTTTTTCCATTTTAGTGCAACCTGTTGTCTCGATGCAAGAGTCAACAGATCTTCTGATACGCCGGTTTATCTCTCGATGCAAGAGTCAACAGATCTTCTGATACGCCGGTTCTGCTTTTGATAAAAGATCTTGCAATGAACGTCTTGTCTCAAGTATTTGTCTTGAGATATCTTGATAAGCAGTTGGCATTCTACCGGTAGATAGATTTATCCTCTGCTGGTTTGAATAACCAGCCGATAGGCTTGTGACTGCAACCGGTCGAGAGACAAAGGCGGTTGACAAGCTTCCGGTAGATAACTTGAAGGGTTTAGACGGTTGCGGTAGGAGTTGTAGTAGATTCCTGAAATACAAAAGATTGGCAGCACATTCCTATACAATTAGTTGTTATTTGTTATCACCAAAATGTCGGATTCAACACCTTGGTTTTCTAAATTAAAACCCATCAATAAAGATTCCAAAAATCAATCTACATAAATTTTTGATTTAATTTAAAATTCAACATTTATTCACATTTTAGCTTAAATCAAAATCAAATATCGGAAAATCTGACACATTCTATAATTAGATTAAAGAAACAAGTAATTTGAAATATGTTTTGAAGCAATTAAAAATTCCATATCAAATAAAAAAATCAACAAATAAATCAATATAATTCCTAAAATATAGAGCATATTTTAAATTAAACAACTTCTCTCAAATTCAAATACGGGCAAATAAATATAACACATTTCATAATATATTAAAGAAACATGTAATTTTAGAATTCATACAAAAATTGTAATATATTAAAATCAATCAACTTTTAGAATATATTTACTTTCTTAATATACGGTATCAATTAAAGATTTAACAAATCAATCAAAAAAATTCCTAAAATATGGAGCATATTAAATCAAATCATTCCTCCATCTGCCAGAAAAAATTTACAAATCCAATCTCATAGCCGAGGAATTGACAACCATATCTCAAATCCAAACACATATTTTTAAAATCAATTACCACGTACTCACATAAAAGAAAATTTCAAGATGGGCCCTAATGCTGCAACAGTAAAGGTGCAAGTATTCTAACATAACAAAAACTGCAGAATTTTGAATGCACCAAACAAAAATGAAGCGACTGACAAAATCTACAGTTATAGGCCCCAAGAGACAGAAAAATATCATTCAAACAACAGGTAATTCTTCTATTTATACTTTTGATTTAACTTTTGTGATTGAGTTGGTAGCTATGCATACCTTATAATGTATCTTTGAAATACATGATTTTAAAATTGTCTTTATCATTTTTATTTACCTGTAATTCTGTAATTTAACCCCTTTTGGTGGTATGCATCTGAAATTGATATAGATATATAGACATTTGTTTAAGATGATATTTCGATGGTTATCAATAAATTTCAAATAAAAATGCATTATCTACTATAGAGAACTTAACTCTGAGAAGATATTAGTAGTAATTCATGCTATATTGATAATCTGGAAATAACAAAACATTGTTGAATAAATATTATACTTGAGTAGATTATGATATTAACTTATCTAAGTTCAAATTTCAACGTATAAAGATATTTAAAACAACATATGATTTTAAGTACATGCATATATCGAATTCATCTATTAATCATCCACATAATAATTACCCAAAATCATTTATAATTACATGCAACATTTCAAAGTGTTTATACGTTATTTAAATTTGGATTTAACATACATATCCGGATTTAAATAAACATTAGAAATTATTAACAGAGAATTATTTGTTTTACGGAAAAATTTAAGAGTGAAACTTATTTTTGTTTCAGAATATTAAAAAATGATGAATAATCTTCCAATAACAAAATATTTTTTTCGTTTGGAAGATTGTACAAATAACAACGTAAATATTGATCATACGAAATGATCTATAAAATATGTTCAGAGAATATGTATTCATCGGTAGAAACATGAAATTTGTTTCAAAATACAAAAAAATTATAATCCGAGATGAAATAGATTTTATATCACGGATCTTTAAGAATATGTAGTCATAGAAAATTTAAATTTTTTATTTCAGAGCAACGAATCAGATTTGTACCAGCGAATATACATAGATCATTCTCTTGGTTTAACTTGAAGGTTGAAACTCCGGTTATGTTGCTGCGGAACATAGATCATTCTCTTGGCTTATGCAATGACACTAGATTGTTATTGACGAGGCTCGGAAACCATGTTTTGGAAGGACAAATTCTGGTCGGAAGTAATGTGGGTCACAAATTGCTTATTACAAGAATGTCTTTGACACCTTCTGATCCAAGACTCCCATTTAAATTTCAAAGAAGACAGTATCCTTTGATTGTATCATATGAGATGACAATCAAAAAAAGTCAGGGTCAATCATTCTCTCATGTAGGACTTTTTTTTTAGAAATCTCGTGTTTAGTCATGGTCAGTTGTATGCGCTGTATCTAGAGTTACCAATTCTAAGGGTCTCAAAATCTTGATATATGATGACATAGCTAACCAGAAAAATTCAACAAAAAATGTTGTTTTTAAGGAAGTTTTTCAAAATTTATAAGATAATTTGTGTGTTTTTTAATTGTATGATTATGATATATAATCCATTGAGCTAATTTGAATTTCAACTATTTGTTTTAATGTTCATTTTTACTATTTTTTTATTATTAATTGTATAAAATAACATCACGTACAACATACACGACATCTGTTTTATTTTAAGATTGTCTTTATAGTTTTTAATTTTTTTTTCATGTTATTCTTATTAGTCATTGTAAAATTAAAGTTGTTTATATTTTAATTTAAGAATCGAAATTTTTCACATCTTACACCAATTTAATCATACTACACGCGATATATAATCTGTGCATTGCACGGGTGAAATACTAGCATATATAATAACTGAGTTTTTGTCAAAAATAGTAAAATCCCGCCAAAAAAATTAGCTTAAAAATGAAAACAAATAAAACTTATTTCTATTTGTGTTCCATATGCAACAAAATTTTCCATTCTTTTCATATATTATATATATACCTTATATTATATATATATATATATATATATATATATATAATTTAGGAACGTAACTCATAATTCACGAAAATTACATATCTTATAACGTTTTATTTTGCTAGAAATTTTCACTTTGAAATGTAGATAAATAAATACTAAAAATATAATAATAAATGAATTATTATTTTAAATTTGCTTAATTACTCTACACAAATTCAATAATTTTAGGAATCATTACTTATTAAATAAATGCTTTAATATATAAAATTTGTAATAATTAAGATATTTCTTTAACAATACAATAAAATTAGAATATTTAATAATTATTATTATTACATATAAAATGTACCATAAATGAAAAAATCACTTAATTTCTTTAACATTTAAAAAATCTTTAATTTTCGAGGTTGATTTTTCTTTATTAAAATACAAAGATTATATTTAAAAATATGAAAGTTTGAACACAGATGAAAATTGAACATTATTAACAGAAAATTTTTTAGTTTCCAATAATTATCAGATTTTTGAAGGCGCCAATTTTTAAAAAATATATTAAAATAATTTTTCATAATCATAGCATACAAAGAGCTAAAAAATAATTTTCATAATAAAAAAGGGACAAAATAATTAATGATATTTCAACGGGTCAATAAAATAAGAAAATAAAAAATAATAACAAAAATAGAATTATTTCCATGCTGAATTAAACTTCTTCAAATTTTACATATAAAATGTACCATAAATGGAAAAATCACTTAATTTCTTTAACATTTAAAAAATATTTAATTTCCGAGGTTTATTTTTATTTATTAAAATACAAAGATTATATTTAAAAATATGTAAGTTTGAAAACATATGAAAATTGAACATTATTAATAGAAAATTTTTTAGTTTCCAATAATTATCAGATTTTTGAAGGCGCCAATTTTAAAAAAATATATTAAAACGATTTTTCATAATCATAGCATACAAAGAGCTACAAAATAATTTTCATAATAAAAAAGGGACAAAATAATTAATGATATTTCAACGGGTCAATAAAATAAAAAAATAAAAAATAATAACAAAAATAGAATTATTTCCATGTTGAATTAAAATTCTTCAATTTTTCATGAAGAATTATCAAATAACATACATAATCACAGTTCAATTCATTTTTAGTTTGTAATATTTACCATATTTATGAAGGTTAAAAATTTTTTTAAAAAAAAGATATGAAAAAAACATTCCATAATCATTGCATATATAAAGCTGTAAATATAAAATTTGCTATGATAAAATAAAAGATAATCTATATATATAATATAAATTGTAATAATATTTACATATATTTATCCATAGCAAAAATAGATTTATTTGTGTAATCTTCATAATAAAAAAAAGGAACAAAATAACTAATATCATTTTAACCTAATTAAAAGAATAAAATAAAAAATAATAACAAAAATAGAATACATTTTCAATTCTAATTAGATCCCAATTATTATTGTATAATAAATAAATACAAACTTAACATCTAAATTGTGAAAAGTTTAATTAGATTACATATATTTATCAATTATAGTACATAATCACCGTTCAATTCATTTTTAGTTTGTAATATTTACTATATTTATGAAGATTCAAATTTTAAAAAAATATATTAAAACTATTTTACATAATCATTCCATATATAAAGCATCAAATATTCAATTTGCAATAATCTATACATATATAACATGAAAGATTTTGAAAAAAAAAAATAAAAAATATTATTTACTGAAATTAGACATAGACAGAGTTTCAAAGATTCCGTTTGAATTATTGTTAACCATATTTATAACAAATTATTGTATTCTAGATATTCAAAAATTTATATTTATAGGTTTATAAACATGTATAAACCATATAAATATTTACAAATATTTATCTACAATAGAAATATATTTATTTATGTAATCTCCATAATTAATAAAAGGAACAAAATAACTATTTATATTTCAACCGACAATTAAAACAAAAATAATAAAAAATAATAACAAAAATAGTATACATTTCCAATTATGTTTAGATCCCAATTATTATTATATAAATAAACATATATTTAACATCAAATTGTGCAGACTTTAAATTCTTCTTCAAATCACCGAGAATCACCAATCAGTCATCGTTCAATACATACAAAATGACACCATTGTTTCGAGTTATTCGTGATATTAATCTTTCAGACTGGCATTAGGCGCTAGACAATGGATTTGTTGTTCCCCATAATCGTTATTTGTTGATTAGATATGGAGCTCATATGAATGTTGAATGGTGCAACCAATCTCGTGCTATCAAATATTTGTTCAAATATATAAATAAAGGCCACGATCGTGTGACGACATCATTCTATCGGAGCTCAGATGATGAGAGTTTGGGAAAAAATGTTGATGAAGTAAATATGTACTACGACTGCAATATATTTCTCCATGTGAGGCTGCTTGGAGAATTTTTGGATTTGATATTCAATATAAATATCCACCAGTTGAGCGTTTGAGCTTTCATCTTTCGAATGAAAAAAATATCATTTTTTCAGATGCAGATGAAATCAGTAATATTATCGATCGACCTACTGTTAACAAGAGCATGTTTCTAGCATGGATGGAAGCTAACAAGAAATATCCAGAGGCAAGAGAATTGACATATGCTGAATTTCCAATGAAATATGTTTGGAAGCAAGATACACGAGAATTAGTTCCAAGGAAGCAGGGATTTTCGATCGGGCGCATTTTTTACGTTCCTCCGGGTTGTGGAGACATGTATTATTTAAGATGTCTCCTAAATGTAAACCGTGATGCCACTTGCTATGATGATATAACTAATGTTAATGGTGTTCAATATCATTCATTTCGTGATTCTTGTTATGCATTGGGGTTGTCGAATGATGACAAAGAGTATATCGACGGTATTATTGAGGCAAGTCATTAGGCTTCAGCACAAATTCTTTTTACTTGCTACTCTACTGTCATCGAACTGCGTCAGCCGATCTGAAGTACTTTGGAAATCATGTTGGACATATTTGTTAGATGATGTTTTATACAGACAACGTAACCTGTTGCAACACCAAGGTATGCATGCATCAATAAATTTTTTCAGTTATATTTTTTTATTTTTTAAAAGTACATATACATAGGTATGTGTGTGTTTGTTTTTTAATATTTTTTTTTGGTAGACTTGCAATTGAGTGATGATGAAATTAAAAATTATGCATTGGTTGAAATTGAAAATTTATTACGAAGCTATGGAAAGAGTTTGCGTGAATTTCAGTCAATGTCATTTCCCGGTGATCAATATTTGCAAACTTCACAGAACAGATTAATACATGATGAGTTGAGATTTGATAGAAGATCTTTGTCTGAAGAACATGATAATCACCTTAATGATTTGAACTCTGAGCAACGTCATGTGTATGATACGGTGATGAATGCAGTTCATTCAAATAAGGGAGGTGTTTTCTTTGTATATGGATATGGAGGTACTGGAAAAACATTTGTCTGGAAGACTCTATCAGCATCCTTGAGATCGAAGGGAGAGATTGTGTTGAATGTGGCATCAAGTGGTATTGCATCTCTTCTACTGCCTGGTGGAAGAATAGCTCATTCAAGCTTTGCGATTCCATTTAATCCTAATGAAGAATCAACATGCAATATCAAACAAGGGAGTCCTCTTGCGGAGCTTATTGAAAAATCTAAGCTTATCATTTGGGATGAAGCTCCAATGATGCACAAGTCCTGCTTTGAAGCTTTAGATAAAAGCATGAGAGATATAATGAGATTTGTAAACTCTTCAAGCCTTCATTTGCCATTTGGGGGCAAAACCGTTGTTTTTGGTGGCGATTTTCGTCAAATATTACTTATTATTCCAAGAGGTAGTAGGCAAGATATCGTTCTCACGACCATCAATTCTTCGTATATCTGGAGGCACTGCACGGTTTTGAGATTAACGAAAAACATGCGACCACAAACTTTAGGTTCTGATGAAGAATGTGCTAAAACAAAGCAATTTTCTGATTGGATTGCTAACATAGGAGATGGAAAAATCGGAGAACAAAATGATGGTTATGCGACAATCGATATTCCTGATGACCTTTTGCTGAAATATTGTGATGATCCTATTACATCGATAGTCGAGAGTACATTTCCATCATTAGACATTTCTATTTGTATTACTGCATATTTTCAGCAGAGAGCTATTTTGGCACCGACTTTTGATGTCGTTCAATCCATAAATGAATACATTATATCTATTAATCATTATGAGGGAAGATTGTATTTAAGTTCTGATACAACATGCCACTCGGATAAAAGTTTTGGTTTATTGCATGATGTCCATACCCCTGAATACTTGAATGGGATAAAATGTTCTGGAGTACCAAATCACGAGTTGAACTTGAAAGTTGGAACTCTGGTTATGTTGCTGCGGAACATAGATCATTCTCTTGGTTTATGCAATGGCACTAGATTGATTGTGACGAGGCTCGAAAACCATGTTTTGGAAGGACAAATTTTGAGTGGAAGTAATGCAGGTCACAAAGTGCTTATTCCAAGAATGTCTTTGACACCTTCTGATCCGAGACTTCTTTTTAAATTTGAAATAAAACAGTATCATTTGATTGTACAGTATCATTTGATTGTATCATATGCAATAATAATCAACAAAAGTCAGGGTCAATCATTGTCTCATGTAGGACTTTTTCTGAAGAATCTCGTGTTTAGTCATGGTCAGTTGTATGTTGCTGTGTCTAGGGTTACCAATCCTAAGGGTTTCAAAATCTTGATATGTGATGGCAAGACCAATCAGAAAAATTCAACAACAAACGTTGTATTTAAGGAAGTTTTTCAAAATTTTTAAGATAATTTGTTTTTTTCTAATTGTATAATGCATATTTCGATTGTTTTTTCAAATGTTTATTTTTAATATTATTTTTCATCATTAACTGTATCAAATAATATCACGTGCATCACATAACATATTTTTGTTTAAAGTGTTTTTGTTCTTATTTAATTTTTTTAAACATTATTCTAATTACTCACTGTAAAATTAAATTTTTTTATATTTTACTTTTATAATCAAAATTTTAATTTAATCCAATTTAATTATATTATACACAAAATATAACCCGTGCATCGCACGGATGAAATACTAGTATATATAAAAACAGAATAGTCTTCTAAAAAAAGTAACTAACAATTTTTCCGCCTAAAATCAATACTAAAAATGGAAAGATAATTAATGATAGAAAAATAATAAATTATTGCGAAGAATATTAATTATTGACAACTATTTGACACATATTTTGAGACAAAATAAATGGATGTCTTCTTGGATTTTGCATAGACATTCAAACTATTTATTTTTTAAAAAATAATAATAATAGAGTTTAAATAATATATATAATTAAATTTCATAATTTAATATGAGTTAAATAATTCAAGGATTCTTGTGCTAAAAGTATGTAAAAAATAATAAATTTTCTCAAAGTCACAATTTTTTAAAAATGAATTATCGAAATATATATTTTTATCTGTCACATTAAATATTTAAAAATAAACTTTAAATAAATTCATAATTTAGTGTTAATCAAAATTGATTTTTTTAAAGTAAAATGTGAATCAATTCTTTGAAAATATAATTTTATGTTAAGTGTTTACATTTATTATAACATATCATTTATTTTGATCATCGTTTTGATTTTTATTATAAAAAAATATTTGTTTTGCAAAATTTTGATAATAAAATAATATGTGATTTTTAAAATTAAATTTTAATTTATTTTTATTGGTAACTAATCTACTCACTCAAAATATCTATATATATATATATATAAATTATTTTATAGAACATATATTAAATTTCTAATAATTAGATAAACAAACTCCTCAAAAAAATAAACCAGATTTATAATATTTGAAAAAATATTAGATATATTTGCAACGAATAAAACAAAACAAAACAAAATAAATATCATCATTTTTATGAGATTTTAGAACTTAATGGTAAAAACAATCATCCAAAAGAAAATGAATTCATCAATATATAATTATTTTTCTTCAAATATGTTTACAAAATGCAAAATAAATAAATAGTTAAAAAAATTATGAAAATGCTTATATAAAAAAATTCAACCTAAAGTGTTGTATTAAGAAGTTTTTTTATAATTTCTAAATCATTAATTTTTTGTTTTTTAAATATATGGTTTAAACCAATTTAGGTTGAATTTGAATTGAATCATTTAAAATATATGGATTTTTTTTTTACAAATTTAAAGAACATATAACCTCTGTCAAACACCCTCTAACCACAATGAATTTAAATTTATTCCAATATTATAAGGATTTGAAATCCATTGTGATTAGTTATATCAAGACAAATTTAATTATTTTTTAAAGTTATCTAAACAATGAAGATACATTTAAATCCATAGATTTCAAATCACTTCATCAAAACCCAACCTTAAATTATTTTGTATTTTAATTATTTGTTCAAGCACTCATATTTACTAATTTTTACCAATAATCAAATACAAAAAAATCTATGCATCGCACAGGTGGAATACTAGTTCTCAATAAAACCAAAATTTTTAGACAAATTAGTCATTTTATATGGTCTCCTCTCTTTTTAGTCATTAAAAACAATTTTATTTACCAAAATGATACTTGGTACTTTTTTTGTATTTTTTTTAATTTTTATATTTAGATTAAATAGTTTTTTTAAAAATATTTAGATTAGATAGTTATCACTCTTAAATTTTTTAATATCTAATTTATCATGTGAGTTTTAAAAATAACATGAAAAGTAATTAACAAAAAAATTTATGTATATGCACACATCGCGTGCGAGATACGCTCGTATAAGTTGACTGAAAACCAATGCATTGTTGATTTGACACTGATGTATATAGTCTATAGAGCTACATCAACACTCTAAACGAAAAAAAAAATAAAATAAAATTACTAAGAATAAAAATAGATTGTAGGACTAATAAAACCACAATTTAATAACATAAAATATCAAAATCACAAAATTTCAAACAATTTAAAAAATACATATTTCACTTCCTGTAAATTATCTTTCCATCCTTGGGCATTAAAAATAACTAGAAGGACATGGCATAACCTATTTACTTAAATACAAAATACTTAAATAATTTATTGTCGTTTTAATTCAATGAGCAGTAAATTTGAATATAAATAAAACCACAAAAACTTATGTAAGATTTTTTCACGGGTTAATTTTGTTACACAAATATTTAATTTGACCCAATTTTATATTAAAAAAAATTATATTTACTATAAATATGGATCAGATCGACTTATCTTATTTATATCGATTCGTGATTTTCACATATACATATTTGTGACGTCGTTTCACAAAAAAATTTCTCATGATTTAGCTAAGAATGATTCCAGGCAAGCTACAATGAAAGAGTTTAAAATTAAAGAATCCTTTGCTTTGAAGAAATTAATTAAGATATAGAAAGTCAAATCCTAGCCTTAGCAAAGAATCCATTTCAAATAATACATTACTAGTATTCAGGTTCACGTGTTGTGTGCTTGTAAACTCTATTTTTAACGAAACCAAAAAAAAAAAAGGTAAATTTTTTTAAAAAATCCAAAAATTTAGCTTTTTCGTAAACAAATAGTCACCATGCAAGATATCAATTTTACAAAAGTTGACATTTTTGTAAATAAAAAAAATCAAAAGACGCAAAATAAGTGTCATTTTGATAAATAAAGAAATCAAATGACTAATATATATATATATATATATATATATTGAGTTTTTTTCAAGTACCCACCTACCATGCCCACCAATGATGTGGCACTATTCTATTGGATGTGATAAAGATGTGATAAATTATAGGTTCAATAGAATAGTGTCACATCATTGGTGGGCATGGTAGGTGGGCATTTGAAAGAAACTCTCTTTATATATATATATATATATATATATATATATATATATATATATATATATATGAAATAACTAATTTTTATAATAATTTTGGTTTGTTGGGATTTAAATTAATACATGGTCATAAATTCATCTCAAATTTCAGTTAATAATTGAAAACCGTTAATTAAATAAACTCTATTATCTTACTATTTTACAGTAGAGAGTCTTTAATTAACAAACTTTCAATTAATTGGTGAAGCTTGAGATGAAATTACGATTATATTTTAACTTAATTCCCAACCAACCAAAATTATTAGATAAATTAGTCATTTTATATGGTCATCTCTTTTTTTAGTCATTAGTTTTGAGGTGCAATAATTATCCCTGCTGGGCAAATCGATCGAATCATGACGCTTAGGCTACTGTACGGTTTAAAAGATTTGAGTTGTATCATTACCACCAGCTATAGGCTATAGCTTTTGGTAAAACGTCAAACGTTCGGTCCTATAATTGGTATCAGAGCCAAGTTCATGAGTTTGATTCTCATTGATTGCAAAAAGTCCAATTATTGGGAGGAAGATTGTTGAGGTAGAATAATTATCCCTGTTGGGTAGAGCGATCGAACCATGACGCGGTTTAAAAGATTTGAGTTGCACCATTACCACTAGCTATAACTTTTGGTAAAACGGCAAACATTCGATCCTACAATTAGATTTTATCTTATTTATCAAAATGACAATCACTATCTTTCTTTTTATTTTAAAATTTTTATATTATATATTTATCACTTTTAAAACTTTTGAATATCTAATTCATTGTGTGAGTTCTAAAAATAATTAAAAATTATGTACATACAGACATCGCGTACAAGGAACGCTAGTAATAATCACAGTACGATTTATGAATGATTATGATAAAATATTGATTAGTTTAATGTATATAGTTATTTAATTATTCTTGTTCGAGCCGTATCGCCAACGTTCATCATGTCGTGCTTCTTTATTTAATTTTTTTCTTGATAAAATTCACAAAGCCAACAGGATAATGGCAACGAAATCAAAGACCCCGGTTCGTCCGAAAAAATATATTTCTATGCAAAATTTATTGGCTCTGTTAAATTAAAATAATTAAAACTTTTTAATATATGTTTCTACTTTCTATATCTTAATTATTTTTTTAATTTGGTCCTTCTATCTTTTTATATATATTTTTATTTTTATAGATGGAAACATAATCCATGAAAAATAGTATTTTGATTTTCAAGAAATTAATCAGAACAAATTTCCTTGTGTAATTCGAAATATAATAAGAAAAGTATTTTTTTTTAAGATAATAAGAAAAGTAGGCTGACTAAAAGGAAAAAACATTGTCACGTCATTTCACAATAAAAAATGAGTGGAAAAAAAGTATATTGCATGTCGTGGAGCAATCACATGAAGCAAAAGATACAAGCATGTATCAATTATCATATTATCCCCAACATAAAAAATCTTGTGAGAAAGTCTTTTATGATTAATCTCGTGAGATAGATCTTGTATTTAGGTCATACATAAAAAAAATTATTAATTTTTATATGAAAATTATTATTTTTTATTTTAAATATGTGTTGGGTTAAATCTGTCTTATAAGAGACCTGCTCTTATAATAAACCTAAGAATTTCCCATAACCAATAGTTCTAGGAAATTAAAATTCTTGGGCTAGTAAATTGGTCATTGCTTTCACATATTTAATTTTTTTTTATTTTTTTGCATCGAAATGCTGATATAACAATAAAAAATGATAATAAGGTGCGGGAATAATACGAGAACAAAAACCAACTTGCTGCACTAAAACTATAAATTGAAAGTTTTTAGGACAAAATATATGAATAACTGAGAAATTATAAGACTAAAATTATAATTTTTCAGTAAATTTTTCGAAAATAATGCATCCATTTATTGATCACACCAGATTACCAAATTAATTTATTTTTTCAGTTATATTGTTCTTGAAATAATTTTCTATAACAGTCTGATTACTTGTAAAAGTGAATTGAATAGAATATATCTTGATCTCGTGGGATTTGATATTAAACGATTAGCTAAAATAAAACCATGTTAGATATATGTTTGAGAGAGGAAGCACTTTTCAACTTTTCCTTCACAAAATATTATAATTTTTTAAAATTTTATAATGGAAAAGCTGAAAAATGCTTATTAGAAGCTTTCACAAACACTACCTATATCATATAGGAAATTCAAATTTTGTATTGTTTGACCCAATATCTTTTCAAATCTTAAAATTTTCAAAATGTTAGCTCATGCATTGACACTTGGCTCATTATGTTGAAATTGTACCCAACTGGCCAACTCCGAATTTTTTTTTTAAGAATTATAAATTTCTAGAAGAATCAAAGGTTTCACAACGCGTTAAATTTTCTATAAAAACACTTGAAAAGAAGATATTGAATGGATTTAATCTCAAATCAATTTTAAATCTATTTCACAATCTATGACAAATACTCATAAAATATTTTTATAAAAATATTTTTTAAAAAAAATTTTATGAAATGTTTTCAAAGTTATTTTCAGAATAAACATTTAATTAGTTTTACAATTGAAAATTATTAATTTTTATTTTTCATTATTGCTTTCAATGATAAAAACATCAAAAAAACATATATCATCTGTTTTTTAAAAAACTATATTTGAAAAACAATTTTTTTTAAAAAAAAATTTTCAAAATTATTTTAGAAAAATCTAGGCAAAATACATATTTTAATTTTTTTAAAATTTATTAAATACTCAGAATATTTTTAAAATATTTATTCATAAGGACTCCTAGTTTTTAAGTTCCCTTTCAAATTCAAATACTTCCATTCGAACACATATTATTAAAGTTCAATTTATATCGCATAATCGCAAAGGTATCACATGTTATTATCACCATTCGACTTTACAATTTGATCCACGGACCACGATATATAATGAATAAAGTAAAAATAAATTCAACCCAAGACTCACATTTTGTGTTTGAAATTAGAACTATGAAAAAGGGTTCAGCTCGTTACACCAGTTACATTATATAAAATAGGTGGATTGAATTATAATTAATATGCCGAAATATGGGCCGGAACGGTGGGTTTGAGGTTTTGTTGGATACAATCATATTCTTGCCCTGTTCCGTTACATAAAATAGGTGGAATAAATTAGTATTTTTGCAAGCACACTCCACCTCCTGGTGAGTTACAATCGACCCATTTCGTTAGCTTGTTTTGATCGATACTATTTAAATTTCACTAAAATTACTATTTAAATTAGGGGAAATTGCATATATCACCCTTGTGAAATTTCGAGTTTGCTCATAACCCCCTATGAAATTTTTTTAAGCTAATAACCTCCTATGATTCTAGATATGTAGCATACACATCATTTTCAGTTAAAAAATGACGAAAATACCCCTACTTAAATAAATAATTAAATTAATTTTGTTTTATAATTTTATATTTAATTGAATAAAATAATCAAATTTTAGTTAAACAACTATGAAAATTATATATAATTATTTTTTATTAATATTTGTTATACACGAAATATTTTTTAAAAGTAAATTGTATTATTAAATTAAATTATGTAATAAGTTTAAATATTTTTTAAATACAATTTAATATTTAAATTAATTAAAATGATTTTATAAATAAACTTAATTGAAAATATAAGTTAATGCATTAGTGTTTTCATTTAAATCTTCAATAAAAGATTATAAATTAAAGTGTCCATAAAAGTCAAATGGCATTTTCGTCATTTTTTAGCCAGAAGGGGTGTGTATGCTACAGATCTAGAATCATAGGGGGCTACGAGCTCAAAAAACTTTCATAGGGGGTTATCAGCAAACCCAAGATTTCACATGGGTGATATATGTCATTTCCCCTTTAAATTATGTAACATGTAATGAAGTGGATTTAAAATCCTATTAAACTGTGTTCATCCAAACTTCTTGTCATATCTACGATCCAATCACAACGAAAACATGTTTTACTCTTTTCTTTTTTTTGAGTGATGAGAAGAGATTTTTGTTATAATTGAGTCTCGAATTCGAGATCTCGTGTCACACTTGATACTTTGACGTCGAATGAGTTACACGTAATCGGCACGAAAACGTGTTTTCTCATCTTCTAAGATGATTTATTTTTATTTTTTTAAAAATTTTCACGACAAAAAATTTTTGTGAAATAAATGTGAACGGGACAAGGAAATGGTGTTGGGGAATCATTCAATGATACATATTGAATTTTCAAAGAGACCCAGTCTGCCTACAGGATTAAATCAACACCATTCATCTTGTGTCCTCCGTACCACGAAACCTCCATTGCCAAGTACCATATATCTCTTGCAAACTCAATCAACGTCCAATTTTTATTGCAGAAACTTTCCTTCATTCTCTGTAATTTGCAAGGAAGATGAAGTTCCCTTTACTGATAATCTCTATGCTGATCTTTTTCATTACTCCTGCTCCGATTTCGGCGCATTTCTTCCCCAACATAACGTCGATCCCGGCTTCGTTGATTCCCAACGCCACGGGGTGGGAGGCGTTCAACAATCTCCTGGGCTGCCGACATGGGATGAAAGTCGATGGCTTGGCTAAGCTCAAGAACTACTTCCAGTATTTCGGGTACCTTAATTCTTCCGACATCGATTTCTCCGACGACTTCGACGACTCCTTCGAGTCCGCCGTCAAAATCTACCAGCTCAACTTCAACCTCGACACCACCGGAGAGATCGACGCGCCGACTTTGAAGCACATCGTGCTGCCCCGATGCGGCAACCCGGACGTGGTCAACGGGACCTCCACGATGCGTTTCGGGAGGCCGCCGTCGAGCCCGAACGGCTCGACCATACACACGGTTGCGCATTACTCTTTCTTCCCGAACCGGCCCCGCTGGCCGGACAGCAAGAGCCGGCTCACGTACGCGTTCCAGCCGGAGAATCAGGTCCCGGCGACGGTTCAGAGCGTGTTCTCACGCGCGTTCGACCGGTGGTCGGAGGTGACCACGCTGACTTTCGTGCAGATTACGTCGTTCCGGCAGGCGGACATAAAGATCGGGTTCTTCAGCGGGGACCACGGCGACGGCGAGCCGTTCGACGGGATACTAGGAACCCTGGCACACGCGTTCGCACCGACGGTGGGGAGGCTGCACCTGGACAACGACGAGAACTGGGTGATCGACGGAAACTTCTTCAACGCCTCTCCGCTGTCGGCGGTGGATCTCGAATCGGTGGCGGTTCACGAGATCGGGCATTTACTCGGGTTGGGTCATAGCTCCGTCGAAGAAGCGATAATGTACCCGAGTATCCCATCGGGTGTGAGGAAAGTGGAGCTAGCGAACGATGATATTACGGGTATCCAGGTGCTATACGGGTCGAACCCGAATTTCAATGGGTCGGGCCCTGTTTTGACTCCGAGACAGGAGAGGGATTCCAATTCGGGTCATTCGTTGTCGGGGTCATGGGTTTCTATTCATGGGGGTTGGATTATTTTAATTTCTTTATTATTTGTTTAAAATTTGTTTAATATTTTTTGTTTATTATTTTTTGATGGAGATAGCTATTATTTTTTCTTTTAAAAAATAATTATTGTTGTCATATTTGTACATAAAAGTTAATGTTATTAGAAATAATCACACAATCAAATTCTACTTTAATTCGTGTGTAGAGATGACTAGGGGTATAATCGATCGAGGTAGTTCATGAATTTTGAGCTGACTCGATAAATATTTGATTCGTATTCGAATTTATCGAATTCGAGCTGAATCAGAACATGTCGAACTTTTTTTTGAGTCGAGCTCGAGCCAAAATTATTTTTTTCGATAGTTTGCGAATAATTTTTATTAATATAATATAATGATATAATAAATATATACATTTTTCGAACCTTTTCGAAAATTTTGACCTTTTGAACGAAGTTTTTGAACCTTAATATCCGAGAAATAGTTCGAATAGTTCACGAATATATTCGAATATTTTGAGCCAAACTCGAACTTCATTTCGAGCCGAGTTCGAGCCAAAATATTTGAAATTTTCGAGCTTCGAATCGAACTCGAACCCGAGCCTTAATTTTTTACTATTATTCGGCTTGATTCGGTTTTGAACCCCCATAGATATCCAACGTCTTTATATGATAATCGTAATAAGGAAAAATTACATATTCGCTCTTGTATATTTGTCAAATTGCGATTTTGGTTATCTATGTTGTCAAACTTCAATATTTTTCATGTGTCTTTTATTTTTTTGGCAATTTCCTTTTTATCTCAATACTGATGTGGAACTACACACATTAGCGTTACATTAGTGTGGTCACATCAAAATCAAATCGAAAAAAAATGACTAAAAATGCCCTAGAAAAAACCAAAGATAACAGAGTAACTTTGATAACATAAACGATCCAAATTTTGAAGAAACAATTACATAAGAACAAAAATACATTTTGCCTAATAATAACTTTCGAAAAACTTCTTTTAAGATTTTTGTAGGAGGTATAGTAATTTTTAGAATATTTTCGTTACATTCAAATACTAAACTTTGATAATGTACCAACGTGAAATCTGTTTTACATGATTAAATTAGTTAAACATGTTTAAAATGATAAAAACATGATTAACATTTTATCAAATCGACTCCGGGATGTCCGAAAATGGTCCAAGAAGTTCGAAGACTTGAAGACTTTGGATCCACCCGAAGTGGTTCAGAATCAGAGTGTTAGTTCAGAGCTTCCGAACTGTAGCAGTTGCATGATCGATGTGTTGTCAAAAAGAGATTGACAAGTGGCGAGTTGAACGATCCGAATGGAAGATCAGACCTTCCGAACTACTGGCGTTGTGTTATCAAAGTGTTGTTGACACATGAACTGCATGTAAGATTGGAGCTTCCGACCGATCATGGTCGGAGCTTCTGAAGTAAGGGATCGAAACTTCCGATCATGATTGGAGCTTCTGAAGTGTAGATCAGAACTTTCGATCAGTAATAGTTTGAGAAGTGACAAGCATGCGAGTTTGGAACTTCGAAACTACTATAAATAGGCCGCAGATTTCTCATAGTTGGTGTGTGTTTCGAGGTGTTTGAGTGTATATCAGTATATATTCTTAGTATTTTAGTCATATACACGAGGGTTAGGTGATAGGGAGGTGCTATGAGGCTTATAGCGGAGCTGTGCCAGGGTTGGGCCTTTGACATCAGCAAGATAACGACGGATGCAGGTATAGCCGGAGATCTCTAGTAGTAATAGGGAGTATCTAGTATCTTAGTTAATGTTGGGTTAAGGGTGCATGAGTGAGAGTAGTACTAGAATGGGTACCTTCTAAGAAGCTTTAGTGCATCAAGCATCTGACGTTGCGCTGTTTGATCAGGCTGGCTAGGTGGACCGTAAAATAGAGACACCAAATCTTAAAGATTAATACTGTCTCTACTGGGGACAAGACCGACGGTAGGAAAATGATAAGACTTATCTTGAAGGGATATGAGACAACACCAGTAGTAAGGCATGCCTCTTCCTGGACTCGTGAGATTTACAACCCGACTCATCTGTGTTGTCACAAGTATAAGAAAATAAAGTTGTGCCTTAGGTATCGGCTATAGCTTTTGGACTAGTGGTAAGTGTTTGATCTTAACAACAGTAACATTAAGTCTTTTAGATCAGTTTTAGTGATACAGTATTGTTTTGACATGAGTAATGTACTGTAGATGCATGCATATCTAGGCCGGTTGTTGAGGTACGAAATTATTATCCGAGATATCTTAGTTGAGTAGACCTGACCCCGTGCCGGGTTCGTTCCAGGTTCGGGCAGACCAATCAGGTAAGGGTCGGCAAAATACTGACCCTTAACCGGCCCACCCGTGGCCGGTTACAGTCCAGGTCCAGGCTCAGTTACTCGCCAATTTCGGGTCTAAGTCCGGGCCCAGGGCGACCCTTTTAATTTTTTTAAATTTGGTTTTAAAATAAATATTTAAAGAATAAAAATAAATTTTTCACAATTGAATTTATAAAAACTCTATCAATATTTCATTATCTCAATAAAAAAAAAGGGAATGATTTATATTTCATATTTTGTTAAATGACTCAATTTGAATTTTTAAATTTTTTTGGAAAAAATTACACACATCCATTACTTTTCCTTTTTTCTTTATCCATATATTCAGTACTTTAATTTGTTATAAAATCTTCATGTAAAAAAAATTAAATATAATATATTTTTATGTTAACAAAAAAATCATATTTAAAAATTTAATTATCATTGTTTATACATAGAATGAAGTGTAGATAACACAAGATGGAGTGTAAATATCAACTTTCTATAAATTATTGTGACGATAATGAAATATTTTTTGATTTGAACACGGTTAGAAATAATAATTTATATATTATTAAGATCCAATAAAAATAGAATCAATGTAATTTAAAATAGTTTCACTTGTTATTTGTATTTTATTTATATTTATGGAAATTAACAAATTTAATGATGATTTTGAATACGTTTTGGCAATCTAATTTAGAAATTGATTTTTAGCAATTTATAATCCTCGTGCCATTTATATGCATTAATAAATAAATTTCTAAAAATATTTTTTTTTAAAAAAAGATTGACCTGACGGGTCAACGGGTTTCAGACCCGTAAATCATAATCGGACGGCCGGACCGCCTAATGGCCAGTCCAGTTGATTCTGGGTCAATCTCATTGACCCGGTTAATCGGGTCGTTGACCACGGGTCGGTTCTGGGTCATGTCCGGGTTTGACACGATCCTTTGCCAGGTCTATGGAAGCATGCATAAATAACTTTAAAACAATAATCAGAAAATCCAGCAGAAACTTAAATGATATAACTTAAATTATCGGCAAGAATACAACCGGCCTCAAGGCAAATACTAATAATGTTATACAACCCATCGAATATATACTAAAATCTCACAAAAATAAATCTGGTACAGTACAATCTACCCTGATGCTCAACGACCGCTACCACCCGGTTCGTCCAACCCAAGTCCTGCCCCGTAGAAAGGGATGTCCGGAACAAAACCAAAGACGTGAGAAAATAATGTCCAGTACGTATGTATGAGTATACACATGCTATGAATTCTCATGCTATGAATGCTCAATGCAAGTGAAGGTACCGGAATCTTATCATCGATAAAAACTGTACAGTCAAGGGCACCATGGTATGTAGTAAACTGGGTCATCGCATCAGGAGGTACTCCCATACCATAAAACCGTGGACATATACACCAAAACCATGACATCCATCTACAAAATATAATGGGGTTGAGTGGTCTCTCTACTGGTTATAACAATGGTAAAGGATCAACGTGATAATGCATGCAGCATAATATTCGGGACATAATCCATGCACATAAAAGTAATGCCATATAAATCATGCAAACATAGATCATGCATACTCAACCAGGGTATCTCGGATAGTATGTCCGTACTTCAGAATAAGAAACCTAGTGATACTGACTTTCTAGTCCAAGCCTATAAACAGATAATCACCGTATCACTAAAATTTTACTAAAAGTCTTAACTAGATTAATAGCTAATCACTTAAGCTAAACATAGTCTAGCGATATATCTGCGTCCGCAGTCAGTCTTTTGATAGCGATGACCTCAAAACTCAGGCACATCTCTGCTACAATCTCGATAGAGTCCTGCTATCGATTGGCCCTCGTATACTACGCCTGGAATGCCCTAAAACTAGCTAGAAATTAGAGAGAAGATGTAGGAATTGGCAATTGAAATGAAGCCTTTGACCTTCTATTTATAGACGACGATCGGAGCTTCTGATCCCTAGTTCGGAACTACTGAACACACTTCAAAGCTTCCGACAGTGCTTCCGAACTCTCTCGTCCAAACGCGTGTCCTTGATTTGACAGCACAATTACCGATAGTAGTTTGGAACTACCGATCTCTAGTTCGGAGCTTTCGAACTCATTCTTGTCTAATCACCGAATCAGAACTCATATCCTGTCCAACTGTCACTCGATCGGAACTTTCGATCTCCCATTCGGAGCTTCGGAACTACTCGGATCTTCCGATCTCAATTTACAGCTTCCAAACTTCTATTCGGAACTTCCGAACTGTCCCAACACTTGAAGCTCTAGAAACCATTTTTTATCGTTCTGAATCCAATTATCAACTTCTTAAGTTCAAATTAGAACCTTTAATCACTTTTAGGCAGTAGATTAGCTTAATTAGGAGTCGGTTACTACATCCTATGTGTTGCATGTTTATCTGGCACATTTTATGTTCATATATTATATCATGATTATTATGCTGCATACATTTTCATGTTGAGCTTGTATCCTTGAGATAACCTGTAGTGGTCGTTCAGCCTTTTTTCCTTGAGTGGGATGGTTGGACCTGCTAGCTAGTACGGGATCAGGTCACCTATATCCACAAATTAACTCTGTTGTATGAGCCACCTCCTGATGGAAGGTCCAAAGTGCTATATACCATGGCGCCATCCTGAATGAGCATAGTTTGACCGAGATAGATTTTTCGGTACCCTGTACATTTGCATTCACGCACATATTGCATATGTATACTCATACTTTCATATTGAGCGATGTTATCACTCATGTCCTCGGTAGTATTCTTGAACACGTCATTCAACGGAATAGTTGCAAATTGCTCGGGAGTTGGACTTGTACGTAGTTGATGACTAGAGCTTGGAAGCAGGGGTTGCCGATGGTTTAACTTAAGTTATTATTTCGATAGTTGCATTGATTCGATTGGGTTGTATAATTATTTACTGTGTTCCGTTATTCACCAGTTGCATTTTATGTCAGGCTTGTATATTGTTTAAGATTTCCGTAGTATAGACATCTGATTATGTGTACTTGTTTAAATTAATTGCATGCTTAAGTTTTGATTAGTATGTGATCTGAGTCGGGTCACTACAGATAACACATAAAATCAAAATTGCTAAAAAAACAAATATATAAAACTAAAAATACATTTTTTCTTTTAAAAAAAGTGTATAATACTATGAAGATATATGTTAATCAACTTTTAAAGATGCATGTTTTGGAATTATAAGATTTTTTTATTGTTAAAATTATCAAAAAATGTATAATACTATGAGAATATATATATATATATATATATATATATATATATATATATATATATATAGAAAAGAAATTGATAAATTATGTAAAAAAAATGAATAGAGGACATGGTGGGTATTCAAAAATATACAAAGATAATAAAGAATTAAATATTAAAATAGAGTAAGTTTATTTTGACAGCGTATAGGTCAAACACCATCTATTAAAATGATTTCTCTCTAAAATTCTTCCAAGTTTTCTTATTATTTTTTAAAATCATTTTTGCACCCACCTCGTTTCTAAATTATAACTAAGGATGCTTTGATACTTTTATAACAAGAAAACCGAGAAGTAAAGACCACATGTGAGCTCAAGATGACTAATTTTCAAAATTATATGATGGATCAATATATTTGAGATGCAAGACAATGTCAATAGATCACTCTGATTTATCTTGGAAATTGCAGCTCGAATCACTTTTATGTTATTATTCATCATGTTGTCTTATTTTATCTCGAAAATTTCAGCTTGAATCACTTTTATGTTATTATCATTTATACTCTGGGTGACGTTTTATTTATCTGCAATTGTTTGTGTTGATAATCCCAAAAACGATTAAATGTTATACGATTTAATGTGCTCTTTTCTCCACAAACGATTCAAAACAGAATTTTAAAAATGAATAAAATAAACATAAGACACACGATTTTAGGTTTTCCGGTCGAAATTAAATGACCTACATCCACAGGATGCACTATTATGATCAACCTACATTTGAGATTCAAGACAATATCATATAATATGCAACACTGGACAATTGACACGCAGATTTTTCAAAGCCCATTAACTTATATATATTTAGTTATTAAGCCCAAAAGAAGCAAAATCCACCTTTTAACACTTTTATTGACATCAATTAACTCTTTTTGTTCAAGGTTAAACCACTCCAATTCATCAAATTCAATATTTCTCAAAAGGTTAAACATCAATTAATGAATCGACTCAAAATAAGTAAGTGACAGTTATTTGAAGACTGCATTAATGGTTATTATAGGGGAAGATCGTAGTAAGAACTCCTACCTGTCCAAATGAGAAAAAAACAATATAAAACCCAAAAACGTCCTCAAAGTTTTCTAACTTTTCCAAAAATATACTAACACTTTATTCGTTCCTAATTATGTCCCTTATTTAAAAAATAGTTTTCTTAATATGTCCCCCAAACTAAAAATTTCCTATAATACCCTTATTTAACAATTATAATTAGGGCTCAAAAAATAGTATTAGAGCCTAGGTAATTTTATTCAGACTATATATTATTCATTAAATCATACTTTTCTTTGTTGAGGAAGAGATTTTCAACAAACTATGGATTCAAACGAGAGTTTGAACCAGAAGGATTTCATTTACATGAAATCCCATAAACAAGTGAATCTATTTAAAATAGATTTTTTACAACAGAAGTTAAAAAAACTTGGGTCTTTTATACGCTCTGAAGAGATTAAGAAATATGATTTCTAATACTTAATTTTTAGAAATTACACCAGATTCCTCTAAACTCTCCGGAGATCTTAGAGAAATTCAAAAGACGGTACAATATTACAGCAATCAGCTGTATGAAATACCTCAGCAGATTGAAGAAATCTTTAAGAAACAAGAAGAAATTCTTGGAACTCTAAAAGATCTTCAAAAAAAAAATCATAAATCTAGAACACACCTCTGGTTCTAGAAAAAGTAATACAGGAGGAAGGTTACCACTCTCGTTTGGGACCGAACCTTTGCTACATCAGAAAGGTAAAACCAAAATGGTACAAAAACCTTTAACTGAAGAAGAAATGATGATTAATCTTATAAAAGCAGTATTAGAGAAAAAGAATATCTAATGACTACTTTAGAAAGATTAAATCTTGAGGATCTACAAGATCTTGCAGATTCATTTGCGAATCTCAAAGTAGTAGATCTAAAAATGAATTTTCCTGTGGGTGAACAACCCATAGGGAATCCTCCAAGATATGTGGTTAAAACAGAAGAACCACATAGTGAGTTCCATGTTGGAGAAAATTCACATCCAGCAGGAACCAGGTCAAGAAGGAGTAAGATACCACTACATCAAACTCCTTACGGAAAAACTGTTTTAGATCCGATACATCCTTATGGGGTTATGTTAAACCTAGATGTTCTGGACTTTAAAAATAGAGAAGATCTCATAAATGATTGGACATCAGCTATGAGAATAGCAGCAGGAACTTTAGATCTCAATAAAGAAGAATTTATCAAACTTCTGGAAATGAGTCTAATGGGATCTGTTAAGATAGCTTGGGAAATGACCATGCCTGATACTAAAGAATCAGTCTTAGCAGGAGAATCTCTAAGCGAAATTGGAGGAAGAATGGTCACCCTATTCAGGGCACAATTTATAGGAGTGGATTATTTCAATAATCAAGATACAGAGAAGAAAAAAAGATATACTCAAGCTCTGTATAGTCTCGGGTTTCACGATATCTGTTTAATTGATGAATACATCATGTTATTCACTAAATACAGATGGAATTCGGGATTCAAAGAAAATATAGCTACTCAGCTATTTTTTGCAAAGATGCCAAGTCCCTGGAGATAAATGCTGATAAAAGAATATGTTCAAGGTAATTCAGATACATTGGCAAGAAGAGCCTCTTTTCTTAAAATAAATTAGCAGAATGGTGCCATATGACAGCATTACAAAAGAACTATAAAAAGATAAGGTGTATTAATAAGCATACTCCTCTATGTTGTAGAGAAAATGATCTCCCTACGGTTATTGGGAATAAATCACAGGGAGTTAAGAGGAAGAAATTCAGAAATAATCTCTACAATAAAAGAATGAGAAGTTCTTGGAAACCAAGAACATTTTGGTCCAAACAAAAGGCCAGATCTTATAGATCGAGAAAAAGAAGTAGACCTACAAGAATATCCCCAGCAACAAGCTCGTTGCAAAGCAGGGGGAGAACACCATCTAGAAGAACTTTCAGAAGAACTCATACAAGAGCAAGTGAAAGTTTCAAGGATTGCAACTGCTGGACATGTGGAGCAAGATGACATATATCTACAAACTGTCCAGAAAACGAGAAAAAAAGAGTTAAACTCTTTGGAGCAACACCAGATATGGATGATGCGGTCTTCTTTCAAGATCTAGTCCAAGTATATCAATTTGAGGATATCCCCTCAGATGTAATCATATACGAAGAAGAGATATTGTTTAGCCAAGAAGAATTTGATGATGAATCAGAATCAGAATCAAAATAAAGAAGAGGTGTTTTGACATGAAACACATGAGAGTTTGGCTGAGTTTTTTAGTCAAACCACGATATCTCATAATATGGTCCAAAGAATTATGAGATAAAATCCAACTTTACAAAAGTACCAAGGATTTTCGGCAGGACAAGTAGAAAGAGTTTTAGGCAACCTAGGGCTTAGACAAAGAAGACATCATTTGATTTACAAAATATCCAGAAGGAAAATGGAAATCCCTATGGAGTTAACGAGTAATCAAATAGAGATGTAGTTAATTCCTTTCGAAGAAATAAGAGAGGAATTACAAAAGCTGAAAAGTGAGGTTGCAAGGACGATGTCTTGGATTCATATTAGAGCAATCCAAATAATGATCAAGACAACTTTTAAAGAAGGAATAGATTCACCCATAGATATCGTTGTATGTGATAAAAGAATGGGGAATATCCAAGATGATGTTCTGGGTACTATCTCAGAAAATCTATGTGCAGGAAAAATTGTAGGAGTTATTTATCCGAGAATAGCCTACAATTTAGCTGACAGAGACTTTAGTCGAGCCTTGACGTTACATCAAAACTTCAAGGAAAAAAAATTAATGAAGAAAGGTAATAGGTCATATTCTATTACATATCAAATTTCATATGCTCTTTCTAATACTCACCATATTTATTAGAAATGAGTTTATTGAAATTCCAGAGATCTTCGGGAAAGTTGCTCAAGCAATATACCCGGAAAGAATCGAGTTTTCTTTTATTCAAGAAACAGACATTCAAATTCAAGATAAGTCGGTTCTATACAGAGACCTTAAAATAGAACCCCAAAGGTTATCTTTCCAAGGAAACCGAATGACAAGTCGAAGGTGGTATAAATCTCCTATTCAGGAAATTCCACCCGAAGAAAAGGATTTTTCTATAATAGGAAAACTTAGATCCCCAGAAAGATGGAAAGAAGTCAAAATAATATTCGAAATAACAAGTCACAGGAACCAATTTCCTTGTAATTCGATTTACTATTTAGAACAACAGGTAAAAGGAACTTATCAAGGATTAATAAATGTTGGTGAATTGGAAGTCCAAATTTCGAGGATTCCGGGAAAAAAAATAGATCAACTAATTCTTGGCTTAGAATTCCTGGAAGATCATAAACCATGGAAACGCCTTGAAAAAGGAATAGAGTTCATGGAAAAAGAAAAAACTTGGAAAATTCAATAAGAATTCTACGAGATGGAAAAACAAGAGAATTGGATAAGGGACAATCTCTTAATCAGATTCGAAAACTTTGTTCACAAACAGAGGAAGAAGCAACTTTTGAAATTAGTAAGTCATGAACATGATTTACTAGAACACATTGAAGAAGTAGAAAGGAATAACCATACTCTATCTTCTGAGGCCTTAGAAAAACTAAAGGTGGATAGTCTTAATCGGATTACTGAGTTATAACAGATTGTTAAAGATGGCGGGGCCATTTAGTAATCCCTTTAAAAAATGACAACAAGTCCTTTCTCCATATACATTCCGATAGGGATGTTGTATGAACAATATAAGGCTGAATACTTTGCAGCCTATATTGATTCAGGAGCAGAAATTTGTACAGCAAAAAGATGAGTCTTCCCTACAGATTGTGAAGAAGAATTGCCAAAAATTGCTGGACGAGATTTCTCGAAAAGAATTCTTATTCTTTGCAGAGGAATAAAATAAACAGAAATCCTTATGGGAGGCGCAGGTCAGACTCTTTGGTACAAGGTAAAGACACCACCAATATATTTCCATGATACATGAGCCGATATCTTGTTGGGAAATAACTTTTTACAATTGTTTAAAAAGTACACACAAGATAACGAGTTAAGACGACTTATGTTTACTACCATTTGTGAACATAAGATTATCGTTCAACGACTCAAGATGGCCTTTTATCGACAAATGCCGATAATGTTCCGCAGCCAGCGTGGTGATAAAGGAAAAAATTTTTACCCAAAAATGAAAGATCCAATAAGGTTTGGAGAAACCATGTTGAAAATAACAACAGAACAAGAACTCCAAACAGAAGATATGGAGCTTCTCAAGGTAACCCTGAATCACAGAGATATATAATTAGAAAATAAGGTATCCCTTGAAGATGTCAAAAAGAGGCTCATAGAAAGTTATAACGAGCATCCTTTGGCATGGTGGGATAGAAATCAACTCAAAGCCAGTCTCACACTAAAGGAAGGCTAAGAGTATGAATTCGTTAGATATAAGTCTATCCCGATGAACATAACAGATCAAAGAGATATAAGAATGATTATCAAGGAACATTTAGACCTTGGTTTAATCAAAGAAGAAGTTTCACCATATAGCAGCCCAGATTTTTTGGTCAGAAATCATGGTAAAATAAAAAGAGAAAAACCCAGGTTAGTTATTAACTACCAAGGTATTAATAAAATCATGGAGTTTGATGGGTACTTCATACCTAGTAGAGAACATCTAATTAGCTGTGTACAAAATGCTAGAGTGTTCTCAAAATTCGATTGTAAGTGTGGATTTTACCAGATTCGTATGGAAGAAGGCAGTAAGAAATTCACAGTCTTCTTTACACCACAAGGACATTATATCTGGGAGGTTATGCCTATGGGATTGGCTAATGCACCCCAAATATTTCAAAGAAAGATGGATAATCTTTTTAAAGATTATTTCAACTTCATGTTTGTTTATATTGATGATATTCTTATAGCATCAAAAAAAATAGATGAACATGTTAAACATTTAGAGATTTTCTCTAAAATTTGTAAACAAGAAGGACTGGTTTTATCTGAAAAGAAAGCAGTCATAGCAATAAGGAAAATTAAATTTCTTGGTATTGAGATTGATGAATCTGGAATAATTCTACAACCCCATATTGTGGAAAAGGTAAATAATTTTTCAGATAAACTCAAAGATGTAAAACAACTAAAAGTTTTCTAGGAGTAGTTAATTTTGCAGGGATGTTCATAAACAACCTGACAATGTACAGAAAAGTGTTCAGTCCTTTGTTGAAAAATGATGCAAAGTTTATATGGACCGATAACCATACTAAAGGGGTAAACCAATTAAAGGAGATAAATAAGAATCTCCCAAAAATGACTATACCCGTGGATGAAGATGATCTGGTATTATTTATGGATGCCAGTGAAGAATGGTGGGCAGCAGTCCTTACTAAGATCACTTCGGATGGAGAAATACCATGCAGATATTGTAGCGATCTTTTTTCAGAATCTGAGACTATAAGATGATACATCAACGAGAAGGAATTTTATGCAGTTAAAAAGGGCTTTCGAAAAATGACCATTATTTTTACTTGCTAAAAAATTCACTTTGAAGGTTGATAACACCCAGGTAAAAGCTTTCCTAAGAAATAAGATTGAAAGCTTTCCTAAGAAATAAGATTGAATCTAAACCCGAGAAAGCTAGGTTATTAAGATGACAAGCATTATGTTAAAATTATATTTTTGATATTGTTATTATTGAATCTCATGAAAATATTCTTGCAGATTTCTTAACAAGAGATGGAAGGCAGTGACATGGATTCCATCATGAAAATGCAGAGGCATCTCAGGGAACAACTTAGGTTGCTTCAAACCGAGTTCAACCAGCTTGTCATAAGTGCTGATATTGCGGGCAAGTTACAACAATCTGATCGAATCAAAGTATCCAATCGAATCACAGGATGTCTGCAAGCTCAAACTCAATTATGGGCTGCTATTCAAGGGCCAATTATGTGTGCCATAGAAAAACAACTGGTTTCTCAGAAACAAGAAATATTAAAACCACGGGTTTTACAAGAACAAGTAATACAGCCACCGGTTGTAAAACAGTATGTTGAAGATTCTAATACTCAAGAAACAAGCGCTAATCTATCATCAGCTTTTGATGATCTAGATAAAGCAACAATTGATAAGGATAACTCATCAAGTCAACCCTCTGCCTCTGGGGTAAAAGAGGAAGAGATCAATCTTAGGCCCAACACAGACAAAGGCAAATCTAAGATTGATACTAATCCAGCTGTCATTTCTCCATTTCAGGTTTATCAACAAAGATGGGAGAAATTAAGTACAAGAATTGAAATCAACCCAACCACTTGCAGGGTTGATATTGCAGGAATATATCCAAGGGTTTGGCTAAAAAACAATGTCAATCCTAAGGATGTAAAGCTATGGTATGAATTTGGGATTTTAGCCTCAGTTTATACAACTTCACCAGGCTTCCCGAAAATATCACAGCTACCAAAATGGATTCAGGAAGCAGTCCAAGAAACATGAGCAAATAACGATCATTTGTCCAGAGGAGATGTGCTTGAGTTATACTTCTTTAGTGCAGCTCCAGAACCGACAGGGAAAGGATCACACGAGCCCTTTCATTTCATCAAGCTAAGGAGACCCGATATGAATAATCAAAGATTTATCAAGGATCCTATATCTGAAGAAATACCATTGGTGTCCACTTTCGGAGAAAATAAAATCTCAACCAGAAGGGCATGGGTATTTGGGTTTGTCTCACCGAGATGGACAAAGTCAAGTTTTCGTTCAAATTTTATCAGAATTCTGTGAACGGATCATTCCTATTAAACACAATGACAGGAAAAACTACGGCTTTTGGGGAAGAACTCTTCGAAAAGAAGAGGGACTTTTTGTGGAACAACAAGTTGTCGAGGAGTAAAGAAACTCGCCGAAAATTTTGTAACATGACTCATATCGGAAGATGGTCAGAGAATATCTGCCCAGAATATCCAAACCAAAAGGAGCCAGAATTCGGAAAAACCTTCAGACCCCGAACAGATCGAAAAGATTTTTCCGAGACAAGCAAAGGTGGACAGGGACCTCCAAAAATGCGTTTTCCCAGGGGCCCACTGCAAAAGAAAAAGATGCCCCGACAACAATAAAGAAGGCATGTGAGAATAAATCCAAAAGGAAAAGTCAAGCATGTGACTCCTCCACTAGTAAAAGATGTCATCAGGCATGTGAATCTCCCACTAGCAAAAGATGTCATTAATAATGACATAAGAATTCAAGACAGCTGTAAGATTCCCTGAAGTTTCTCGGTGAAACGAGTGGAACTTCAGCTATAAATACAGGCTTTTGAGAAAGCTGAAGACATCGATCATTCCCTTCAGTCTTTTTACAAATAAAACATTGTAATATTTCTCTTTCTAAGTTTGTATTAAGTTTTAATTTTATGTATTTCAATAAAAATGCTACTATGAGTAGCTAAACTAGTTATATCCTCCTCTTCAAAGGAGGTTGATTTATGTAATAATATATTGTCTGAATAAATTTCCAAAGCTCTTCCCTATCATGTTATTTTATTTAAAAAATTAAGCTTTTACTATACGCCTTAAGGTAGAAAACGAAATAAGGTTGTGCTAGCTGCTGCTGAAGGAGTCTGTGTCAGGAACCATCGGTTGCGATCGCGTGGTTTGGTTGTGAGGAGCTACCTGTAAAACCCGGTGGATATAACCCGGCAATAGTGTGGTCAAAGAGGTATTCTGCTTTAATTTACTGATGAAAGCATGATGGGATTAAGCTTTTGAATATTAAATGGGGAAATAAAGGGTAGAATGATCATTATTTCGTTTTAAGGAAAAATTCAAGAAACTATTTAATGAATTAGGGATATATTTGGAACATGAAAAGTGAAAGGGATATAATACAGAAAATGGAAAAGATACAAGGATATATTTAGAAATTATCCCGAAAAAACAGTATATATGTGTGCCTAAATTTAGGCAAAAAAAGTATACTAATAGCTTGAAGAAGATGATACGATGCAATCGTGCTATGATAGGAATGTAACGTTGCTGAGATACGACGAGTGTCCATATTTGATTTGGATTTTCATTGAAATTATGTAAATAAAAATACTACAAAAAAATTATTTCAATGGAGCCTAAAGATGATGATTTCATAAAAATTTTATTGAATTAGTGTACTAGTGTACAATAACAACATCTTTTAATATCAGACAAATATTTCGTGAAACATTGATTAATTAATTAAAAGGATACCTCAAGCATCATACTTTAATATACACTAGCTACTAGTAAAAAGCACAACAATTGAAAGGGTTTTAAAAACCGTAGCAAACCTTGCAACGGTTTTTCAATAAACGTAGAAAAATTAATTGGAAATTCAAATACATATTTATTCCGACGGTTTATGAAAAACCATTGCATCCATGTTGCTACAATTTTTTAAAAACCGTCGCACTTTACGACAGTTTTATACAACCGTCGCTCTTTGCGACGTTTTTGAAAAAACCTTTGCAATCATGTTGCTACTATTTTTTAGAAACCGTCTCAAATGACGACTGTTCTAAAACACCATCGCCATTACGATTGTTTAATATAAACCGTCGCAACTTTAAATTATATGTGTTCAATATATAACCATATTTCCGACGTTTTCTATATTCAGTCGCTCTTTGTTGCCTACGGTTTTTTTAAAAAAACGTCTCGTTGCAATGTTTTTCATGGGCTGTCGTCGAGCCAACAAACTTAAAATTCCTACTCCCTAACAAAATGAGTGTAATGGCAAGCAGGCTCGAATCCACAGGGAACAGAGATTTATTTTTTTCAATTGAATGCAACTTAAAAGGGGAATTTTTGGTATGAAATTGAAAAAAAAAATAATTAAATAAATGAGATGAACGATTAACTGAATGTGAAATTCAATATTTACCAAACTCATTCAAGGGTGTTGAGCTTTGGCCCAACTATCCTGTTACTTCCCAGCACATCCCAAGGCCTTCTTATATGTTATTTTCCCAGCCCTAGTTTTAGTAGAGCGTTCAATCGATTATTTCTTTTGCTTCTGGGTGAGGTTGCCAACCTGTGGGGAGAGAGTGGTGATCGTTCCCTATTCTGCTTCTGAGTGAGGCGGCCAAGAGAGTGATTGAGTGAGAGCAATAAACGAGTGAAGCATAGCGACTCTTTGTGTGTGCTGCTTCTCTCTCTTCCTTCTTTTCGTTGGGTTGGGTTTTCTACTGTGTGTATCATGAAGCGAGCTTGATAGGGCGTGGGAGAACCTTTGTGGTCTTCGTTCGTGGATTGCTGGAGAATAGGAGAATAGCGTCTGAGCCCCAAAAGTCTTGATATCTTCACGCTATTGTTACTGGAATTTTGGTTCTTTGTTTTCTCTGTCTTGTTTGGATTTTGCAGGTGAAACAACAATAAGAGGATGGCTAATCGGACGATGAAGACGACGAATTCCTAACAAAGGGTTTTCGTATTTCAATTATATCACTGGTCATTGGCTAACAAATAATTCATTCATGTAGTTTCAAACAATTAACATTAGAATAATAGGGATATCCACTAAATTCTTGTGTTTTTCAATTTTAATTGACCAAACCCAGCATCCAGTCAACACTTATCAACAATAAACTGAGCACGATAACATTCCATATTGATTAAAAATAGCTTTTGGATTTGTGAAAATAGTTAATCGTGAATCTAACAATCGAGATAGCTGCAATTTTCAAATCTGGTTTCATTGATTTATTTGGATTAAATATGCAATGATAGCACAACACACCTGATCTATCGCTACTCAATATCAATCATTCATGACAATTACGGATCACTGAATTCATGGATAGTATTCGAAAGACGTAAATCAAATTAATTTGTCAGATTAATCAACATACAAATTTCATGAAAATAAAGCATAAATCAACAAATACTTGAAACAAAACAAGAGTATTAATTTAAACACATAACCTCACATTCAGAAAATTGAAATACAAGAAAAATATCCATTGAATCAAAAACGAACCTTAGCCAAGTATGGTTGGCTTCATAATACCCATAAAAAAATAGAAAATATCAAATCTAAAATTATGAAAAAGAAAAGGATGAAACGTTGCACCTCAACCTTCTCTCTGGTCGTTCAAGCGTCCAAATTAAAAATTGTGCAGAAACTAAAAAAAACTGAAATATCAAAACGGAGCTTATGAAAAGCGCAGAAAGAAAAGATAAAGTCTATATATCTACAAGTTAATCTAGAGATTTTTTATGGAATAAAAATTTCCATAATATTTATTTATCCAAAAATTCTCTCTTTAAAAGTCTTGCATAATTTAAATACCATAATTAGGATTCCTAAAATATGGTATTTTTTTCTCAACTTTCGAGCTCTTCTATGCACTCGCAAGGCAGTAGCAGAACAGTCACAAGGCATGCACACATCTTGTTTTAAGACTTCTTCTGTTTTGGTCATTCTCTCAAAACTTCATCTTGCAAACTTCAAAGGTGATAAAAATAACCTTTTTAGCCCAAATTTTCTCCAAGCTCATAAAATTTCCTCAAACTACAAGATAATATAAAAACACACCAGTAAACATATTAAAAAGATAAAAACTCGAGAAATATGATACTAAAAACATAAATATTACGAGTCTATCAGTTTGCTACGGATTTTAAAAATCGTAGCAATTGATGCTTATTTTCTTATCCATATCCACTTATACGGTATATATAGGGAATATTATTTACACTCAAAAAATGGTTAATAATACTCCACGTTAGCAATATAATTTTTTTAGACAATATTACAGTCTAAATAATTACTTTTTTTATACAATAAAATTTCTATTTACCTTAAAAAAAAAACCCAAATCAAATCCGTCTATTTGTTACAACTAAAATTCTAATATCTATAAACAGTGTCACGGTTTTTATTCACTTGCAAATAAATTATGAAACACCAAAACAAATATTCTCTTAATCTTAAAAGTTAATATTATTCATATTATATATCAATATTTTGTACAATATACAAATTACAAAATTTTATCAGATAATTTTTTTTATATATATACAATACATATAACCAATGGGTTACAAAATTTAGTTTTATCAATATTAAGTTAAAGTGGTTGGGATAATATTTAAATTTAAATATATTTAAAATTATGCTAAAAATAAGAAGATATTTTATTATTTTAGACACCATATTTTTTGTTCATATAGTATATATATATATATATATATATATATATATATATATATATATATACTAGTAACCGTGACACATGATTTTTATGTGTTCGACAATTCAATTATTTGGGGAGAAACGTAAAAAAATTATAATAGAGAAAAAAATGTGAGCTTTTTAAAAATTGACAAGTTGTGGTCGAATCTATAAAACAAATACAACGAATGGTGTGAAAGCAGAAATCAATCTTAAGTATGATAATTTTTTAAATTTAAACTAAGAAATCTAAAAGTGTATTAATTAGAAATCGAAAGCAATATACTGATAATCTGATATGTTAAATTAATACACTTTTATCAATTTTTAAATTTTAATAAAGGTAACACGAATTACAGATTATATTGCATACATATTCTCAAACATTTCCATAAATCACAGGTACCGAATACTTAATTTGTTGCATAGTTGCTGATTGCATATAACATAAAAGTTCCAAACATGTACCTCCAGTCGCTGGGATGAAAACATCGACCACTTCCCCATACTTATCAAAGAGGGAAAACAAATCATTTGTCGTCGTTTGGTTTCCCATACACTAACCAAGCAATACCATTCAATCTTCTAAAAGTGTATTAATTTCAAAATATCAGTATATTGCTTGGCCATTATACACTAATCAAAATATGTGAAAACAGATTCAAGAAATATAGCCAAAAAACTGAAATAAAACTTTTGGATTAGTTATAGTTAATTAGTTATAGATGTAGATTGTATTCATGTTTCAGATATATTTTGAAACTAAGTTTTGGAAAGATGGACAACGAATTATTGAATGACTTAAATAAATATGAAATATGAAAACCGATGAGAAAGTGAGAGAAAATAAGACATGAAAAGAGTTTTTTGTCAGTTAGTGTGAGGTGTAGGGTATAATGGGAAAATTTTAAAAAAATTACCATGACACTACAAAATAGTTTTTATAACCAACACACACTTAATAATATAGTAAAGAAATAAATATTAAAATAATATATATATATAATATAAATAAATTTTTAATGAAGAAAAATAGAGAAGATAAATTAAAGAAAGGATGCACTGAAGGTGCTGGAAGAAAAAAAGAGAAAGTGTGCTTAAAAAAAAAAAAGAAAAGAAAAAGAGAAGGTAAATTAAAGAAATGCACTGCTGGAACGCATTCAATAATGGATCTCAATAATTAATGCGGTCTCATCAATACTCTAACAGCCTTAAATTGGCGACACTTAAATATTAAACCGTCACAAATATCGTTTACATATCGCCCCTCTTCTCCCATTTCCTCTTCGCCTCTCTCGAATTCCAAGAGGTAATTCTCCCTTTCAAATTCCTTTTTTCTTCGTTTTATATTTTTTGAACCGTGTTATGTATAGCTAAAAGTTTATTTTGTACTTTTTACCCAGATCATCGGTGAATCTTATTTTTCTGATCAAATTTAACTGCGATTCAACAGACCTGTAAGTTTATGTTAGTTAAATTCCGTTATTTATTTATTTTCTCATATATCTTGGTCTCTTTATTGTGTATATACATATATATCTGTGTGTATGCATTTCTGTACTGTGTGTTGTGTGCGTTTTTATTGTGTGTGTTCGTTTGTGTAGTTCTGTGTGTGCGTGTGTGCAGCTGTATGCGTGCCAAATATCAATTATTGGATCATCAAGACATATGTCAAGTTTCATAACAATATATGTGTTCCACATGATCTAATGATATTGAAATAGAAGAAGAAACACTTCCGATATATAGATTAACTCGCGTGGTGGGTGAGTTTCTTGGTTTGTGTGTGGCTTCGTACTGTTTTAATCGAACGATCAAACCAAAAAACCTTTTATATAATATTATGAATAATATATTTTAAATTTTAAAAAATAAAAAATGTATATAAATAGACAGAAGATATGTATTTATCATAGTTTGAAAACTAAATACATATGTAAATATATTCAAAATATTTATAAATTATTTAAATAGTGATTTATTTAATTTAAAAAAACGGTAAATTGCAAATAAATCTCTAAACGCAAACTCAATTCATTTATAAATCTTTACTAAAATAAAACTTACTTTTCACTCTCAGGAGAGAGAATATTTTACCAAATATCCCCAAACTCTTATATATATAAAAAGTTAGAAAATAGAAATAAAAAACAAAATTAATCCAAAAAGCATTTATATAAAAATTCAAATAAAAAGAACATAAACTATATCATATAAACATATACATGTTTATGTAGACACATGAGCAAGTATGCGCCTAGCAAGCAAACATATATTCCCAAATCATTATTGGAAGAAATATGATAAATGATTAAAATTTCGAATAGGAGATGAATCAATTAATTATTATGTTTGATACTATAACAGAAAAATTAACAATAAAAATAGAAAAAACAAAATTTATTATACCAATCCTATACCAAATAGAATAAAAAAATGAATATAATAATCGAGAATAACTTTTTAAGACAATACATTTCATTTACACAATTTTAAAATCATATAACTTTAAACAAATGATAATCAATAATTCACATTATCAAAATACGAACGACATTTCGTGTAGGAAATGAAAAATTTACAAAAAACTTTTGTAAAAAAATACAAAGCCAATAGAATTAAAAATATAAAATATCTTGTTAACAATCAATCCTGAAAAAGAAATCATGAAGAAATTTCATGATATTTGTTCTAAAAACCCTCAGGACAAAATTAAAAAAAGAAAGCAATTTACTGCTTCGATAAAACTTAAATATCCTAACGTCACAATCTGTGAAGCACCAAGAAGATGCAACATGGACGACGTAAAAATATTCGAGAAAGAAATCCAAGAATTACTTAAGCTCAGGATAATCAATCCAAGCAAGAGTCCACACTCTTCACCAGCCTTTTATGTCAGTAAGAAAGACGCTGACAAGAAAAAAATGGTAATCGATTATTGGAAAATGAATAAGGCAACAATTATGGATGAATATTACATCCCGAACAAGAATGATTACTATCTTACATAGGAGGAATGAAATATTTCTCGAGCTTAAATTGTAGATCAAGATTCTGGTAAATTTAACTAGATCCACAAACACAATTTCTTACAGCATTCAGTTGTCCAAAAAGACAATACCAATGTACATTATTACCTTTCAGACTCAAACAAGCTAAAAACCAGGTATCTTCCAGAGATACATGGATAAATCATTCAAACCATATATAGATTTATGTTGTGCCTCCTCAAAAACATTATAACCACATTATAAAAACCTCATGACTGTACTAGATATTTGTCATAGAGATGAGATTATATTTTCTGAAAGAAAGCACAACTATTTAAAACTAAAATAAATTACCTAGGACTACAAATTGAAAATGCTAAACATTGTTTACAACAACACGTGCTTAAGAAAATCCATGATTTCCTTAGTGAAATCAATGATAAAGATCAATTGAGAAGATTTATAGGATTACTGATATATTTCGGAAATTACATTAAGAAAGTTGCAGAGATAAGAAAACCTCTACAGGAAATTTAAATAGGAATATAAATGGAGCTGGTCGAATGAAAATACTAATTATATATATACAATTAAAAAGAAAATAATTAGTAATCTCCCTTAATTATATTTTTCTTCAAATAAAGTTATAATAATAATTGAAACAGATGCATTAGATGAATATTGTGGAGCATATTTAAAAGCATACATAGGAGAAAGAAATCTAGAAGAACTTACTAAAATAGCTACCAGGAATAATGAAGATTTATGCAATTATACATCAGGAAATTATCAAGGCGCACAACTAATTATCACTGAAATGAAAAAGAATTACTAGCTTTAATTTTTTACAATTAGGACTTATGGATATTATCTTATCTCTAAACCATTTCTAGTATGAACAAATAATATGAATTTAACATATTTCAAATCAAGAAAATATCAAGAAATGCATGAAGAGTTAAATTACTAAAAATTATCTTTTATATATATATATATATATAAATACATTTACTTATATTATATATATATATATAGAAATTTTCAGCTGCCCAACCAATGCTGTCCAACTCGTCCCCGACAATTAAAACCCGGTACCGTGTTTTAGTGATACGAAAATTTTAAAAAAAAACAATTAAAACCCGATACCGGGTTTTATTGATCGGGGACGAGGTGGGCAGGAATGGTTGGACAACTGAAAATTACTCTATATTTATATATATAAATACGTTTACATGTGCAGGATATAATCAATATGGAACAGCTAAGTCAATTGAAAGAACAATTGATTGACTTACAAGAAGAGATTCAAATTCTTCAACAAAAGAAGAAGAATTTAATCGAAGAAATCCAAAGGGTAAAAGAGAAAATGACAACCTCGTCATCATCATTCTCTCCAAGAACACCAATCGAAATGGCAACCCCATTTGATAAAATAATTGAGATGAAAGAAAAACGGTCAGTGGTCACAGTCAGCACTGACAATGAAGAAAAAGAAAGAGAAAATAAAAAAAAAACGGTGGTCATAGCCAGCACCGTGAAAAATGAAAAAAGAAAAAGAAAAAGAAAGGACGTTCAAAGACACCCTTGAAAAATTAAATAAAAAAATGGTCAATCTACGGTCACAAAAATAAATTTTCGAGAAAACAAATTTTGCAAAAAAATTCAAGACTGAGTTCTTCAATACATTAAACTTTTTGAGAACATTCAAAGCATTTGCAAAATATTGATTACAAACTTGTGACACGCAGAATATATCTAGCTAAATATCAAAGAGTGAAATAGTTTATATTAATGTCAGTGGTTATGTTCAACTAGATCTGACAATCTGTACTCCAATATGATAATATGTTGTCAATGAAATATGGTTGTTAATGTGATCGTAATTATATATATATATATATATATATATATATATATATTTCTCATCTTTTTCATTATTACCTTTTTGGTTTTTTATTTGCGGTTTCAGTTGTTTTTACATATTTGAATGATTGATCATGTGTACTCTTAATGATTGTGATTAATATCTCATCGAACTCAAAACTTAATATGTGAGATTTATGTTTAATCAACAATAATAATTAGTTATTATGTTAAGAAACCGATTAATTACCCTAACTAATATGTTACGCAAAATCAGAAACTCAAAACCAAATTCGATGGTTCTCATGAACCAAAATTCTTTGATATATCCTTAATAACTTTTGTAAATTATATTGTAGGACTAAATGGATAATGACCGGGATTTGGATGGATTGTAGATTAAATAATGGATTTTTAACTGATGAATTCATTAATGGGGTGGAGAGATTTGTTGCTTTTGCAAAAAGTAACTCAGCATGTTTTCATGACGGTCGAATAAGATGTCCATGTAAATGGAAGAAATGTCAGAATTTAACTTACTTAGACGGGGATACAGTAAGGATGCACTTGTGTAGATATGGATTTGTTCATAATTACTACAATTGATTCTTTCATGGGGAGGAATACATTCGTCCGTAATTTTCAGGTGTTAATATGAATGCACCATCGTCATCCCGAAATAGACGTCATACTACTACATACTCTGAAACCCATAACTTTTCGAATAAAAACGTTGGCGGATCGAAGCCCTATGTCGTGCACACTGTAAATTTGGTAAAAATGTACTTCAATAAGATATATATAAAATGCAGCGTCAAGAATTGAACAGGGATGAGGTACGTGCAGTAGCTGTGATCGAGCAAATACTAACACTTAAAGTGTACTGAGTACGAGTATCGTCCTCAGGTACTATGTCACAATAATTCAATTATTTTATTCCTCTACCCAAAGTAACGAAATTTTGGTGAATGATAATACTAAAATTATAAAATAATAATATCAACTTAAAAATACTTGAGCTAAAATAAATTAACCACAACAACTTTTAAAGCAGAAAAATATAAAATGAGAATATTTTGTTGGAATCTTGGTTCACCTTTCCCCTAATTGAACTGGACGATTGACATTTACTTTTATACATATAAATTCAACAAGAATTTCTGAAATATCGATACTCTCTCTCGAGTTTATGCCAATCTAATTCAAGTTAATGAAACAATTAAATCTCTTTAATTATTTATCATTACTGATTGCTTTGCGTTCCTTGAATTCCGACAACTTTCAACCTGGTGATCTATGGTTATCAACATGTACTAAATATCATATCTCTATGCATATTTTAAGTCCATGGATTGTGTCATTCGTCCTAATCATAAATTTATCTCTCGATAACAATTCACAACTTACGAATCTATGCTAAAGTTAGCTACTCCTTAACATAGAAAAATAAACCATGACAAAATCAAATCATAGTATAAAGTAAACGTCACTCGTCCAATAAATTCAATCAAACAAACGTGTTTTGGGGTTCGGATCCCCTAAATTCCAACAAAAGATAGTTTAGCTACTACAATTCATCATAAAAATTAATCTAACAATGTTTTTCAACATAAAATTCAAAGTTTGGAAGAGAAGAAAACTCAAAACAAGCTGAACGATCTTCCAATCCCTTCCCAACCATCGTGCCTTGTTCTTCTGTGTATCGAACCCTTAAAACGTCTGAAACTCTTCCCTTTATATTGCCCCAAGAGTCCTTTCCTTTTAAAACACCCGAAATAAATATTTTCAAAATTACGCGGGAGCGCCCAAGCGGTAGAAAGTTGCAGCTCGGGCGCTCAGAATTCCTCCACCTTACTGTTTTTGTTTCTCGAGCACGCACTCGAGCGGTAATAAATTACCGCTCGGCGCTCATTTTCTGCCTCTCTACTGGTTTCTTGAGCATGCCTGCGCTCGAGCTGCCAAATCTTGCAGCTCGAGCGCATCCTGATTCCCAAAAATATTGATTTTTTTCTCATTTTCCTACCAAAACAACCATAAATCAAGAGTAGTGAACAAAACACAAGAGAAAACACTAAATGCAAACAAAATTAGATTCAAATGAACAAAAAGACACGAAAAGAATGCAAAACACATAGAAACCAAGCAATAAAACACGGGAAAATGATTCCTATCAACCTCTTCAAACTAACCTTTTGCTCGCCCTCGAGCAAAATAGGTGACAAACTAGAATACAAACACAACACAAAACATAAACAAAACCCAACAACTATGGATAAACTCATATTTTCCAAGCCTCAGATATTTCATTGCCTTACATTAAATTCCCAGAGTGTCCTTCAGATTTAATGTGAACGTGAGTGTGTGGATAGTGGCTCCAGGGTTATGCACCTCGAAAAAACTTAGTTTACTTGGGCTATAATCGTCTAAATCGGTATTATTAAAAATCAACTGGCAAGCGTACCAGATCAAATTATATATAGTAAATAAAATTCGAATGTCGAACCCACAGGGACTGTATAAATATGATTACCAAAATATATTTATTTTTACTTAATCTAGACTAATCAAAAATAGTGATTTCAGATTTTAAACTAATAATTAAAAATTGCAATTAAAATTAAATTAAGTAAAACGCAGCTGAAAAATATGGATTAATTCAAATATGGAAAAACTCGATCAAGGACTCACGTAGGTACCAGACAATTCATGTAACAAGATCTAAGACATCAGACTTAATCTTAATTCACGGGAATTTTCCTAATTTGTTCGAAGGACTATTTTTAGAACAATCAAACCTATTCAAATATTGATGAACTAATCTTTCGTAATTCTAATCAAATTTGAATGCATGACGAACTGTGAAAATTCAGTAAACACCTAAACCGCATAATGAAACCGAATTCTATTTCTAGTCAGTTTTACACTATGTTGAATATCGAAGTGATCAAAATCGAAACCTCCTCTGTCGACTTGGAATCAATTAACATGCAAGCAAATAACTGGCCAAGAAATTCACAAAACAAATATAAATTCGATAAATAATAAAATCAAATCAAGTCTAAAAATCTCAAATAAACAATTCAAGTTTTCTACATGAATTGTCTGGCCCAATCACGTGGCCTTGATCGAATAAAAACTACTACTCACTAATAAACATGATTAAACAAATCAAGTCTAAAATCATAAAATAAAAAATACTAGAGTAGACGAAAATCTGAAGAATTGTTCCCAGCCGCCGTCAGCCTTCGTGCGTAATCAAAAAAACAAAAAGTTTGCAAAAAGATCATAAAATTTATATTTATAGGGTCCGCGCCCATTAAAATCCTTGTTGACCTATAACTTTCGAACATCAAGTCTCCCGAACACGCGCGCGCGCGAGGAAGAAGCTCGCGCGCGCCCCTCTTTAAAAATCAGTGATCCCTTAAATGCCTCGCGCGCGCGCGGCTTCCCTGCAACTCTCTGGTTATTTCTTCTGCGCACGCGCGAGGAGTAGACCTCGCGCGTGCGTGTCTTGTCCGCACATATAGTTCCGAAAATGCTTATTTTCCTACACAATTCAACCAAGAGAGTGTTATATATGCACATTAAATAAAACACTAACAAAACTCACGAAAATAAAATAAATGCATGCGAAATAAATATAAATTGACATAAAATAATGTATACGAAACACACTTATCAACACCTTATACTTAAACCTTGCTCGCCCTCGAGCAAGACATGCAAAAACATAATGCAATGACACAAGTATGAATAAGTCATGCTCAAGATAGCCTCAGACGAGTTCTACTACAATTTCCCAAAAACCAAAACAACTTTCCATTGTCCATAATTACACTGTCAGTTGAACGCAAACGTGTGTGTGTGCCATGTTATTCCAGTTTCATGCAACTTCAAAAGAATCCATCCTAAGAATGTTTAGCGACCTATGACAATTCAATGAAAGTATCACAATCTAGTGCTCTGTCATCTCAACAATCCCAAACACAAAAAAATGCACTTTTTTGAAATTAACACATACCTCTTGATTTTTCAATTAATTTTCTAATTTCCCAATAATTACCCGCAGACTTAGCTATAACTAAGATAGGACTAGATTTTCAATCCCCTTGTCTATAGCCCGGATGGAGCTACAATCCCATTAAGCCCGCAAACTTAGCTATGGCGCAATGATTAGGATTTCAATCATTGTCCAAGCCCGGATGAAATCGCTAATTTTAAAAAATTTCAAATTTTGATAACCCCATTGAATCCGCAAACTTAGTCAAAAACAAGGGATTAGGATTTCAATCACTCACTCATAACTCGGATGGAGTTAGCATACTCTTACAACTCAAGTAAATTTTTTTTTAAAGGTATGCCCAAAATTATGCATGCAATGTCCAAAAACTATCAAGAATCCAAAACACTATCATGATCAACAAGCATCTATTGCCGTGCAATGGTCAAACAAACATGGATTTCATCAATTGCTTCGCTACACTACACCGGTTTAACATGCGTGTTTAAGATTATTCACGAGGCAACCGACAGCTTTTCATGTGCAATCAAAAACAAAAATTTTCCAACACAATTTTTCTTTTTCACTCAATCATCATTGGCTAACATATTTCATTCAACTCGCATCAACAAAACAAAGAACAACAAAATGATATGCATGATTACGAACAAAACACAAACCGAAAGATATGCAATAGAATGAACACAAAAACACGATACTAAACACTAAACACCCCCCATACTTATCTAAGGCATTGCCCTCAATGCTTCAGAATATAAAAATGACAACAGGAACAAATGCAAATGCAACAACAAAATGTGAAATAAAAAGACTCCCTGGTGACTAATCATCCTCTTCTTCTGGAATGGAGGGATCCTGCGGTGCAACCGGAGCAAACTGGGGTGGCATGTCAGACTGGAATGGGAATGGAGGTGGATAATGCGGTGTCGCTCGAAAGCTCGATGTATCAAGCCCCAACTATGTCGCCATGCTGCGCATAATGTCTTTCACATTCTGGAGATGAGTGGAAGTGGCCTGAAAATAATCCATAGCATAGTGATCAAAAGCGGAGGTCTCAACGGCCATGTCCTGAGCGGTGCGACTAGGAGGTGCTGGCGATGGTGGACGAATACTAGAGGAGCTCCCAACATGAGGCTGACTGCTATAAAACTCTAAATTGTGCTTCGCTTGCTTAGAAGTGTCAAGCTTCTCATCCACAGTCTTGAAAGGCGGGAGCCACTCCTCATCAGGACTGATCTGCACACCCGCCTGAAGACAAAGGGCGGTGA